>NC_045426.1:21084172-21815006 GCF_902635505.1 Sarcophilus harrisii
ACATCTTATGAAGGTTCTTGAAAGACAAAATGTATGAAATCTGTGGATTTTTATTCCAGAGAAACTCTTCCAAGATCCTTATTAGAATTTTTCTAATACTAATGCATTGACAGTAGAGTTGTGAATCGATCCAATGATTCTAAAGAGCAATTCGGAACCATGTCTAAAGGGCTATAAAACTGTGCATACCCTTTGGTCTAGAAGTGCTACTATATGTCAAAGAAATCATAAAAGAGGGAAAAGGATCCACCTATGAAAAATTGTTTGTAGCAGCTTTTTTGTGGTGGCAAAGAATTAGAAAATGAGTGGATATCCATATATAAAAGTAATAGAATATTATTATCCTATTAAAAATGATGAACAGACTTTAGAAAAGTCTGTAAAGATTTACATGTACTAATGCTGAGTGAAATAAGCAGAACCAGAAAAATATTCTACAAAAGTAATAGCAAGATTGTGTGATGATCAACTATGATAGTCTTGGTTCTTTTCAGCAATTCAGTGATCCAAAGGCAGTTCTGATATACTTGGAACAGAAAGTGCCAATAGCATCCAGGGAGAGAAATATGGAGTCTGAATGCAAATCAAAACATATTATTTTCAGCTTTTTTTTTTCATTTTTTTCTTGTATTTTTTTCCCTTTTGTTCTGATTTTTCTCTCCCAACATGATTCATATGGAAATGTCAGAAAAGAGAGAATGTACATGTTAAACATTCCTTGTTATAGGAAATTCAGAAATCTGGACCAAATAAATCCACTAAATGAATGAAAATGATATGAATAAAAAGGGATAATCAGGCAGTACAGTGACTAGAGCACCAGCCCTCCAGGCAGTAGAAATCCAACCACAGATACTGGACATTCCCTAGCTGTGTGGTCCTAGGTCACCTGGATTGCCTGCCAAAACAAAAACAACAAAAAGATGTGGAAAAAAGGGGAAATCTAAGGCACTCTGATTACCTTTCATACTTCAGGTGCCCTATGTGACCTAAAATTTGGACTCTTAAGAAAATCTTTAAGGAAAATGAATAATTTGAATTATATGATTTTACAAAGTATGACAATATAAAAAAAGAATGAAGAGTTTAGTAAATTATTATTGATGAAGGGCAGTCATGGGAGGGAAATAATAATTTACTGGTTATATTTCAATAATGTGCTACAACTCAAGAGAACAATCTCAATAGAAAGGGCAGAAATGAAGTTTTTTTTAATGATAAAACCTGATTCTGCAATGATCATTTTAAGACATGTCTCTTACTACAAAAGGCAGCTGGACCCCATAAAAATGATTCCAAGAAGCAGAATTAAAGAACTGGTTAGAAAATAATATTTTAAGAATAAAAATACCCCCCAAAAAGTTCCAAATGGGAAGAAAACCCATAGTGGTAAACGATTTCAATATATTTTCTAAAAAGAAACCAGAAGAAAATTTGATGTCCCTCTGGTCCTTTCTATAATACAAGAAGCTAATCAGGTATCTCCGAAAAAAACAAACAAACAAAACCAACAAAGACACAATTCATAAAAATTTCAGAGATAAGCTAAAATTTCTAGTGTCAAAAATCACACTTTCCCAGGAAGGCTGTGATTTGTATGCAAATAAGTTTTAGCATTTTTTTTTTAACTAAACCTCCAAGGACTGTAAACTGGAAAAGTTTGGCTCTTTAAGTTTTGCTTAACTTTTTTAGTCATAAAATAGACTGCCAGTGGTTGCATTAAGTGGAATTTCTTTTTGATACTTGATGTCTGCTATAGACAGGAGGAAAAAAGCCACTAGACTCACAAATAAGAAACCAACAGCAGGGAGTATTTGGAAATCTAGCCAATACACTAACAAAGGACTGGGCACCTTGGCTGAGTGGATAGAGGGATAGCCTCTGAATCAGGAAAATCTTAGTTCAGCTTCTGTCTATGATACACAGTGGATGAGTGAGATAAATCCCAGGCTCTTAGTGTTTTCCTACACACACCCAGACACACATCTTTACAAGACTAAGAGATTCAGCAGGTGCTCAGCTTAAAGAGAATTTCTCTATACAGGTGAATAGATCTGGATCCTTCCCTCAGTTGCCAGTTGTAATTCTCAATGCAACTTCTACACCTAATGTGGACTGGGCCCATCACAAAACCCTCCTCCTCACAACAGCCCCAAAGTTAGCGCCAGTGATTCTGAAGATTGATAGAGAGCCCAGGACAGAGTTGGGCAATGCAATGTCTGATTATTCCCCATTGCAACATCACTAATGATTTCATGTCAGTCACCATGTTTCTCCCACACAATCTGCTGAATCATTAAGCAGTAAAATTAATTCAAGAATTATCTTTTATCGTATAATTTTTGCACATTTTCCCCTTAAGGAAAATGGAAAGAGTGAGAATGAACATTTAAAACAGAATATTTGTATGCAACTACTGCTGTTTTGTTTTGTTTTTTCCTGCTATGGTGGTTTGGATGGGGAAGAATATGGAGAAAGAAAGGAATAGAAGAGGGCAGAAAAAATACTTTGATGCTTACTTATTCCATGAATGACTTTGAATGAGTGACCTAATTTTCCTCACTTTCCATATCTATATTAAAGGATAGGAGGTAAATTAGGTGATCTCTAAGGTCCCTTACAACTCCAGCTCTCTGATAATCCTGCAAATCATAGACAGTTAATGACTCAGAGAAATAGAGTGCAAAGCATGAGATCAAGGAGATCTGAGTTCAAAACAAACAGCAGATCCTTACTAGCCATATGTCCTCAAACAATTTTCCTCAATTTTCTCAACTATAAAACAAAAATAAGGGGCAACTAGGTGGTGCAGTGGATAGAGCACCCGCCCAGAAGTCAGGAGGACCTGAGTTCAAATCTGGTCTCAGACACTTAACACTTCCTAGCTGTGTGACCCTGGACAAGTCACTTGATCCCAATTGCCTCCAAAAAAAAAAAAATAATGGTAATTATTTCCCAGGTTGTTGTGAGGATCAAATGAAATAATATTTGTATAGTACCTAACAAAATACCTAGCATACAATAAGTGCTTAATAAATGCTTGTTCACTCACCCTCTTTTTCTAAATTTCAGAACACAGATAAAAAACGTAGTTTTACAACTTAGTCTTCCTCCATGAAACTGATCTACTTCATCCAAAAAGAACTTTTCCCTTCTCTGCACATGTTAATCACTGTTATTTTGGTAACATTTATCTTCCCTGTTAGATGGTAACTCCATAAAAATGGCCTTCTCTTTATTCTTCTCTTCTTCATCTTTTCCTTCTTTCTCCACTTTCTCCTTTTTCTTCTTTCTACCCATTCCTTCCACCAATGTTTCTCCCATCTTTTTCACCCTTATCATTCCTACTACTGCCATGCTAGTTCCAGCCCTCACTTGTTCCACATCATCTTTTTGCCATCTCTTTCTCCTCTATATATCCTCTATATAGATATAGCATCAATGAGATATTGTGCTATCTTGGTATCTAGGTACTGTCAAAGCTTAAAAAAAAAAGTCCTAACAATATAATGGCCACTGTGCAGAACATCCATTTAAAGCTGTGGCCAAAAATTATACAATATGAGAAAGTCTAAATAGATTTTGTTTTCATCATCAAAGGAGACATTTTTATCATTTCACAATCAAAGTCCTAGATTTACCTTTTTAAAGGTCTTCTTTCTCATGATACTCCTCCAGCATCTAGCACAATGCATTTCATTAATGAATGTTTTTGATTGAATGAAAAAATTATGCAATAAGATTTATATAGTCTCTTAATGTTAGCGAAGCATTTTACAAATAGAATTTCATTTTCTTCTTAAAACAACTATGTGAGATAGGTGCTATTATTGTGTCCACTTTACAAATAATGAAACTGAGGCTGAGAAAAGTTTCTTGAATTGTCCACAGACACATCATGGGAAAGTGGCAGAATTTTAACTCAGCTCATCCTGATTCCAAGTCTAATACTCCACCCACAAAACCAAGTAGAATGACTAATTCAATAATCTATTGACAAGGTAAGACACAACTTTAGTTACTTCTAAATAAATAAGTGCTTGTGATCTTAGGTGACTTGGTAAAATTTGTTTCAACCCATTTTACCCCCTCCAGAACTCATACCATTTTTCTTTAAATGGCTATAAAATAAAGAGAAAAAACTAGAATGAGCTGGCATTTTATAATTTACTCTGGGGCATTGAATTCATACTTCCATGATGAAATCTTTGAAAATTGTGCAGAAAATTACAAGTCCATGTCCAGGTGCAATGGAGACCAAGTCTATCCTTTCCAGAATGAACAGGACAAGAGCAATAACTCCAGAAAGCAAGGTAGTTTAGGATAGCCAGTCTAGAACTTTCAATACACCTCTAATGTACAAGGGGCAACTATTCTAACTATTCTAACCCTAAATTCTCTGTCATTGGGTCTAGTATCTGCCCCGTGGCTTTCACTATCCATAAGATCATAGGAATACAGATTTAGAGACGCAGGGGACATCAGAAACCATCTCTAATTTGGTGGAGTAGAAAACCAAAGCCAAAAGATATTAAGAGACTAATCGAAGACCATGCAGTGTCAGAATTAGAATTTGAACCCAGATCTTTGATGCAGAGTCAATGCTATTTCTAATAAATCACTAAAAAGATCCATTGAGATTTCACTTACACTTCTTAAGGCAACATTATCACTGGATGCTCCAGGATGGAGACAGAGAGAGACACAGAGACAGAGAAACAGAGATGGAGACAGAGAGAGAGAAAGAGACAGAGACAGAGAGAGAGAAAGAAACAGAGAAAGACAGAGACAGAGATGGAGAGAGGAAGAGATAAAGAGAGAAAGAGACAGAGAGACTGTGTGTGTGTGTGTGTGTGTGTGTGTGTGTGTGTGCAGACAGGAGGAATGGACTCAGAAGGTGGATAGACTGAATTCCTCACAACCTCCCAGAGGATGGAAGACCTTTCTCTGCTTCCAACTGATGGAGTATTCTCCATTTCTCTCAAGCCCTTCTAGAAATCTTTGCAATAGAGAAAGCTCTGGAGTTGACATGAGATGAACAGGGCTCAAATTCCTTTTCTATGGTGACTACTCTGGGCAAGACATTTAACTCTTCAGTTTTTCCTTCTGTAAAACGAGGAGGCTGAAATCAGGCTTCCAAGGTCCCTTTCCAGCTTTCTATTTATATAATCTGCTATAATAGGAGTTTTTAAAAGTAGAACTACCTTGTTTTTCAATGCCCAAAATATAGTTTATTGCCAAAAATTAATACAAATATTGGATTTTTTCCTTTTATCATTTTATCATTCATCTGAGACAATATTTGAACTCAGATTTTCTGAGCTTCAATTTATGACTTGAAAAGTGATCTCTCAGAACCCTGTCAGCTCACTTTTTTTACTCTACTCTTTAGTTTTCTTTTTAAAATTCATTTATTAATTTACTCTTATTATATAGCGCTTTATGTATCATGTTGTGAGAGAAAAATCAGAGCAAAAGGGAAAATAATGGTAGAAATTAAAAACAGAAAAAAAGAAGTGAACATAGCTTATATTGTTTTACATTCAGTCTCCTTAGTTCTTTTTCTGGATGAAGATGGCAATTTCTGTCCAAAGTCTATTGGGATTACCTTGGATCACTGAACCACTGAGAAGAACCAAGTCTTTCATAGTTGATCACCACCATTCTTGCTGTTATTATGTACAGTGTATTCCTGGTTCTGCTTGTTTCCCTTAGCATCAGTTCATATAAATCTTTCCAGGCCTTTCTAAACTCAGCTTGTTCATCATTTTTTATAGACCGATAATAATATTCCATTATTTTCATATACCACAACTTGTTCAGACATCCCCCAATTCATGGGCATTCCCTCAGTTTCCAATTCTTTACCACCACAAAAAGGGCTACCACAAACATTTTTGCACATATGGGTCCTTTGCCCTTCTCTATGATTTCCTTGGGATACAGACCTAATAGTTTCACTGCTGCATCAAAGGCTATGCACAATTTGACAGCCCTTTGGGCATAGTTCCAAATTGTTCCCCAGAATATGTTGGATCATTTCACAACTCCACCAACAGTGCATTAGTATACCAGTTTTCCCATATCCCCTCCAACATTTATCATTGCCTTTTCCTGACATCTTAGCCAATCTGAGAGGTGTGAGGTGATACCTCAGAATTGCTTTAATTTGCATTCCTCTAATCAATACTGATTTGTAGCACTTTTTCATATGGCTATAGATGGCTTTAATTTCATCATCTGAAAATTGTCTGTTCATATCCTTTGACCATTTATCAATTGGGATCAGCTCAGTCTTGAGAACTATGACTTGGTCATTTCTCAGGACCCTTACAGCACTGTCTCAAATTGTTCTACATCCAAACACTTATAAATGGCTGATGCTCTCACTTTTCCAGGGGCAGATTCCATAGCAATATAGAACTACCCTGCCAATCAGAAAATCTATGTCTGGCCAACTGTGAAGCTCCTGTACCAGTCCTAGGATGTATATTTCTGCCCACATTGATGGTAAATTGAAGAAAACAGCACAGAAAACTATCATCAAAAAAAAAAAAAAAAAAAAAGATTTGATTTCAATAAAAGCTATGAAGGATAATACTCATCCCTTGGATTTTTCTTTAATTCTCCCAACAGACTGTTGAACAAAGAAAGAATTGCCTTTTTGTTTTCTAATTCCATTGAGAATGGCATACTACCAAAACTTTTGACTCCTGAAAATATTATTAAGCCTATCTGTGAAACAGAAAGGCTTTGCAAGCACATGCTTGCTTTGGTTCCTTGCATATAACAATGTGAAGAAAAAGGGCTCATTTCGCAGAGAACATCAGTATCACACACATGGTACCACTTGCATATTCCATATGGAAAAAGAACAACAATTCTGCTTTGTGCCAATATTTCTATTTTATAACGTTCGTGGATCTGGGAGGAGATTCTTCAAATAATGGTCTTTCTATGGCTGTATTTTCTTCAGTTTTCTCTTAAGGAGGGCAAAGTTTCATAGGTTTCTCCCAAGTATACTGGGTGACTGTTCTATGGAGAATTTATGAAGAACATGGATAAAAAGTACCCAGAGTGGAGAGGAAGAGATGGTTTATACTGTGTTTAAACAAACAGGAGGAGCTTAGGGAATATGTTGATGAGATCATAGATAGATTGAAGTCATAAATAACAATATTATCTAGTATAGATTTTTAGCAAGAAAGAATCTCATCTGGTCTAATACCCTCTTCTGAGGGTTACAGTATCATGGAAGCAGCATAGTATAGTGGGAATGGTGCTACATTTGGACTCCAGGATCCTGAGTTCAAATCTCAGTTCTGACACTTACTAATTATAGCTTCTTCATCTATAAATCAAGCTGTTGTATTAAATAATCTCAAAAGCCTTTTTCTTTTCTAAATTTAGATCCTCTCAAACTTGAAGCCAAAAGAAGGACATTTAAGATAAGGCTCAATGAATAGAGCACCAGTCCTCAAGTCAGGAAGACCTGACTTACATATTTATTACGTATGAGACCTTGGGCAAATCAATTCACCTATTTACCTCAGTTTGTTCATCTGTAAAATGGAGATCATAAAATCACCTTCATCAGAGAGTGTTTTGAGAATCAATTGTGATAATAATTTTAGTACTTAATAAGTGTTCAATGCATAGTAAGCATTATGTAAACAGTAGCTAATATTAGTGAAGATCATACTGGATAAGCAGAAATATTAGGATTAAAATACAGGACATCTGGTTCTTTTTTTAAAAATACAATTCTCTTCTCCATTGCTATGACTAGGTATTTATTTATCAACTTGAATTTTTAAATTTTAAAAATTCCAAAGAGCCTAAAATTAAATGTAAACACAGAAGGCAGCAATATGCATTGATACTTGTGCTTATATAGGAGTCAGAGGATGTGGATTCAAATCTTGGCTCCACCAATTGCTCCTTGAATGACCTTGGACAGCCTCTAAATCTCTTTGGACCTCCATGAAAAGAAATTCTTTCCAGCTGTAGATCCATGAGCTCATGAACCTTAGAGCAGTTCATTTCCCATACAGACCTTGGCCCTGGCTGCAGGAGGGCAAGGTGAGATATTTGCTGATTTGAATTTGTAGTCAGCCTTTGGCTTTCAGGCAGAAGAATGAAACTTCGAAAGAACTAATTTTCTGCAGGCACTAGGACAATCAGTCCTACAAAATACTACACTCCATATACTACATTTATCATTTTCCTTATTTCCCAGAAATTAGAGAGAAGCCACATCCCTGGATTATCACTCATGTGATGTCTGTCAACAGATTTTGAATTATAAATCCAGATTACAGAAAATAAATGTGATATCCAGGACGTCATCATATATTACATTATTTAGAACAGTGGTTCTCAAACTTTTGTTTTCAGTATCTTTACCCTATTAAAAATTATTGAGGAGCTCTCCAAAGCGTTTTTGTTTGTCTGGGTTATATTTATAGGCATTTATCATATTGGAAATAAAAATTATTTTTGAATTTGTAGACCTTCTAAAAGGGTTTCAGAGATCCCCAGGATTCTCTAGACCATACTTTGATAACCACTGATTTAGAAAGACATATTGGTGACCTTATCAAGCATGAATCTTATAATCATCATAAAATTGGAGCTTAGAAGATTACACTTCTGGTCAAAGTAATAAAATGTGACCTTATTGTATCCAACACTGACATTTATTATATTCATTCTTATAAAAAAATTCAGAAACCTGCATTAAATGGTTTTAGAGCACTGATTAAAAATCAGAATATCCAAGAATTTCCAAAATGCCTTATCCTTACCAGGTATTCATACTACTGGGCCTCATTGTTAAAAATCAAGTTAAATTTTCTTTGTAGATTTTCTAGGTTTGGCCATAATTTTGATGTTATTACTGTCTTATCTATACAAAATGTGACTTCTAAAAACTTCATGAGCCATATCTCACTGTCACAATATCCTGATGAGATAGGCAACAGTGAAGGAAAAATATAAAGATCTCATTCAAGGACCAGTCAACATGGTTTGCTGGAGAGTAAGCAAAGAATGCATAAAATTGAATAACAAGGACCATATGGAGGCCATAAAATCACATGAAATAATCTCTCCAAAGGGAAGTTTTTAGGATAGCTGAGAATTCACAACTCATTTCTGGACTTTTTTTTATTCTATTAGTCAAATTTGTCATTGTATTACATTATTGTATACTCAGTATTAAGTCATACTTAATGTGAACACCAAATTAGTTTTACTCCAATTACAGCCCAGAACTTCCCAACTTAAGCGATCTACCATTCTCATTCTCATTTGTAGAAATTATAGGGCTACCCCACCACCTGCAATTAGGTTTAAACTTATAAAAGAAAAAGATAATAATATGGAATAAGAGTTCTCAAATTAGCCAAACCTTTTGACCCAAGTCCATTACTAGAACTTTATCTTCAAAACACTATAAAAAGAAAAAAGGAGGAAGGCTATTTAAAAAATCAAAGTTGCTTAATTATTTGTAATAGAAAGAGAGAGACACAGAGACAGAGACATAGAAAAGGAGAGGGAAAAAGAGAAGTAACCTCTCCATTTAACAACAGAAGAAATGCTCAACTAATTATGGTGAATTATGGTTACGTAAAATGATGGTGCTATAGAAAGCTAGATGTAAAACATGTAAAGAGCCACAGATGGAAAGCTCTAATTGGGATGATACAACTGTATTCAGAGAAAAGAAAAACTGAAGGTAGATGGTGCGAGAAGTCCTATCAGACCAAATAAATCTGGATGGAGCTTCAGAACAAAAGCATCTTTTTGCTCATTTCTTGGCCCTGACTTGCTTGGTTTTGCCTTGTTTAAGGAGCAAGATTTAAAGGAAGATTTTATTACCTTTTTTGTATATTCATTTGATTACTTGTTTTTATTAAGGGGTAATAAGTTGATAATTTTTTTTTAATCCTGACTATTTTCATGATACTCTCTCTAGCCACTTAGAAATATCCCACATATCTTTTTTCAACATTTTTGTGTCATGCCCCAAAATTGCTTCTTATCTTCACTCCTAGGTCTAATTTCTACCTGAAATAATGACTTTTCTTTTTCTCCCCATAGGAAAGGGGAATGTTAGGAAGGGTGAACTACAAAGCAATTCAATAGCTCTATATAGCCTTGTAGTTGTAGATAAAAGCTCTCTGCTTTACCAGTGGAGGATTAAGAAAAATCATTTATTTCATCTAGGAAACAATCTACTTGGTGAATCATTCAAAGTTCATTGATTGATTATTTGATCCCTCAATTTACCCAATTATACTCAAAGACATAAATGAAAAACTTAATATTATCATATCATTCAGCTGGAGGCATAGGGATTGGGATAGTCATACTCTCTACAATCATATTGGGTTTGTAAAGTAATAATGTCGGGGGCTCTATTTTCTGTCTTAATAGCCAGGATGTTACTTAGTATATAGGGCACAATATTCTAAAATTTGTTATTCACTTTCTCTAGTTTTGTCTTAGACACATATAATTTCTACTCATTTTTTAAAAATCAGAGTGTTTACTTGATGTCATAGGTATTAAGTGAGAGCTAATATCCCTTATTGCACAGAAAAGAGTTTGAATAAAATTTAAGTATCTAAGCACAGCAAACAATCTGGAACTCATCTTGAACCTGCCACCCCAACTGTATTCTGAATAATTATATTTCCACTGATAGGTTGATAATGCCAGAGTCAAATGTATAAACATTATGTGGAAAATTGGGAAAATACAAGGGAAATATTCCTAACCAATATTCATGACCTGTTAGTTTCAGAGACAGTGTTGGCAGATAGCAATTAGTAGATTTCTTTTCAATTTGAATGCCTTCTCACTATTCATGAAATGCATTGTAGGTCAATAGTTGTTTCCTGACTTGTGCCTTCATTAAGGTAAGAACATTAAACACCTGGGAGCAGACTGCTCCAACCAGTCCTCAGGGAGACATTTTGCATGTGAGAGAGACATGAAAGAATGGGGATATATTTTCAGACTAAAAACTGTCTCATTTTGTGATACAAAAAAAATTAACAGCCTGTTCCACCAAAGGAAATAATAATAATAGCAATATAAGAAGGGAACAAGAACACAGATTTGTTATTATATAACAAGAAGGCTCCCAGTTATAATGTGAAAATTTCAAAGGCATCAGGAAAAAATTAAACAATGACCAAATTCTTATAAGAAAAAAGGCACCATCCAAATGCCTGGCCTTAAAACAGCCATAATTTCTGCTAGAGAAGACTAATTAGCACATCTATAAACTAGGATGTTCTCATCATATTCACTGTGAGGCATAATCATTTGTTATCTTAACACCCTGTGCTTTGAGTGATAGCAATACTAAGCCCGATTCTGCAGTGAAATTCAGGGCATTCAGGAGATTCAACTATACTTTGAAACTCAAATTATTACTTACTCTAAGCCACAATGAAGTCATGAAAGGCAGACGACTTCACTTTTTTGTTTGCTCGTTTTCCCTTTGGTAATACAAATTTATACCCTGTCTTTATGGTTAGCAAGTACAACTGTGGCTATTGTGAAACCATGGCCACTGTCCCACTGTGGCTATTGTCCAGCCATGGCTATCGTGCAATTATGGCTATTGTTCAACCGTGGTCATTACATAGCCATGGCTCTTGTGCAACTGTGGCCATCGTGCAGCCATGGCTATCATGCCATTACAGCCATTGTGCAATCGTGGTTATTGTCCAGCCGTGGCTATCATGCAATTATGGCTGTTGTGCAACTGTAGTCATTGCATAGCCAAGGCTCTTGTGCAACTGTGGCCATTGCCAATAGTTCTAACCCATATCTTGCCACTAGACTCTGATGATTCTGGAGAAGAGATTGAAGTTGATGACTGCACAGCTTCACTTAAATCCAATTCACTTGCAAATCAAGACACCACCCTCCAGATAACATTGGTTCTCTTCAAGACTGAAGAGGGCCAACAACAAACAAGTTGGAGGATGCAGAGGACTTAGCATTGAATCTGGAGTCAGGAAGACTGGAGTTCATTATGGCCTCTGACACTTAATATCTGTGTGACCTTGGGCAAGAGAATCTCTCTTCCTTTCAACCATAAAATTATAAATTATGAAATTATAAAAATTATAAAACCATAAAGATGAAATGAGATAATATCTGTAAAATGTTTTGTCATTATTATTATTCTGCCCATTAATTAAGAAATTAAGTAATTAAGAAAGCTGGGAAGAACAGATGAACCAATTCAAGGACATATAGGAGAAAAAAAATATATTCTGGAAAGATATTTTGTATCTTTCCACAGATATAATGACTTAAAATACACCCCAAATCCCACAAAACTTGTCATTTAGCTATGTCTACACTAACTTCAAATTGTCTAATTGATTTTCTGATCCCCCTTATATTTATCTCTATTTTGCTTTCTTTGGAGAGGTAAAGGAGTTGATTTTAATGCAAGCCCAGAGGCAATGAATCTTTATTTCTTGGGATACTGGGATATTTCACCATGAAAGTTACTAAGAAGATAATCTCATTTTATGTAATGATATCTGTTTTATGGAACAGAGATGGAGAAGTTCTGTGAAGGGCTTTACCAATCAAATGTAATATATATAACTCAATGACACCATGCAAAGGCTAGTAAAATCTGTGTTAGAAATGTTTCAGAATTATGGAGAATTAAGAGCTTATAGATTACTTAAGATCCTCTTGCCTAAATATTGCAATGTGTTAAATTTGGTAAGCACCAAACAATATTTATGCACAAATATGGAACTGGTTCTTATCTTAAATAGGAAATGAGTGATTACTGCTGTGGGAAGTGTTTCTTAGTCAGTTCTCTATGTACAGTCACATCATTAATGAGTTAGAATAAAAGTCAAAAAGCAACACTACTCAAAGAAAGGATAGAGATGAGAAAAGATGCAATAGAGGATTACTTGTTGAACTCATTTTCTGCTTTGTAAGAATATAAATTCCCTATAAGTATAGATTATTTCATTTATTAAAGTTGTATCCCCAGTACTTAACAAAGTAGTAGGCACATAGTAAATACTTAAGAAATATGTGTTAATTGTTTGATTGACTGATTGAATGGCAATCCTGGTGACAACTTAATCAAAGAATCTATTAACACTTAAAAAAAAAAAAGCAAATAGATAATGGGGGAAATGATTCTAGTTCTTTCATTAGTTTCATGGGTGCAGGAAGGGCAAAAGAACCCAGAAACCCCCTCAATGAACCTATATTTTATCTCTGCTGCAAGAGACAAAATCAAAACCAAGAGCTATTTATAATGTTAAGCAATTTTCAAAATAAGGAAGATGTGGAAGATTACAAGCAGTACAGCCTCATAAAACACCAAAACTAGTAAAGGGGAAAATAAATCTAAAGATAGTTTGGTGTGAAACCCAATGAATGCAGATTATCTCAGGAGCATTTACATGTAAAAGTGGAAGGGAAATAACAACTGGATAAGCAATAGAAACTACCCATAGTGACTTATTTCCATTATTGATAACAGTGGAACTACATTTGCATTCAGTTCAAACATCTTAATTCAATATTTGCTATGTAAAGAGTGAAAATAGTAATTAAGAAAGCTGGGAAGAACAGATGAACCAATTCAAGGACATATAGGAGAAAAAAATTACTGAAGGCAATACAATATGTAAAGTGCTTTGGGCTTGATTCTCAGCTATCTGAACGAAAAGGTAACTTTCCTATAATCCTGCTTCTATTTGAGAATTTGTAAATATTCTTCCCCTCCAATACACCCTATGTCTTTATTTTTCTCTAGGATAAATATCCCCAGTTTCTTCTGTCAATCTTCATGTGGTATAAACTTGAACCTGGTTGTTCTCCTAGCTTACCAATAGCCTTCTTTAAATTTTCTTTCAGAACTGAAAACAATATTCAGATGTGGTCTGATTAGGGTAGAATAATAAATATTAAGTCCCTAGCCTAGGACCTCAAGACTCTCCAGACACAGCCATCAATTAAGTCATGCTCCTGGCTGCCATATCACACTGATTAAGTTGACTAAGGCTGAGCTTGTGTTCCATTGAAATCCATAGATTGCTTGAGGAGGGATTTCTGTCCAATTGTACCTCTCCCACCTTGTATTCTGAGGTTGATTTTTAAAAATATAATTGTAGGACTTCACATTTATCCTTATTAAATCTTATTCTTATTGCATCCAAGTTATGATAAAAATCCCTCAGTAAAATAAAGATCATCTTTTCAAAGTTTGCCAATCAGTTCTTTTTTGCTCAATGTGCCATCCAATGCATTCTCTCAGTAGAACACTAAAAATACCTGAATTTTAGGTACCAGCCTTGTGTTCACAAAGTTTACCTGTGATGGTAGCAGGAGAAAATGTTTCTAATTCAGGGATCATTTTTTAATAAAGAAATACCATCAGAATCATAGTAGCAGCCATAGAAGGAAGACTGTAGTTCCCAGGAATGGCTAGAGTTAATTTCTCTGTACTTTACTTTAGGCAACCCCAATTCAGAAAATCCATGTTTACAAACTAGATTAATTAGAGAGGGTGATTACAAAACTGTTTGTCAGTATAAAAAAAAGATCATTTGACTGATGTTATGACTTCCTATAAGGCATTTAAAATATGGCTCCATTTTCCAAAAGTCCATTAGCCCAATAACCCAGTAGCAGGAATGCCTCTAATCCATAAATTTCCCCATGTACTTATAATAAATAGCACCGTGACTGGTGACCCCAGGGGATTTAATACCAGGAAAATACCTGGTATCCCACAGAATAAGAGGAGACACTTACCATCAAAAGTCTCTTTGGCAGATCAAAGAAAGAAAAACTGACCCATATGCACAAAACATAATTATAGCAACTCTTCTCTGAGGTGTCAAAGAACTTGGAAACCAAAGTGATGCTTGTCAGTTGGAAATGGCTGAACAAAGTATGTCATATGTAATGGGAAACTGTGTGCTACAGGAAATAATGAAGTGAACGATTTCAAAAAAAACTTGAGAAGACTTGTATGAAGTGACGCAAAGTAAAGTGAGCAGAACCATGAAAATAACTTATGCTATAATTTCATTATAAAGATCAACAACTTTGAAAGATCAATGAAATAACCATGATTCCAAAGGATGAAGCACACTGTCCATGTCTTGTAATAGAGATGATATATTCATGTACACAATGAGACTATATCTATATTACTCTATCTATCATCTATCAGTCAATCTATCTATCTATCTATCCATCCTTCCATCTATCTAATCTATGTATCTATAATTCCAAAGAATTCATAAAGAAATACACTGCCCATATTTTATGAGAAGTGATATATTTATGTGCAGAATGAGACTATATCTATATTACTCCATCATCTATCAATCTATATATCTATCCATCGATCCATCCATCTATGTATGTATGTATCTATAATTCCAAAGGATTCCTAAAGTACACTGCCTACATTTTATGAGAGGTGATATATTCACGTGCAGAATGAGACTATATATTGCTCCATCAACCATCTATCTATCTATCTATCTATCTACCTACCTACCTATCAATGCCTATGGCAAATTCAGTTTTGTTTTGTTTGACTATACATATATGTTGAAAGATTCTTTTCTTTTTACTATAAAAAGGATGGAAAGGAAAGAGAAAATTTTAGTTAATTGAAAAAATTAAATTAAGTTTAAAAAAGGAATCCCTGATAAAATATCTCTGGTATAATTGGTATCTAAATGACTTAAGTAGCATTTTGCCTCTAAATTATATAAGCTCTAAAGAAAGGGAGAAAATACAATAAAAATATTTAATGTGTTGGTGTATGTATACATATATAGCCATACTGGAAAAGAATCTTTAATGTACAATGTGTTCATTTGTGTATACACATACATACATATGCATATATGTGTATATGTGTGTATATAGCTTTCTTCTTTTCATTAATGGACAAGTTCATTAGAAGTTGATATTAGGTATTAAGAGTTTACTTTCCAGGAAAATATCTAAATTTAGGAATGCATTAAATAATAATTAGTATTACAAGCTGTTTTATAACTTCCATGCCATCTTTACCTCTTTCTTCTAAATCATTCAATAGGCAGTGCACCAACCCTGGGGGCAGAAACAAAGGCAAAATAATCCCTGCCTCAAGAAACTTACATTTTATGCAATGGAGTATTATTGTTCTATAAGAAATGATCAGCAGGATGATTTCAGAAAAGCCTGGAGAGACTTACATGAACAGATACTGAGTGAAGTGAATAGAACTTTTTTTCCTTTCATTTTCTGATATGATTTTTCTTGCATGTCATTATGAAAATAGAAAGATTTTAGAAGGAAAAAAACACATTTTAATGGGGAAAAAATCAAAAGTCACTATATATGAGGTAAATATGGAAGATAATCTTATAGGTGTTCATACTTGCATCGGAGGATAGAGAAAAGCTTTCCCTGGACAATCAAATTCCAAGTCTTGTCAATTGTACCTTCATATTGAGTCTTACATTTATCCCTTAGTCACTATTCACTTGTCCACTGCCTGATCTCCCTGTTTCTTTTTTCTCTGATCTCTTTTCCAAAGAGCTACCAAAATCACATTCTTAAGACACAATTTGGACAGGCTCCCACTCCAACTTAAAATTCTCCCCTGGTTCCTTGCTGTTGCTAAGAAAAAATTCATATTCCTCAAATTGGCAGTTAAGGGCAGGCACTATAGAGTTCCTTTCTTCCTTTCTAGCTTTACTGTGCTCCATTAAGCTGAGGCCACTAGCTGTATTTTCTCCCTTTCTTTAGAGCTTATATAATTTAGAGGCAAAATGGTATCAAAGTCCGATACTTCATATACCGTCTCCTGTTGTCTGTGCAAACTGTTCCCAGGGTCTGGAATATCCTGCCTTATCTCCCCTTTGAGAATCCTTATTAATCTTAAGATGTCAGTTCAGGTACTATCACCTTCCTCGTTGATCTTTTCCAACTTCTGCCCCTTTTTTATGGATCTCTCTCTCTCTCTCTCTCTCTCTCTCTCTCTCTCTCTCTCTCTCTTTCTCTTTCTCTCTCTCTCTCTCTCTTCCTCTCTCTCTCTCTCTTCCTCTGTCTCTCCTCTGTCTCTCCTCTATCTCTCTGTCTCTCTGTCTCTCCTCTGTCTCTCTCTCTCTCTCTCCCCTTTTCCTCTCTTTCTGTCTCTCTGTCTTTTTCTCTGTCTCTCTCACCTTCTCTTGCTCCCTCAATTTACCTTATATTTATTTATGTAATTTATTATGCATTATGTGATCCATTAGGATGTAAGCTCTCCAAAGACCACAATTTTCATTTTTATCTTTTTATCTCCCAAACCTATCACAGTAGTTGGCACATAATAGGAAATTAATAGATATCCCAGAATTTGAAATTGCATCATAGTAATCCCACAGGTAAACAACCCAAATATCTGCAAATTAACCAGCTATATAATTATTTACATCCATGTCATCAAGGAAAGTAAGGGTCCTATGGGACCACTATTTAAAGTGTATTTATTCTAACTATTGCCTTTCTCTCTGATCAGTCAGTACAACAGTATGTAGGCAACTGATAAAGAAAGAACTAGGACTGTCAAGAAAATGTCATTCTTGCTTTCTATGCTGGGTAACTCCAGCTGAGAAGAACCCAGGAGCCTTGGAGCAGGAGTCTGTTTTGGCATTACTTTATTGATCTCTTGTCACTACTAGACCATTCATTTGAACAAAGAGCCTACAGAATGGAAATGGTGAGAACATTAGACTCAAAGTCAGAAGGCTTCCATTTGAATCCTAACCATGACACTAAATTTGTGTGTCATCTTAGGAAAGACCCTTCTTTCATTGCTCTTCAGTTTCTCTATTTATAAAAAGGGCAAATAAAATGAATATCTTAAGCATCGACACACACATACACACACACACCTGATTAGAAACTTAAATATTTTTAGGAATCCATTCATTCTTGGACAAAAATAATTTTACATTATAATTTGTCATTTTTTTCTTTTCTCTAGATCTCATTGCTCTTTTTTACCATCACAACCATAAAACAGGAATTTTTAATACCATTTTTTCTAATAAGAAATTTAATTCATATCAGAGAGGAAACTAAATATAAAAGTATAAAGGATGCTTTTTTTTTTAACCAGCTGTGATTTTATTTAGTCTAACCAATTATTTTACTTATTCTAACACTCTAAATAGTTGATAAAGTGATAAAGTTGGAATAAAGACTCAGTGCCCAGTTGTGTGACTATGGAGTAGACACTTCATTTATAAATTAAGAGCACTGTTCTTGAAGCAGTTAGGTAGTGCCATAGATAGAACACTGAACCTCAAGTCAAGAAGACTTGGATTCAGATCCAGCATCAAACACTTATATTAGCTGTGTGACTCTGGGCAAATTGCTTAATCTCTGCTTGCCTCAATTTTTTTTCACTGAGATGCTCTAGAATATAATAGGTGCTATATATAAATGCTTATTCCCTTTTTTAGATGACTTTTAAGGCCCATTATTTGGAGTCAAGAATCTCTCCTTATCGTGGCTCTTCTCAACAATGAGATGATTCAGGCCAGTTCCACTGATCTTGTGATGAAGAGAGACATCTGCACCCAGAGAGAGACTGTGGGAACTGAGTGTGGATCACAATGTCACATTTTCATTTTTTCTATTGGTGTTTGCTTGAATTTTATTTTCTTTCTCATTTTTCTTCCTTTTTGATATGATTTTTCTTGTGCAGCAAGATAATTGTATAAATATGTATGTTTATATTCAATTTACATATATATTTTACCTTGTTTAACATATATTGGATTACTTGCTATCTAGGGGAGGGGATGGGGGAAAGAGGGGAAAAATTGGAACACAAGGTTTTGTAAGGGTCAATGTTGGGGAAAATTATCCTTGCATATGTTTTGAAAATAAAATTTTCAATAAAGTTTTTTTAAAAAAAGAATCCCTCCTTAGACACGCATTAGCCTTGTGATCCTGAGCAAGTACCCTATTTGCTTAGTTTCCTCATCTATAAAATAATCTGGAGAAGGAAATGGCAAACCAAGCCAATATTTTTGCCAAGAAAATCCCAAATGGAGTCACCAAGAGTCAGACATATATAAAACCAGTTAACAACAACATTTCTTGAACATCCCATTTGAGGTTCATCTTTAAGGCCCATTTGAAAAACGAAGCTTTTGTTTAGCCCCCTAGAAAGATGATGGTATCGTTACAGATTCCTCTCACTGTGTTTTCATTTTATTCCAACCCTATCTCCTCCAAAAGCTCCCTGCCTCACTCTGGATCAATCAGAGTTGCCAAGCTCAGGCCGTGAAAGCCTTCCAGCCTCCACTCCCTTCTGGCCCGTATCGACTTTGCTGTCCGAGCACAAACAACGTAGGTACCATTATGGTACCAGAGGGGAGCCTTTGTTCCAGAACCTGCTCCACAGGCTCCAATGAGTTAAAGCCAGACTTGACAGTCCTTTCTCTCGATTTTCTGTATTCTTTCCTTTAAAAATGACCCCATAAAATGAGCTGGACAGGGGTTCATTTGGGGAACTGTTGATGGCTATAAAAGGGCTCAGCCATGACTAGACCTCAGCCAGAGTATATTTAGGCCTTGGCCTGAACCTGTAGTGTCTAGTGGCTAGGGAGGCTTCCAGGGCCATCCTCATGACCTATTGTGTGGTAGAAATTAAATGAGATCGTTTTTGTAAAGCCCATTTCAAACATCCCAGGTAAATTCTAGCTCTTAATGTTATTGCTCTGCTCCTTTGGGAATGCATCCTGCATCACCATGCAAAGGCCCCGAAGCTCTCACTCTCCCCTCTCTGTGTTAGAACAAAACATGGTTCTCAGAGAACAAATAGAATGAACCAAACCAGAGCCAACGGGCTATTGATCCCAAGATTAAAAAACCTAATGGTTCTTTAAGTGGCAAACCCTGCCATGGGTGGCTCCTTTAAAAAAAAAAAAAAATGAAATCACCAGCATAATGCAATTGCCTTAACTGGATTTAAACTTCCCCGGCTCTATCTTAACACCCACTCTGTTCAATGAACGTTTAGTCAATAAACATTTATTAAGCACTTACGATATGCCAGGTATCCTGCTAGGGGCTGGTTCAGTCACTAAGTAGTAAAACTGCATCCCAGCCAAAAACAATCCCTTCCATTTTTCTTTTAACTGTCATAAGCCAGAACCTGTCCAGCTGATTTTCGCCCCTTTGACTTCTGCTCAAAAGTTCATTTTTAAACTGGTTACATGTGCCATTTTTCAGCCTGAAGGAAGTTTTACAACCAAGCAAGATCCTGAAACCAAGAACACACAGATTTATTGAAAGGAGGCAACTTTTTAATAATAACAGAATTTTAAAAATATGTTTGATGGATGAGGCAGTCTTTATGTAGTAATCCGGATCAGTTTTAATTACATAGGAGAATGTCTGGACTTGGAGTTGGGAGAGAGTAGGATGCAAGTCTTGTGCTTTCTGACCGTCTGGCCAGAGTGCAGGTGCTGAACCCCTCCTAACCTAAATTATGATATGTCCAAAAAGGGAATAATTATAAGTATAACATAGGCTTCACAGAGTTGTTTTAAAGTTCAAATAAAAAAGCTTCACAAAATGCTTCATAATTTTTAAAGCTACATTAATTAATTAATGAATATGACTATAATTTTATTTATGTAGCATTTAAGGTTTTCAAAGTTCTTTACACATATTTATTCAATTTTCATAGCAACTTTGGGAGGTAGGTACTATTAATTTCCATTTTACAAATAAAGAAACTGAGGCAGACAGAGGTTAGATGGTCACACAGCTAAATAAGTGTCTGATACTGAATTTGAACTCAGCTCTTCTTAACTTCAAGTCCTGTAGTCTCTCCATGATGCCATCTGTCCTCATATTCCCAAACATATATATATATGCATATGTATATACATACTTACACATATATGTGTAATATTTATAAACATTAAAGTTATATACATTTATAAATATTAAAATTGTAAGTACGTATACTATTTATATTGTATTTATACATTATATGATGTTATATGTTATATCTACATATAAATTTGAATATGGTTGACATTTCTCTATCAAGTCCATGAGTCTAGTGAATCCTGAAGGATTACGAAGAGAAAAGTCTGAGGGAAGGTGTCAGAGAAAGTCTCTGGACAAGAAAGCATCCACTTCTTACCATCTGTGTTCTAACTACCTTATTTTCTATGATGTGATTTCAGCAGAGTTCCAGGGAAATGGATTGCAACAGAAGGTAGAGTCTCCAACTTCAAGGAATCCATAGTTATTTAGGGAAGACAAAATTAAAGAACTAAAAAAGTGGGAGGAGGGTAATTACTGGATCGAAGGTAAAAGATTTGAGCTCAAATCAGAGCTTTGCTAATTATTAGCCATGGGATTTGGCAAAAGTCACTTCCCTCCTTGGACCTCAGTTCCATAAGATGAGGGGACTGGACAAGACCACAAGAATTTTAAAACAATTTAAAACAATAACTGAGCATATGAAGAAATTCCAAAGTCAGTCCCTGCCTAAAGGAGCTCACTATCGGATGGAAGAGGGGACAATGTTCAAACTAATTTGTACAAACAAGCTATAGATAGCCTAGATAGACTCTAAGTCCATTCTAGCTTAAGAGCCCAATTGTGTGGTAAATACTAGCAGGACAACTACCTGGAACCCACAATAGTCAGACCAGGAAGGCAGGCAATTGCTCCTTTCGTCCTTTCCCATTAATGACATGACATTGCAAAGTGAATAAAATACTGGTTTTACCCTTGATGTTTACTATACTACTAGTATAGGCTTAGGACAACCGAAGTATGTCTGTGAACCTAAAGATTCTCATCTTTAAAGGAGGGGTTTTGACAAAATGGCCTTGGAAGTCTATTACTAGGCCTGAAAGTGTAGATTTAAAGATGCATATTTATAGGAAATAGTCACAATAATTTCCAACCCAGGTCTGATTGGGAATCAGTGAATCCAGTATGCTATTCCCAAGACTGTCTATCCTGACATCAACCATATCCCTAAGGTTATTTCTTGTCAATTATGACTTTCTGTCATTCATAAATTTGTCCAAACCTTTTCTGGATTAAAAAAGAAAAAGTAAGTGAAAGTGCTATGTTGTGATCCACTCTCTCTCACAAGATCATTGGAACTGGTTTGAATCATCTCATTGTTGAAGAGAGTCACGTCCATCAGAATTGATTGTTGTATAATATTGCTGTTGTTCGCTTGTGTTTTGTTTTCTTTCTCGGTTTTTTTTTTCCTTTTTGATCTGATTTTTCTTGTGCAGCAAGATAATTCTATAAATATGTTTACATATATTGGATTTTTTTTTAAAAAGAAAGCAGATATTGCTTTGCATGTTGTATTTGTATTTTTCGGCCCCTAGCACAATTTCTGATACATAATCAGAGCTTAATAAATATCTGTTTATTAAAAATAAATAAATGAATTCCCAAAAAAATGAAAAAGAAAAAAATAGAAGAAAAAGTGTGCTTTAAAAAAAAAGTAAGTGCCTATTCTCTCCTGCAATTATTAGCAGAGATCCAAAGTACCACAGCTACTTACATACTATGTCAAGTCCACACCTCTTTGATGATGTGTCTACAGGTAGTCAAATCAAAGTTATTCACACACAAAAAAATTGATGATAGATGGAGAGACAAATGAATATACAAAAAAGTATTTGCTAAGATAAACTCAAAAGTATCATTAGAGATAATCTAAAAAAATCCTTTGTTCCAGTTACCCTCAAGGATAATTCTATGTTCTGCTATCTTATTTCTGTTCCTGATATTATCATCCTCCCAGTCAACTAAGATCAAAACCATGCAATTGTTCTTTGTTTTTCCCTCTTCCTCATCTCCAGACTAATGGTGGTTCTTATATAAAAAGATCATTTATATCTGGATCTTCCATTCTACTCCCACTGTCACCCCCCAAGTTCAAAAACTCATTAACTCACACCTAGACCACTACAATTTGAAACAACACAGCCGTAAGATTCCAGTCTCCTGATCTCTCTTATCTATAGGAAAAAAGTCTAAATGTTTAGTTCAGAACATAGCACAGTCAGCACAGAACATGGGATATACAATCCTAATTTACATTGTTCTCCCCCTCTCTGTAACTCTTGTTTGTAAACCAAGATCCCAATAAAATTCAGAAGACACAAGTCACCAAAGCATTGAAACTGACCTCCTCTGACATCCTACAACAATTATAACCTATATAATTTGTAATATATCTTCTCACCAGGTAGATTAAGACTGATCAAATGCAAGCTCATTTCTCGTTATTCCTTATACCACATAGAAAAGAATACAGAATCTACATCTAGAAGGTACTTGATCAATATTGTTGGTGGTTGAAATGGGAAATAACATAGGTAATTTGGAACTACAAATGTTGACTACCAAGGCTTTGCCAGAAAAATGACAAAGGCTGTAAATTGGGGGATATTTGTTCTCTGTTAAAGTATCGTTAAAAAGTAGACAATCACTAGTATCCCCAAAACAGCAGCCCCAGGTATTCAGGATAGGAAATATTCTGGGAGATGGTAAACTGGAGTATGTGGGTATAAGTATCTGAAACTTTTATTCAAAATATTGGCATCCAGCTTGGAGACTTGCTGTGCTAGGAAGAAGAAAAAAAAAAAAAGCTAGGTGGCCAAATAATAAATCAAGAAAGTCAATATAAAAACTGAAGACAGATCCCCAGAACTCATAGCTCAGTGGATGGATTTACTGACTGGAATCAAAGAACATGGGTTCGAATCCAGCCTCTGATAAGACCTAGATAATTTCAAGGGAATTACTTAACATCCCTGGGGCCTCAGTTTCCCCATTTTTAAAATGAGTTTATGAAATTAGATTGCCTCTGAAGCTTCTTTCAGCTTGAAATTTGTGATTCTAAGATTTCTCCTCTGGGTTTTCTATCTGAGTGGGCTTAGACAATCTCTTAAATTCTTGTGTTTTCAACTATCTCAAAAAAGGCAGATAAACAAGTGGCCTCTGGGGTCCTCCTTGCTCTAGATTTATGATCTTATAAACCTCCCCAGCCTCAGGTTCCTCACCACTAAAATGAAGGTTTTGGACTGGATGGTATTGAGGTGCTTATGCACTCCAAATCTATAATCCTATCAGCGTATAAACTTGGTACTTTTGGTTTTGAATATCAGTCTTTGTAAGTCAGCCTAATTATGGGGGAAAATGAAGACAGATGGCTCAGTGGGTAGAGTGCTAGGCTTACAGTCAGGAAGAACTGAGTTCATACCCATCCTCAGATACTAGCTGGGTGACTGGCCAAGTCACTTAGCCCTGTTTGCCTCAGTTTCCCCATATGTAAAATGAGCTGGAGAAGGAAATGGCAAATCACTCCAGTATCTCTGCCAAGAAAACCCCATGAACAGTACTGGTGTACTATGACCCATGAGGTCATGAAAAGTTGGACAAGACTGAGTGATTAAATGACAAATTACTGGGGAATATCTAGAACATTTAATGATGTTAGCTTTCCACTAATCCTGGCCTAAGGCCTCCAATCATGTTCCCATCCAGGTCCATCTAGACTTCTTGACATCCTTGAATACCAAGGAAATAGACAGGCTGCTAAAAGTATTGCTCTTTTTACTTTTTTATGGTAACTTATACAGACAAGCTATAAAAGGGAGGTGACAAATTGGGGATCCAACTGCAAAGATTTCCTTATGAAGTCACTCTTAAATAGTAAGCTCCAAGTAAATAATGTGGTAGATATGTTGGTGACATCTTTGAGACTGTAATCTTATTCCTCCTAAAATCTTTCTTTCTTTTTCCTTTTTTTTTTTTGGTGAGGCAATAGGAGTTAAATGACTTGCCCAGAGTCATACAGCAATCTTATTTCTTTAAAAGGACCTTAATAAACTAGAAGTGATAGCAAAGTTAATGTTGAAAATGAAAAGTATGCTCAAGATCTTATTTCCTTTTTCTTTTTAAAAATTTTTTCTTATTATTTTATTAAAGCTTTTTATTTACAAAACATATGCCTGGGTAATTTTTCAACATTGATCCCTACAAACCTTCTGTTCCACATTTTCCCCTCCTTCCCCTCACCTCCTCCCCTAGATGGCAGGTAGTGCCATACATGTTAATAAATATATTAAAATATATGTTAAATCCAATATATGTATACATATTTATACGGTTACATGATCTTATTTCTTTAAAAGACTAAGAGTGATGGCAAAGCTAATGTTGCAAATGAAAAGTATGCTCACTAATTAGTGGACAGGATAGCTAAGCTCTGACCAACTCTGCAGGCGGTAAGCATCTAATAATTAAGGGTTGAGTGACCATATTCCTTGTTGGGTTTTTCATTTTTGCCTTCTAAAGTCATCAGCTACTTTCATAGTCTTTATATTTTTAGTATATCTATATTTCACAGAAATACTTATAATCAGCCTAAAAGCTGTGTGATCACAGGTGAATCCCTTCCCCTCCCTGTTTCTAAGTTTTCCCATTTGTAAAATGGCTAGCAGAGGCTAATCCAGTCCAGTCTCTAACAGTCAGTGCCCTTGTTCTTTGTTCCCCTGGACATGATTGGATGTTACCACAAGAATAAGTAGGAAGTTTGGAGGGTGAAAACAAGAAAGACTGTCCCCATCTCTGAGGTCAGACTATATTGAGGAGGCATTAGAATAAGTAGGCAATTATTCAGTTGTTTCAGTCTTTTCCCACTCTTTGTGACCTCATTTGGGGTTTTCTTGGCAGAAATACTAGAATGGTTTGCCATTTCCTTTTCCAGTTTACTTTACAGATGAGGAAACTGGTAGATAAACACAATGAAGTGACTTGACCAGGGCCACCTAACGAGTAAGTATATGAGACCATATTTGAATTCAGGTCTTCCCAAGCCCAGGTCTATCCATTGGGCTTGCCAAATTGCCCAGAAAATCCTCAGTTTCCCCTGCTGAAGAAAGGGGACTCCTTCTTCCCTACCCCTTGCCCAAGGGACATCTAGGTATTAGAAAGCTGGGAGAAATGTGACACTCAGGGGCCTTTTTCGAATTCTTTCTTCCCATTCTTTCTTCTTGGCTGGCCACTGACCCTCCAGTTCTTATACCCATCCCTCCCGAATGGCCCCCACTCTGTAGAACAGACCTGGCTCCTATCCTTTCAGGAAAGTGACAAGATTTCTTTTCTTCCCTCACTGCACACTAAAGTCCTCCTAGCCTTCCCATCTGAAGGGGTGGGTTGGGGGCTATGCTCTCCCAAGGCCCACTGAGCTGCCATCTGTCCTACCAATGCATCCCCTGCCTTTGGCCTTCCCAAATGCCCTTAGATCTGCAGGAGGTACCACCAGATGTGCAGCTGAACCTATGGGCACCCAGACTTGGCAGCCCTGCCCCACAGCAGCATCCTGAGCCCTCTTCATCCTCCCCACAGCTGAACTCTCCCACATATGTCCTCCTTCCCAGTTCTAGTCTGATCTCCCCCAAGACAGGCTGACAAGTCTCCCTTTTCTATTTATATCTCCAGTGCTTAGACAGCCAAGCCCAAATACATGCATTCTACTCCCTTCCTTTATCTGTAAAATTAAGGGATGGGTCAGGATGATTTCTAGGAACTCTTCCTCTCCAGATCTATGGTGATGATCTTTGACACCATTTGGAGTGAACGGGATGTTCGACTCAGACAAAGAAATAGATTCAAATGAACAGAATGACAACAGCTTTTTAAATTTAACCATCACTCCCTTCTCCACAGCCAGGCCAGATGTTGCTGATGGACCCTGGATCCTGCGGAGCTCCCTGGCAGCTCTGCCAGAGCCCAGGTGGAAATGGCCTTTTGTCTTTACAATTCAGAACTGAAAAGCATTTGCGAATGTACCTGCCTCAGGGTACTGCTATTGGTTTATCATTTTCCCAGGTCTCACAAGCATCTCTTTACAAATTGAGAAAAGAGGAAACATAAAAACAAAATGCACACAGACATTCAGCTGGGCCTGGAAATAGCCTGCGGCTGAGAAAGGCCAGTGCAAACAAAGGGGATTCCAAATCAGTCAAAATTCCCCAAATCAATGAGTGCTCCTGATGGGGAGCAGGCCGCTTTTAAGTGGAGGAACAGGGCAGAAATTAATACAGGGAGAAAATTATTCACGAGGGTCAGGGTTCTCCCCAAGAAGAAGTGCCATCTGAAACAAATATGGGTCAGAACCTCAACTTTCAGTGCTGTTTCAAAATCCATAATAGATCCATAAATAGCTCTTCTGGAGATACCCGCTGTCCCACTTCTCGGTCCTGAATGATGCTGTCATGTCATACCCAACTGGGTGACCTTGTTTATCTGACATGGAAACAACTCCTGCCAGGCCAACCATGGCTGTGATATATTACCCGATAACAAAAGGTTATTTAGTTTTAGGAAATTGAGCATATAAACGGGATTTTGCTCCTCAGTCTATCTATCTCATATCAACTGCCTACTTTTATCTGCTGGAGTTTGATGTGTGAAGGAGAACAGCTTAAATATGTTGTAGAGACTGCAATTCACCCACTGACATTTTGCCTGGAATTGATTTTGATTTAAAAATGCAGGCATCCTGCAGCGCAGCTCCTGATAGAGTGGGGCCCTGGGTCAAGAACGGTCTGTGCTGTAACTTGCCGGGATTTAATTCAGCTCCCAATCCTTTCCAAAATGGGGGGAAACTTTCATGGACATGTTTAGGCCATAAATCCATGTATATTCTTTGGCAACTCCTCATTTCTAGGGTGAATGCATGTGGATGGGACACCGGAAACTCTTTTTCCGACAAGCTCTCACCTCCCCCTGTGTCCGTTTGAGCAGTAGGGACACTGATCATATTAATTTCTCTGAGCACATTCATGATAATTGGTGTTTTGCTCCAAAACCTCCATGGCTAATTCCAAGGCATGCTATTACAGGGTGGACCACTTAAAATGATGGGGGAACCACACAATCAGCATCCAACACATCGTTTTATTGATGCTTCGGTTAAGGGCAGGCTCTACACAAGGCTCCAACATGTGTCCAGTCCAATTTTCCAAGAATTTACATCAAACATGAGCAGGGAAATAGCTGCAGCTTCCCCACAAATCCCTTCCTTTGAACCAAGCAAATAAGCCTTTACTATCTTATTTGTTTCATCTTAGTCAAGAGAACCAGCCCTGAGTGAACTATTCAGAACTTTTTTATTTCTCCGACAGATACAGGAACTTCAAATATCCTCTGTACCGATTTTTTGAAAAATGAATAGCATCTCATTAATTTCTGATTTTCAGGGGAAATAATCCAGGACTTTATTATATTAAAGGACTTGGATTTGAATCTAGGCTCTGCAACTGACTTGTGACTTAGGGCAAGGAAAGCGTTTATGGAACTGAGGAGAAGGCTGAATATGGAAAGCACTTTGGGTGAAAATCCTTATTATGCTACTATAGCCTTAGAAAACTTCATTTAACTTTTCTAAACCTCAGTTTCCTCCTCTGAAAAAATGAGGATGCTGGAATCAATTAGGAATCTTTAACTGAGGTCTGTGGACTTTCCATCAAAGAGATAGATGCTGAAAATTTTATCAGAGTGAAATTTTGTGTCAGATTTCCAATTTTTCCACCCATCTGAACATTGTAAAATATTTTAGTGTAAGATATTTTTGTTTCATAACCAAGAGGGGCATTATATATACCCAGAGAGAGGATGAGAGGGGTCTCATTCTTTGATTAGCATCACCTCAAAAATGAAGATGGGTGGTTTTTAAATCTCAATTAATATTCGTGCAGCAACTGGTGGCATTAAACCTGGAGTCAAAAAGATCTAAGTTCAAATCAGATCTTAGATGCTTAAGATATTGAGTGTCGCTCTATACTGTCTATTTAACTTCTGCCTGCCTCAGTTTACTCATTTATAAAATAGCAAAAATATTAATATTTACCCCTTAAGATTAAGGATGAGGATGAATGAGATAATATTTATAAAAAGGCTTTGTAAAACTTAAAGTGTGTCTTAATGCTAACTACTTATGGCTCCTCCCTCCCTCCTTTTTTTTTTCCTCCCTTTCCCCCCTTCCTCCCTCCCTTCCTCCCTTCCTTTTTCTTTCTTTCTTTCTTTCTTTCCTTCCTCCCTCTCTACTTCCCTCTTTTCATTTCTTTCTTTCTTTCTTTCTTTCTTTCTTTCTTTCTTTCTTTCTTTCTTTCTTTCTTCCTTTCTTCCTTTCTTCCTTTCTTCCTTTTCTCCTTCCCTCTCTTTCTTTCTTCCTCCCTCCTTCCCCTTCTTCCTTTCTCCCTCCCTCCTTCCCTTCCTTTGTCTCTCTCTTCTTCCCTCTGTTACTCCTCCCTCCTTTCCTTTCTTTCTCCCTTCATCCCTCCTTCCTTTCCTTCATCTTTCCTTCCTCCTTCCTTCCTTCTTTTTTCCTTTTTTCCTTCTTTCCTTTTTTCTTTCCTTCATTTCTTTTTCCTCCTCAAACATGCACTAAGGCTGCATAAAAAGATTAAGAGAGAGACTCTAGCTCATGCTCTTCACAATAATATCAAGTAAAATGGGTTAGATTTAAAGAACTACAGATTTTGATCCAGAAGGTACCTTAGAGGTCAACGCAGTTTAACCTCCTAATTTTACAGATGATGAAATGCAGCCGAGAGGGATCAGGTGAATTCTCCAAGTTCACATGAGCATTAAATAACAGAACCAGGAGTCAAACTGCTTTTCCCTTTTCACTGATCCTGCCCCCTGCATTCTACAAAGGACATATAAAGAAGACACTCTGGGAAGTTAGAAGTAAGCAGGAAAGATCACTTCCAGATTTGGGGGAGATAAAAGGGATTACTAGGGAAAAGACAGCGATAGATTTGGACCTTGAAGTATAGCTAAATTTCTGTTAAGTAGAAATGATGGTAAAGTCTTTTGGATAGAGATGATGATGTAAGTAAAGTCACAGAGATAATGACATTTCAAATATGTTTGGAGAAATAATGAGTATATCCATTTGACTAAAGCACATGGTACATGAAGGAGAAATATAAACAATAATAGGGTTTGGTCAGAGAAAACTTTGAATGCCATGTTCAGAAACTTTGACTATTAATTTGTGGGCAATGAGGAAGTTTTTGAGCAAGAAAGTGAAATGATCAAAGCCAAACATTAGGTAGATTAATTTGTTAACAGCATCCAAGACGACTGGAGTGAGACGAGAGCAGGAGGAGGATGACTGATTAAAAAGTTATCACATACAAGACAGAATCTCACAGGGGAAAATTTCAATCCAGCAGCAGCCTAGAGTCAAGAAGTTACGTCTTGCCTTTCACACATTCTGTCTGTGCAATGATGGGCAAATCACAGAACCTCTAGGGAGAGTGGTCCCATGTAATTCTCCAAAACTTTAGGTTATAGATGAAATGCAGATTCACATGGCTGGAAAACATTTCATACCAGGAGCTCCCTCTACCAATAAAACAATAGACACTGTCCCCCAAGAAAACCTTTCAATCCATTAAAAACAAACTATTCAAACAATAGCAAAACAATGTTTCAATAGAAACAATTGTAACGATGAATATTGAATTTACATATATATATATATGTGTGTGTATGTATATATATATATAATATATAGAGAGAGAGAGAGAGAGAGAGAGAATGTCAATGAGAATGTTGGAAATACAAGATGGAAGACGATCAAAATAAAATACTTTGCTTTTTTTTCTAATTTTGGGAAAGTATTTCTAAATGTAAGCTGTTACTCATAGAAATAAAATTGTCCCTGACAAGCACTATTTGTATGAATTATTTGGCCTTTTTCTCCATGCCATTTTACAAGCACAGGTTTTGGAATATAGTCAAATTTCTTTCTAGAACCAAATGACAAGTTTGCAAACAGCTATTTGGAAGTAATAAAGATTCAGAAAAGGAAATAAAAAGAGAAAGTTTTCTTCTTTTCAAATGATTATAAATCAAGTGGTTTTATGGACTGTTTTTATTTCTTATACCAACTTAATATTTGTTCTACAGTTATGTGTTATGTGGCCCTTCCTCATAGCCCTCAACACCACTAGCTACTTGAACCTGGATGCCCTTCAGCATGTCAACTTGTGGTACTTAGAATTGAACACTAAATATTTCATATGTGGTCCAACCAGGGCAGAAAAAAAGTGAAAGCTTCTCTCCTCTTCCATGTTCTGAACAATCAGCTTTGGATATAGGGAATGAGGTCAGATTAGAAATTATCAATCAATAAACTTTTATTTTTATTAAGCATCTCCTATGCACCTGGCACTGTGCTAAGTGCCAGGGATACAAAAGAAGCGAAGCACAATCCCTGCCCTCAAAGAGTTTATAATCTAAGAAAATAAAGTTTCATATTAAGACAAAATGGTAGAATTTTGTCTTAATCCCATTACTAATTTAATGATATTCTTCTGATTCACATGCCTGTCTTAGGGTATCATTCCAAAGATGGGTCTTGCTTCTTAAACTCCTTATCTCTATATTTATCATAGACCTGAGTGGGGAATCCTACTGGAGTTCTTCACAGATCTCCACTCTCTTCGCCCAAACTAACATTTAACAGTAACAAGAGTCATTCCTGCCTTGCATAGCTTTTCAGTTAAAACCAAGTGTTAAAAACACTCCTTCACATGTGCCTCAAGGTGTCATATTGAAAAAGTGGGAAAATAACACCTTCAATCTGATCATATAAGATGGGAAATCATGAGCATTTGTTTGATTTGCTTCTTCCTAGGTCCCCTAAACCTTTTGGATTCATCTAAATTGTGCTATTATGTCCCCTGATAATAGCTCACAATGTTTAGTGACATCATTCCACCTGTCACCAGTGGAGAAATGTTTGTTTTTTTTTAACTTGAAGGAAATCAATAAAGATAGAAATGTTGTCCTTTTCCCACGCTCCTGTAGTAATTAGAATTGTGAGTCTCTGTATGCACCACAAAGGCAAAATGTTGCTTCCTTAAGAGGAACAGAGGCTTTGCACTGACAAAAGGAGATCAGCTCTGAAACCTATCATGTGACAGAATTGTCTGCAGAATTAAACAAATAAGAGCATCCTCATTTGAAATCTCAGGCTTATTTTCTATCCTGGTGTATCTAAGGCTCTTTTTTAAATTGGGAAAATCAGTGCCCTTAACACCCGGGATCCTCTCGTCTCAGGCTGTGGGGACTCATCATTGCCTTTCTTACAAGTGCACCATTGTGAATTTGAGATTTTCATTACTAGGAACTGCCACTGACAACTTCAGGGGACCTCTCTTTGTCACTTTCTCTTGGCTTTGCCATGCACAAATACATATGTCAAAGACTATTATACACTATATAATATATATATATACTATATATATATATATATATATACACTATATATATGAGTACTATACATAGTACTCATCATATGGAAAGAAATAAAGGGAAAAAAGAAAGAAAAAGGAAAAAAGAAAGAGAGAGCGAGAGAGAAAGAAAGAGATTGAGAGAGAAAGAGAAAGAAAGAAAGAAAGAAAGAAAGAAAGAAAGAAAGAAAGAAAGAAAGAAAGAAAGAAAGAAAGAAAGAAAGAAAGAAGAAAGAAGGAAGGAAGGGAAGGGAGGGAAGGAGGAAGGAAGGAAGGAAGAAAGAAAGGAAGGGAGGAAAAAGTTTTTTATTAAGTATGCTTAGATCTTCATTCAGAATCTCTGGGTTCTTTCTTTGGAGATAGAGAGCATTTTTCAACATAAATCTTTCAGAATTGTCTTGGATCATTTTATTGATTAGAATCAATTGTTCATTGTACAATATTGCTGTTACTATGTACAGTGTTTTCTTGTTCTGCCCATTTCACTTTGCATTAGTTCATGTAAGTTTCCATTTTTTTTTTTATGAGAGCATCCTACTTATCATTTCTTATAGCACAATAATGTTACATCACAATCACAGACCACAATTTATTCAGACATTGCTCAATAAATGGGCATCCCCTCAATTTCCAATTCTTTGCCACCACAAAAAGAGGTGCTATAAATATTTTTGTACATGTAGGTCCTTTTCCTTTTTTGTTTTTATTTATTTGAGATATGGGCATAGTAGTGGTATTGCTGAATCAAAGTCTGATGTCAAATATTGCTCTATAAAATGCTTAAGTCAGTTAATAACTCTATCAAAAATGCATTAATATCTCAATTTTCTCACATGCCCTCCAACATTTGTCATTTTCCTATTCTGTCATATCAATCAATCTGATAGGTGTGGGGTGATACCTCAGAAATGTTTTACTTTGCATTTCTCTAATCAACAGTGAAGTAGAACAGTTTTTCATGACTATACATTAGTCATAATAATTGTATGTGAAATCTGCCTTTGATCATTTATCAATAGGAGAATCACTCTTATTTTTATTATTTTTCCTCAGTTCTCTACATATTTAAGAAATTAGGCCTTTAATAGAAAAACTATCAGTATATTTTTACAGTTATGATTACTAACTGTGTATTTCCCTCCATCCTATTTTTCTTCTTTATTCTACTATCTCTCCTCTTCCACTGTGTCCATCCTCAAAAGTGTTTTGTTTCTGACTTACCATCTTCTCATATCCATTCATCCTCCCTATCAGCCTGACTACCTTTCTCTTATTTCCTTTCCTTCCTACTTTCTTGTAGGGTAAGATAATTTTCTATATACAACTGAGTACAAATTCTGTTCCCATTTTGAGGCAAATCTGAAGTGAGGAAGGTTCACACACTCTACACCTCCCTCCCCTCAAACCTCCTCTAGCTTTTCCTTCACTGTAAAATCTCTTATGCACTTCTTTTACATGAAATAATTTATCCCATTCTATCTCTTCCTTTATACTTTTTCCTGGACATTCCTCTGTCTTAAGCCCCTTTTTAAAATAATCATCCCATAAAATTCAACTCACACCCAAGCTATCTGTCCACATATATTCCTAATGGTATTAATGAAAAGTTCTTGTCCATTACAAGTGTCATGTTCCCATATCTATCTTCCCTTATTTAATCCCTTATGATTTCTCTTTCCTGTTTATCTTTTTATGCTTCTCTTGAGTCTCATATTTGAAAGTCAAATTTTTATTTTCTATTTGGAAATGTCTTTTCATCAAAAGTGATTAAGAGTTCTCTATTTCAGTGAAAAGTCATTTTTACTCTCAATGTTATATTCAGTTTTGCTGAGTAGATTGCAATGGTAGGTCCTTTGCTCTCTTGAATATCATATTCCAAGACTTTTGATACTTTAACATAGAAGTTGCTGAATCTTGAATAATACTGACAATGGCTCCAAAATATTTCTATTCTTTAGCCCTCCTTGATCTGAGGACTCTGAAATTTGGTTATTATATTACTGAGAGTTTCCATTTTGGAATCTCTTTAAAAACATTATCATTGCATTCTTTCAATTTCTATTTTACCTTCTGGTTCTAGAATCTCAGGGCAGTTATCTTTGATACTTTTGTGATGTCTAGGTTCTTTTTCTGATGATGGATTTCAAATATTCCAATAATTATCTTTTTTCAAATTATTTTTCAGATCAGTTGTTTTTCCAAAGAGAATTTTTCAATTTCAAATTCAAGAATTTTTCAAAATTCTTTAAATTTTTTCTGATTTTTTAAATTGCTTCTTGAAGTCTAATTGATGCCCTTCCAACTTGCCCAATTCTAATTTTTTAATAATTTTTTTCTTTAACTTTTTTCACATCCAGGCTACTTTTGCTTGTCCAGTTCTCCTCAATGAATTTTTGTATATACACACACATACAACACACATGTGAGTATATATATGTTTATAGATGTATATTTGTGTGGGTATGTTTTATTTTTCCAATTTTGCTTTTGAATGCATTATTTTCTTTTTGAATATTTTTGTGCCTCTTTTATTATTTGGCTTATTCTGTTGTTAGGTTTATTTTTGTACATCATGATTTTCTTGTATCACTTTATTTCCCCAATTTTTCTTCTACCTCTCTTATTTGATTTTTAAAATATTTTTATCTCTTCCAGGAATTCTTTTTGTACCTGAGACCAATGTGCTTTTTTTTTTTTTTTAAGTTTTGGAGACAGCACTTTTTACTTTAATGTTTTTTCTGAGTTTGTCTTTTGATCTTCCCTGTCACCATATTAATGATTAGAATTTTTTTTGCTTGTTTGTCCATTGTTCCAGCTTTTTTTTTTTTTTTTTAACTTTTATTTCTATGTTAAACTTTAGGCTTTTTGTGTAACTGTTTCCAAGCTGATTCTGTAGTATCAAAAAGTTTTCAGATTTCCACTTTTGTATAATTTAAGGAGAAGAGTGTTTATTATTCTCTTGGCCTGCGCTCTGGTTCTGTGAGTAACCACAAACAATTTTTTCTGTCCTGGAACTATGACCTTACAAGCTCTGGTGTGCTAGTGCTTCTCCTTATTCTGAGACTGTAACCTAGGACTGTGACCTGGATCTAAGTATGGGCAATGCTACAGAGTCCAGCAACCAGGACCAACAAAGGGAACCCTGGATTCTCCTTCGGATGAATTGCCTAAGTTTATTACTCTCTGTGGACCAAAAGCTCCAGAAACTGATGATTCAGTCTCTCCCAAGGCCTGCTGCTACTTTCTTAAGGTACAGTCTGCATTGGAGCATGGCTTGCACTGGGTGCCTGCCTGCCTAATTTTCTCCCCAGTATGAAAAGCTTTTTTATACTGACCTTCTACATTGTCTCAAGCTGGAAAATAATTTCATCCCATCATTTTGTGGGTTCTGTTGCCCCAGAATTTGTTTTGAAACATTATTTTAAAAAATTTGGGAGGGAAATTAGGAGTGTTCAGGCAAATTGCTGCCTTCTCTACACCATCTTGGTTCATTCATCCTCACCCTAATTTTTAAAAAAATCTTTTACAATAAAATTCTTTAATAAGAAATGACAGAGAGATCAACATAAGGTGATTGACACAGAAAAATATCATTTATTCTTCATAATAGCAATGAATGATAATACTAATAATTGGCTTTATGTTATAATTTAAATATATAAACCCACATGTAAAAATTTTAATATCTGAAGGGGGGATTAGTATCCTAATTTTTAGATGAAAAAAATTCTGACAAAATTCATAGAACCATAGATTTAGAAATTCATTAGACAAGACATTTTAGAAATCCATAAGATCCTAGATTTAAAGCCACATCATGGATTCATAGGAACACAGACTTAGATGTAAAAAGAAAAGTCATTTCCAGACCTAGAGCTATGATTCTACATTCCCACTGTACCCTTGTCTCCTGCAAAGTGTGAGGTATTCTGCACATGTATGTGTATGTAGAATTTTAATTGGTTATACTATGAAATTCACAGAGGAGCAGAGATCTCTAGGAATATGGAGACCCTATAGCCATCATATAATAGGAGGGACCTGAGCTAATTCATAAAGGATTCTGGCCATTCTGTTACACAGAGGTGGGGAGAAAGGATCTTTTTTCCAGAATGGGTGACAACCTGTGCAAAGGAGGCAGGGGATAGAAAGTCATGGATGAGGAACAGTGAGAAAGGTAGTTTAACTGGCCCTTAGAGTGCTTGGAAGGATAAATAAGCCTGGAAAGGAAGGTAAGTTAGTGCCAAATTACCAAGGCCTCTAAGTGCTGACCTCGTGCATGATTGATTTTTGTTCACATCCAGCAAAAATAAATGTCATTAACATCCATTCCAAAGTACCATTTATCTTCACAGGGAACTTGGGGACCATATTCCTTGCAAACACCAATGGTGTTATGTAACAACCTCTTAATGTGCTCCTGGCAGCCATGTAGGATGGACAGTCATCTCAGAACATTTGTGCTGCATTTCAGAAGAAAGTTAGCCCTATAATTTTCCATAGACTCAGAGATTGAATTCTAGAGGACTTCTAGAAATTCAGAACCTTGGCTCTGGCCCTGCTTCTTTTTCCTTTGGATTCATTCTGACCTGAAAATGTTTTCTTTCTAAAACTACTATTTAACATGTTTAGCATATGTTGGATTACTTGGGGAGGGAATGGGGGAAGAGAGGGAAACAATTTGGAACACAAGGTTTTATAAGAGTGAATAATGAAAATTATCCATCTATATATTTTGAAAAATAAAAGCTTTAATTAAAAAAAAAGAAATAAAGCACTAGCAAAAAAAATTATATGTACATGAGTGCATATGGTAAGGAGAAGAGAAGAGCATTCTGCCATCTCTCTCACTCCTTCCTATTCAGTGAGCCAAGGATTTCACAGGAAAACAACAACAATCACAAAACTTTCCCCTTATTTTACTCCAAATCTCAAAATTACAACTGAATTTCTGCTGAGAGATACTTGCAGCCTGAGCTCAGGTTTTCGATTCAAGCACAAAAATTCACAGACAAGGGCTATTTTTTTTTTTTTTTTTTTTTTTTTTTTTGCCTTTGTTGTTTTCCAGTCACCTCTCTTGCCAGTTGCTAAAATCACCCAGGGGCTCATCGTTGTGTCATCTCAATTTTATAGACTGATACCTGGGAAGCAAAAGGGGCTCTCAAATGGTCTCTCCTGCCATGGAAGGAAGACAGGAATTGCTTCTACTGAAATGAGAGACTTTTTTGTCACTAAGCAGGCGTCCAACGAAAGCAGTTTAGGAAGAGACGTCGGTGGTTTGAGCTGAGAAATGGCATTTTCAGCTCGATACATACAAAACCATTGCTTGAGGTTGCTCACTTGGCAAGTGAACTCCCTGATGGGATGGAGGAGGGAGAGCTGGGAGGGATGAAATCTGTCAGAGGAGCCTGGTCCTGGGCCTTGGAGCTTCTCAGCCCTGTCATCCAGTTTTATTGCCCAGGATCTAGTTTTTGAGACAGCTCCTTTGAGACAAAGGAGACATGGATGAACAAGTTTCCCCTTTTCTGCTCTCCAGCTCCCCTGGACCCACTATCTTTTCCTATTCATCATCTCTAGAATTTTTAAAGTGGAAGAGACCCACCGGCCCAAGAGCCTTGTTTTACAGATTAGGTCACTCGAGGTCTCGGTCTCCCACACTGTGGCAGAATCAGGGTCAGGACTTAGACCTGACCAGATCATGTCTCTATTCGGGGGGCTACCTGCAGCCTCCAGGATAATATACAAACACTCCCAGTTTGGCCTTGAAAGCCCTTCGCAACTGAACCCAAACTTAGTTTTCCAGATGAATTTCAGATGATTCCCATCCAGACTCCGGCTAGACTGGCCATTGGTGTTCCCACCCCACCCCATGCAGGGCATACAACTTCCATCTCTACCTTTGCAGGACTAGCTCCTACCTGAAGCCCTCCTTCCCATCCTGGAATCCCTTCAGTCCCTTTAGTGACAGCCCAGAAGAGACTTCCTCCCTTAAATTGCTAATGCTCTCTTCCCAATTGCTTCTGTATTTTTCTTGCATGGGAACTGACTTCTCCATGAACATATTGACTTTTTCTGGTAGAAGGACAGTTGTTTGAGGGTGGAGACTATTTCATTTCTTCCTTTGATTCACTTAATCATACCCTGCACCCAAAAGGACGTTAAGACATGTTTATTAAAGTGAGTTGATTTTTTATTTAAAACGCTACTATCTGAGACTTTTGATCCATAATCAATCCATTTTCTAATGGAAAAGTCCATTAGCAATAAGCTATTTCCAACAACAACAATCACAGAGATTTCTATGGATATTTACATTTTATTAAGTGCTTTGGCATACATGGTTTCACTGGATGTTCAAAACAACCCATTTGGGGTCATGGAATCAGAGATCACCTCATTTTATTTGCTTGAATTTTATTCTTGTTTTTTAACTAACAAGCATTTTCTCTCCTTTTCACTTACTCCCACACATACACCCACAACTGGACAAAAAGAAAAAGAAAAAGTCTATAACAAATATATGTAGTCAAGCAAAGCAAATTCTCTCACTGACCATATCCAGAATTTATGCCTCCAACACCTCCTTCACAGGATGTATGGATTCCCAGAATTAGGTAATTTTAGAGATGAAGAAACTAAATTAGCGAGATTAAGTATCTAGGATCACATTTGGATTCTTTCTCTCTTTTGTAAAACAAATATTTTCCCCTTTAAACCAGAAAACCATAATAAAATTTATACTTCAAATAATATGAAGGATATTTTGTACAAGAAGAAAAAATGTTTTGCTTAAAGTGGGAGCCAGTTTACAGGATCATAGAATTATAGATTCCACAGAAGCCATCTCGTCCCAGCCCCTCATTTTACAGAGAGGAAAATTTGGGTAGCAATTTGCAGAATCAGGATTTTACTCTAAACACTCCAAAATGAATACTTTCCTTATTTAGTAGTCCATAGAATCCATGATGTTGGAAAGGTTTGAGGAAATCTTTGAGGTCATCAGTTTACTTTCCTCATTTTATAGATGAGGTAACTCAAGTATGGAGAAGGTATATAGACCTGGGATTGAAACCCAGGTTTTCTAACTCCTAATGTTCCTCTATACTAACATGCCTTATCAAAGCAGGGATTTTTTTTTAATTAGAATGTCTGTCAATTGAAATTAAACTTTGAATAACTATGCTAAGACAGCTCTTGAAGCCCATCACAAAGTCTTTCCCCCCTCTTTTTCTGCTCATTGCTTAAAATTTGGAATTATTGAAAACATGAGTGAGAGCTTTTTCTGGGAAGACTCCAAGATTGGACCTTAACAGTCATTTACGTCTAACATCATTTGCCAATTCTGTGAATTTGCTGTTCTTTGAAGACCATGAACGAAAATGGTGCTTTTAATATCAGTTTAAATAAACTTAACCTTCTTCCATTCTGGGCATCCTTTTAATTTATGAAATATATCTTTAGCAGCATTATACCTTTTTTAATAGAAATGACTGGCAAACACACAAGAAATATTTAGATCATTTTCCCCCTCATTGTTAGCCTAGAAATAGAAAATCTGATCCCATTGCTAATGACTTCTAATGTAGATGTGATGGGCATTTGAACACTATTACAGACACAACTACTACTAAGAAGAGAGAGGAACAATGACTACTTTGTTTTGCTTAATACAAGCACGTAGTTACAAATGCAATCCATCCACAGAAATGTTGGTTATTAAAATTTTAGCATTAATATGTATATTACAACTAGTACTAGTACGACCAATTTAGATTACAGCATTTATCAGTGAATCTACTTTGGGAAAAAATATAATAACACATTTTTTTAATGGCATTCACATTATACAGGTATCCTAGCCATGAGTTTTTAAGTTTGAAAGACCCAATGCAGTAGGAAATGGTCTGAATTTGGAGTTATAGGCATGGGTTCAAATCCCAGCTTTGTAATGTATTATCTGCATGGTTTTAACTTGGATGTTTAAAATGTCTATGCATGTTGGTGGAGTTGTGAATGAATCCAACCATTCTGGAGAGTAGTTTGGAACTATGCTCAAAAATTTATCAAACTGTGCATACCCTTTGATCCAGCAGTGTTACTACTGGGCTTATATCCCAAAGAGATTATAAAGAAGGGAAAGGGACCTGTATATGCACGAATGTTTGTGGCAGCCCTTTTTGTAGTGGCAAGAAACTGGAAACTGAATGGATGCCTATCAGTTGGAGAATGGCTGAATAAATTGTGGTATATGAATATTATGGAATATTACTGTTCTGTAAGAAATGACCAACAGGATTTCAGAAAGGCCTGGAGAGACTTACACAAACTGATGCTGAGTGAAATGAGCAGGACCAGGAGATCATTATATACTTCAACAACAATACTATATGATGACCAGTTCTGATGGACCTGGCCATCCTCAGCAACGAGATGAACCAAATCATTTCCAATGGAGCAGTAATGAACTGAACCAGCTACACCCAGAGAAAGAACTCTGGGAGATGACTAAAAACCATTACATTGAATTCCCAATCCCTATATTTATGCCCACCTGCATTTTTGATTTCCTTCACAAGCTAATTGTACAATATTTCAGAGTCTGATTCTTTTTGTACAGCAAAATAATGGTTTGGTCATGTATACTTATTGTGTATCTAATTTATATTTTAATATATTTAACATCTACTGGTCATCCTGCCATCTGGGGGAGGGGGTGGGGGTAAGAGGTGAAAAATTGGAACAAGAGGTTTGGCAATTGTTAATGCTGTAAAATTACCCATGCATATAACCTGTAAATAAAAGGCTATAAAATAAAATAAATAAATGAATAAATAAAATGTCTATGCAGAAACATCAATACTATGCTGGAAGAAATTATGGGAATACTTATATGATCTGATGCAAAATGAAATCATCATAGAAAAAAGAAAAAATAATATATGTAATAACTCCAACAATGTAAATGAAAAAACAATTAACTAAACAATTATAATGACTAATAGCCCTAAAGAAGAGATAGAAGAAACCATCTCCTTTGCCCCATCTTCTTTGTAGAGGGGGATTATGAATGTGGAACACTAGCTAGAGTATACTTTTTTCCTATATGTTGGTTAATTCTACTGAATTGTAGTTTTTTCCATAAGGAGTAGCTATCTGAAAGCAAGAGGGGAAGGAGGTAGGAAAGAGACACATTGGGATATGGAGGTAATGTTTAAAAACAAGAGATATCAATGAAATTGAGAGAGAGAGAGAGAGAGAGAGAGAGAGAGAGAGAGAGAGAGAGAATAGAAAGAATCAGAGCTACAAAATCCATGATTTTTTGCTTTATGTAAATACAAATTGCAGGACAATTCTCCTAATAACCAAAAAAATAACATCAATTCAAAAGTGGGGTTTGGCATTCCCCAGGAAGGACTCAGTATTATCCTGCTGTGGTCCTCCCTTAAGCGATCTTTTTCAGACAGTAAAATTTCATCTGACTTTTTGCTAACAATGCAGTGATAGAATATACTACCCTGTTTTTCTAATTTTTCTATCAGAAAGTACATAATGAACTTTCTTCCAAGGCTTATTCTCTATGTTTTGCTACCTGTCATCCTTGCACAAAGAGTGTTTTTTTTTTAATTATCCTTTTTCAAGCTAAAAATGGGGATGTGGAGAATTTGTGGGAGATTTTAAAATGGGAAAATCTAGTATACCTACCCTAAAGCACAGGGGCAGAATTTTTATGATAGCAGTTGTCAAGAGAGTATATAACGGTTGATACACTGATATCAAGCTTTATTTTGTCATGTATATTTTCTACAAATCAGAAATGCCCCAAATAGTGGGAACAATGGGAACCAGAATATGATATTTTAGGTGAAACACAATGCATTTTCAGAGGCTCTTTCATCTTAGAAATGTCACTAGATTTAAAAGTAGACATGAAAACATCCATGCTTTCAAGCAAGGTGAGATTCATAAATAAAGTCCAGGAGGTAATAAAACCTAATCCAGGAAACTATTTAGGATAGAACAACCAGGAAGATCAAGGGGCTCGAAAGCATTCCATATGGAGATCAGTAGAAAGAACTAGAGATATTTAGGTGGAAAAGGTAGGATATTGTAGTTGTATTTATACAACTATTACACACATATACACAGAGAGAGAGACACACATATCTGTTCTTGGTCACAGAAAACAGAATTTGGAGTTCATAGAAGTTCAAAAGGACAAATTCAGAGCTATTATAATGAACCAAAAGTGGAAGGGGTTGCCTAATAAAATCATATATTTCTCTTCCCTGGAAGTCTTCACACACAAAAATGAATGACCATTTGTCATGGGGGAGGCAATTCTTGTTCAGGTAGAAGTTAGACCAAAATCACTTCTAAGTCCCCTTCCAAATCTGAGTTTCTCTGATTCCCATATCTTCAACTTTAAGACAACAACCTTACTTAACCATTTGAAATATCTTGTGAAAATATGTTTAACATGACAGCTTTTATATGAACTATATGAAATTGCTCGCCATCTTGGGGCGGAGGGAGACATTATTAAAAATGTGCTGAAAACTATCTTTACATGTAATTGGAAAAATTAAACACTATTTACAAATAAACCAAGAAATGCCTCTGATCCCTTTTGGATTGGAATCTCTGATAACTATGGGTGGCTGACCAAGATGGGCTTGAGTTTTATATGCTACCTCCTTTGTGTGCTAAGGACTTTGCAGATTCCAAAATCCACTGAAAATTGAGAGCATTTTGTGTTTTTGCATTTCTATTTCCTGTGTTGTCAGTGAGTAATTATACCCAATAAAAAAATTGCAGCAGAATGTATATTGTTAGGCAACCAGATCACATGGGGATATTTTTCTTCCACAGGTTTTACATCAGAGCGTGTTCAGTATTAAAATATGGGAAGTCAAGTAAACAGAGAGGTTTCTTTGCTCAAAGCATTCATTTTAAACAAACATTTCACTGTTATTCTGATCAGATGCTAGGACACAAATGATGTTTTCCTTCAAATAAAACAAATAAATTATTTTGAGGGAAAAGCAGACAGGTGAGTCATAAAGGAGTCAAGGCATTTATGACAACAAAAAGGATTTTCAAATAAGAAAAAGGAAGAGAATATGTGTGCATAAGAAAAGAGAAGGGGGGCAGAGAGTGGGAAAGGGGGATATGGAAAAGCACAAAAGAGAAAAATGACAGATTGATTTATCTTTTTGTTTTGTTTTGTTTTGTTTTTTTAAAAAAAGGCCAATATATTGGTATATATTTGAAAACTTGAATCGCTTTACCAATGTTAAAGAAAACTCATTACTCCTTCAAAGTTCTGCTATTTTTCAACCATCTTTATTAGATATCACTGACAAGACACCTCAAAGACGTGGTACTTGGGTGACAATTGTGTGGTTTATAGAAAAAGCAGTCTTGACTTGAACGAGTCTCATTAGAAAAGTTGAATGAAGACATAACTAGGACAGGGTGACTAGGGCTTTGTCTTAGGACAGCAAAATTTATAGGACAAAACAATTAAACATATTTATTCCATCAATAGCCAGAAGACACTACAGCAACTATGCCCTGATTGAGCTCAACTAAATTTGTCTTAATTATTTGCAATATTTTCACATTATTAATTCTTAAGTTGATTTGGCAGGCGTTTTGTCTTACTTGTCCAAGAGCATTTTCAGCAGGTTGCCCCAGCAGAAAAACTACTGGGTACAGTTTTTCATATGAAAATAGGGTCAATTTGACAAGTGCCAGGAATCAGTCAACAATCCTAGATTCCAGTTAATTACCCAGTTGCTTCAAAGTAGCATTCTCCCTCACATTCATTTTCAGCTCTATATTTCTTGTCCTGTTATCCTAAGATAGGTCTTTGTTACTACCTGCAGGTTAGGGATCAGGAAACTGGTGATTTCCCCTTTATGGACCCTTTCTTTTCTGATCCATTCTTCACTATGTGGCCCTTTTTCTGTCATGTTCAACTCACTGTGACTCCTTTCAGGATTTTCTTGTCAAAGATATTAAAGTTGTTTGCCATTTTTTCCTTCTGTTTATTTTATAGATGAGGGAACTGAGGCAAACAGGGTTAAGTGACTTGCCCAGGGTCACACAGCTAGGAAATGCCTGAGGCTGGATTTGAACCCATGAAAATGAGTCTTCTGATTTTAGACATGGAACTCTATCTACTGCACCATCTGGCTGGCCCATTTTTCAAACTCAGTCCTTACATATAACACTGGTCATATCTTCTTTCTTCTCCAATATCTGTAAGAGCTCCCTACTGCCTATAACCTTTCTTGGAATTGAAGACTCTTCCCAATCTGAGATGACTTTATCATCTCATCTAAACATTCTATGCCCCACATGAAGTGGATGACAAGCTTTCTCCCAAACACATCTGTGTTTTTTACACTTCTGCATCTTTCCTCAGATACTCTTGTGCCTAGAGTTTCCTTCCTTCTCTTGTTAAGTTTCTGCTCACATTTTTAACCTGACTCAAGAGCCACCTCCTCAAGGAAGCTAACCCTGGCCTTCTTCCTCATTCCATTGTAGTGCTTTATTTTGTATTATTTCCCAAGAGCTTACCATATAAAATGGTGAAATATAGTTTGGTGCTCATGTCTTATCTCCCTATAGGATGTAAATTCTGTGAAAAAGAAGCCATCGAGTCCAACTCCTTCAATTTATATATTTTTTAAATGACTTAAATTAAGTAACTTGTCCATGGTTATCCAGTTATAGAATGTCAAAGGTAACATTTGAGCCCTTTTATCCTACCATGCTGACTCACATTTTTCTTATGACCAGAAGCATCAGGGGAAATCCCCCAAGCTTCTGGCACAGTAACCTTTCATAATAGTAGGTTAAGTATCCTCAATAGCAATCCCCCAATTTCATCCTTGAGTTCTTTGAAAAATTCTTGGAGAGAAGTGATCCTATCCCAGTGATTTATCTCCATTTATTTTGTCGATTTGGCTTAGAACATCCTGAATACTGATCATTAAAACATCTAAAAGAATGATGATGGGTTTTTAAAAATGAGCTGAGGAGAAAATACCCTGAGAAGAAAAAAAAAAATGCTATGAGACAGAGACCGAGAGATAGGATAACAGAGAGACAAAGACAGAGAAAGCCTTAAAAAGTCCACCACTGACATTTTGGGGATAACATATAGGACCAGCAGGTCTTGCCACTGGCCCTTACTACATCCTAAAATCCATTCATCTTTATCATCTATCTTGACTCTAAACTCTCTAGACTACAAGATACTTTGACCAGCTAGAGTACACCCTAAGCTTGAGATTAACTCTCCTTCCTCAAAATGCTTTTTCATTTATTCATTCATTCGATCAGTTATTCATTTATTTACATTGTTAGAGCAAGACTTCAATAGGGAAGAATAGGATATGAATAGATAAAAATATGAGTAGATATATTCAGCAGTCCCACCATCAATTTTGCCAGTTTTGATTGTCATTAATTGCTTGTTGTTCCCCTAATATGATGTTTTGCACATAATTTCTCAACCAAAATTATTAAATGAATTAAAGTTTTAGGCTGTCAAATGGTATATATCATAACAATTATTTTGAAATTAGACTTGACAAAGACATAGAGAATGCAACTTGTAAAAAATAAATAAAATATTTTATTAAAAATTTTTTTAATTAAAAATAAATTAATAAATTAATTAAATTAAATAAAAATAAAAACAGCTCAAGATCTTAAGGGCAAAGTTTCTCTATTTACTTTCAATGATCTGCTTGTGATGCCCAGTTAAGAGATTCCTAATCTGTGAGTGGTAACAAAAGCTTACATTAGGATAATAGGACAGGAAATAGAGAAGCAAAAATGAATGTAGGAGAGATCATGGTGGCTCTTTGAAACAACTAACTGACTAGAATTTAAGATTGTTGACTGATGGTCAGATTATCAGATTGCCCCTGTTATCATATAATATAAAATATTATATCATATAAAAGCTGAACCCAGTAGTTTTTTTTCTGCTGGAGAAACCTGCTCAAAATGCTCTTGGACAAATAAGACAAAATATTTGTCAAATCAATTTTAGAACTGATAATGTGAAAATATTGCAAATAATTAAGACAAATTTAGTTGAGCTCAATCAGAGCTTAGTTGCTGTTTTCTATTTTATTTCCTTTGGGACCTCCTTCCCCCTTTTAAATGTCAGCATCTTCTAAAACAATCTGTGCTTGAACATTCTCTTGGCCATCTTGTCCACAGAATCACAGAATTTGGTTTAATATAGTATACAGGTATTTGGTGTTTGCAATGTACCTGTCCAAGAGGTCATCGGTCCAAACTAAGCCAGAATCTGTCTCTAAATAGCAATTGTCTCTAAAATGTGATATCAGGTCAATCAAGGCTGACTAAGGCAGAGTACAGGAGAACTTTGACGTCCCAGGTTGTAGACCCTATTTTCTTATTGTTGTTTAATTGGTTCCAGTCATATCTGACTTTTCATGTTCCCATTTGGAGTTTTCTAGATACTTTTTCTAGATTTGTAGATTCTAGAATTTCTAGATTCAAAGACATTAAAGTGGTTGGCCATTTATTTCTTCAGCTCAGACAAATTAGATTAAATGACTTGTCCAGGTGACAACTGCTCCCAGCTTTTCCCTGTGCCTTTGTCCTGTGTCTTTATCCCGGTTAAAGATACAAATGTTGAACAATATAGGATAGAGTTCAGTGACAACATGCATCTAAAGATCTTCCTTTAAGAGTTGTTGGTGACCATCAGTAACATTTTTGGGTATCTAGTCATCAGTCAGATATTAATTATATTTGATATTTCACCTTACTGTAGTTTTGACTTTCTGAGAATTTTTACAACTTTTAGATCTTTTAGATACTTTTAGATCTCTTTTATAAGCACCTAATCAAATAGTATTTATGTAGTATAAATATGTAGTAGAGGAGATGCAATAATAATAGACTGTCAAATCTCCAAATAATGATTGTTATTGTTCAGTCCTTTCAGTCATGACTGATACTTCATGACCAATTGGCAAAGATACTACAATAAACTGCCATTTCCTTCTTAAGCTCATTTTACAGATGAGGAAATGAAGGCAAACAGGGTTATAAGTCTTGTTCAGGGTCACACAACTAGTAAGTGTCTGAGACCAGATTTGAACTCAAGTCTTCTTGACTCCAGACCTGGAATTCCATCCATTGCACCACCGTTACCCTAGGTGGCAAATATCAACTTTAAATATCCTACAGAACTAATAGACTATTATTGATCTTGATCATTAACATAAATTTAAATACTTCCCATAACTTGTCCCAAAATAGCACTGTTTCATAAAAACTCAAGAACAATGTTTTTTCATACATGTTGCCAGCCCAGATATGCATAAACTTCTTACTTTGCAGAACCAAAAATTGAAAAAGAAACAAATAAAAACATTTTTAAAGGATAGACAGTTGGCTAAGAGATCAAAGCTCTTGAAAAATAGCAAATGGTAATCCAACATCCTTCTGTCTTAAAGTCTCTGCCTTTATCTCTATCTCTCTCTATCTCCCTCCTTCCTTCTCTTCTCCCTTTCTGACTCTTTGAATCAAGAAAAGAAAGTGGAGAAATGGAGAGAAAATTAAGGGAATTTGACTCCCAGAGTCAAATCAAGTCTATTCCTAGTGGTTTCATAAAAGATAAATTGGTTGTTACTCAATTGCAGAAAATACACATTTATCCATTACAACGCTGAATATAAAGAAATCTTAACAATTTAGCACATTATCCTAGTACCATTTCTATCTAAACTCTATTGTTGAAGATGAGATGTTGATAATAACAACAACTAGTTTTGCATCAGGTTTTAAGGTTTGCAAAATGTCTTGTTTGTCAATGAGCATTTATTAAGCACATTCTCTGTGCCAAACATCAACACCTTAATTCGTTTGAAAGGTATTGTATCCTTTTATCAAACTCAATGTCTGAGTGCCTTTTCATGGGCACATTGGTGGAAAATTTTAGAGACTGAATTTGAATCTTGTCTTTCTGATTTCAACTCCAAAGCTCTGTCTGATTTGTCATTCTTCAGGAAAAATATAAAATATACTTCTGGATCACAAGGATCTTGCAACTTAGTTAATAAGATAAGAATTGCTGTCTGCAGCATGGAAGGAGTTCAAAGAAGACAAAAGAATCATACTGGCTATTTAAAAATTAACATTTTATTACACTATTATCTATCCTTTTAAAATAAAAACCAGAGACCTTTTATATATAAAGACACACATAAACACATAAATGTAGATATAGATATATTCACTTCCCCACCCACACCCCGCCAAAATCCTCCTTTGCCAAGCAACCTTGTAGAAAAAGAAGCATCTCAAGAATCTTAATCTGATCCATTTTCTGGCAGTGTTGATAGAAATTTTTAATAATTAGTAGCTAAGATTGAAAACTAGGGAAATCCTTCTAGGAATGATGAAGTCTCTAATGTATCACCATGCCATATGGAGATTTCTTTAATTAGAAAAACTGTCAAATGAAATTCACCCAGATAAAAAGAACCAGGAACATTTATTGCCTGGTCTTACCTATAGTCACCAATAGCTACTCATCAGCATATAGAATTGAGTTTTAAGGGAACTTATACAAGATTGAATCCAATCATCTCAAATGTTACAGAAGAGAAAAATGATATTTCAAGATGGAAATGCTCTATACAAGGTCATACAATATAGCAACTGAGCCAGGCAAGAACCTAGGACTTCTGAGTGTGAGTTATGGGGTCTTCTCTCACATAGTGACTGAAGCTGAGACCCAGAGAACCAAAGACAAATGTATATATAATTACTTAGAGGAAATAAAATCCATCACTCTTGTCTCATCTCCTTCCCTCCTTTCCCCTCCTATTCTTTTCTGGAGGTAGTATTATCCTTGCTCTACTTTTCTCCAGCAAATATAACCAAGAGTAATGGGTGAACAATTTAACAAAGGAGACACTGTTGGCAGGATGTCAGGGGAAAAAATTCATAAACGTCAATGCTGTCCAAGAGTGGAATAGTCTCTTCTGGGAATCAGTGAACTTCCCATCACTGGAGAGCTTCGTGCAAAGACTGGATGATCACTTCCTGAATCTATTGCAGAGGGCATTATTATTCAGGTGTATAATCTAGACTTTTAGGTTGCTTCTGACTTTTTAGATTTTAGAATTCTTGTACTTAGAATAAGTATTGCTCTAACAGAATTTCCTTTGGTGAGCCACACGCTGGAAGCCATTTTTCTTTTTCTTTTTAAGGTTTTTAATATTTTTATTCCTTCTTCCTCAAGATACTAATCAATCAGATATAAGTAATGAATGTGCAATTATGTAAAATATTTCCATATTAGTTATTTTATACGAAAAGGCTCAAAAAATAATAAAGAAGCAAAGTAAAAAATAGCATGCTTCAATCTTTATTCAAAGAATATTTGTTTTTTTTTTCCTCAGGAGCTAAACAGTATACATCATTAGTCCATTGGGATTGTCTTAGATTACTGTATTGCTGAAAATAAAATTCCTGGTACTGTGTAAAATGTTCTCCTGATTGTGTTCACTTCCCTATGCATCGGTTCATGTAAGTCTTTTTTCTGAAATTATTCCTTTCTTATAGAATAATAATATTCCATTACAATCATATACCATAACATGTCTAGCCATTCCCAATTAATAGGCATCTCTTTTATTATGGAAGCCATTTTTTCAAAGAACTATAAATATGTCCTTTGTACCTTGGCCATCTGGTGTTATCCAACCATCCCCATTTCTTTTTTATAAATGTTTATAAATGTCGACCCTGCATTAATGAACACATAGACCCAATCTCAAAGCCAGTCGCTGTGCCTCAGACTTCAGACTAGCAGCAAATAGCCATTATTTCATGTATTTTCTCTGATGTTGTTGATAAGAAAAAAAAAAAGCCAAAGCCTAACCGAGTCAACAAGAGCAAAGAATCAGCAAAATATGATGGCTGTGTCATCCAAAGAAAAAAGAAGATATAGTGGCTGAAACAGGAATCTCTCAAATAGCACAAGGACTAAGAGGAAAGGAGAATATGTAGGATATAGATCCCACAGTAATCTCCTAGATTTTAAAAGTTCCATGACAACAGAGATCAGGTCCCCTAGCTATGTGTCCCCGTTTATAGCACCATGAGGGGTATATATATATATGCATATATATATATATATACATATATATGGCAGTCTGTCAAAACAAAATGAAATCAATGTATTGATAACATTTATGTATTGAAATTTTAAAATGAATACATTAGCTTTTATCTGCTCTGAAAAAAATAAATAATTAAGACAACCCAATAACTTAAGAGAGTATTTTTCAATTTTGTTCCAAGTCTCTTATGTGTGATCTTGAAGGAGGGTTAAGTTAGCTAGGAAAGAATAGAAAAAAGACTTTCATCCTAAAGTACATGTAAATGCATTTCTGGTTATAAAGCATTTAACATCTGTGATCTCATTTTATCTTTATAACTATTTTACTGAGAAGGAAAGTGAGACCCAAAGAGGCGAAGGAATTTGCCTGAGCTAACTTTCTAATTTGAGCTAACTCAAATCTAAGTCTTTTGACTCCAATCCTTTCTTATAATTAGTACCCAATAAGCATTTATTGACAAATAAACAATATAAAAGATGCATTTTAGAAATTGTGAGAATAAGAAAGGCAATTGATTCCCTGGCTGGTAAGAACTTTCAAAGTATGAACATTTCCTCCCACTTTAGCAAAGATAACATGGGAAACTTGTGTGTTCCACTGGCACAATCTCAAGACAAAATTAGGGAAAACCATCACATGAGGTGAATCTCTGAGTCAAACTGATGGGAATCAGAATTACATGACAGGGGCTGGTCTTGGTCTGCATCACTGATAGCGATAACTGTATGAGTGAGATCACAGAACAATTACAATATCTGAATAGATAAGCCAAGGTGACAAGTTAGTGCTCTAATGTCTCTAGAATAAGGCATTAAAGGAGACCCAAATGAAACTAGGATAAGTATAATGGCCTACAACTTAGTCTACATTTTCCCCCAGGCAAGTACTAATGTTTGCATTGTGATTCACACATGCACATATGTGTATCTGTATGTATGTGTGTATAATTGGATCCTTATACCATTATTATATTGCTATTACTATCACCCCCATTTTACAGATGAAGAAAATGTGCTTAAGAGAGTTTGAGTGACTTGTTTGGGGTCACAGTTATTAAATGTTTAAAGTCAAAGCCAATCTCAAGACTTTTTGACTCAAGTCCAACATTCTATCAACAGCATCAAGCTGCCCAAGAATATGAGAGGCAAAAAAATAAAAATAAAAAGAAGTGCTCAATGAGACCTGAAGTCATTATTGATGGAGGAGATCAGTCAAGACTCTATGGAGAAAATAATTGAACTGATCACTAAAAGATTATGGAATTGCAACAAGTAAAGAAAGGCACAGGAGCAAAGGCCCTGAAATGCGGAGGAGGGGTATCTTTAAGGAGTCTGGTGTGATGGACACTCAGATGGTTTTGTACAATTTCAGCTTTACATAAGGTTTTTGTCCATTAGAATATGAATTTTTCAACTACCAAGTAATTTTATCAATGGCCCAATAAATTCATGTTATTTTAACGCTCAGTGAGAATATTTAGAAACATTTTAATAATAAAAAAGAAACCTGGTCTCTTTCCCTGAGTTGTTGCAGCCCAAAACAACGTCCCCATTCTCCTTGACACTAATTGTGGTCACTTGAGGAACTTTGCATCATTTCTTAGCCATTTCATGTGGATTGGTCTTAGTTTAAAGGTAGCGGGTGGTATAATGATGGAATACTGGTCCAGGAATTAGAGATTTTAAGTCAAATCTGGCCTTAGATACTTACTTATTGTGTGATCTAAGCAATTTACTTTTAACCTCCATCTACCTCAGTTTCCTCAACTGTAAAATGGGAATAATAATAGCACTTACTCTGCAAAGTTGCTATGAGGATAATGAGACAATATTTATTTTTTAAAAGTAGCAAAGTGACTGGCACGTAGTAGATACAAAAAAAAATATTTATTTCCTCTCCCTTTTTCCCCACATGTAGATTTGAGATTTGAGTAAGAACATTCAAATAGAGGAAAAGTTCCTATTTTACTATGGAGACAAGAGAGTGAAGCAAGTATGGAGGGAGGACCAGAAAGAACTGAAGGATTGAGGTCATGGTAAGAGAGAAGGAAGGTTAATCCTGTCTGAGAAAAGGAAAGATGGAATGAGAAAAAGATCAGATAAAGAAATGTAGGAGCAGTGGAACACTCATGGGGGATAAGATAATCAGAGGTCTGACTCTCCTGATGCTGCTGAAGAGAAAAGTGATCTCCAGTTTGGGAAAGGGCAAAGCTGGTCAGCCCTGCAGTTAGGAGATCTGCTCTCTGTGTGACCTCTGCAAGAGTCTTGACCTCCCTTTGCCTCAGTTTCCTCAACTGTAAAAAAAAAGAGGTTGAACTTAGTTCCTGAAATCTCTTCCAGCTCAAGAACTATTATCTTAAATTGTTATCCTTTCTCTGTTGTTTCTTAGAAATGTAACAGTTGGGTTAACTGTAACTCTAGATATGATAACTAGAATATGGTATAGTAGTATTTCTAGTGTTTTCTCTTTTCCAATATTCCAATGAATTCTCTACATTAGTATAAAATGAGCATGCTCAACAAGAAATTGATTGTTTAGTCACATGATTTTTATTGTAGCCTAATGAGTCCCTTTGTCTATATAGATGTCCATAACTCTTAGAGAAAGGTTTAAATACATATGCCCAAATGTACATACACAGACATATATAAAACAAATTACTAAACTTTTTCATGCAAAAAGAAATTTTTTGTCATAAAATACAGCCAATTGTAATTACCCTCCTCTTAAATAGGCCATAAGAGAAAGGAACACCCTGATTTCACTCTTGATTTCCTCTTTAATGATTCGGGCCATAAAGGACTGGTTAGTCTCATCTGTCAAGAGGCAGAACAGCTAGTATCCAACATATCACAGTTTAACTAATCAACTGTCCTGACTGCTCTGTGGATATTGATCTTGGAAGGTCTTGTATCTTGCTAAAGTACCTTGTACACAATCTCTGAGCTTGTGTTTTTGGTTGACATGAAGGCAATCTTTGGGAATTACTGTCCAACAGTCATTCTTTCGGTAAGCACACAGAAAATACTGGTTATGTAGAGGGATGGCCCAATTCAACCAGCATATTTTCTTCTAAATACAATAGATGTCAATCTATACTAATGGCATTCACTTAGATATATTTATTTATTTTAAATATATATGTATTATCTTAAATATATATACATACACACACATATATAAATATATTTAGAAGAACATCAGGAATATTAAATCATTTGGAGACTAAGCGTGAGTGTTCCCTAAGATCTGGTCTGGGACTCTCTTCATTTCTCTCTGCTTTCTGCCTTAGTGACTTAATCCATGTCAATTCCTTCAAATATCATTTATGTGAATGCATACACATATTATGTCTCTATCTAAATATCTATCCATCTATCTACCTACCTGTCTATCTGTCTGTCTCTGTTTCTGTCTCTGTCTCTCTCTGTGTGTCTGTCTGTCTGTCTCTCTCTCTCTCTCGATTTCTCAAATCTCCTAGTGGACATTTCCACCTGGATTTCCTTAGAACATCTCAAATTCAACATATCCCAAGTTGGAAGTCACCATCTTTCTTCCTTCCCAGTATTTTCTCTCCCCCAAGCTTCCCAGTTTCTGTTGAGGAAACATTCTACCCAGAAGCTGTTTAATAAACCTGAAATCATCCTCTTCTTCCTCCCATCCAATCAGTTGCTCAGTCCAATTAATTTTCTTATCAGATCTCTCCCTTCATCCCCTTCTCTCCATCCACATAACTAATGCCTGAGGTCAGGCCTTCATGTACCTCTCACCTGGACTACTGTATCTCCCTAATTGGTGGCTGTGCAGCCGAGCAGCCCTCACACAGTTGTCCCCAAAAATCTTTCCAAAGCACAGGGCTCACCATTGCATTTTCCTTCTCTAAGCTTCTCTGAGGATTTCTGTATTTCCAAGATAGCATACATAAATACAATAGCCATGCATTCCAGTTCTTCTACAATCTGTGTCCTGTCCATGTTTCCAATTTCATTTCACATTACTTTTTCATGCACTCTAGTCTACATTATAGCTGACAGGTCTACTGACTACACCTAATAATAATAATAAATAATCATTAGTATTTCCATAGTATTTACCAGGTACTGGCCACTGTGTTAAATGCTTTACAAATGTGACTTTGTTTGATTATCACCACAAGCCTAGGAGGTGGGTACTATTATTATCTCCATTTTACAGAATAAGAAACTGAGAAAAACAGAAGTTAAATGACTTGATCAAGACCACACAGCAAGCACATGTCTGAAATAGGATTAGAACTCAGGTCTTCCTATCCTTAGGACAAGTCCTCTATCCATTGCAATAGTTCTAACTCCACTTTAATTTCATTTCTAATCCCAAGCCCACCATTCCACATCCAACCCAGGTGATCTGCTCAGCCATTCACCAAACTTTCACTTCCTCTTCATCACTGGTTTTATGGAGTCTGATTATCCTTCAAACTCAGCTCAGATGTCACCTGCTCCATAAGGACTTCCCCAGAATTTTCCCCATGCTGGAAGTCTCTCCTTCCTTCTTTCAGTTACCTTATACATCATTTTACTTAATAGCATGTAAGCTTCTTGAGCATAGAAGCCATTTTTTTTTAAGTCCACAGCATCTAGAACTTTGTTTTTTTGCACATAGATCAGTCATTTTTCAGTCATGTCTCATTCTTTGTGACTCCATTTGGTGTTTTCTTGGCAAAGATACTGGAGGCTTACAATTTCTTTTTTCCAGCTTACTCTTTACAAATAAAGAAACTGAGACTAATAGGGATTAAGTTGCCCAACGACATATAACTGCTAAGTGTCCAAGACCAGAGTTGAACTCAAAAAGATGCATTTTCCTGACTTTAGACCTGACTCTATCCACTACGCCATCTGGTTGTTCCTTGCATATACTTAATAACTGTTCATGGATTAGAAATTATTTTTATTCATTTATTCATGAAACAACTATGGACTATCCACATCATCTCAACTGCTATCTTCAAGTTCAAATGTTCTCATAACTTTCCTGGAGATGGCATGTTTCTTTCTTAATCTTTATTACTGGCCCATTGTAACTGGTCTCAGCTTTTTGCAGCAGAAAAAGTATTATAAGAATAAATAAATTAAAAAGCATTTGTTAAATGTTGAGGACCGAGGATACAATAGAAAACTGAAAAAAGTATTTATTTTCACAGAATTCATAATCTAACTGATGAGGCAATATCCATGGGAAGGTTTAGCTAATCACTTTTAAGGATATTGTTGTAGTAGTATACATGGCAAAAATCCAGCAATGCCAGGAGATACTGGTAGATAAAAAGAGAGGGATTCCTTGGAGTCTGATAATCAAAGGACAGAGTTAAGCCTAGTGATGGCTTAATTTATAATAAGGATTATACTTGGTGACTTTTAAACCCATCCAAGTGATGAAGAGGTGATGTCCAATCAGCAAGGAGAAGGATGGCTGGAGAAATCCAACCCACTCCTGTTGGACTGAGTTTTGAAGTAGAATTGTGGCTCTTCTTGGTTCCCTTCCTTAGTGGTGGGGTTGGGGAAGGTATGGGGGCAGGGAATCTACCCATTATAGGGAAGGGGGAATGAGAGCAGGAGGTAATTTTGGTCCTCCTTGAGGATGAAGGATGTCATTTGGAGCTCTTTGAGAATGAAGGGTGTCATTTGGACTCTTTGAGAACAAAGGAGGCCATTTTGCTCCTCTTCAAGAACAAAGGGCAACAACCGTCTACTAAGCACTGTATACAAAGACAATAATGAAATAGCCCCAGTCTTTGAGCCAAGGAATGGCAAGTACTACTTTTGATATTTAGGTCCACATTGAAGAGCAGTTACCTTCCACAATAAAAGGAAAACCATTTGAATTACAGTGCAGAAAACAATCACATACACGTGGTTTGCTTTATGAATATTTTTCACTCATTCATTCATTCAAATAATCAAAATACTTAACAACTGTCAATTAAATTACAATTTTATATTTACATTCTAAGGGAAAAAAGGAAATCACAAGAAAGCAAGTTAATACCAAAGCTCTTATAACTGCAGGGTTTGTCCAAGAACAATTGAAAATTTAATTCCATCTATATAGTAATATACAGAAAAATCTTATAGTAATTGGTCTTCAAATTGGTGACTTGGAGGCACCAGATCACGATGTCAAATAAAGGCATATGCTCTGCTAACACACTTACTTGTGAAGTTAGGCACAAAAGCAGATGAATTTCAGAAAGATTTTTTTTTCAAACGGACTATCATATTCTGAGTATACTGGTAAACTGAAATTCAGCCATGTATACATCAGTATTCTTTAATTTTCTTCCCATTGAGGAACTCTGGATATGTGAATATGTGCCCTACTTATCAAATATTCATTTTTTTCTGCCTGTCAATCAGCTTTACTTTCCTCAAACAGGGATCCATATAACATCTTGCATTTGTTTAATATTTCCTAGCTTTCAAAGCACCTTCACATACATAGATATCCTAAGAGAGACAGAGACACATCAGAGAGCATCCGTGTTCTTTGGTATTTCAACCATCAAACTCCTGTCCCTGCAGGGAGTCTGCTCTATTTGAGCGTCCCCAAAGATTCCATCAAAATATAGCTTGTTAGTCCAGCAGCTAAACAAAAACACCGAGCCATTGAATACATCAGACAGAATTTGGGAAGGCGCCAGAAAGCATCGAAGGGTTTAAATGTCAGCTTCTGTTTGTTTCCTGCAAAAGACTGAGCTCAAGGCCTCCCCAGGAAGTTCTGTAAAGGAATTTCATATTCACTTGGAAGTAGGGAGCTGACATAAGCCTGAAGTGACACCCTCAAAGAGCTCCTTCAATAAGTGAAAAAATAAATGGAAAGAGAATAATGTGATCTTTGACACACGGATAACTGTGACCCAGTGGATGGTGGAAATCACTAAAATACAAAATGACATTTTGCAACAATAAATGAGATGAGTATCAATGAAAGACTCCTGAAGTTTCTGGTCATCTCTAGAGAGGGCTGCCTGATCACCACTCCTCTGGATAATATCTAGAAGTCTCTGAGGACTTTCACCAATTGGTTTCCTTGCCTCCAGTGCCCTTATCCAATCCATTTTCCACACAGCTGCAAATCCATAAGCCTCGAAGTGAAATCTGGCCATGGGATTCCCCTCCTCATGAAACTTCTGTTGCTCCTAATTGCCTCGAGATAAAATTCAAACTCCTCTAGGTATATTTTACACCTCATAACACTCTAACTCTTGCTAACTTTCTAGAGTGATGTCGTCTTAAGAGCAGTTCTGGATAAATGAACTAACTTGCTATTTCCTACATATAACATCCCATCTCTTATCTTCAGGCAGTTGATAGAATACTAAGCCTGGAATCAGGAATACCTGAATTCAAATCCATTCTCAGACACTTATTTGCAGTATACTAGACCAGTCACTTAATCTGTTTGTTTTAGTTTCCTAGATGTGTAATCAGGAAGACCCAGGTCCACAATATACCACAAATTACTAGATGTGTGACCAGGGAAAAAGTCACTGCTCAAACAAAATTCAGTTTCCTCATCTTCAAGATGAGTTTAATAATAGCACCTGCTTCACAAAGGTGTTAAGATAAAATAAGTTAATAGATGCAAATTAGTTTGCATAAATACCACACATACATATACAAACTTATTATTTGCTTTTTCTGGTGTTAATTGTTTTACATAAAGAAATGCAAAAGATCTATTATAGTAGAGGGGGATAATGGGAAGGGGTATAATGGGCATTCCTTGAATCTTAATCTCACCAGGATCATCTCAAAGAAGGAATAATATACACAGTTGAATTTGGAAATCTATCTTACCCAACAGGGAAATAGGAGGGGAGAATATAAAGTAAAGGGAGGATAGAGGTGGAAACTGAAGAAGGGAGAACAGATCAGAGGAGGTGATAGACAAAAACAAAACAGTGATGAGGAGGGAAAGAGTGAAATGACTGAATAAACAGGAAGGATGTAAGATGGATGGAAATACACAGTTAGTATTAATCATAACTGTGAATGTGAATGGGATGAACTTTCCTATAAAATGGAAGTAGATAACAGAATATTAACAGTATGTTGTTTACAAGAAACACACTTGAAGCAGAGTCATACACACAGAACAGATAAAGAGTTGGAGCAGAATCTATTACACTTCAGCTAAAGGGGAGAAAAGGAAGAGCAGAAGTAGCAATTGTTATCTGAAAGTAAAAACAAAAATAGACCTAATTAAAAGAGATAAGGAAAGAAATTATAGTTTGTTAAAAGGTATCATAGAAAATAAGACAGTATGAAAACTAAACATATATACCAAGTGATAGAGCATCCAAATTTTTAAAAGAGAAATTAAGTTACTTATAGGAAGAAATAGGCAGAAGAGCTATACTAATGTCCTCTCTCAGAACTTGATAAAACCAACCAAAAACTAATCAAGAAAGAAACTAAGCAGGCAAATAAAATATTAGACCCCCATAAGGAAATTAGAAGAGCAAATCACATCTATTGGAAGGGAGAAAATTAACAACCAAATAAGAGAAAGAAAGCATTATGAAATACAAAATAAATCATTTTGAAAATATTAAATTAAAAAGCTCTTGTATAAACTAAATTAATGCAATCATGAATAAAAGTAAAGCAGGAAATTGGTGAATAATTTTACAGAAAGTCAAATTACAAATCATTCCCCTTGAAAATGGTCAAAGGCTATGAATAGCCAGTTTTCAAATGAAATCAAAGCTATCTATAGGCATATATGAAGAAGTGCTTTAAATCAGTTTTGGTTAGAGAATTACAAATTAAAACAACTCTAAGGTATCACTTGATATCTATCAGATTGTCCAGTAAGACAAAAAATGAAAATGATAAATATTGGAGAGTATATGGGGGAAATGAGCTATTAATACACTATTAGTAGAGTTGTGAACTGATTCAACCACTCCGGAGAGCAATGTGGACCTATGCCCAAAGAACAACTATACCCTTTGACCCAGAACTAATGCTACAAGGTCTGTATCCCAAAAAGATTGTAAAAAAGGGGGAAAGACCTATATGTGCAAAAACATTTATAGCAGTGCTGGCAAAATAGAAGAGATGCCCATCAATTGAAGGGGATGGCTAAACAACCTGTGGTCTATCAATGTAATGGAATACTATTGTACAATAAGAAATGATAAACAAGTAGATTTCAGAAAAAACAAACCTGGAAAGACTTCTAAAAATCAATGAAAAGTGAAATGAGCTGAACCAGAAAAACACTGTATACAGTGTCAGCAACACTGTGTGATGGTCAACTATGATTGATTCAGTTCTTCTCAGAAATATAATGATCCAAGATAAAACAAAGAACTCATGAAGAAAAATGTTATCGATAGCTACATAAAAACCTGACTGATTCAATGCAGATATAAACATATCTGTTTTTCACCTATTCTTTCTTATGTGTTTTTTTCTTTTTGAGTTGTTTCTTCTTTAACAACTGTGATTAATATGGAAATATGTTTTGCATAATAGCACAAGTATAAACTATATCAAAATGCCTACCATTTTCAGAAAACTGGAGGAGAGAGGGAGAAAAATTTGAAACTGAAAATATTGTAAAAATGAATGCTCAAAATAATAATAATTATTATTATTATTAAATCTAAATATAGTTGAGAATACTTATGGTTATACCCATCATTATTAATAATAAATATTATTATGAAACAAAAAAGAATGCCCAAAATTTCATCAACATGTAACTAGGGAGAAGATTAAAAAATAATGTGTAATAAATAAATAAGTAAGCTACTTGCCATTATTACTACCACCAATCTAACTCAGGCTTCCTTTATTCTCTCCAGGTATTAACATAATTGACTCCAAATGGATTTCACTCCCTTCAATTAAAAAAAAAATCTCCTATAACTGTCAAATTAACTTTAAAATATTCCTCTTAATATGTTATGCCCCTACCCAAGACACAATTATGGCCCTCAATATTAAATATTAAAAATAACCTAAGTTCAGAGGTTGTGACTCATCCCTAGTTACTGATTGTTGCAGACTACCTAGGACCTTAGAGCTCAGTCCAGTGCTAAATAAATGTTGAGTAATTGTACTTGAACCTATTTTGTCCTAATGCAAACTCTAGCATTGCATCTTTTCTCCATGTCGGGTCATAAAATTCTATAAAAATAATACTGGAGTTTTGATTTCTTGAACTTTTTTTTTTTTTGGAAAAAAAAAATCTAAAATTCTATTCACCTGGGTACTAAATCTCTTGCCAAATGGGGGAAATTTTTGCAGGTGTAAGCAATTATACAATTAAACATTAATTAACAGTTCAAGTGACTGGGCTTGTAAGTATTCCCTTAATTGAACTGATAAATATTGTGCCCCTGACAAATGTTAGGTCTCTATGAATAGTAAGTGGTAAAAGTAGAATGTAATAACAAAATAACATATTTACATAGATTTCTATGGTTTACAAAGCCTTTCTCTCATGGGTTGATCACTCTAGGCATTTAATTAGAGCAATGAATAAACTGAGGTCAGGAAGCTCCTAATTAAAATTCTGTGTCAAAGAATAAATCATCTGTTTGCCTCAGTTTCCTCAATTGTAAAATGAGCTGGAGAAACGTAAAAAACCACTCTAGTATCTTTGCAGAAAGCCTCAAATCAAGTCAGAAAGAGCTGACTGAACAACAATATTTTTTAAAATTTCAGTAATTTGATCTTGGGGTAAAAGATCATCTCATTTTTTCTTTGAATCTCCTAACATAGTGACTTCATGTTTGTTGATTGGTTGATTTCATAAGTTTCTCTCTCAAATTATTTATGATAGTACCTGCTTGCTGAGTCAAAAGCCAGAAGAGATGTCCTTGATTACTTTGACTTTAAAAGTTCATTATGCAGGTCCTAGTGAGTAGAGAGTCCCCTTCAGACTCAGAAACCCTGGGTTCAAGGTCTGCAGCTTGGGTAACTCTGAGCAAGTCCTTTAATTTCTTAGTGCCCCCAATCAAATCTCTAATAATTTAAATTGCAAGGAAAGTACTGATTTGAATTGGTAAAGGAAACACTTCCCTGAGAATGGTTTATAATCTGGAAATAACTAGTAGGGAGACCTCCTCTGTCCCAAGAAATCTAGGTGGGCACCATTCTTAATAACAATGGTTAATTATTATTCCTTCAAACAATATTATGCTACATGATAACTAGATAATCATACTCTATACAATAATAACATACTAATATAATAACCAAATAATATATATTATTTATAGAGTATTTAATATATTAATATATTTATATATTATTTGTATTTTTGTTTTGATTTGTTGTAACAATTTGATTTATTGTAACAAAGTATTTTTGTATGACAATATTTAGCATTAAAGAGTGGAGCATTTGGAATTAAAAGACGAGTTCAAATCCCAACTCATGATTTATTCTCTGGGTAGCATTGATGCAAGTTTCTTGATTTATTTGGATGTTTTTTGATTTTCTCTTCTATAAAATTGAGCTGAGATGAGAAATGAGAATGGGCTGGATGATCTCTAAGGTTCCTCCAGCTCTACATCTAGGATCCAATAAATTCTAATCTCCAGGTTCTTGAATATGAACCTTCCTCCTGACTCTAATTATTTGGGAATGCCTAGGATACCTAGATAGGTTAGTATTCCAATTACTGGGCAAGATGACCTTTTATATCCCATCTATGCTCCAGTGTATGACCTTCCCCTTTGATACTTACAACAACACTTTGTGGTGATAAATAGTTATTATTACAACTGGATAGAGCAAATGAATTACAGAGTGAGAGTGCACTATCCTTCTTCAAAATGAAATAGTAAGTAGAAATTGGGCTGAAATCCCAAATCAACTGCCTCATAATCTACTGCTACCATTCTTTGTTTCATAATTTTAATGGTAGTTATTCTCTACTTTTGATAAATCCACGATCTTACTGGTGATGGCACAGATCATAAGCCACCTTATGCCTTCTCATTGTATGAGATTTTTTTGGACAATGTCCTTTAGTAGAATCATGAAGGATTTCAACCTTTTTTGTCTTTCAGTAAATCTTCCACATAACCCTCTTCAATATGAAAGGAATTATCATCCAATGATTTCCATGAATAGTTATATAAAATAAATAAAACATATAAATGTATAAAATATTTTATAATATATACATTCTTTAACAAAAAAAATACTACTTGATATATAACAAGATATTTTAGTGTTATTTTAGAGACATAGTCAAATAAATACTTCCTGTATACCACTGTCAAACTTCTTATATCATCCGAAGGAACATGTACCCCCAGACTGGGAAACCCTGCTGAAGGTCTTCATATTGTTCATAGATACTTGTTCCATATTCAAGGTATCTATTAGTCTTCATTCTCACTGAATAAGATTGGTCTTCTTCTTATCCAAACAAGAATTAGTTTGGTTGGCTTTCATGCCACTTGTATATAATAATTACTATCTTATAATATTGTTAGTAAGAATCTAGAATTTACAACAAGAAATCCCCTGTGTTCATGAATGAAAGATTCTAGACAAAAGCTACAATAGACCTGGATCAAATTCTAGCCCTGGTTTTGGACCAGCTCCCCCCAAATCTCCCTCTTCATCTCTGACTCAAGAGATCCTTCAAAGATCATTACCAACATGACCTTCAAATGAGATGCTTCCCTTAGATCCCTATCTGATAATGCCCTTTCTCAAAAGAATGTCCTGCACTTATATTGTGACAGATTTTGGTAATAATACTTATATATGTGTGAGATCTTTTTCCAAGTAGAATGTAAGCTTCTCAAAGGCAAGAAGTGTTTCCTTTTTGCCATTGTATTCCTATTTACAATCAAAGTGCCTGGCCAGGTTGATTTTTATTTATTGATTAAGCAAGGGACTGACTTTCAGCAAAACAATTAACTACTCTGCATCTGGATTTCTTCCACCATTCCATGAAGGAATTGTACTATATAACCCTAAAGTGTCATTTCCATTATCAATCCTGTGAACTACTGAAGATCTATCCTATGCAGTAACTGGAAACACTGATTCTAAAAGAATTGATGACCAAATTCATCAACTCAATTATTCAAACACTGTCTTATCCAATGCTTCTCTATGCCATTATGGCCAATCCTCTGGAAATCCCGGATGGAATCTTTATACTGAGACCACATTTTTCTTCACAGAACTGTGTTACTATCACTCCCAGATGGAATTAGGGAGTGAAGAAATGAAAATGGAAGAGTGACATTTAAGTCAAATTTAATCAAGACTTAAATTGAATTTGGCTTAGACTAAATTTCTGCTCAGTTTCAACTCTGCTGAAATAATGTCGCCATTTGAAAAGACATAGATGTTAACAGGATTTAAAGCCAAAGAATCGCCAGTCAACATTATATGTTTCTACTAATCCAAATTTTGTTGTAGCCAAGCAATTTCTTGGCTAGATTCATTGGGCTCTCTTTGAAATAGCAGATTAGGTATCGAAAGCACCAATGGTATAGCAGGTTCATTTGATCAAAATGTGTGGGCTGATTTTAAGAGCCAGAACCAAGGTGCAGGAGGTACAGGATAAATAAATGAACAGCAGGAGCTGGAATTGTTGGGGGTAAGTCAATGAATGGAGAACAGGTCACGTGGTAAAGGGAATTAAACAATAGAGTCACAGCATCCAATCTAGTACAATCCCTACATTTTAAAGATGGGTAAGAGTCACCAAAAGATTAACATTTGTCTTAAATTAAATAGCCAGCAAGTAGCAGAGATGGGTTTTCAATTCAGGAGCTTTTTAGTACATGTTGCAATTACTAGATTGTATCACTACATGATTAAGGTTAATTAGCTCCACATGAATTTCCATATATATAGGTATTCTTGATTTTGAATCACTCCACATTCCAACCTCCCTTTCCAGCCTCATGTCATGCTATATACATCCCTTCATGCATTCCACATTTCTGTCTAGTCCATTGGACTTTCCATCCCTGCTTCTTGTCCTCCCTTTCTTGTGGTTTTGTGCAATCCTATGTCTTACCCTTCCATTCAAACCTGATTCAGCTGATACCTCTATTTTTAGTGAGTGATCTTTTCTTATTTTGGTCACAAAAACTTTACCTCGACTCTAGCTTTTTTATTATCTCAACTTACTCTCTTTCATTATTTGTCTACATGTATGCTCCCCCATTTGACTATGAAGCTCTTGGGAGTAGTACAAGGACTTTAAATCTCTCTTTGTCCTCCTAGTAACTCACTTATATAATTATGTGCATACAGTAGGCATTTAATGAGTGCCTATAAAATCGATTTTTTTTTGAAAACTCTACCCTTCTATCTTTATCAACAAAGGTGATCCTAGTTTAAGTCAATGGTCAGCATGGGAAAAAAAAATTCAAAGTTCCAGCCGCTTTTATTTTGGCCCCTGATATCAGGGATGTGGCAAAGCTCTCCATAGTAAATCTTCACTTGAGAGAAAAAAGCTTATGAAGGAGTGCAACAATTACTATGAGAAGTGAAGATCTTTTGGAAGAGAGGCACACAGCCTGATCTTCACTAGAAGTATTTTCCTTTGCTTTTGTCCCCCTTCTATTTTGCATTGCATGTTTCATTTCCAAGTGACCTTTTAAAAAGTCCCAGCACTGAATGTCATAAATATTAAAAGCATAGGATAAAAGTCAAATTCTATGCTATCAAAGCCTGATGTCTCAAACATATGGAAGCCTTTTTTCAGAACCAGAAAAGAAGAATATATTCTGAGTCTTTCACCAAGAAAAGACTGTTTTTTTCCCTAGATGAGACTAGCTACAATGGATGGACAGACCCATGAGGTGGTAGCCTCTTCTTTCCCCAAAAAAGTGAGCTCAAAATTCCAGGACATTTATGCCTTTGATCTCCTGTTTTAAATCAGGTTGTTATTAGCACTGTATGTTTGTATAGTGAGAGGCTGACAGATTAGTGGTGATGATGCTATAATGTCACCTAAAGGGGTGATAATAATGTTACTTTGGAATGGCAGCACAGCTGTGAGGACTCCTAGTAGCAAAATATTTTTTTTCAAATTAGTTTTCTATGGAAATAGAAAAAAAATCCAATCCACAAAAAAATATTAACATAAGGAAAAATGGAGTTCTAGGTTTCTGTCCTCAATGACTGACATGGAAACTGAATTGCTAACACTTCAGTTCCTGGGGATCACTTGGAAAACTTATATAGCCCTCATCTGGCAGAAGACAATGGAGTCTGCTATAAAGTGGAAAGAGAATCCTGCCTTAGGTTGAACTGGCTTCAAGTCTCTCTTCTGATCTATTATCTATTTTATAAATTTATAATCATATATAAATAAATAGATATAGACTGTGTGATCTAGGTTGGATGAAATTGTAGTACAGATTGTTAAAGATCACTAATGGAAATCTGGATAAGATCAAGAAGAGCCAGTGTGGCTTGATTAGAAACATTCCAGACTAATTGTGTGTCTTTATCTGACAGGATTTATTAATCGGTAGCTCAGGAGAATGATAGAAATATTGTTTCTCTAGATTTTTAGCAAAGTGTTTCACAACTTTACTTTGGAGCTTTTTCCCTTACTCCCTCTAGTATGAGTAGTCTGAGACCCCCAGGGGTAGCCAGACTATATCTATAATATGATGTCCAGTTCTGGGTGCCATATTTTAGAAAAGTTATTGAAAAATTCATGGAACACATCCAGAAAAGGATAAAAAAAGGATAAATCCCATATTATATGATGATTGGCTGTGAAAATGGGAATGGAGAAGAGAAGACAGGGAGAGCAATATGGGTATTATTATAACTATCTTCAAGAATAGCAATTCAACTCAATAAACATGTATTAAATGTTTATAATGTGCGAGGCACTATGCTAAGTAGTGGAGATACAAAAAAAAAGGCAAAAGACAATCCTTGTTCTTAAGAAAATCATACTCTAATGGAGGAGAGGGGGAGGAGGATGGCAAAGCAGTGAAGAGACAATATGAAAACAAATATATACAAAGCAAGCTATATACAAGATAAAAAGGAAATAATTATCAGAGGGAATGTGCTGGCATTAAGAAGACTTTCCTTAGAAGATAAAAAGGGGTTACTTAGGTTCTGTTGGTCCCAAAGGGTAGAACTAGTAACAATGGGTCAAAATTGCAAAGAACCACATTTTGTCTTGATGTTCAAGGGAAGGAGAAACTAATGTCTCCCCTTCAAGAGAAAGAAAATAGATCAGAAAAAGAATTCAGAAGAGAAAGACAGGAACAAATAACAACCACAATCATTTGTTTAAAAAACACAACAAAACAACAGTTTTAGAACATGAAATCCTATGACTCAGTACTTCTGTCCTAAGACACTGAAAACATCTTTATTTTTAACTATGACATTTTATTGTTTTTTTAAATGTCATGAATAAATAACGTGCAAATTTTTTCTAGGTAAAAAAAAAGGATGATGAAAAACTTTTATGGTTGGGGGGTGAGGGAGAACTCTGAGGAAGGAGGATTTGTTTGTGTTTTTAATAATGTTTAAAAATAATTTGTCCTTTGTCTCTTTCTTCTCCCTCCCATTGATCATTCTTTCCCCTCCACTTTCCTATTTTATTTTGTTCTTTCCTTTTTTCTACGTCTATTCTTATTTATTCCACCTCTTCAGAATCTCCTGTTTTTTCTACTTTTTGACTTAAAGAAATATTAATACAGAATGAATTCCACACAATACATGTTTGTGTGTGTGTGTGTGTTTGTGTATGTGTGTAGGTGGGATAAAGATCTGAGTGCTTCCATAGCTGCCAACTTCTAAGTTATTCCTCCAACTCACCTTAACCTCTCTTAACAGCCAGGAATTACAGTTAACAGTATACCCTGCTTATGGAGGAGACTAAAGAAATCCCCATGAAAACTCAGATGATTCTAATTGAAGGGTTGAAAAATAACATTAGAAAAAAAACCTGTATCAAAGTACTCTTATTCTTCAGGTTCTCAGAAAGAAACACAGGATTTCAGATGGTGTTATACCAACTAATAAAAAGTTATCATAAAGATGTGCTAATTATATTTTTCCACCCAATGTGTTTTAAACACCATAAACTACCATTTACTGTCATTATTTTAATGATACATTGTGTTGATAATACAATCTGGGTTAATTCCCAAATGTGTAAGCTAGAAAGAGAGAAGAAATATATTTTTCTGGTGCTTTATAATGTGATTTTCCATTAACCCCCTTGACAAAAATTAGAATAGTCAAAAAGGATTAAGAGACTCAAAGGATCCAATGGGGATTTATAAATCTAACTTGAATAAAATTACAAATCTCAAAAAGAGCAATGGGAAGACATATGCTGGGGTAAGCAGGCTGAGCATGATTTTAAAAATGACTAGTATTTAAGATGCAGATTTAAAACATGATCAAAGTTTATGTAGGATCAGACACCTGAGAGAATTGGCAATTTACCCAGACTAAAAGAGTACCAGGTACAAATTCAGTGCTGTACTAGGAGTCTTAAGGTATACAAGAGGCTTTACCTCTAAGGGGCTTTATGGGACATGTGGACTAAAAGTCACATGAAACTTTAAGGGAGAGTGGCTATCTGAATGAGCTGAGAGAATACCCACTTTGACTCAGGTCAAAGTCACACCTTCCCTTTAATTTATTTTAACCCCAATAATTTTAATTTAATTTCAAAGAGAAGAATGCTCATTCATTAATTAGAAATGGTGATCCAATAGGGTCATTTTTATCTGCCTTCAGGTAGACTTAACTCATGATTTTCTGGGTATTTCTATAACTCAATTGATGGTGGCTTTGTTCACTTAGCACACAGAAAGTATTAGTCCCTGCTGACCAGATGTACTCTGGGAGCCCCACAGCATCTTCCCTTCAGCAACACTAAGCAACCAACTTTCTCCAGGTTGGTATATATCTGAATTTTTTTTTTTTTGGTATCTATCTGAATTTAAAGGATATATTTCATTGTGTCTAAAATTGTTTCCTGGAAAATATGCATATTCAGTTGCCATTTTAAAAGATTCATGCAAAGACTTAAGATTATTTTCCAGAAAATTTGGCTGCTTTTATGTACCTATATACCCATTTCTGATGTAATTCCCTTCCCACCGTTGCTCAGTAATTTATTGTCCTAAAGCATGGGTTCTTAATCAGAGATCCATGAACATAAATGTATATGCAATGTATGACTTTAATATCTTTGATGTCTGACTCTAAGTGTTCCATAGCACCTGCTTCAGTTGCCTTTGCAGCCATTGGAGCAAGTTGTTCTTACTTACTTATTCTCCCAAGGAAAACCTTCCCATGTTTGGGGTAGACATCCCCGTAGCTCACCAATGGATCCGAGGCCTGCCAGTTACTCCCATCCTGGTTTATCTCATCTGCCAAAATTGTTTCCTGGAGTGCATGCTACAGCTTCTGGGAGCCACAGGTGAGAACTTAGGTTCTCACCTCAGTTACAGAGCAGGAAGCCCATAGCTCAGTTACAGGTAGGCAACTAAGGCCAATGAACCTCAGTCTTCACACATCCTGTGGCACAAAGTGGGTGCTTCAGAAATTCTAGATGATTGATTGGTACATGACATTGCATCTTCTGTCTACTGGGTACCCATGAGACCCTCCATATTACAGAATTTTGAGTTTCCTTCCAAGTTTAATTCCAGTACCATCTTTTCTATGAGGACTTTCCCCTTCTTTCAATTTGTTAGCAGTTTCTCCCTTTTTAAATTATTTTATATCATTGTCTTTCCATTCATTTTTGGAAGCACAATATATGTCCCCATTAAAAAAATAAACTCTTTGAAGGAAAACTGTTTCATTTTATCTTTGTGATACTTCTGATGAGCACAGAACCTGGGCCCATGGTGGCCATTTAATGGGATGTTTATTAGGTCTATTTGAAGGTAAATTTGAATTAAAAAAAAACCTCAGAAAGATTCTCTCTTTGTTGTGGTTGTGGTAGAAAGATAGGAAACTGTCAGTTCCAAATAGTCTCATGACCTTGAAGAGTCATTCTAACCTCTTTGGGACTTAGTTTCTTCATCTGTAAAAGGAGAATGTTTCCTTGGATGATTGCTAAGGCCCTTTTAATATCCAACAATTCTACTCCATGAAATTTCATTCAACACATAGCCAAGATATGTGGTGAGGTTAATTATGGGTCTTAAACAAAAATGTCAGGAATGGTCCTTTGGTGAACTTGCAGAATTAATGTGGGTTCTCCCTTTTTATGCAGGGGCAAGGAGGCAGTGCCAGTGCCCAATTTCCCCTTATATGAAAAGAGAAAGATGAAAATGCAGGAGCTCTGGGTCTTCCAATTGAAAGCTCTTCTCCCTTGCTTTGCACATCATCTTATTTCACTTGGATTGAGTAGTGGACCAAAAATATGCAGCCTAGCATCTAAAAGAAAATCTCCCGGGTCCCAGGGAAGCAAGACTGAGAGAAAGTCAAGCTCCTAATGAGCTTGCATATGCATGAGTTCTGACTCCTGCTGCTCCCAGTAATCAGGGGCACTATTTCCATAACCTTGTTCAGGAAGAGAAAGGGAAGGAAATGTTTGGTAGGCAGACCTAATTCCTAGAGTCTTTCTCTCGACACAATATTTTGTAGGCTAGGAGAAAAGCAAGATCAATGATCAGAATAGTAACAGCTCACTTCTACATAGCACTTGAAAGTTTCCAAAGCATTTGTGCATATTACCTAGAAAAATGAACTCTATTTTACCCTGATTGGGAAGGCATTTCTAAGATTAAATATTTCAGGAAATTTCTAGCCACCTAACTTCACTTTATTCCCTGATTGTAACTTTGGGAATCATCACCTCTCCCTCACCACCACTTTTCCTTGTGTATAGCCTTCCCAATTAGAGTATAAACTACTTGAATATAGGGAACAGTTTTGTTTTTGTATTTATTTCCCTAGTACTTATATGGTAAGGAAAGGGAAGGGAAGAGGGAAGAAGAAGGGAAGGGGAGAAGGGGAGGGGAAGGAAAGAAGGAAGGAAGGAAGGAAGGAAGGAAGGAAGGGAAGGAGGGAGGGAGAAAAGGAAGGAAGAGAGGGAGGAATGGAGAGAGAGAGAGAGAGAGAGAGAGAGAGAGAAAGAGAAAGGACTCTTCCCTTTTCCAAGTACACATCTGTGTGAGGCCAGGTTTTCTTTATATATATTAACCAAAACAACAGATTGCAACAGATTGAATGCAGAAATAGACATGAGAATCCAGCTGTCTTCTATAAGTCCAGACATTAAAGAGTTTTATAAATATATATATATATATATATGTGTGTGTGTGTGTGTGTGTGTGTGTGTGTGTGTGTGTGTATAAAACAATTCCACTATTCTTGCTAATTATTTTTTTATTTTGGAAATATAGTTTTTTTTTCATTTTAAAAAGTTACATACCAAATGTAATGGATTTATTATTAGTATTTTTCAATTAATTACTAAATGAAATTTTTTAAACATCAGTTTTAATTTTTAATATGGCAAATATGGATCTATAGATATAAAGCTAGATATAAACATACATACATGAAAGAAGAGACAGGAGAGCATGAGATAGATTTTAACTAAAAGCATATTTTTAGAACAGGGAAAGAAACAGCTGAGCATAGCAACACATATTTTTATTCCAGTCACCTGGGAGGCTATAATAGGTGGATTTTGTACTGTGGAGCCCGGCTGCAGTACGTTACGCAAAACCAGTATCTGTATTAAAGTCAATAGTAATATAGTAAGCTCCTAAGGTACAATCAGACTGAGTAAAATGGGGCAAATTTAGACCAGGTCAGAAATGAAGCAGGTCAATCAGTAGTGAGACCTGACTCATGAGTAGACTTTGCATTTCTGTCCTGGGTTAGATAAGGAGACCCAGTTTTAAAAGAAAAATGAAAGAAGAATGAGCCTTGTTTGCTTTAACCCCACATAGAATAGAACTGGAAGTGTGGGGTAGTAGTTGCCAGGAGTCAAACTGAAGTTTGAATTAAGGAAAAATGATCTAATAGTTAGAAGTAGTCAACAACTGAAATTCAAAATTCTCCCTCCCTAGAGAACTTCAACCAAAGGTGGGAGGACCCCTTGTTATGGACATTGTCATAGGGTTTCTTGTTCAAACACTAGTTGTCCACTGCAGCCCCTTCTAATTCTAAGATTCAGTCATGGTCCTGTATCGATGGCATCCCAAGTGACTGATAGAATTCTCTAATTTGACAACTCATCACTTATAGATTATAGATTTCCCTTTTATTTTATTTTTATTTTAATCTTAGACTTTATGAGTCATAACATCCTATCTCTATATTAAAATTAAATCATTTCACTTCTCCTTGAAGAAAGCACTCTCCCTCATGACCTAAGTAATACTATTATTATTATGCAATAATAACATCATTATTCAAGTAATGAAATTGATTTTCTTTATTTTATACAAATTAATCTTTAGTACTCAGAGTCCCACTGGGGATAATGACTAAAATTGATAGAGAAAAGAAATGGCTCTCTCATGAGGTTGAATGACCCTCTGGTCATAGGGGTCACTGTAATACCACTAGAGCATTATCTTGGTTCTGTGACATTTAATTCTCTTTACTGATTTAGCCTCTTGCCAGTCAGATAAGTACAAATAAGGCCACAGCACTGCTTCCCAGCTTCTGAAATCGGAAGAAATAATCTGCAACTTATTTTCTACAAAATCATCTTTGTATCACAGTAAAAAAAAATATTTTTTAGTCCCCTTTACATTTGGGGAATAGGAAATATGCTTTAATGAACTCAAAAGAGTGCAATGACACCATTAATGCAGTGGCTGGTTTGGAATCAAGTCAGCTGTCTTTCTTCAAAGGAAATAGGATTACCAGAAGCACTAGAAGTTTCCTGCCATGATTGATAGGGAGAAAAAGTAATCACCTTTGAAGTGCCACTACACATAATGCCTTTCCAGTGTTCTCTTTCTTCTCCTGACGTCCATGAGTAATTGAAGGTAAAGAAGCTGCTTAGAATGAGCAATGAAGTCAGGATGACAGCTTTCTCTCTGCTATCTCCCCAGTACACTGACACATCATGGGCTTGGATATTTGAGAAAGCTGACGTGATTTACGCGGTCTTTGATGGGCCAGACTGACACCTCTGATCACAGTGCCCTGCCCCACAATCCAGGCTACCATCAAGCTTCCAGCTATACAAGGCTCACAGTATCACAGGGAACTAAAAAAAGGGAAGCTTATTCCTATCTGGAAGTCCTAAGCCAGCGGAGAAAGGATGTCTCCTCTCATAAATTCCAAGCAACATCCCCCATCCATCATTCTTTATAAATGCATTTGTGGAAAGTATCAAGGTCACAGAAATAGAAAAAATCTATTTAGTCACAGACTCAGGAGATTATGACTAGGAGTTGTATATAGTTAGGAAGGTGCTCATGCAATATTAAGACTTGAGTGAACTTTAGACAGTAAGCTTGTCCAATCTACTCATTTTGAGAATGAGGAAAATAAGGGTCAAGAGACTGAAGTGTTTTTTTCCCAAGGCTACAGATACTCTGTCAAAAATCCCAAAAAGCAAATCTAGCAACTCTCTATTGTCTACTGGATCCAATATAAAACCTTGTTTTTCTTTCCAAGCCCTTCATATATTGGATCCTTCCTTCCTTTCCAGTCTGACTCACACTTCCATGTACGCTAAGATGCAGTGACATGGATTCCTTACTGTTCTTCAATCACAATGTTCCCAGTGTTTTCATGGCTGTCCTTCATGCCTGAAATTCCCTTCTTTCTCATCCCCATTTCTTGGTTTCTTTAACTTTAGTGTCTTCAATGTTAGATTAACCCCAATTTTGGGGGGGTCAAGGAAGACTAGTGCCTCAGTGATAAGGGCTGCTGAGTTTTTTACAAGCTACTTTTCACCTCTGGGGGCTACCTGATCCACCTAACTCTCACCTGTGGCTCCAAGATGCTGTAGCATGAACAGCAGCCACACTCTGCTAAATCATTTCAGCAAATGGACTAAACCAGCTTGCAGATAGTTAACTGAGTGTTCTCAAGCCCATTGTTGAGTTAGGGAGCTGTCTACCCCAAGCATGTGAAGACTTCCCCTGCTGGACTTCTTGGATGGGAACAATTTGCAATGGCCATGATCAAAGAACTGAAGTAGGAGTACTTGGAACTTTATTGGACATCAAAGAGATGCATTTCATTGGAACTTTATTGGACATCAAAGAGATGCATTTCAATTACTCAGTGCTGATGGAGCTCCATTGCTTAGTGATAAGGACACCATCCTAGAGGGACGGACTGAACACTTTCATAGTGTTCTCAACAGACCAGCATTCAGTGCTTAAGCCATTGATTATTTTCTTCAATGTGAAGTCAATTCTTCTCCAGACAAATTTCCAATTGAAGAAGAGGATTTGAATGCCATTAGATTCCTCTCCTATGGCAAAGTCCCCAGTACTGATTCTATTTCAGATCAGATTTACAAAGTTAGGGGTCTGTTATTCATACAAAAATTTTTTTCTAGTTTTATGACAAGAAAACTCCCCCAAGAGTTCAAGGATATCTTGATTGCTCATCTCTGTAAAGGTAAAGGAAATAGATTGTCCTTTGAAGGGTCTCTCTCTCTTAGTCATCTACCTGAGAGTCAGTGTGGCTTCAGAAAGGGCGGAGAAATGTTTGACATGGTGTTTGCTGCCTGACAGCAGCAAGAGAAATTCTAGGAGCAGAAAGAAGGTCTATACTAAATGTTTCTAGATCTAACCAAGGTCTTTGATACTATCAGTCATGGGGACTTATGGAAAATTATGTCCAAATGTGGTTGCCCAGAGAAGTTCATCAGTATATACATCAATTTCATGATGGCTTCTTGTCCAGATTTTGGATAATTGATACTATCAAGCTTTCCTAGTCACCAATGAAGTGAAACAAGGCTGTATTCTTGCTCCCGTGCTTTTTAGTGTATTGTTTTCAGCCATATTGTTAAGTCTCTTCAATACCTCAAGATATTGAAGGTAATACTTCAAGGCTAACTACCAGATTGAAGGCCTACACAACTGTTGTGTTGATTTCATTGCTGTTTACTTGTGAAACATGAATAGTATCCCAGTGCCAGGCCAGGAAACTGAATCTCTTCAATTTGAATTATTTTGGGAAGATTCTGAAAATCACATGGCAAGATAAGATGAATTGCTTCCATTTGAATTATTTTAGGAAGATTCTGAAGATCACCTGGCAGGAGAAGATAAATATCTTCCATTTGAATTATTTTAGTAATATTCTGAAAATCACATGGCAGGATCAGATGAATCGCTTCCATTTGAATTATTTTAGGAAGATTCTGAAGATCGTCTGGAAGGATAAGATGGATCTCTTCCATTTGAATTATTTTAGAAAGATTCTGAAGATCGCCTGGCAGGATAAGATGGATCTCTTCCATTTGAATTATTTTAGGATAATTCTCAAGATCATCTGGCAGGATACATTTGAATTATTTTAGGAAAATTCTGAAGATCACCTGACAGGATAAGATGGATCTCTTCCATTTGAATTATTTTAGGAAGATTCTGAAGATCACCTGGCAGGATAAGATGGATTTTCCATTTAAATTGTATTAGGAAGATTCTGAAGATCACCTGACAGGATAAGATACAAGACACCAAGTCTTTTTAGAATAAAAGTGCCAAGCATTCAAATTCTACTGCAGAGTGCAACTCCATTGGACTGACCATGTTGTTGGAATATCAAACATACACTTGTCTAAAAGACTATTTTATGGAAAATTTGCACAGAACAAACTTACACAGTGGTCAGAAGAAGCAACACAGGACACTCAAGGTCTCTCTTAAGAACTTTAGAATTGATTCTGTGACACGGGAGACAATGGCACAGGACTGCCCAGCACGGCATACCCTCATCAGAGAAGGTGCTGTGCTATTTGATCAAAGCAGAATTGAAGTAGCTTAAAAGAAACATGAGGTACACATAGTTAGAGAATCTACCCCAGATATTCATGAAGGCTCTTTGTTCCTGATCTGTGGAAGCTCACATTGATGTGATCAGCCACAGTCAGGTATACTGACTCACGTAATGGGATCATTTTGGTTCTCTTTTAAAAAGGAAGGGCGACAACCAACCAATCCCAATTTATCTTGTCTCTATCTTGTTTAAAAGTAAGTATTTGTATGTTGTCTCATAAGAAAGAAAGCTCCTTGAATGCAAAGAATGTTTCCCCCTTTCTTGACATCTTAGAGCTTAGCATATTGTTGCCCAGTCATTCAGTCATATCCTCCTTTTCACAATCCTGTGGACCATACTGCTCAGGGGATTTTCTTGAAAAAGATTTTGGAGTGATTTGCCTTTCCTCCTCCAATGGATTAAAGCAAATGGAGGTTTTTGTGACACGCCCAGTATCGCACAGCTAATAAGTGTCTGAGGATGGAAATGAATTCAGGTTTTCCTGAATCCAGACCCAGTTCTTTCTCTATTGAGCCACACCATAGGTTCTTTAAAAACTGATTCACTTAATTACTAAGCTAGCATCCCTATCTCCAGGCCCTTCTAGCATAGATCTGCCTCTCAGTCTTCCAGACTGCTCAGTGATTAGTCATGATTTTCAGGTTGCCTGGCACTCCTGGATCATTTTGCTTTTATTTGTGCATGTATCTTATTTATCTATTCACTTAAGTGCATTTGTACTTCTAATGTTATGGAACCTTTGTGATGGCAGATTTTCTTGCATTTGCTTTGCCTTTGCATCTCCAGGAGGTGCCATGGAACACTTAGTGCTTGGTCACCATGGAGCAGTGGTTCTCAAAGTACGGTCTAGAAAATCCTGGGGATCTCTGAAACCCTTTTAGAGGGCCTACAAATTCAAAAATAGTTTTTATTTCCAATATGGTAAATGTCTATAAATATAATCCAGATAAACAAAAACTCTTTGGAAAGATCCTCAATAATTTTTAATAGGATAAAGATACTGAAAACAAAAGTTTGAGAACCACTGCCATGGAGGATACCAAAGTCATCCACTGTACCCAATGACATTGCCGGTCATTTTTACTTTTGCCCTGCTACTGGACACTGATATCTCCAGAACAGTGAGGCTGATGACTCTGTGTAAATGTGCCTCATTTAAATTCAATTCATGCATGAATCAAGGCATTGATCCTCTTCAAAAATGAAAGTTGAACAACAATCTCCAGCACCTAATACAATGCCTGGCACATTGAAGGAGTTTGTAGATTGACTGAGTGATAGGTTCATGCTGCTTTGCTGAAAATGGAGTAAGGAAAAAAATAGTCAAACTTGCAGTAATTGTGGAAAAAGTAATGCAGGAAAACTTGTAAAAAAAATAATACAGAACCACTTTGTAATTTAAATAAATCAACCCAAACTGATCTAGACTAATATATCAAACAATGGAAGCACAACAAAGCAAGTGAGACCTCTCCTTCCCATAGGTCTAATTTATCACTTTCTGAACCTGCCCTAAGTCTCCTTCTAAAAGAGCCAGGGATCAATGGAAGACTTCCCAGAGGAAGTTTTAAGCATCAACTTGTAGATGAAAAAGAAGGGGAAATCATTCTCATCAATGGTCATTTCAAATATCACTGCCATTTTGCTATGGCCTCTGGGCCATAGAGCTGACAGCTACCTTTTATGGGTTCACATGAGAATGGGAAATCTACTCTCATCATTATAGACAAAGAGGCAGAATAGCATAACTGGTTGGAAGAATGAGCTTAGGGTTCAAGACCTGCCAATTTTAGTTTGGACTTGTAACATCATCTTTGTAGTAAACTCTCAGCCATGGAAGCTCTCTTCACTAAGAATAATCAGCCACTCCATTACTTCACTCTTAGGGAATTACTTGGGGCTCTGAAAGGTTATTAGCATATTCATAAGCATATAGTCTATTTTAGAGGCAAGACTTGAATCTAGATCTTTCTCATTTGAAAATTAAATCTCTAACATCTATGAAACACTGTTTCTCCATTTATAGAAGCAAAAGTAGTATATTGCAGGTCTCTCCCCCATAGAAAAATCTTATTTTCTCGAGCTGCATGCAGCCTTATGAGCCTGTTACTCTCTAAACTCTATTAATGGTATCTCAGTAATATGAAACAAAAGGTTAATAGTCCATAGGAAGCTTGCTTACAGAACACCAAATCGATTGTCACCTTGTTGAACTCCTGAGGACTATTCAATAATTGGACATATATCTAATAAAAAAAAAAGACTTTTTGAACAGATTACATTATTAGCCGTCTTTTCTTTGAAGCCATGGTTATTATATTTTTATCATTTCAAAGAACAGTCAAATTGCAGGACTCTAAAGATTGCTTAGCCTAAGTCAGACAGCCATATCAAACTTCCTCTAGACTAGGATCTTTGGACATCCTTAGAATCCTTATAATGGAATATAAGGTTCTAGAGGCTGTTTTGTGGTTATTTTTATACCCTCTGTCCTTAGCAGCACAGGGTCTGGCATAATAGGGTAGAAAATCAAGAAGTGTTTGTTGAGCATTTAGAGAAGATTATAGGAAGAAAATAAGATTAAGTTAATCAGTCAACACACATTTATTAGGTAAACCATCAGGATAACTCAAAACATACTGGAGGACTTCCTCAATTTCTCTTAACAAGATAAAAATACTAGTGGACCTTGTGAGTTTTCCACCTCTTACTCTCCCCTCTTGCTCTATACCCAGCCCATCATCCTTTTTTAATCACAGTTTCCTGATGACATTTTTCTCCTTTTAGTTAAGTTCCTCATGTTCAGACCCACAATATGTCTCTCTATTGCCTTCCATAGTGTGTTGATTTAGAATTCTTTGGAGATTGTTGTCTCCATGTTGCATAACCATATAACAGTTTCTTAAACATGCATGCAACCATAATAAGCTGCTCTAGATAAGGGCATGATAGAGCAGAGAAACCAAGTCATGTACATGTTCAAACTGACAGAGAACACCTACTCCACTTATGACTTACATGTCATCAGGCAAGGCCCTCAGCTCTCCATTTCCCTATCTACAAATGAAATGAATGACCTGGTTAATCTCTGAAGGACCTTCCAACCCTGATCCTCTGATTTTAGAGAGTAACAGGGATTATATAAGATTCTGGCTTCATCATCACCATCTTATTCCTGTTGCTTAAAGAAATAATAGAAATAAGCAGAGGGCTGTTGAAGAAAAGAAGAAGATGAAGAAGATGAAGAAGAAGAAGAAGAAGAAGAAGAAGAAGAAGAAGAAGAAGAAGAAGAAGAAGAAGAAGAAGAAGAAGAAGAAGAAGAAGAAGAAAAAGAAAAAGAAGAAGAAGAAGAAGAAGAAGAGAATAAAAAGAAGAAGAGAGGAAGCAGAAGGAGAAGAAGAAGAGAAAGAACAAAAATAACAAGGTGGAAGAGGAAAGAAGAAGAAAGAAGGAAAGAAAAGAAAGAGGAGAAGAAGGAGGAGGAGGAGGAGACATCAACAAAGAAGGAGGAAGAGGAAGAAGAGGAGGGGGAGGAGAAGGAGAACAACAATAATGAGGAGGAAAAAGAGGAGAAGAAAGTGGAGGAGGAAAAAGAGGAGGAAGAGAAAAAAGAGAGGAGAAGAAAGAGAAAAACAAGAAGTTGCTCTCTCCTCTCATTACCATAGAAGACCCTCATCCTTCAGGGGAAAATATGATTAACCCTAGAAATTCTTGGTGAAACTGACAATTTTGGCTTTGTCTAATGCAGTTGATCCCTTGTGCTCTCAGACACAAACACATAGAAATAGAAAAAGTACTGTCTGTGTGTTTTGAAGTGCACTGTTCATAAATGCTCTTTCTACTTAACTCCTGAAGGAATCTTCCCCTCTGACAGACTTTTTACATCCCAAACATTTAATCAACTATTTAATTATATCTCATGAATCAACAGAATGATTTGTGATGGGTTCCATTGCTGTTGGTAGTCCAGACATTGATGATGAATTCAGATCCATAAGGATAAAGGTACCAGAAGAAGAACAGACTCTACATGCTGGTAAATGTGTTTTAAGAAAAAAAAATCTTGCCATTTTCCACAGGAGCATCTCATCAGACTCAGCCCTCACTATAGAACATAACTGATGCTTACTTCTCTGCACCTGAAAAATGCCCATAAGTGCAGTACATCTGCCAGAAAAATTAAATTAAACACAACAATATCGAGGTATTGAATCCTCGATCATTTTCATGGCTTTTAAGTTGGAAAGACCATAATGGAAGATGGTGTTCCAAGGTCAAATCCTGGGCCTGATAATATCTTGAGTCAGACACCTGTCAAAATGGAATAAAACACCTGCAAAAATGAATCAGATGCTAAAGGCCTGCCACATATGACTGACAATGTGGAGAATCTGAGATCTGGCAAGAGGAGATGGCCAGCCAGATGTTAGATCCCTTTGTAATGGCTAGCTTTGAGGGTGGGATAAGACAAAGGAGATAAAAGAAAGACAGAAAGAGACACACAGAGAGGAAAGTCATGGAGAAGAAGGGAGGGTGGGAGGGAGGGAGAGAGAGAGAAAGAGAAGATTCAATCTGGAAAGAAATGCCACAGGATTCTCAGTTTCACAAATTGTTATCGATATAATGTGACTGCTTTCAATAGGATTAGAGCCCCGATCTCAGTTAGAAGTGGAGAATTATTTTTAATATCTGTTTTACATAATTAAGGTGCAGTGACTTTCATGCAGATGAGTGCTTTAAATGTTCACAGCACCAAATGGTCTCATTAGCTCTGCCTTGCAATTATGAAACGGGACTAAAATACTTTGAATAAAGCCTTGAATTGACAAAGGTCTGTCAGGAAGCATCCTCAGCTTTTGACCCTAAAACTGGTGGAGATGGCAAAGTTTTGTTTTACCCATAATTCTAATTTCTCAAATTCTGTATAGCACTGAAGGCAGGTTGTGCATTCCATTTAGACACAAGGCTTCTTAGCCCAGGTGGTATTTAGGAAGGTTTGGAGTATTTCCCCAAACATTTCAAGCTTTTCTCTAAATTTTCTCTTTCAATTTTCTCTAAATATCTTTTCTATTGTTTTCCTGGTACTTCTCCTTTCCTTTTGCTCCCATGTACATTTCAAAAGAAACTGGATAGTTTAATTTTGGCTAAATATATGCTAAAAGAAAAAAACCTTTAAAAATTACCCACATTTTATTTTGACATAATCTTTGCTTAAAGTAACTCAGATAGATGTTAGACTGAATTAGTGATGTTAGACCGATGATGTAGATTGTCAATGTGAGCCCCTAACCATCTGAAATGAAAAGTCAGTCTTGTCACTCTTAAATTACCTTCTATCACCTTTGTATACATCGTATGTAGCTAGTTGCATGTTGCTTTCCCCATTAATAAATACTCATTGATTGACTGACAAACATTTCTTTTTAAATTACTAATAAGGTGTTTATCTGCTATGAGAGGTTAAATTATGTAGATCCAGTCCTAATCTATCACCCTAGTTAACTGGGGAAATCAATTGACTTCTCATTTGTGAAGTGGGGAGAATCACATTTATACTATTTGTCCCATGGGGTTGTGTAAACTATAAAATAACTGCTTAATTTTGAGTAATTAGAAATAACAAAGAGACAGCCAATGATAACTTAGAGTTTGTGGTTGAAAACAATATGACCTCTAAATAATTTGAATGCATAGCTTATAACCTCAGTTTTGCACTAATGAATTGTGTGACTAGATAAGTTGTGAGGATCAAAAAGGATAATAAAGATCAGAACTACTTTGTAAATAGTAAAATGTTAGTAAAACAAAATATTTTAATAGTTCTAGATAATAAAATATACTAGTTAGTAGAGCTAGAGAGACAATGTGACATAATAGAGTCTGCTTTGGATTCAAAAAGTACTTGGATTGAAAATCCACCTCTGACACATACTAAGAGTGTGACTCTTGGCAACTAGGGTCAATGTTCCCATGCAATGTTCTAAGGACACAAATTTTTTTCAGATATCAACTATCTCAATCCTTTTATTGAATAAATGAGGAAACTAAGGCCCAAAGGAGTTAAATAATGTTTTCCAAGGTCTCTGTTGTTCAGTTTATTCAGTCTTTCAGTCATGTCCAATTCTTTGTGAGCCCACTTGGGGTTTGCCATTTCTTTCTCCAAGTCATTTTACAGATGAGGAAACGGAGTCAAACGTGGCTAAGTGACTTACCCAGGATCACACAAAAAGTAAGTATCTGATGCTAAGACCACAAATGGAAGAACAGATTCAGATTGCGTTGGTAGAAGGAATTTCCTCATCAGATGTATGTGTACACATTTACTTTGTGTATATACATACCTACATATATACATGTACACAAAGTATGGTGGTGAGGTGGTACAGCAGATAGAGTATCAGTCCTAAAGTCAAGAAGATCTCAGTTTAATGACTAATGTAGAAAACTGCTGAATATGATTGTATATGTATAACCTATATCAGATTGTTTGCTATCTTGGAGAGGAGAGGAGGGAAGGGAGAAAAAAACTTGAATTCAAAATCTTATAAAAGATTTTAAATCTTAAAAATTTTTAGATCTTTAAAATCTTCTTAAAGAAAATTCTCTTTACATGCAACTGGAAAAACTTAAAGTACTATTAGATGAAGGGAAAGACAACATATACACAAAATATTTAAAAAGGAGAGAAAGATTTAAGTTGAAATCCAGCTTCAGACATTTGCTAGCTTTGTGGGCCTGGACAAATCACTTAACCATGTTTGCCTCAGTTTCCTCATCTGTAAAATGAGTGGGAGAAGGAAATTCCACCAGTATCTTTGCCAAGAAATGGGATCATAAGGATTGAACAACAATAACAGCATACAAGATAAATGTATGTCTACATATATGGCTATGTATAATTATATATCAGATGTTTTCTATTTCTCTCAGCTTCTATGATTGCCTCCTCTATTTCTTTCATGCATAGTTATTTTAGATGAGCTTATACACACACACACACACACACACACACATATAATCTTAGCCAATGGAATCCTTTAAACAATTAGTACTTATTAAGCACTATGTACCAGACATGGTAAAAAGCACAGGACATAAAAATAAAAGGTAGAATACCAGACCCTAAGAAGAGACAATTTAATGCTAGAGACAAGCTGTCCCACCACTAACACATATTGATTGTGTGACTCTGGATAAGTGACTTAACCTTCTAGCTCCCCTAAGCAAATCTTTAAGACTGCAATCCCAGAGAATGTACCTATTTATTGGTAAACAGAGGCAGTTTCCTCATTGATGAGCTCTCTATATCATTGACATCAAAAGTCTAATTTCTATCCCTAGTGTATATCACTAAACATTGCAGACTTATGTGTCAGGTACTTCATATATTGTCATAAACGAGATTCAAACAAAAGAGAAACAAGGTTAACTCAGAAAAGCATCAGAAACTGAGGGATAAGAAATAACTCTTAGATTCTGAGCTTGAAGGAAGCCAGGTTTTCTAAAAGGTGGAGAGGAAAAGGGAGAGCATTCCAAGCATATAAGTTCCTTGAGGGCAGAGACTATGTCATTGTTTCCCCTTGTACCCGCCAAAGGCTTGCAAAGGGGCTGATGCATAGTAGGTACTTGATAAATGTATGTTGGCTTATTGTCTTAGAGAATTATAATCAGTGAGACTTATTATTATCCTTGAAGTATTTTTCAAAATCATTTGCTTCAGCCTTCCACATTTACATTATTCATAAAGTCTGCCTTGTCAAAACCATGAGTTATTTTCACCTGCAAACATTGTCTTTAGGGGAATTTTCTTGCCTTGCCATGCAGAGCTCAAATGCTGTAACTCCCACTGTCATTCATGGGAGGCCGCTGGTTGAGTCTTGGATCAACAACCTCAGAACACATTTTAATGGGCCCACTTTTGCTCAGGGGTACTTAACAAAAGGCTCACTTGTGTCTATAATGAACTTGTTCTGCTACTCTCAAGGTGAAAACATGGCCTTTACTGCCTTCTCAGGAATCAAACCACAGATTAAACAGAAAAGGGAACTCTAATGTTGGACAAATGGCAACCCACTTCAGAAAACAAAACGGTGAAGTAGTGTGGGGAGCCTGCCTCCTTTTAAAACAAAAATAAAAATTACATTTCCTTCTGCATTCTCTTTGTTTGGATCTGAGAATTACACAGGTCTCAGGTGACTTAAAAAACAAAAATCAAGGCTAAGCTTGTTGGGATGGCGAGGTTTGGATCGGGAGGAGATAGGTAGGTGAGATGAAGGAGAAGGAAAAGTCAAAGTTTTGGGAACTATCCATGGTTCTGAGGAAGTCCTCCTTTTCCTTAAGAGAAAGCATGTAAAAAATCATAGTATCATAAATTTAGAGCAAAAAGGGATTTTAAAGACCATCTAATTGAATTTCCTCATTTTATATATGAGGAAACTGAGGATGGAAGAATTAAATGACTTGCCCAGGGTTTCATAGCCAAGAAGCGTCTAAGGCAGATCTTCCTGAAAAGAGCCAGGCTGGACAATATGAGTGAGTTAAATTTGTTTCACTTTTGTTTAAATTTTACTGTATGTAACCTAGTTTCAACACCCAATATCACTTCAAACAATCACTGAAGACTTCCTTTGGATAGTTGCCTTCATGTAATTTCCATGGAAATAAATGGGTAGAAGAGACACACAAGGCATTATTTTCTGTCCTAGCTTATGGGGATGGCAGCATATAAAGCAGTTACAGAGCAAGGTCTTGATTCTGAATGACTAGTAGCCACACAAGTCTTTATTAAACCTATATGGGAAAAAGGAAATGTATTAAATTTGCTAACATTTAAATAATTTAGAAAAGCAATTGGAATATAAAATTGAGGGATAGCTTTGAAGTTAAGAATCACTAAGTCCTGACAGATGCTATACATACGACCATGTAACATAAACTCTCAATGCCCTCCTCATCCCCATCCCCCAAAAAACACTTCCTTAGACCAATCTATCATTCCATAGTGGGAGATCCCTTCAACTAATGAAATCATGAGTATAAGGAATATGAACAATTCAAGTCCCTATGTTATACCTAAAAATCTTTTATTTCCATTAACAAAATATTTCAAAAAAAGAGGTTCCTTTGCTCAATCAGTTAGATAGTTACCTCAAATTATACTTTACACAAATAAAGCCAAAGTCCCCCTTCAATTATCCTCTAGGGAAAAAAATGTCAGGCAAAGGCCCAGGTGAAATATAGAATTGGGCAGCTTTATGACAAGTTTATTCAATAGCATCAGAAAATTAATGTTAAAATAGTTAGAATCTGAAGTTTTCTTTGATTTTATACTGCTATCAAGAAATCCCTAGAAGTAAAAAAGGTCACTTATGTCAATAATCCTTTCTCTCAAAAGCTTCCTTTCTTAGCCATGCAGAAGTTCAAAAAGATTTATATCAGAAGCATCATTATCAGAACTAAAGTAGACTGGAGCAAAAATTATGTACAATACTTATCACAAAAGAAGATCACACACTCACCCACAATGGTATAAAATCTCCATGGTGAGTACAAAGTCAATTCTATACAGGATTATTTATCAGATGACCAAATAACGCATACTATGGGAAAACAAACCAAGCCATTTTTTTTTTACAGCAATAGCAATGGATTTAAAATTTTTTATCTTCCTTGAGGTGTGTATCAATGAGTATTGTATTAGAGCACTATGAATATAAATGACTAAAACACATGAAGTAATTCTACTGAACATGTTCAGTAATTCATGCATTCATTCCTTTAACAAATTTAGTAACCATCAACAATGTGTAAAACACTGTTCAAAATCCTGTGCATACAAATGAAAAAAGAGGAAGGAATGAAAGAGGAAAGGCAGGCAGGCAGGTAGGAAGGAAGGAAGGAAGGAAGGAAGGGAGGGAGGGAGGGAGGGAGGAAGGAAGGAAAGAAGGGAGGAAGGAAGGAAGGGAGGAGGAAAGAAGGGAGGGAGGGAGGGAAGAAGAAAAAAGAGAGGGAAAGAGGAAGGGAGGGAAGGAGTGAGGAATGAAGGGAAAGAGGGAAGGAGGGAGGAAGGAAGGATGGAAGGGAGGGAAGGAAGAGGGAGGGAAGGAGGGAGAGAAGAATGGAAAAAAGGAAAGAAGGAACAAAGAAAGGAATGGAGGAAGGGAGGAAGGGAAAGAGGGAGGACAAATGAAACAATCTCTGTCTTCAAAGAATTTCCATTCTATTGGAAGAATGGATTTTGAAATTCTTTATTACATGGGTATTAAGTATTTTGAGTTACATCAATAATGGTACTTGAAACTTAAGAGCTATAGATACAATTATAATTAAGAAACATTTTCCTGGGATGTGTGCTTTGTTTTTCCTGTTTTTCCTTAGTAATTTGACTACCAAAAATATTAATAGCACTTAGGAAAGATTTTCGGGTTTTTTTATTTACTAATTTTTTCTTTTAAAGGCTTTTTTAAAATTAAATAAATCTGTTAGTGTAAATGGATATTACCAGCCTTATTGGATCTATAGTTTGTTTTTCACTTTCTAGTGTTGGCAATGGCCCCTGAAAATGGACAATTGTTCTAAAAAAATCATGGCTTGGTTTGTTTTTCCATAGTATGTGGTATTTGGTCATCTGATAAATACATCCTGTATAGCATTTTCTTTATTTGAGAGGTAAAGAACTTTTTCTGAACAGGTCATAGATCATAAAGTATTACTTTTTAAGCTTTTTTTTTTTTGAAAGATACACACATATGTATACCAGATACCAGTGAGACTCAAAGAGGGATATGATAAAACATTAAGTTTAGTTTCACTACTGACATGTTAGGACACAGTTCTCCTAATGTGACCTGAGACTTCTACAGATATGTAAGACACTTTCAGAAAGGCTTTGAGGTAAAAAAAATTTAATAATCAGATTTTTTTATTTCTAAAAAGGCACGTATCAATAGGCACAAGTCACTTAAAGAGAAGCTTTTAGGAGTCCTCAATAACTTTTAAGAGTGCAAAGGAGCATCTTAAAGATTTGTCTGAGGTTCAGAAAGGTTAAATAAGTACCGTGTGCCCTGTCCTTCAGCTAATAAGTGTTAAGTGATGAGGATCTGAACCTAGGTCTTAGGTCAAAAATCTATACTTCTTGTTTTGTATTCATAGTAGTCTCTTAATAAATGTTGAATTGAATTCCTTTTGTTAGTAATCGCTGTAGTCTGGGAGCCTGAGACTGGTGGATTGCTTGAGTTTTGAGTTGTAGTATAGCTAAAATTGATCAGACATATATATTGTGTCTGGCATCAGTATTTCAAGCACTGGGGACTGTATGGAATGAGGGGAGGACCCCAGGACCTGGAAGTGGTACTTTACTATGCCTAAAGAAGAGTTAAATGGCCTGAATGAGAAACAAAGCAGGTCAAAGCTTCCATGATGATCAGAAGTGGTATCTCATCCATGGATGACTGTTGTATTTCCAACCTTTGTGATTTAAGGAGACTGATTATCAAAACAAAACAAAACCTAGATTTGTTTTTTTTTCCATTTTTACAGAAGAGAAAAATAATTCATGAGTGGAGCTCAAGTTTTTAAAAAGTAAGGGGAGGGAAGAAATGATTCAATGCTGGTTCTATATTACTTTGAGCTGAACTATGAAGAAGTCCATTTTGTTTCAAATGAATTGGTAACAGTTTGGGGATTTATCCATGTGTTATTATGAGTCTAGCTGTATACATGAGCAACATGGTTTGGATTGCATCTATAATAAAGTATTCTCTATTATATATGTTTATTATTTATGTATATTTATTTGCATCTATATTATAGTTATTATTTATTATATATGCATCTGTAATAAATCTTTCCTTAGCAAACAAGTGAAAGGAATGGTCCAAATGCTAAAATTTTGCCTATGCATGGAACAAGGTATGAAACAAGACCAACCTATGAGAACCATGTCAAGGAAAAGGGTTGTTTTTTTAATCAAAGGACATAGTTCAACTGCTGCTTCTGGGATTTTATAATCTGTGATATATTCCTTATCTATAAAATGAGGATGTAAGACTATACAGTCCCTGAGGTCCCTTCTTTCTATGATTCTCTTATCGTCTGACCTAGGGAACTCTGAAAGAGTCAACCAGTTCATCTCTGAAATCTGAAATGGAAAGAGACTTTATCAAAGAAGAAGAATCAGATTCATCCACTACAATTACTCCAAGTATCTAAAGATAATTGCAGAAGAACAGGAGGTCTGAGCATGCTAAAGTCTTTATGAAACAAAGGTTTGAGAACTGACTGACATCCTGAGATTTGTAGTTCATAAGGATGCCTTCTTTCTCAGCCTAGAGAGAAATTCTGAATTCTCACAATCTTTGAACTCAAATGCATGAGTCATCCATGGGAATTCTTAGACCCAGACTAAGTAGAGACCAAAAAAAATTGAACATCAATAGAGGTAGGGAGAAAATGTCTTTAGCCCTACCCCAAACTTAATGCTCTGGGTAAGAAAGGAAGCTAAATAAAGGCAACAGGCAAATGGAAAAAGTGAAAAGAAACTGAGAGGTGATAGTGAAAGGAAGGCCAAGACAGAAAAGTTGAGTTCAAAGATTACAATCAGGCATCTCAGAGTAACTACAGTTAGCCTCATAGTATTTAGTATGGGAAATACTTCCCAGTATTTTAGTTATCTCTACCAGATTTGCCCACCTCTTCAAGGAATAATAATAGTCCCTCCCCCCAAAAAAAAATTAAAAAATTTTGCCCTTTTCCCAACTTTTCTTCTCTATATCTATGCAGTAACAGAAAATGTAATTTGCCTAGACTGGATTTTTCTCACATCTAAATCTTTTCTATAGCTTGAGTTTTATTCAATAAACATACATTTAAATTAGAGCAGAAAGTCAAAAATCTTTCTAAAAGTTAAAAACTGTCCTAACTGGGGGTGTGGGTGGGAGATTGTGATCTACTGTGATTATATCAGTAATTTCCTCTAAAATAAACCCCATAAATAAAAAATAAAAAAAAAAAATGGGCCAGGAGACCAGAGGAAGCCACAATGTAAGTTAATTGTTGTACCAGGGTGTGGCTGATTGACTCTACAGAGAGAAAAGGATAGGGAAGAGAAAAAAATGACATGAAAAAAGGAAGCACTCTAAACCATTTCCTAGAGGAGAGAAAGGAAAGGACTAGGACAGAATATTTCTGCCCCTGTTTAGCAGGAAGGATAGAACAGAAAAGATAGAATGAATACCATTCAGCCACCTCCACTCTCCACAATTCAGTGTTAAATCTATAAGACTCAGACTGATTATATTTGTTTTTCAGTTCTACATCCAACTTACCCCTTTGGTCCAATCCATCTCCCAATAGCTTAAGTTATTTTAATTTTTTTATATAAACCAATAATAAAAGAGAATAATTGGGCTTAATTTGTATTTTTCCACATCTGGCTATTTGCTTACTGCATTTCATAATTAGGCAATGAAGCCTGACAGTTTTACTACCCCTCCCCAACATGTGGAAACCTTTTAGGAAAATGTTTCATGCAGGAAAAGTGGTTCAAGTGATTTTTAAAGTGCTATGCATTTATGCACAATTCAATTTTTCTGCCTGGTTTCTAATCAGTTTCTCAACTTCTCCTAAGCCTGAGAATATATTTTTTGCCTTAGAGGACCCAGTTATAAATACTCCCTAACTGTACATGGAATAATAACTCTTACATTATGTGGCTACATGGAAAGTAGCATCTGGTAGACCACATCCAGAACAATACTCCTATTTTCCTGTGTTTGGAGCTATATACCTTTTCTATTTAGTAATGTGCTTTAAGTTGAAAATCTAAGATGACAGACCTCATCTGACCTTTTATACATGCATTAGTGATCAGAGCAGTAACAGAAGAGAAGATGACACTCAAAAGCTGTGCTTTGATACTCAGCTAATGGTACCTATATAAAAACATCACATAATTAGTGCAAACCTGAGCTAACATCCTCTGTACTGTCATGTCTAATTAAGTATATTATTAAGCAAGAAATGTGAGATGTAGTAGCATTCACACCCCAAATCTCAACTTCAAATTGATAGAAAGGCAAAAAAATGTGGATTTTTAATTGAGAGTCTATTCTAAAAAAAATATTTCTTTCTACTCTAAAAAGTCTTTAAATTATTTTTACCAAGGGGTGACAAAATCAACTTAGAGTGAGAGTGAGATTCAATTATTCAGATGTCTAATGCAGATCTCCCCCTGCCCTAAAGTAGAATAGCTAGGGCAGAACCAGGATATCAGAGAAAAAGTAGCCTTTGAACACCTTTAAATAATGCTATAAAAATTTTAATGCCATAAAACAACTAAATGAAGCCATAAAACAATTAAATAATTCCATAAAACAATTCCTGAAATGGCAGAACCCACAAAAGGATGGGATGAAATAATTTTCCAGCCTAAGATAATTGAGAAGGTTGGCGGTAAAGTTCTGTCATATCTGGGTGGGAATGGAGCAGAGTCCAGGGCATGCTGCACCAGCACAAGTGCAGCAAACCAATAGTGAGCTTTAGGAGCTACCTGAGCTGAATCAGTGCAACAGCAGGGGCTCTTAAGAGATTACAGGGGCCTCTCTGCTAGTTCTACTATGTCCTTCCCACATCCTCAGATCTAGGGAGCTGTCCTAGGTAGCAATAGAACATGAGAGTTTGTGCCAGAGTGCAACAGGGACCTTCCTCACAGTTACAGGGCAAAAAAAAAAAAAAAAAGTGCTTGGGGTCATTCACAAACTAGAACACAGACCAAGAGACTAGTAAACCTCTCTTTAGATCATAACACCTTGGAGGAACTAAAAATTTACAGATCCCTAAAAGTATCTCTTAAAATAGCTGCACTAAAACCCTGAAGCTTGATACAATATACCTTCCAATTTAGAAGAAGGATCCCACTTTACAAAGAGTCAAGAAACAGACTGGGAGAATGAGTAAAAACAAAAGAAAAAAATTCTGACCATAGAAATTTATTATGGTGACAAAGATAAGAAAACCAAAGCCTTCAAGAAAAATATGAATTAGTCTCAGGCCAGGAAAGAGTTCAAAAGGGATTTTGAAAATAAAGTAAGAGAGGTAGAAGAAAAATTGGGAAGAGAAAGTAGAGTGAGGCAAGAAAATCATTTTAAGAGTCAGCAGCTTAGTAAAGGAGACACAAAAACTCCTGAAGAAAATAATAACTTAAAAACCAGTCTAGGCCAAATAGTAAAAGAAATACAAAAAGCTAATGAGGAGATGATTTAAAAAAAAAAAAAAGCAGAATTGATCAAATGAATAGAGAGGTACAAAAATTCACTGAAAAAAAACCGCCTTAAAAAGTAGAATTGGCCAAATGGAAAAGGACATACAAAAACTCACAGAAGAATATAATTCCTTAAAAATTAGAATTGAGCAAATAGAAGCTAATGACTTTATGAGACATTAAGAAGCAATGAAACAAAACCAAATGAAGGAAAAATAGAATTCAATGTGAAATATCACACTTGAAAAACAACTGACCTGGAAAACAATTCCAGGAGAGATAATTTTTAAAATTTATTGGACTATCAGAAAACCATAATCAGAAAAAAAGAGTCTAGACATCTTTCAAGAAATTATCAAGGAAAAGTATCCATATATTTTAGAACCAGAGGGTAAAATAGAAATTGAAAGAATGTCCCAGTCATCTCCTGAAAAAGATCCCAAAATGAAATCCCCCAGGGATAAAATAGCCAAATTCCAAAATTTGAAGATGCTATTCATCCCCAGAAAAGAATTGATGCTGAATGTATACAGAATGAAGTACAGCTTTTTCATTTTATTGTTCTTAAGATTTTTGTTGTTGTTGTTGTGGGGCATGGTCTGTTTTTTTTTTTTTTTTTACAACATGACTAATATGGAAATATGTTTTGCATAACTACATATGTATAATTGTTTGCCTTCTCAATGAGAGGGGTGGGGAGGGTGGAAAAAGAGAATTTGAATTCAAAGTTTTAAAAACAAATGTTTAAAATAGCTTTCACATGTTATTACGTTAAAATGAAATGTTAAATAAATTTTTTAAAAGCCTTTTTAAACTAGAAGTAAGAAAACTTATGTTCTAGATCTGATTTTGAACAACAAAATGGAGGAATGGGATACTGGCATAGAAATAAGGGGTCCTTGGGGAAGTGACTTTTATTTATCCATAAAACTATGTGATGGAAAGATAAAAAGTTAGAGTGGTCTGATACCCACATTAGAAGTTTGAAAGGTAGATTTCAAAAGATTCAAAGAAAGAGTAGATATGATTCTCCTCTCACCCATGGAAAGAAGGAACTGGCCTGCGTTAGCCAAAACTCAACCAAAAATGTATATAGAAGTACTACTCATTTACCCTGACTTTACAGGGCAAGTGGGGTAAATATCTCTTGAGTGAGAAATCAGAATTTCACTATAAAAAACAATTACAATAAGGACAAAGAGATATGTATTCATAAAGAACAATGTGGATGAATTAGGGATTCACAACCAACCTGAATTTTAAATGATATGTTTGGTACTGGCTATCTCATTTTCTGAAAAGGAGTCCCTCTCTTCCTTTACAGTACATTTCAAGTATCAACCTCTGTATGAAGCTTTTTCTGGAACCTCCAGCCCCAGCAGAGCATAAGGCACATGGTAGGTGCTAAATAAATATTTGTTGATTAAATGATTTTTTAAAAATAAGATATGCACTGAAGATTGAAGCAAGGGTCAACTGAGCATTATATGAGTAGTAAAAGTATTCAGAATAAGTTGGAAAGGAATACTAAAGGGAAAAGAATCTTTTAAATTTATATTCTTCCTGACAAAATGTCTCATCTCTTTAATATCAATATTCTACTATTATTACTATATGGCTTAAAGCACTGAAACATTCTCATCTCCCAAGAATTGAAAATGAGACTAATCAAATATTATCTTAATATTAAAGATCATACCACAAAATAATTAAAAGAGGAGAGGAGCACATACATCTTTCACAGCTAAGGGAAGCAGATGTAATCTTAACCAAACAAGTAATAGAAGCAATCACAAAAGACAAAACAGATAACTTGGAGTATGTGAAACTGAAAAGGTTTTGTACAAACAAAATTAATGACTTATGATAAGAATAATTATCTTATCTACTGGAAAAAATCTTTGTACCAAATTTTTCTAATAAGGATTTGGCATCTAATTACCTACAAACACACACATACACGCATTTATAATACATATGGAGGTGTATATACACACACATATATATACATACACATGAAAATTACTTATACAAAATATATGTATTCTAAATATATTACATAAATATATGTGTTAATAAATAAATTATATATTTACCAAATATAACGTAAAATATGCAAAATATTATATAGAAACAATTCATTATATACACATATCCAGAAATTCCACTAGAAGCTTAATATCTTAAGAAAGCCACTGATAAGAAAAATTTCCCCATGTGCGCCAAAATATTTATAGTGGTATATTTTATATTACAAAGAATGAGAAAAAAAAAAGAATGTCTATCAATTAGGATATAGCTTTTAAAAAAATGTGTTACATGAATGTAATGGTTTATTACTGTGCTATAAGATAGGACAAACATAAGGAAGCATGGAAAAGTTTAGTTAAATTGATGCGGGGTAAAGGAATCAGAGCCAAGTAAACATGTACAATGTACACAGCTACAGGAGGCAAAGAGGGAGACCCTGAACCTGGACATAACAGGAAGAACATGGCCAGGACTTAGCATGTGGAAGAAGCCTGAAGCATGGGTCCCAGGGCAGTGTAAAACCACTGCCATCTTACAGAGGAAGCTGGGGGCAATCTCTCCACGTGCACTGGGAGCAACCTTAAAAATGAGCAAAAAAGCCAACAGAACTCTGACCATAGTGAGCTATTATGGACACAAAAGGCAAAATGCCTCCAGATGAAGTCCCATCAAGACAGATGTGAACTGCTCTCTAACTCACAAGGTTCTTAAATACTTCTCTCCATAGTTTGGAACTATGCTCAAAAAGTTATCAAATTGTGCATACCCTTTGATCCAGCAGTGTTACTACTGGGTTTATATCCCAAAGAGATCATAAAGAAGGGAAAGGGACCTGTATGTGCACGAATGTTTGTGGCAGCCCTCTTTGTAGTGGCTAGAAACTGGAAACTGAGTGGATGTCCATCAGTTGGAGAATGGCTGAATAAATTGTGGTATATGAATATTATGGAATATTATTGTTCTGTAAGAAATGACCAAGAGGATGATTTCAGAAAGGCCTGGAGAGACTTACACGAACTAATGCTGAGTGAAATGAGCAGGACCAGGAGATCATTATATACTTCAACAACAATACTAGATGATGACCAGTTCTGATGGACCTGGCCATCCTCAGCAATGAGATCAACCAAATCATTTCCAATGGAGCAGTAATGAATTAAACCAGCTACGCCCAGAGAAAGAACTCTGGGTGATGAATAAAAACCATTACATTGAATTCCCAATCCCTATATTTATGCTCACCTGCATTTTTTATTTCCTTCACAAGCTAATTGTACAATATTTCAGAGTCTGATTCTTTTTGTACAGAAAAATAACGGTTTAAAAAATACTTCTCTCCAAATAATTGGAAAAATTTTAAAAGGATTTTAAAAGAGAGAGGAAAAATGGACAAAGGAAATGAAAGAAGAGTTTGGGAAAAGAAACCCAGAAACTGTCTGAACAAAACAATTCCTTAAAAATACATTTGGTGAAATGGAAAAAGAGAACAACTCCTTAAAAAATAGAATTGATAAAATGGAAAAAAATGAAGAAAACTTCTTTTTTTTTTTTTTTTTTTAATTTAATAGCCTTTTATTTACAGGATATATACATGGGTAACTTTACAGCATTAACAATTGCCAAACCTCTTGTTCCAATTTTTCACCTCTTACCCCCACCCTCCCTAAATGGCAGGATGACCAGTAGATGTTAAATATATTAAAATATAACTTAGATACATAATAAGTATACATGACCAAAACATTATTTTACTGTACAAAAAGAATCAGACTCTGAATTATTGTACAATTAGCTTGTGAAGGAAATCAAAAATGCAGGTGTGCATAAATATAGGGATTGGAATTCAATGTAATGGTTTTAGTCATCTCCCAGAGTTCTTTTTCTGGGTATAGCTGGTTCAGTTCATTACTGCTCCATTAGAAATGATTTGGTTGATCTTGTTGCTGAGGATGGCCTGATCCATCAGAATTGGTCATCATCTAGTATTGTTGTTGAAGTATATAATGATCTCCTGGTCCTGCTCATTTCACTCAGCATCAGTTCGTGTAAGTCTCTCCAGGCCTTTCTGAAATCATCCTGTTGGTCATTTCTTACAGAACAGTAATATTCCATAATTTTCATATACCACAATTTATTCAGCCATTCTCCAACTGATGGACATCCATTCAGTTTCAGTTTCTAGCCACTACAAAAGGGCTGCCACAAACATTCGTGCACATAGAGGTCCTTTCCTTCTTTATAATCTCTTTGGGATATAATCCAGTAGTAACACTGCTGGATCAAAGGGTATGCACAGTTTGATAACTTTTGAGCATAGTTCCAAACTACTCTCCAAAATGGTTGGATTCGTTCACAACTCCACCAACAATGAATCAATGTCCCAGTTTTCCCACATCCCTCAACAATCATCATTATTTTTCCTGTCATCTTAGCCAATCTGACAGGTGTGTAGTGGTATCTTAGAGTTGTCTTAATTTGCATTTCTCTGATTAATAATGACTTGGAGCATCTTTTCATATGACTAGAAATAGTTTCAATTTCTTCATCTGAGAATTGTCTGTTCATATCCTTTGACCATTTTTCAATTGGAGAATGAAGCTGATTTTTATAAATTAGAGTTAATTCTCTATATATTTTGGAAATGGGCCTTTATCAGAACCTTTGACTGTAAAAATATTTTCCCAGTTTATTGCTTCCCTTCTAATCTTGTCTGCATTAGTTTTGTTTGTACAATAACTTTTCAGTTTGGTATAATCAAAATTTTCTATTTTGTGATCAGTAATGATCTCTAGTTCTTCTTTGGTCATAAAGACCTTCCCTTCCACAGGTCTGAGATGTAAACTATCCTATGTTCCTCTAATTTATTAATGATTTCATTCTTTATGCCTAGGTCATGAACCCATTTTGACCTTATCTTGTGATACGGCGTTAAGTATGGATCAATGCCTAGTTTCTGCCATATTAGTTTCCAATTTTCCAGCAATTTTTATCAAACAGTAAGTTCTTATCCCAAAAGCTGGGATCTTTAGGGTTTGTCAAAGACTAGGTTGCTATATTTGTTGACTGTTTTATCCTTGAACCTACTCTATTCCACTGATCAACTAATCTATTCCTTAGCCAATACCAAATAGTTTTGGTAACTGCTGCTCTATAATATAATTTTAGATCTGGTACAGCTAAGCCACCATCATTTGATTTTTTTTCATTAATTCCCTTGAAATTCTTGACCTTTTGTTTTCCATATGAACTTTGTTGTTATTTTTCTAGGTCATTAAAATAGTTTTTGGGAGTCTAATTGGTATAGCGCTAAATAAATAGATTAGTTTAGGTAATATTGTCATCTTTATTATATTTGCTCGCCCTATCCAAGAGCATTTAATATTTTTCCAATTGGTTAGATCAGACTTAATTTGTGTGAAAAGTGGTCTGTAATTTTGCTCATAAAGTTTCTGATTTTCCCTTGGCAGATAGATTCCTAAATATTTTATATTATCAGTAGTTACTTTAAATGGAATTTCTCTTTGTAACTCTGACTGTTGGATTTTGTTAGTGATATATAAGAATGCTGATGACTTATGTGGGTTTATTTTATAACCAGCAACTTTGCTAAAGTTGTGGATTATTTCTAATAACTTTTTAGCAGAATCTCTGGGGTTCTCTAAGTATACCATCATGTCATCGGCAAAGAGTGATAATTTGGCTTCCTCATTCCCTATTCTTATTCCTTTAATCTCTTTCTCAGCTCTTATTGCTATAGCTAGCGTTTCTAATACAATATTAAATAGTAACGGTGATAGTGGGCAACCTTGTTTCACTCCAGATCTTATTGGGAATGGTTGCAGTTTGTCTCCATTACATATGATGCTTACTGATGGTTTAAATAGATGCTGTGATTATTTTAAGGAAAAGTCCATTTATTCCTATACTCTCAAGTGTTTTTAATAGGAATGGATGTTGGATTTTATCAAATGCTTTTCTGCATCTATTGAGATGATCATATGGTTTTTGTTAATTTGGTTATTAACATGGCCAATTATATTGATAGTTTTCCTAATATTGAACCAGCCCTGCATTCCTGGTATAAATCCTACTTGATCATAGTGTATTATCTTGGAAATGATTTTCTGTAGTCTTTTGCTAATATCTTATTTAAGATTTTAGCATCAATATTCATTAGGGAGATTGGTCTATAATTTTCTTTCTCTGTTTTCAGCCTACCTGGTTTAGGTATCAGTACCATGTCTGTGTCATAGAAGGAATTTGGTAGGACCTTCATTCCTATTTTATCAAATAATTTATATAGCATTGGGCCAATTGTTCTTTAAATGTTTGGTAAAATTCACATATAAATCCATCTGGTCCTAGGGGATTTTTCTTAGGGAGTTGTTTAATTGCCTGTTCTATTTCTTTTTCTGAAATGGGACTATTCAAGCAATTTACTTCCTCCCTCTGTTAATCTGGGAAGTCTATATTTTTGAGGTAGTCATCCATTTCACTTAGGTTATCAAATTTATTGGCATAAAGTTGAGCAAAATAACTCCTTATTATTTCTCTAATTTCCTCTTCCTTGGTGGAAAGTTCTCCCTTTTCATTTTTAAGACTACTAATTTCATTTTCCTCCCTCCTTTTTCTAATCAGATTTACCAAAGGCTTATCTATTTTATTGGCTTTTTCATAGAACCAACTCTTAGTTTTATTAATTAGTTCAATAGATTTTTTACTTTCAATATTTTTAATTTCTCCTTTTAATTTTAAATTTCCAATTTAGTATTTGATTGGGGTTTTTAATTTGGTCTTTTTAGTTTTTTAGTTGCAAGCCCAATTCATTAATCTTTTCTTTCTCTGTTTTATTCAAGTAAGCCTCTAAGGATATAACATTCCCTCTTATTACCGCTTTGGCTGCATCCCACAAATTTTGGTATGATGTCTCATCATTGTCATTATCTTGAGTGAAATTATTAATTGTATCTATAATTTGCTGCTTCACCCAATCATTCTTTAAGATGAGATTGTTTAGTTTCCAATTACTTTTTGGTCTATTTCCCCTAATTTTTTTGTTGAATGTAGTTTTATTGCATCATGATCTGAAAAGAAAGCATTTACTATTTCTGCTTTCTTGCATTTAATTTGAGGTCTTTATGTCCTAATATATGGTCAATTTTTGAATAGGTTCCATGAACTGCTGAGAAGAAAGTATATTCCCTTCTATCTCCATTCAATTTTCTCCAAAGATCCAACATACCTAATTTTTCTAATATTCTGTTTACTTCTTTAATTTCTTTCTTATTTGTTTTGTGGTTTGATTTGTCTAATTCTGAGAGTGCAAGGTTGAGATCTCCTACTATTACAGTTTTGTTGTCTATTTCTTCTTGCAACTCTCTTAACTTCTCCTTTAGGAAGCTGAGTGCCATACCACTTGGTGCATATATGTTTAATATTGATATTGCTTCGTTGTTTATGCTACCCTTTAGCAGGATGTAGTTTCCTTCCTTATCTCTTTTAATTAGATCAATTTTTACTTTTGCTTGATCTGAGATAAGGATGGCTACCCCTGCTTTTTTGACTTCACCTGAAGCATAATAGATTTTGCTCCAGCCTTTTACCTTTACTCTATATGTATCCCCTGCTTTAAATGTGTTTCTTGTAAACAACATATTGTAGGGTTCTGACTTTTGATCCAGTCTGCTATCTGCCTCCTCTTTATGGGGAGTTCATCCCATTCACATTTATGGTTAGAATTACTAAATCTGTATTTCCTGCCATCCTAATAACCAGATTGTGCTTTACTTATTCTTGCCTCCCCAACCCTCTTTCCCCTTTTAAACTTATGTACCCCTCTTGTATCACGATACTTATCCTCTTTGTAATCCCTCCCTCCCCTTTGAGTCTTTCCCTTCCTTCCCTTATTACTCTTTTCTTTTCCTTTTCCTCTCCCCGTTTTTAATGAGGCGAGAGAATTTTCTCTAAAACAAATGTCAATTATTTTTCCTTTGAGCCAACTCTGATGAGAGTAAGATTCACACAATGTTCCTTCCCCTCTCTAAATTCCCTCAGATATGATAAGTTTCCTTAGCCTCTTTGTGGGATGTGGTTTCCCTCTTTTTATCCCTCTTTCCCACCTTATTCTGCCATCATCCTTTTCCATATCTACTTCCCTTTTTATGTTATATCAGTACTATCAAATTTTACATGTATTTTTTTTTGTATATCCACAACAGAAATACAATTCTCAAGAGTTATTTTACCTTTTTCTGCATCTCTTGAGTTCTATTCTTGGAGATCAAATTTTTTGTTTAGTTCTGGTTTTTTCTTCAGAAACAAATGGAATTCATTTGTTTCATTAAATGTCCATCTTCTTCCCTGGAAGAAAATGCTCAGCTTAGCTGGGTAGTTTATTCTTGGCTGCATCCCAAGTTCTTGTGCCTTTTGGAATATCATATTCCAGGCCCTTCTTTCCTTTAATGTAGAGGCAGCCAGATCTTGGGTGATCCTTATTGTGGCACCTCGGTATTTAAATGGTTTTTTTTTGGCTGCTTGTAAAATTTTTTCCTTAATCTGATAGTTCTGAAATTTTGCCACAATATTCCTTGGGGTTTTTATTTTAGGGTTTCTTTCAGAAGGTGTTCGATGAATTCTTTCAATGCCTATTTTACCTTCTGATTCTATTACATCTGGGCAGTTCTCTTTGATGATTTCTTGTAAAATAGTATCTAGGCTCTTTTTTTTCATCATAGTTTCGGAAAGTCCAATAATCCTCAGATTATCTCTCCTAGATCTATTTTCCAAGTCTGTCATTTTAGCAAGTAGATAATTCATGGTTTTTTCCAGTTTGTCATTTTTTTGGTTTTGCTTGACTGATTCTTGCTGTCTCAATGCATCATTAGTTTCAATTTGTTCAGTTCTAATTTTTAAAGAATTATTTTCTTCATTAGCTTTTTTTACTTCTTTCTGTATATGTCCAATTGAGTTTTTGAATGTATTGTTTTGGTCTGTGGAATTTTTTTCCATTTCACTAATTTTTTTTTTAGTGAATTATTTTCTTTTTCCAATTCACAGATCCTACTTTCTAGTGAATTCTTTATTTTTTCCAATTCACAATTCTTACTTTCCTGTGATTTTTTTATTTTTTCCAATTCACCAATTTGCACTTCCTGGGAATTTTTTAACTTTTCCAATTCGTATTTCAGGAAGTTGTTGCTCTCTTGTAAGGCTTCTCTTTCCTTTCCCCATTTATCTTCTAACTCTCTTTTGAGACTTTTAATGGTCTCTTCTATGAGAGCATTATGTAAAGGAGGACAGTCTGATGCATTTTTGCTGTTTGAGGTCTCTTCAGGTTTGCTGACCTGCTCTTTTTCTGCATAGAAGCTGTCGCTCGTTCTTTTCATCTTTTTATTCATGTTTTAAAGCCTTTAGGGTAGGTCTCCTAGGCAAGGGGTTACCAGCTTCCTCTGCAGAGCAGGGAAAGATTTAAACCGATTTCCGGCTCCGAGGTATGGGAGTGCTCTGAGTGAGAGTTTTCCCTTCCCCCAACAGGAGGTGGATTCAGCACTGGCCAAGCTATCAAACTGCTTAGTAGGGCTGAGTGGATTAGCGATTGCCCTTGGCTAGAGACTAAGGGGTGAAAGTGTCACTGCCCCAGGCCGGAGCCTCTTATGGGACTGTGAGTATTAGCAGCTGACCGCAGACCGCAGACCGCCACAAAGTCTGCCCAGAGTCTTTCTTTTCTCCTTTTCCTTCTTACTTCCCTAGGGTGAGACAAGTTTCTCTATCAAACTAAATATGTATGTTATTCCCTCTTTGAGACAAATCCAATGAGATAAAGGTTTAAACAATGTTCATTCCTCTCCTTTCTTTGCCCCAAGTGTAATAGATCTTTTTTGCCTCTTCATGTGATATAACTTAGCCCATTTTACCTCCACTTTCCTCCTGAAAAGCCCTTCCCATTATAAACTCCTTTCCCAGTTTCTTTTTATTATATCATCACATTAAAATCAACTTATATCTATACCTTCTAAGTATACCCCTAACAAAGATATAGTTCTTGAGTTAAACATATCATTTTTCCATGTAAGGATGTCTGCCCAGAGTCTCTGCCTGATGCAAATCGGCCCTGGAAAAGCTCTATGGCCCCAAGCCGAGCTCCCCACTGTGCAGATTGGAGGCTAACCTGGGCTGCGTCCTCCTGCCGTGCAGGATCACAACTGCCCCAAGGAAAAGCCCTTACTGCGGGTTGGGGCTGCGCGCTTGTGCTGAGATCTGTGCTTTCACCCTCGGTTTGAGACTCTCCTCGGAACCTAATTTCTCTCCCCTGTCTGCGCCGATCTCCCCCCTGGCCCCGGAACCAACCTTTTTGGCGAGACTGCAGATTTTCTTCAGCCGGTGAGTTGTTCTACTTCTTATCTTTACGAATTGTAGCAGTCAAGACTATTTTTGAGGCTCGATATAATATTGATAAAGAGGGTAAGAGAAGAGCTTAGAAAGTCGCGTGTGTCTTCTCCGCCATCTTGGCTCCACCCCCCGAAAACTTCTTTAAAAATTCAATTGATCAAATGCAAAAGGAGGGGAACAAAACTAGAACTGAACTAATGAAAGTGAATAACTCAATGAGACATCAAGAATAAGTCAAACAAAACAAAACAAAAAAAAAAAAAAAAGAAGAAGAAGAAGAAGAAATAGAGGCAAATGTAAAATACCTTATTGGAAAAACAAATAACCTGGAAAAACAGATCCAGGAGAGGCAATGTAAGAATTATTGAACTTTCTGAGAACCACAATGAAAAAAAAAAGAGCCTAGAAAACATCTTTCAAGAAATCATCAAGGAAAACTGCCCTGATATCCTAGAACCATAGGGTAAAATAGGCAATCACCTCCTGAAAGAGACCCCAAAGTGAAAACTCCAAAGAATATTGTAGCTAAACTCCAGAATTATCAAATCAAGAAGATATTGCAAGAAGCCAGAAAGAAACAATTTAACTATCAAGAAGCCACAATCAGGATTACTCAGGACCTAGCAGCTTGGATTAGAAGAATTGGAAGACTGAAATATGATATTCTGGAGGGCAAAGGAGCTTGGATTGCAGTCAAGCATCAATTATCCAGCAAAATTAAGCATTATCTTTCAGAGGGGAAGATAGACATTTAATGAGATAGATTGTCATTTATTTTTGATAAAAAGACCAGAGCTGAACAGAAAATTTTATCTTCAAATATATGTCAAGAGAAGCATAAAGAGGTTTAAAAAGAAAAGAAAACTATGTTTCTTTAAAGGTTAAAATGTTTATTTACATCCTTACATGGAAAAATGATATGTTTAACTCAAGAACTATATCTTTGTTAGGGGTATACTTAGAAGGTATAGATATAAGTTGATTTTAATGTGATGATATAATAAAAAGAAACTGGGAAAGGAGTTTATAATGGGAAGGGCTTTTCAGGAGGAAAGTGGAGGTAAAATGGGCTAAGTTATATCACATGAAGAGGCAAAAAAGATCTATTACACTTGGGGCAAAGAAAGGAGAGGAATGAACATTGTTTAAACCTTTATCTCATTGGATTTGTCTCAAAGAGGGAATAACATACATATTTAGTTTGATAGAGAAACTTGTCTCACCCTAGGGAAGTAAGAAGGAAAAGGAGAAAAGAAAAGGGGAGATTAATAGAAGGGAGAACAGAAGTAGAAAGGGGAAGGGCTAAGAAAAAGATAAGGGACTGAAAAAAGGGAGGACAGATTGAGGGAAATGTAGTCAGAAGCAAAACACTGAGAAAGAGAGAGAAAAATATAACTTGGGAAAAATAGGATGGCAGGAAATACAGAATTAGTCATTTAAACTATGAATGTGAATGGGATGAACTTTCCCATAAAACGGAAGTGGAAAACAGACTGGATTAAAAGTCAGAATCCTATAATATGTCGTTTACAAGAGATACACTTGAGAGATAAATACGGAATAAAAGTAAAGGATTGAAGCAACATTTATTGTGCTTCAGGTGAAGTAAAAAAAAAAAAAAAAAAAAAAGCAGGGGTAGTGATCCTGACCCCAGATCAAGCAAAAGTAAAAATAGAACTAATGAAAAGAGATAAAGAAGGAAACTATATATTGCTAAAGGCTACCATAGATAATAAAGTAATATCAATACTAAACACATATGTACCAAGTAATATAGCATCCAAATTCCTAGAGGAAAAGTTAAGAAAGTTGCAAGAAGAAATAGATGGCAAAACTATGCTATCTCTCTATACCTCTATCAGAATTAGATAAATCAAAACACAAAATAAACAAGAAAGAAGTTAAGGAAATAAATAGAATTTTAGAAGAGTTAAATATGATAGACCATTGAAGAAAATTGAATAGGAACAGAAAGGAATATACTTTTTTCTCAGTGGTACATGGAACCTACACAAAAATTGACCATGTATTAGGGCATAAAAACCTCAAAATCAGATGCAGAAAGGTAGAAATGGTAAATGCATCCTTTTCAAATCATGATGTAATAAAAATTATATGCAATAAAAGGGCCAGGGAAAAAATAGACCAAAAATTAATTGGAAATCAAATAACCTAATCCTAAAGAATGATTAGGGTAAAACAACAAACTATATAAACAATCAATAATGTCATCCAAGAGAATGACAATAGTGAGACAACATACCAAAATTTATGGGATACAGCCAAAGCAGTTCTTAGGGTAAATTTTTCTCTAGATGCTTACTTGCATCAAACAGAGAAAGAGAAGATCAATGAACTGAGCATGCAAAAAAAAAAAAAAAAAACTAGAAAAAAGAACACATTAAAAAAAAAAAACTAAATATCAAATTTAAAATCTGAAAACAAAAGGGAAGATTAATAAAATTGAAAGTAAGAAAACCATTGAACTAAAAAACAAAACTAAGAATTGGTTTTGTGAAAAAAAAAACAAATAAATCTTTAGTTAATTTGATTAGAAAAAGGAAAGAAGAAGATCAAATTGCCAGTATCAAAAATTAAAAGGATAAAGTTACCACCAATAAAGAAGAAGTTTTTAACTAAGAGCTATTTTGTCCAATGTACTCTAATAAATCTGATAATCTAAGTAAAATGGATGAAGATTTACAAAAATATATATTGTCCAGATTAACAGAGGAGGAAAAAATTATTTAAATAGTCCCATTTTAGAAAAAAGAAATTGAACAATCTATTAATGAACTCCCTAAGAAAAAATCTTCAGGGCCAGATAAATTTACAAGTGAATTCTACCAAACATTTAAAGAACAATTAATTTCAATACTACACAAATTATTTGGAAAAATAGAGGAAGAAGGCATCCTACCAAATTCCTTTTATAACACAAATATGGTGCTAATACCTAAACTGAGTAGTATCAAAAAAAAAAAAAAAAGAAAAGAAAATTATTGACCAATTTCCCTAATGAATATTGATGCAAAAATCTTAATTAAAATGTTAGCAAAGAGGAACTATGCTCAAAAACTTATCAAACTGTGCATACCCTTTGATCCAGCAGTGTTACTACTGGGCTTATATCCCAAAGAGATAATGAAGAAGAGAAAGGGACCTGTATGTGCCAAAAATGTTTGTGGCAGCCCTTTTTGTGGTGGCTAGAAACTGGAAATTGAATGGATGCCCATAAATTGGAGAATGGTTAAGTAAATTGTGGTATATGAACATTATGGAATATTATTGTTCTGTAAGAAATGACCAGGAGGATGGATACAGAGAGACTTCGAAAGACTTACATGAACTGATGCTAAGTGAAATGAGCAGGACCAGGAGATCATTATACACTTCAACAACAATACTATATAAGGATATATTCTGATGGAAGTGGATATCTTCAACAATGAGAAGATCCAATTCAGTTCCAATTGATCAATGATGGATAGAATCAACTACACCCAGAGAAAGAACACTGGGGAATGAATGTGGACTACTTGCATTTTTATTTTTCTTCCCAGGTTTTTTTTTTTTTTTTTTTTTACGTTCTGAATCCAATTTTTCTTGTGCAACAAGAGAACTGTACAGATCTGTACACATAAATTGTTTTTAAGATATACTTTAACATGTTTAACATGTATGAGACTGCCTGCCATCTAGGGAAGGGGATGGAGGGAAGGAAAGGAAAAGCTGGAACAGAAGTGAGTGCAAGGGTCCAGCAGCAAGAGATAGAAAAAAATTCATTTAAAATAATTATAAATAATATAAAATATCTGGGAGTCTACCTGCTCAGACAAAGCCAAGAACTACATGAACACAATTGCAAAATATGTTCCACACAAATAAAGTTAGATATAAACAAGTGGAAGATTATCAAGTGTTCATGAGTAGGAATAGCTAATATAATAAAAATGGCAATTCTACAGAAATTATTCTACTCATTCAGTGCCATACAAATCAAACTGCCAAGAAATTACTTCATAGAGTCAGAAAAAAATATACAATTCATCTGGAAAAACAAAACGTGAAGAATTTCAAGGGAATTAATGAAAAAAATGCAAATGAGGGTACCTTAGCTGTACCAGACCTAAAACTATATTATAAAGCAAATGTCATTAAAACCATTTGGTACTGGTTAAGAAACAGAGTACCTGATCAGTGGAATAGGTTAGGTTCACAAGACGCAATAGTCAATGACTATAGTAATCTAGTATTTGATAAATCCAAAGACCCCAGTTTCTGGAATAAGAACTCACTATATGACAAAAATTTCTGGGAAAATTGGAAACTAGTATGGCAGAAATTAGGCATTGACCAACACCTAATATCATCCTATACCAAGATAAGGTTGAAGTGAATTCATGATCTAGACATAAAAATTAACATTATAAGCAAGTTATGAAAATAAGTGACAGTCTATCTTTCAGATTTGTGGAGAAGGATGGAATTAATGGCCAAAAAGAATTAGAGAACATTATGAAATGCAAAATGAATAATTTTGATTATATTAAATTAAAAAGGTTCTGTATAAACAAAATCAGTGCAGCCAAGATTAGAAAGGAACCAATAAACTGGAAAAAAACATTTTTACATCCAAGGGTTCTGGTAAAGACCTCATTTCTAAAATATATAAAGAACTGACTCAAATTTATAATACAACAAACCATTATCCAATTGATAAATGGTCAAAGGAAATAAACAGACAATTTTCAGATGAAGAAATTAGTCATTTCTAGTCATATGAAAAAAAAAATATTCTAAATCACTATTTATTAGAGAAATGCAAATTAAAACAACTCTAAGGTACCACTATATACCTCTCAAATATGCATGCCAGAAGAAGTAGATGGACTGATTACAAGACTTGAGCAAGGGAAAACCAAAGAACAGTATATGTGCCCCTCTGATAATCTGAGATGTCAGGGGGAAAAGAAAGAAAGTCCTCCATGATATGAAGTGGTACTCTACTTCTGGGCTGGAAATGTGCCTTCATTTATGGAAGGACATGAATAGTAGTGATATAGGGGTGTCGAGTATGAATGAGCTACCATTTGTATCACTGAAGAGGCATATCAATGTTATACATCTTTTGGAGTTTTGAGGAAAATAGGAAGATCAAAAGAAAGTAGCATTGTTGCCCAGATTGGATTAGGCAATGATGATGGATGACAATGAACATAGACAGGCAAAAGTTTACCTTTAAAAAAATCAATCATTTTTAGTGAATTTGAATTTCCACATGAGTTAACACTATGATATGAGATGAAATAGCTTCTGTTAACAAAAACTGTATAGAAGAACAGTATCCAGAACAAAAGATCTGAAAATCTCCTTGTACTCTGCCTTTAATTGGGCCATGACTAGGATATTTGTTTAATTCTGTTTGTCACAATGGCCTAAAAATAAACAAAGATGAAAAAAAATGACATTTAGAATAAGTGACATTACCCATTTTTCAGCAACAATAGTTTATGCAAATTGGTTATATTTGAATTTCTATAATTGCAGACCAAATAGCCTATTCTTTATCATCAGATCTAAAGCATTATTGATTTTGACCTTTGTTCCAACTTGTCAATTGCCTGATTTCAAAGTGACAGATAATTTAGAAATGACTTCCACACAAATAACAAAATATTATCTATATATTTAGTTATAGTTAATTTCAATTTTTGTTACATTAATCAATCTTTGCCATGTTTATCACCTTCTGATTCCTCTGGGGGGTGGGGGAGAGTATTTATTCTATATGTGTTTGAGAGTTTTTAATAGGCTACAAGACTTTGGTTTTCTTCATTTCTTAACACTGAACCATATTTTTCATTACCCACTCTTGTGTGTCCACATTTAAGACAGAATGATCATGTACCAATGAATATATTGATTTGATATGCAGAAATTTCAAAAAGTGTTTCTTTACAATTCTCTTATTTAGCAATTGCAAAAGATAATGAGTACAAAAGCTATAGTTCTTGAAGTCTCTATTTTCCATTTTTATTTTTGTGTATCCAACTTTACAATTGGAATGAATATATTCAATGTTCTGTTAAACTGGATTGAATTCTTTTTCAGGACTTTTTTGAACATGCTCATCACAATCAGTTCAAAGTGAATTACTTAACTCTTGCATGAAGTACTTATTGCCTCTGGGCTCACAGTAAAACCAAATCTTTTATTCTTTCCTGCCTTCATTCCACTATCTTGACTCTGCCTCCATTTTATTGTCTTTCCAAAAATAACCAGAACATTCTTCCCTTTAACTCACAACTCTTAATGGTTTTTGGTTTTATTTATCAAAGAATGTTAATATCCAATATTATCTAATAATATTAAATCATTCAGAAGATTTATTGTTCCTTTGGACACCAGATTTTTTTAGAAATATATTTTTCAGGGCTTTGTTTACATGAGCAAACAAATTTACATATTTGACTTATTTGTTTATCAAAACAAGAATCATACAGATGAATTTATTTTTTCACTTAATTAATTGACCACGATCAGCTAAAAATGCTGATTATTTTGTTTCAACAAGTTAATTGGTATTGCTGATTTTGTAATACATTTAACCATCAACATTCACAGTCATTCAATTGTTTGGAACCAATGTTTATCTCTGTTTACATAGGTAATTAATGTGACTAATTTAACTTAATTGACTAGTTAAGGGCACACTTAACAATTGGTTAGTCACTTGTTATTTCAGTCCTACAATGGATACTAGCTTAAGGAATTGGTTAGTGCATTTACAGCAGTTTAGCTGGTATCTGGATACAGTCACTATTATTTTCTTTTTTAAATTAAGTAATTTATTTTAATACACATTGTTTTATAAATCATGTTGGGAGAGAAAAAATATAGAAAAAAAGAGTCCCTATTATTTTCAATAGAACATAAAAGGAGATCAAGAAGAATGGTACTCATCACTATTAAGTATGTTTAATAATTTAGGAAAAAATTTACTTAAAATAATGCCATATAATTAGAATAACATAGAGTTCAGTTTTCAAAACAATAACACACTGATGCCAATTTATCAAATACTTATTATTAACAATGTGATGTATTAGCACTATTAGCGTCTGTATTGATTCATATAATGATAAGGAGAAAAGCATTTATGTATATCTCCTGGCAAAATGGAAATTTTACTTTCTGATTTCAAATTCTAAATATTATTTTAAATAAATTTTTAAAATCCATTGCATTTTCAGAAGAGTGAGACTTATTTGTTGTTTTGCTGATTCTCTAGGGTTTTCTAAGTATACATAATGTCAATGAAGAATAATATAATAAAGTATGGTAGGCATAAGCAGGGCACAATACTTTAGCAATGATGAATTTTAAAGAATAAGCATAAAAGACATGGTAAGTGATTGGAAAATATGGTAGCTTAGACACTTAATGAAAATAACTACAGACTGATTGACCAAATAATGCATGGCTACCTTCCTCCCTGCCCCCAAAAAGTTAAAGGAAAGCATGTGCTTGAGTACATTGGGTAGATCCTCCATAAAAGACTTGTAGTTAGAAATGTACTAGAATCATGAAGAATATTAAGAAGTAAAGCAATGGTATTCTGACCAGCGATGGATTCTGCAGCAGCAGAAGGGGTCCCATACTACCCAAATCCCTGCCTCCTGAAATATCCATACAGAGCCACATTCCTATTTCCAACATCTTTTAATTCTCAGAAGATCATAGCTACAGAATTGAAAGGAATTACATCTGGCATAGCATATATTGGTAAAAAATATTAATTTCAAGTGAATTAAAAGTCATAAGGAAGGAGTATGTTCAAAATCAAATTCACTTCTAGATTTCCTCAAACAACTGCAATACCATCAACAAAAACAAATACACATCCCAAAAGAAGAGTTAACCTGAAAAAAGAACTACAAAGATCCATAAAAGATTCAAGGAATATCATCAACGAGAAAAGAAATTATTCCAAGGTGATGTATTAATGTTTTAGCTTAACAAGAAGTCATTTTATGACCTGGAAATAGAACTCAAAAAATTAAATCTTGGATAATATACATATACATATATATATACATATACATATACATTATAATTGCATATTATCACATATGTTTATGTAATATGTGTATGTATATGTACATATATATGTAGTTAGGTTGGTATTCCTATAAATAATTTGTTCTCTCTACTAACAATGACAAAATTTTTGGCATTCAGATTAAGGTTTGAAAAATATGAAAAGAAATGAAAGATATATATAAAATGTTATGTGTCATTTAGAAAAAACAGAGTATCAAAAAATGGAAAAAGAAGGGAGGGAGAAAGAGGGAGGGAGGCAGGGAAGGAAGGAAGGAAGGAAGGAAGGAAGGAAGGAAGGAAGGAAGGAAGGAAGGAAGGAAGGAAGGAAGGAAGGAAGGAAGGAAGGAGGAAGAGAAGGGGGAGATAAAGTGAAGAGTGGGTCGGGGAGAGAGGGAGAGAAAAGCAGAGACAGAGACAGAGACAAAGAGGTGTTAGCTATCTAATGGATTCCATAAAAGGAGAAAATGAATGATGGACCAAAGATGCTGCTTCAGCTAGGAAGTTATTTTGTTTTAGTTTTGGGTTTTTTTCCCAAGATGTTAAAATGGCCCATGGTTTTCAGTGTTCAGCAGAAGATCTTCAAGATGAAATATGAGTTCTTTGGCTAAGTTCATTCACACTGGGTATTTTTTAAAGCATTGTCTGCTCTTTCCTGTTTCTTGTCATTCAGCACATCTTAGAGGGGCTTAAACTCCATAAAATGCATTTAAAAGGTGAAATAAATCCCCCCATTTTCTAAGTGTAAGCTGTAAGTGAGACATAGGCAAAGAAAGTAATAATACAAAATTCCATCTTCAGTCTATTCTGAAGTATGGAGAAAACAGAACTATTTCTAGGAGCACATAATGTGTTAAATTACAGCCCCAAGAGTATAAATAATTAAGACCCTCAAATCCCCAAGGTAAAAACAGAGTATGGAACCAAGTTTGTTGTAGATAATCAGAATAATTCAAAACCAAGTGGTCAATGATTTTCTTAAATAATGTAGCAAATGGCCTGCATGCAAATAAGCATATTGTATTATTGAAATCTGAAGGAGACTAGTTGAAAATGGAGCTCAAGGGACTTGGATGAAATGTGAATAGCCAGGAGGGTTTGTATTATGTGCAGATTCTCCTATCATTTTTCTATCTGACCTCTCCTGGGTCAGTCACTTTTTTACTATCTTCTCCACTTTGGTCAGCTGGCTACTGACTTCAGGACCAAAATGTAAACATTCAGGATATCTGTACTATCACTTTTTGGTTAAAGGAAATGATAGTCAAAATTAGATCTTAGAACCCTCTATGTTCATTATTAGCTATTCTTCTGCATTCAACTAGGGATCAGAAAAGACTGTTATTTTTACACCCCAAACAAATGCAAATAACCAACAGATACAAATGAAGAATAATTAAATATCTTCTATATGCAGGGCAATATGCTCAGCCCCAGACAAAGAACAAAATACAAAAGAGACATTCCCTACCTTCCAGGAACTTATAATTTAGTAGGGAAACCAAGTATCAATCCAAACTATTGCAATGTAAAATATGGTGATATGTATATTAAATAGTTATAAAATCAAGTATTCACTGAAACTTGAGGAATAATTATTACAATTAGGGGAATCTTGAAAGATTTCCTGGAAGAAGGGTCATCAGATTTCAGTTTTATAGCATAAATAACAATTTATTTGACAAAGAGAAAAAAAATGATATGAATTAATCAATCATTAATTAATGAAAAAGCTTTTAACAACTTAACTATATGCCTAGTACTCTCTGAAGCAACAGGGAGAAGCTAAAGATGTAATCAGTCATAAAGATAAGTGTCTGATCAATCAACAATCATTTAATAAGTGATAATTAGGTACCATGTTAGGCACTTGACATTCAAAGCTAAAAGTGAAATAATCCTTGTTTTCAAGGAGTTTACACTCTGTTAGGAGAAACAAAATGTACACGTTCTTTGGTGTATATATCCAATTTGCTTTGGAGTAAAAAAAAACTGTTCCACACTCCCAAGCTCATTTTATACTTCGTTTTTTTGGGTTTTTTTTTTTTTTTTTGGAAAGTAATAAAAAAAGTTCAAAAAAAGTAAAAGTTACATGAATAAAGGGCTCAAAATTTAGACAAACCTAAAAAAAAAAAAAAGACTCAAGTTCTGATCATGGAAGCAATTAGCTATTAATTGATTAACTGTGAGAGATTGTCCCAAAATCTGAGTTTATCCCGTACAGGAACAGGAGCAACAATGCAAGTGTTTATTTGTTCCCCAAACCAAAAAGATGAATATTTTCTCACAGGAAGAAAGATAAATAGTCAATTTAAAAGCTCTAATGTCAATGTAGGGGAAATAATTTATTATAGAGTTCATGAAAAAAAATGATTATATTGTTTATGTGATTGAGTGTTCAGAATATCCCTTGACCTCAGTATTTCTAGGAGTACCAGAGATGGCTACAAAGTATTTTGGTTCTCCCAGATACTGGATCTACACAAAGCATTCTTGTTTTGGGTAGGTGAAGGACTCTACCCAAGCTTAGATTTGGAATTCACTTGTATTTTGAGTTTCACTCAGATTTTATTAAATGTTTACAATTACTGACTTCTATCTCAATCTACCTAGTTCTCATAGTGTTTTCTCAGTAAAATTGCTAACCTGAAGTACATGCGATTTGTGTGTGGTTAATTTTGTCAAAATCTTATACAATTGTAAATATTCCAGCACCCAGGGAGAGAAAGCCACCTCTCTTCCTGTTCACTCTCTGCCAAATGGATAATTAAGTTTCTGTTTTGTTTTGTTTTTTTATTTTCAGGTTTGATGGTCTGTTCTCATAAATAGCACCAGCAATGGGGATGGTTGACTCTGCCAACAGAAGAGAGTTAGCAAATATGGCAGTTGAACCATTTTATAATAGGAAGAGTTGAAAGATTCATAGCTAGGTAAGTCATCCTCTTTATCTCATTTCTCTACTCAACAGCATGAACACTATTTTATTTCCATTTCTTTTAGGAAGCTTGAACCAATTAGTCAGATCTGCCTTGGAGAATGACTTGGGAGCTTGGATTTCATGGGCAGCGATATCAAAAAGTGATCTACATGTTTTTACACCTCTTTAATTTGATTAAAACCACAACTAAAATATGAAGCATTTCTTCCCTTAATTTCATCATTTTTTCTTTAAAAGAAATTGTTATTATTGTGGTCATTGTTGCTGTTCAGTTGCATCTGATTCTGTGATTCCATTTGGGATTTTCTTGACAAAAATACTGAAGTAGTTTGCCATTTCCTTCTCCAGCCTCATTTTACTAACAAAGAAACTGAAGTAAACAGGGTTAAATGACCTGCTTAGGGCCACACAAATTTGAAGTGTCTGAGAAGGGATCTGGATTCTGAAGATGTTTTCTTAACTCCAGGTCTGATATTCTATTCACAGGGCCATCCAGATGCCCCTTTAAAAGCAGGCACTCCTCTATTTTCTTATTAGCAATTTCAGAATTTAACTTGGTAATTTATGTTCCCCTAGCAAAAAAGGATACAGTCTTAGATATATTTTTGCAGTTCTTAAAAGGTAAAAGCTAGCTTATAGCATGGAATAATCTGAGGATTTCTGTTACTTCTTAAAAAATCTACTTGTCCCTTTACCTGTTAATCAGATTGCTAGTTTATCAGGGTCCTCAAACTAGGGCCCACGGGCCAGATGCAGCAGCTGAGGACAATTATCCCCCTCACCCAGGGCTATGAAGTTTCTTTATTTAAAGTCCCACAAAACAAAGTTTTTGTTTTTACTATAGTCTGGCCCTCCAACAGTCTGAGGGACAGTGAACTGGCCCTCTATTAAAAAGTTTGAGGACCCCTGATCCTAGAGTTTTCAATTTTGATCTCATTTGCTTATTATAAAAGCCTATTAGTCTGGAGAAATGCTAAATTGTGTGTGCTATTCAAAGCTTACAAAGAGAGTTTAAAGAAGAGTGAGGTTTTCAGTCTAAGAGAATTAAAAGTTTTGTCAGCAAGAGCTGATCAAGAAACTCAAAGCTTTAAAGACAAAATATTAGAATGGAAAAGAAACACTGGTAGAAGATATTTAGCTCAAGTGAGTGAGAATCTAAGGGTAAAAAAGAACACTATGTGAGCTTACTTTCATTTTTGAACTGGCAGCCACCAATCTTGTTGGCCAAATTGGAAAGGAAAGCCCCAATCCTTGAGAAAGGGAGAACTGAAAGAAATCACACTTCTCCCAATGAGGAAGTCTCTCCTCTTACCCCCAGCTCCCTGGCAGCTGAGTCTACCTTGCTTACTAGTGACATCTGCTGCCTGCATTCAAAATCAATACTAAATACTCAAATGCATCTGTGATCTCATTCTGGGAGTTCCCTTCAATGGCACAAATCTCAGTCATCTTGTCCATTCTGTGCAGGAGAGATCTATCCAAAGTGCTACAAGCCTTTTTCATTTTTGGCAAATATATCAAGCCATCATCAGTGGCACCTCTCAGTCTTGCCATTCCTCTACCTGTACAGCGATTCTTTAATGCAATCCTTTACTTCTATTCTCCAAAATTCCTAATTGGTTTAAAAAAAATCACAGAAATCTGATATATCCCAAGGAAGTATTAAACAAAAGTTTCCATATATTCCAAAATATTTGCAGTGGCAATTTTGTGGTAATTAAGAAAAGTCTGGAAATTAAATATATTTCTATTGATTGGGAATGGCTAAACAACCTGTAGAACATGAAAGTAATAGAATATTACTGTGCTGTAAGAAATGATAGACATGAATGAAAACAGAAAATCACTGAAAGACTTACATGAACTAAAAGCAAAATGACATAAATGAAGTCAGGAAAATAATATAAACAATGATCTCAGCTATAAAAATGGAAAATATAATAATCAAAAACAAAGATGAATGTTGCAAAATTATAAAAAATAAACTTGGTCCCAAAGAAAAGATGTATAAATATACCTCTCCTCACTCCTTTGCAGAAGTAGAGGATCCATGGGTGTGGAACATGACATATAATGTCACACACACATATGAATATCTACATACATATATATACATATATGTTTTTTTCACTTCTTTGTTTCTTTTCTTCCTATCTTTTTTCCTTTTCCTTTCTTACACATTTTTATGTGTAATGTATATATGTATATGTTATTTTATTTTTATAAAATTGTACAAAATTGCAGAATTTATCAAAATGGAAAAAAAGATAGGAAATTATCGAAGAAAAATCTAGGCAATAAATACCAATAAAAATCTATTTTTTAAAATGAGGTAGCCTGATTACACTCATCACACATCTTTCCATGCTTCTCTATGTGGAACTCATTGCTAATTCTTTAGAGTTGGTGCTGTTTCTTGTCATACAACAGCAAAAGTAAAATGTTAGTACTGAAAAAGTGAACCTTTGCTTTCATAAGCAGCATGAGATCAATAAAATTCCTCAAAATTTCTCAAACATAATATAGCCCACTCTCCTCTTTAGCTTTAACTCTAAGTCCAGCTGATTGTTCGTTTTGGCTCTGTCCCAGATACACATGCTGATGAACAAATTCTACAATGCATCCATTCCAATGTATGTTTAAATCTGAGCAATAGTCATTTTTCATCCACTTGGTCTTTTCTTTTTAATGTATATGATCAGGCCAAACTTTTGAGTGATTATAGATCTCTTCCAAGAAACTGCATTGTCTTGGGCTCAATGCAATGAACACAATGGGATAACCTCTTTATTTTCAAGGAATACTGCTTTGACCTGGATTCTGCCCTGGACTTCTTCCTTTCCAGTGCTGAATATTTCTGATGAACATATTCTGTTTTATACATAAACATAGTCTGTTTTATACCACAACTGAGGGGTTTTTTCCAGTGTAAAAGAGCTCACAATGTGGTGTTTTGTAGTTCTGAATCAATTTTTCCCAATATTCATCAAATAATAATAATGGGATGCTATATACACCACATCTTATAGATAATTATGAGATGATGAAATTGTAGTATATTGTTGAATATTGTCTCTTAAAGCTTATTGTTCCCTGCTAATACTCTCACTGATAATACCTGAAGTTTATGTACAGATGAGCTTCATAAACATTTTCCACAAAGGAGAAAGCAGACATTTCGGTTAATAGTTACTGAGGCACTCTTGTTTACCTTGTTTCAATATTAATAAGTCCTACATTTTCTAAGCCTTTGAAATCATCCCTTTTTCAGACACCTTGAATGTAGATTCTTTTAATGCTTTCACAAATGTGTCACCTCCAGCAAAGATTCCCTGTGTATACTTGGTCCTATCAAGTTGTTTTCCCATCTTTATTCTCTTTAGAGTCATTTCTACCTCATCTCAAAGTCTCTAATATTACACTCCAAGTCAGGTGGTCCAAGCCACTGTCCTTGAAGGAGAAAACAGTTTTTTTTTAAAAATGCAAAACATACATAATAACTTTGAAGGGAAAAACACTAGCAGTTGGGGAGATCAGAAAAGTCTTCATGTAAAAGCTGAGTTTTGAAGGAAAATAGTAATAGTAAGAGGCAGAAAAAAAGGATTGAGGGTATTCCAGGCATAGAAGGTATTCAAAGCCTAAGGACAAAGAAGATTGAGTCTAAATATGAGGAACCTTAAAAAGTCCAGTTTTTCTGGACCCACATGTACATGAAAAAACAATTAAGCTGGGGCTGGATTGTTCAAGACTCTTATTTCCTTCAGCAAAGGCATCTCAACAATATATCCTTTCAATTCCTATCCTGTTCAATAGTTCTGGGATTCTGGGAAATAGCAGATATCATATTTGCCCACTAATCTCCATATTCTAGAAATTTTTTAAAAATCCACATAATCACAGCCAATCTCTTATTCAGTTTGATTCATGACTTGGGCATCAACGTTGCCCAGAAACTCAGAATACGGATCTTTTAGAATAAAGTAGGTCAAAAGTAAGTAATGTAACAAGGCTGCTAAACACACTTGACTCTCCATATCAATTACTCTTCTCTAAATAATAGCTGCCCTTGCAAAAAAGCACACCACCCAGCACAAACAGTTTGTCTTACAAAAGGATGCCGAAGCATATTGATTTTTTTTAAGTGTTTAAAAAGTCTGTGCTTAGAATCTGGATCAGTATTAAGTCAATTCTCTTAAAAATACATGTAACTAATGCCAGAGGTCTAGGTTAAATCTACATTACCCACATAGAAAGAAAATAATTAAAAATTTCAGTGACAACTTAAGATGAACATAGGTTTGTTAACAATGGGTGCTACTAAGGAGCCTTCATAGAACCCTGTGGTAACTTCCAACTATCAGCGTGATTGAATATTAGAATTCTGGGGAATCAAACAGAAACTTACCAAAGTTGTTTCTCTGGTTCTTTCTCTATGTTCACAGAATACTTAAGAGAAGGGGCCCCTTACAATAGAGGTTAAAATCGCACATGCTAAAGTAGAGGTATTCTCATATTCTCAGAAGCTGCTTATGTATGCTCAGATATATGCTTATTACTGGATGAAGAAGGACGCTTTGGGAAAAAGCAGACGATTCTAGAAGAGAGGAGGGTTTAGGGAGAAAGGTAACAAATTCTGCTTTGCACATGATGAGTTTGAGATGATCCAAAAACAACTAGTTTGAAATGTCCAGGAGACATTTAATGATGAGGAACTGAAATGCAATGGAAAGACTGAAGATATAGAGATAGACAGACAGATAGATTGATAAAATGATGATTATGTAGGTAGATAGAAAGAAAAGAAGGAAGAAAGGAAGGAAGGAAGGAATGAAGGAAGGAAGGAAGGAAGGAAGGAAGGAAGGAAGGAAGGAAGGAAGGAAGAGAGAGAAAGAGAAAGAAAGAGAAAGAGAAAGAAAGAGAGGGAGAGAGGAAGGAAGGAAGATGGATAGGTAGATGGGGAGAAAGATGAATAGATAAGAATAGATAGATAGATAGATGGATAGATGGGGAGAAAGATAGGGATAGATAGATGGACAGACATAGGTAGGTAGATGGATGGATGGATGGATAGATATAGATGTATGTATACCTAGAATATGTTTTCTACAAAAAATTGATAGACCTCCCAAAAGTTAATTGTCTTTGTATCCTCAATACTTAGTCACTTTCCATAACTCCCTTTATAGATAAGAAAACAGAAGCCCAGGCAGATCAAATCACTTACAATGGTAGAGAACTCAGAATCCAGGTTCCTACTCCTCAGTCCAGTAACTGTGAGCATCTCTAAGAAGGACTGAGGAAGCCCAAATATGAAATCAAATATAAATAACTAAGCAGAGTTTTAAAATCATTGGATCTGGGATCTCATGGGTCTGGGTTCAATTGAGTCTTTTCTCTTGTACTCATTACTGCTAGTAGTTGTGTAAGCTTGAGCAAGTCACTTAACTTCCCTCAAACCATGTTTTCTCATCAATAAAATGAGATCAGGTCACTGGACCTTTCCCAGAAAGACCCTGAGAAGGTGTCTAGTTCAATCCCCTCATTGTAAAGATGGGGAAACTGAGACCCAGGGAGGAGGTGAGTTTGCTTAATTTCAGACAGATGGCAAGCATTCATTGGGATCTCCAAGCAGGTCCTAAAGCCCCTGGGTCAGTACACTGTTCTCTGAATTTACGCAAAGCTCCCTTACAGCTCCAAACCCCATGATCCTGTAATGAATGAATAGCAAGCTCAGTGTCTTGTTATTAAACAGCTCGGAGGACCCCACATTGCACTGGGTCTCTTCCCAGAACAAGCTTCCTTTCTATCTTTTTCCTTTTGGTATACATGCCCATGCAATATCCATCCAGGGACACACACACACCTGCTTTATTGTGATCACTCCCTGTCACTTAAAAGCCCAATGCATTCATTATCTCCCATGGGCTAAAATGGCGAGTGTCATCCTGACAGGTCCCCCTTCTTCCTCCCTCTCTACTCTGATCCTTCGCGCCATGATTAAACATGCACATTGCCCAGGGTTTCACTGAAAGGGAGAATAAACCTGAATCAGAGATGGCAGCTATTAAATAGTTTACCAGTGACAGCTCATGAGAGAAAAAGCAAAAGGGCAGGATCTGCCGCTGCAGAATTACTGAACCCAACTGGCAACAGGAAGAGTTCTAGGAAGGATACAGTGTGGCACTGGGGGACTGGGTCCCAGAACACATGGAAAGGGAGCTGGCCCTGGGGTATAAGACAGACAAAATGGTGAAGAAGCTGCTTGTCTACAGGCAAGAAGAGCCTCTCCTTTCCCTCTGTATGGCAATGGCTCAACATGACATTCTCCTCAGAAACCCCAGCTTCCATCTGGTAGCCATGAGGCCATAGAGGAGTGACCTGGCCTTGGGAATATCTGACTTCAGATTCTGCTTGCTGCTTCCCAGCTTTGTGAACTGGGTCAGTTAAAGAACCTCATTCAGCTTCAATTTTGGCCTCTGTGAAATAGGGTAAAGCTAGACAGACAGAAAGCCAGAGAGAGACAGAGACAAAGAGAGACAGAAAGAAAGAGAGACAGAGAGAGACAAAGAGAGACAGAGACAGACAGAGACACAGAGAGAGACAGAGACAGACAGAGATAGAGAAATAGAGAGACAGAGACAGAGAGACAGAGAAAGAGGAAGAGATACAGAGTCAGAAAGACAGAGAAAGATGGAGAAAGAGACAGAGAGAGAGAAACAGAGAGAGATGGAGAGAGACAGAAACAAAGACAGAGAGACAGAGAGAGGAAGACAGAAAAACAGAAAGAAACAGAGACAAAGAGACAGAGACAGAGACAGAAAGAAACAGAAACAGAGTGACAGACAGAGAGACAGAGAAAGAGACAGAAAGAGTGAAAGAAAAACAGAGAGAGATAAAGACAGAGAGACAAAGAGAAAGAGAGAGACACACATGGAGACAGAAACATAGATGTTTTATCCAGTGGATTGATTCGTTCAACAGACATTTATTGAGCACTTACTGCACCACTACACCGGAATTACCTTGTATTAGGGGGTGAAATCATGTATATACATAGGGTTTAAAAAGCCACATAAAAATAAGGAAGACAAGCACAAGAAACAAAAATGGTCATATAAGTCGGCTTGGGAGATCTACTGTGTCCCAATATTTAAATTAAAAAGTTAGCAAAAAAAATTAACTGAATCCCAGATGTTAATTGCACAGGCTTACTGGATTAGAACTAGAGATAATTAATTGCTACATTTTAATATGCATTGAACCAAAAGGATGATAAGATTTCTGGTCTCAGTTTTGAGGTCCATAAGGGGGAAGATTATTTCCGCATAACATGAGAACCCTGGAGCCTTTTAAAACGTCTGTATTTAGGAAACAAGAAAAGCTGGGTGAATAGTAAAGATGGCTCAGCAGAGAGTCCAAGAAATGAATAGAGTATGAGACCTCAGACCACCCTTTATGGCACGAAATGTAGAGAATAAACTTTTGCATAAAAATCATGAAGTTTGGATCATTATAGTTAGAGATTGGCAGTAATTCCTAGAATGACAACAGAAGGGCCAGCAAGACTTAAGACAAATGCCATTACTTACTACATGAAAGGAAAAAAAGAAAAAGAATTAAAAAATGTTTCTTAAAGCTTCGTTTGCATTAACGAGATAAATTAGTGGCTAGGTGGTGCAGTAGATAGTGTCCTGTGCCCAAGAAGGATAAGCTCTGGACATCTGTGGCAAGATGGTTCAGGTACCAACTATGTCCCAGAGAGACTAGAGAAAGGCAGTTAGATAGAAATTGTAGCCAATCACCCACCAAACAAGATAGTTCAAAGGTCCAGACTCCCAGACACTGGTAGGAGTCGAGAAGCAGATGGCAAGATCCCGGAATAGAGTCTGATTTCTGTAGGTGGATGATATTGTCTATCTATGGAATATGTGACATCACACATCCCAGAGAAAAAGTGCCTTTGCTGTTTTTGTTCAGTTGTTCAATCCCCTCTGACTCTCAGTGACCACATGGACTATAGCATCCCTAAGATTCTCTTGGCAGAGATAATGGAGTAGTTTGCCATTTCCTGTTCCAGTAGATTAAGGTAAACAGGTTCAAGGATTTGTCTAGGGTCCAAAGCCAGATTTGAATGCTCTAGCCATAGAGCTATTTCCTAATAAATCAGATATCGGTCACAATCACTGGGAGATACTAAATTTTGAAAATAAGACTTTACATTCTGAAAGGAAAATCTTCCAGGAATTTTTTTAAGTTGATTTAGGAAGTAACTAGTAGTTTTTAGAACCCCCAGTGCCTCTTTCTCTAGACTGTTTCATGGCAGTCCATTCTCTCTGAGTGATAAAGCTGCCAGCCTTGGGTCCACTCTGCATATTCATTTTTAGGTGCCCTCACAAAGAGACCTAATTTCAGATATCATTGTTATGCTGATGATGCTCAATCTACCTTTTCCATCTCCACTGACCCCAGGGAAGCAATTGCCTGTCTGATTAGGTGTACTGATGTCAGTGGGGTCTGGAAATTGGAGAGCTTCCTGTAAAGAGGAAATCGAGTGATTGATTGGGGATGGCTCTGGTAACCTTGTCATTAGTTCCTCCTCCCCTTGACATCCTTTCAGCAGAAATATGGCTGCAGCTCTTTATTAAAACTCCCCAGTGCATAGGGAGTTCACCTGGAACATCAGCAGCTACTTAGAAACAGTTGAGGTAGAATAGAACACAAAATCATGAAGACTTGAGTTCAAACTTAACCTCAGACATTTACCTGCTGTGTGAGCTTGGACAAGTCACTTTATCTCTGTCTACATCAATTTTCTCAATTATAAAATGGGAATAATAATAGTGCTTCCCTCCAGGTTATTGTGAAGATCAATTAATATTTGAAAAGCACTATGTCGGTGCTATATAGATATTTACCTTCTTCCCCTTTCCCTATGACATTATCAGAAGTTAAGTGACTTGGCCGCACACAATCTGTATGTCTCAGAAGTGGAACTGCAGTCAAGTCTTACTAATTCTGAGGTTGGCTCTCTAACCACTTCAGAATATTGTTTCAATGCTTGGTTTTAGAAGTCAGTCAACAAGCATTTATTAAGCCCCAGATATCAGGGATACAAATAAAGGCAAAAGGCAGCTCTCATTCTCAAGGTCACAGTCTAATGGAGTCGACAAGATGGGAACAACTATGTACCAACAACTAGGTTTCAGCACAAATTGGAAATAATCAACCAAGGGGAAGGCTCTTCTGCATTAAAGGGGATCATGAAAGGCTTCGTGTGGAAGGTGGGTTTTTAGCTGGATCTTGAAAGAAGCCAAGGAGTCTGGGAGGCACAGTTAAGGAGAGAGAATTCCAGGTTTGGGGAGCAACCACTAAAAACAATGGCGCAGGAGGAGGAGTGTCCTGTTTGAGGGACAGAAAAGATGATGGCATAGAAATTCTTTCTGACTCTCCACCACCTTTTGCTTTTATTTGTTGTTGTTGTTTTTTTTAATAGAACTATTGTTTTATCAGTGTAGAGAGCTCCCACTGAGGAAAGACTGTCTACCGAAGCAGATCAATACTTGTTTTGTAGCATCAAGTCTTAGAAATGTTCCAGGGATTCTGAGAAGTTAAATAATTGGCTTAGGGACATGGGGCCACTATGTTCCAGATGTGAATTTGAACTCAGTTTTTCCTGGCCCTGAGGTCTCCCTCCCCAACCACTATGCCATACCGCTTCCCAGTGTGATTTTTAGTGATTTCTTCTGTTTGTGATCAGGAAAAATGCTGGGTTCATCAAGCCCAGATGTGGAGCAGCCAAGTCGATGGCCTGCGTGTTCCATTATGTCAAGAGGGAGTGATGGGGATGTCTAAGGTATTGAGGGGCTCCTTCTCTAATGAGTTTATAGGAGTCATCCAGAAAGTAAATGCATGTGTGGACTGTGATCTACTTCACTGCAAGACACATCTCCCTTATTGATATCTTGGAATATGATTTTTTTTCTATTGAAATTTAATTATCTCACATCTTTGGAACCCAGATTGAAAAAAAAAAAAAAACATTCCAAATGATATATCTCTTTTATTCTTTATAATACAACCAACATGTGTCAGCTAGCCTTTGATTTTAGACACCTGGTGAAGAATAGACCATTATCTCCTAAAGCAATCAGAAATTTGTCTAGATCTCTTCCTGAAAGTGACCTGTTTGCAACATGGACACTTTTTTGCTAGTTCTTCCTTCTAAAACCAAGTAGAATACTGTAGCTGGCCTTTCAAATACTTTTTAAGACGCATCTTCCCTAGCCATCTTTTCGTCAAATCAAACATCCTCATTTATTTCTTTAAAATAAAATTTATTAATATCAATTATTTTTCAAATACTTTCATTTTACAGGAATTTTCATAACAAAGGATAAAGAAGAGGAAGGAAATCAGGGCAGGAGTCAGAAAAACCACCAAAAAGTTTGAGATTATCTGCAATCTTCCATAACTATTATCCCCCACCTCTCTAAGAAAGTCGGTGTAATTCCACAATATTCAGTTTCCGTTCTTTTCTTCTAATTTTTCTTTCCATTTCGTATATACTATTTTTCTGGGCCTGTTTATTTCACCCCACATCCATCTATATAACCAAACCTTATACTTAGGAAATCACACACTTAGTCCTTTGAAGGATGAATTAAAAATCTGTGGGCGTCCCCACTCAGATATCTGTGGGGCCTAAAATCCTGGGAGAGCCTCAGGAGGACCCATCTCTGACCTCCCAAGATTCACAGACTATAATTAAAGAGGGAAAGAGGGAGTTTCTTTTCTTTTCAATGCAGGGTTTTTTTTTTTTCTCTCATTTCGGTGAATGAATGGAGGGATGGGCAATTGAAGTCATGTAATGTCTGAATGTACCCAGCAATCTTGCTATAGGAGGGTAAAGGTTGTATAACACGTGACTGGCTGGTCTTACATGGCTGGTTTGATTATTCTTCCCTTGTGATTTCATTCTTACACTAATCTAAAAAAGGCATAAAATTCATGAATGCAAAGACCCCTGTTTGGGGCTGGGCATCCCCTGGGCTGTTTCCTGGTCTTGGAGCTTATTCCTCTCCATTGTTTATAAGCCAGAACTGCATCTGCTGCAAGATATCTCAGGAGAAGCCTTCCCTGTTCCTTTTGCTAGGTCAGAGAACAAAGAAATGGTACCCTATCCCAAAGTGCCCGTCTGTCCATCTTTTATCCCAGGGAAACATCTAATCTTAGAGCCTACTTTAACAACAGATTAAGGACCTGGCTCACAAAAGGGACACAGCTTAATGTGATGGAAGATACCAAAAAATGGGAGAGAAATTAGCTCTGTCCATGAGAATCTGATTATCCAGGTGCTGGAGATAAAACATGGGCACATGGAAACTTAAAGGTAGAATTTTTCTTTGATTTTATTTATATAAAAGGTACACATATTCATATATATTAATAGCAACTCATTATATATATGTGTATATATATATGTATGTATGTAGTAGATGGGATTAAGCAATAAGAAAAGCTTGCTTAGATTCTTCCTGTTTTATTATGTATACTTGTTTGGAAACTCTGGGGAAGCCATAAGGTACAGCAGAAAATGAGCTAGATTTGAAGGCCCAGAAGCACAGAATCTAAGACTATCCAATGTAGTCCAATATCTAAACGCAAATGTTTTCCGCCATGAGAGAGCACACTGTTTCAAGGCCTCCAAAGTGAGCAAGGGGGAAACTCAATCTCAGGACACAGCCCATTTCCCTTTTGTTGTTAAGTCTTTTCAGTCATGTCAATTCTTTGTGATCCCATTTGGGGTTTTCTTGGGAAAGATACTGGAGTGGTTTGCCATTTCCTTCTCTAATTTATTTTGCAAATGAGGAAACTGAGGCAGACAAGGTTAAGTGACTTGTTCAGGGTCACACAGCTAGTAAGTTTCTGAGGCAAAATTTGAACTTAGGAAGATGAAGTTTCCTGACAGAAAACCCAATACTCTATGCTCTGTGCAACTTAGCTGCCCGGCGTTTCACTTTGGAAAAGTTAGAAATTTATAAATTGCTAAAAAAAAAATATGATTGTTTTTCCTTAGCATCAAACCTAAACTGGCTTCTCTGCAACAACTCAGGGAGTCACATACTACTGCACTGTACCAAATATGATCGTCTCCAGTTTAGAGATAAGGAGACCAAGGTTCAAAGTGGCTTAAGTAGGTTGTCTAGAGGGCGAAAGATGAGATTTAGTCCAAGATTTTCTGCCTCCAAGCACAGCACTCTATCCACTGCACAACATTGCCTTTATCCAATCTGATTAAAGTACAAGGGATGAGCTCAAATACTATCCTCGCTACACATAGTGGGTTGTTTTTTTTTGGGTTTTTTTGTTTTTTTTTTTTTTTTTTTGGTCTGCTCTGTCTCTGTCTCTTTGTTTCTGTCTTTGTCTCTTGCTTCTCTCCTCCCTTCTTTCCTTTCCCTCTCTCCCTCCTTTTCCTTTCTCTCTTTCTATGTCTCTATCTCTCTCTGTCTGTCTGTCTCTGTCTCTGTCTCTCTATTTAGCCTGAACAAAACAAGTCTCTCCACTAGAATGGCAGATGTAGAGATGGAAGATATAATCCAACTCCCAAATTTTACAAATAAGAAAGATTCTGGAGGGTAGCAAGTAGTAGAGCCTACATTTAAATGGATATTCTTTACCTCCAAATCCATCCCTCTCTCCATTTCCATGAGATGGTAGACTCTGGAGTCAGCCTACTGAGACACACCTTGTCATGTACCAGCATAATTGCACAATTTCATTAAAATAATTCTATTACTAATTTACTAGTTTTCTGTTCATTATCACTTCAGTATGAAGAATATTACTTTTAAAGCCTGCATTAAAACCCACTTAGGCAAGCACAGAAAGAGAAGATAGCAAGGGAAAGTACAAAAAGGAGCTATTAATATTATCAGTTAGAGTTGGGAGCCTATTCATTTAATAAATCTTTGCAGTATTAGCAAGATTGATGAGTAGCAGTGCAAATGAGGAGAACATGAGATAGACGATCATTTGTTATCATTACAGAGATATAAAGTATGATTCAATGTTTCATAATGGATGTTAAATTTGATTTAACATATGGCTGACTCATTTGCTGAAACTCTCCTTAAAGACATAAACTCATTCTAAAGTCAAAGCCATTGTCTTAACAACAGCCTCTGAATTATCTTTTGATAAGAAACCTCATCTCCTCAGTAAACACAGGCTTGAGGAGATGATGTGGAAACTCTGTTTCATAGATGAACAAATGTACCATGGACGGATTCATTAAACAGATCGGACAAAGCATCTCCACCAGGGTATAAAAAAGGGAGGACCGATGTATAAAACTAGTAATCCAGATAAACAATCTTACTGAAATCACAGTTCAACTATTGACAAGGAAATTCTTCCACTGAAATAACCTTCTATTGTCTATCCTGGAAAGGTCTACCTTTCTAGCTTCTTACTTAGGCCAAGAGAGAAAGTAATTGGACCAAGAAAGGTCTACTTTTTGAGCTTCTTACCTAGAACAAGAAAGAAACTACTTGGACTAAGAAAGGTCTATTTTTCAAGCTTCTTACTTGAGTCAAGAGAGAAAGTACTTAGACCCAAGAAAGGTCTATTTTTCTAGCTTCTTTCTTGGGTCAAAGGAAAAAAAAGTACTTGGAGAAAAGTTTATTTTTCTAGCTTCTTACTTGGAACAAGAAAAAAAGTACTTGGAGCAAGAAAGGTCTACTTTTGTAGCTTCTTACTTAGACCAAGAAAGAAAGTACCTTACATTGTCTGTTCTAGGTTAAATGGTTCATTGTACATCTTATCAAGATGTGGTAAATAATTCATCGCTAGTCTTGCTTCAGATATGTTTCCTATGGATGATAACAAGAAAAGTACATCTGAACATCTACAGCTGTCCATCTATTGGCTGTTCCATTTATCTGAGTTCTGGATTCTATCAAGAAAGAATGGGTATCTTCCAATGGATTTATGCAGCCACTGATGAGACACACTAGGTCTATACAAAGTGCATGAGCATTTTTGTTTGATGTTTATGGGTCTCCATGCCATTCTGACAGCAGAAGGCTTATTTATTGTTCCACCAGGTGTCTGTTCTGAAATCATGTCCATAAATAAAATCCTGGCCCCTAGCCCTACTCCATCAAGACTTTAAATTTACCACTCCACTAAAGGCAGTGGATAGAGATTGAGCTCTAGCCTCAGAGTCGATAAGACCTGTGTTTGTGTAACACCTTTGATACATACTGACTGAGCAACTCTGGGTGAGTCAACTTAACCTCTCAGTGTTTTCCTATACTGTCTAGTCACAGAAAAGGTACAAACCTACATTTGGTGGAGGGGGTGTTCTCATTGGGATGGCCCTCCACCAAAAAATCCCAAGTCTTGTCTGAAACCAAAACAAAACACAATCTTCAGTCCATTCAATTCTTGGACACATGTTGCCAGTGATACAACCCTAAGCTCTGCTGAGAAAAGCCTGCCAAGCAATTCCATTGTAATCTCTTAGAAAATGATCAGCATGTTTTAAAGTGAGAACTTCATCTTGTTAGATGTAATATGTGCTGTTTGGGTTCATCTGATCTGACCAAAGTGCCACCTAATTTACATTTAGTTCCTAGAAAGGCAAGTGTGAGGAAGCACTTTAAGCAAATGAACTTGATGCTCCATTTTTCTATGATAACCCCTTGTGAATGTATCTATTATTTGATGATTTTATTTATTGACAATATGCCTACCACCCTGTACTTAGTCAATGAATAAAATATCTATAACAGCTAAACCAAGGAACAGAAAATCATAAGAAAATGAGAAAATCCAAATTGGGTTGTATCAGTGCTCCATCCAAATCAGTATTTAGTAACTAAGAAGACAGAAAAAATTTTCTGTGTTAGACCCAACCGATATTATGCCAACGAGTTGATCTCAAAAGATAAGGGATACACTCAAAATATTCCTGACATTTTTCCAAAATATGCGTTTGGAAAGTAGTGCTACATAGCCAAGAGTCTGACACATAGTAGGAGCTTGATAATGCTAGCTGCTTGCTTGGCTGTCTGACTGTTTTAATGATTTCATGCATGAACTTTTCTGAATCCTTCTTGAAACTTGTCAAAAATGTGAATTTTGTTAAATATTATGATACATTAATATGCCTAAGAGCTGTGATTTGGTTGTTTAAGTACTCCTCCCTCTAATGTAGATTAAAATCTTTCTACCTTAGAAGGAGGCGTACTTAAACATAACTTGCTCTTAAAGTTTAGGAAAAGCCCTTAACTAAGAGCAAGTTTAGGACAGATCGCATGTTCTGACTCAAAGGCATTATAGGTAGCAGAAAAAGTCAAGATGCTAGATCCAGACGACCTTAGTTCATAGCCCACCATTCACACTTAATCACTGTTTAACTGTTGTTGGCAAGACAAAACTTGCCTGAACCTCAGTTTCCTCATATGTAAAATGAGCAAACAACTAGATAACCTCTGAGGGCTCTTCTGGGGTTTTTCTGAGCCTTAATTATAAAATTAGGGGACTGAGCTAGATGATCTTGAGTTTCATTTTAGCTTCAGATCTCTGATCTTTCAATTTCATGACCAATCTATATATATGGGTAGAGAGAGAGAGAAAGAAAGAGACAGAGACAGAGACAGACAGACAGACAGAGACAGAGACAGAGAGACAGAAAGAGAGAGATTAGTCAACAAGTAATGAATGGTTTGCCCAGAACAAAAATTAAAGTCTATCTATCACATCTTAAAAAAGGATGAATCTACATAGGAGCAGGAGGCAAACACACTAATATAATAAAAAATCATTCAATAAGCACTTATTAAACCTTCCTCTATGCTAGCCACAGTGCTCTGTGCAGAGGATCCACAGTATAATGAGGAGATAACATACAAACAACTATATACTATTTATTTTGTTGGAAGCTATGATGCCTTGGAGGGAAGGCAGTAGCATCAAGGGGCATCATCTTTGAAATAAGCAGATGTGATTTATGTAGCTGTTTGCAGAGATCCTTCTAGGAATCTGACCACAAGCCCTCTTTTCAATCCTGGAGCTGTTACAGTTGTGTCCCTGCCCCACTGTAGCTGCAAGATCTAGTGTGCTAAAGCAACAGTGTCCTGCTCTGCTGATGCTTGGCCCGGGGCTCGGACTAGGTCTGCACTGGGATGGCCCACAGCACTCCCACCTGTTCGCCTCAGACCCTCTCCATTGGACCTTCCAAGTCCTCCCTGGTGTTCCCCAGCCAAGATGTCCAGAAATCTTCAGCACTACTGCTTATTCAGAGATCCTGCCATAATAGGGTCTGGGCAGGACCTGGGGCTGGGGATGCCCTGGGATTACATGCTAGGCTCCCACCCTGGATTCACAGACTTTTTCTGTTGACTTTCCAAATTCTCTTTGGTGTCTCTGAGCTGAGAGGTCTGGAAGTCCCCCGTATTGCTTCTAAATCAGAGATCTGGTCACAGATCCAGTTCTGGGGCTGCATCTGGAGCTGTACTGGTACCCAGATTGCACAATGGACTCTCATCCCAATGTCACAGACCTTTTCTGCTGACCTTCTAAGTTGCCGTCAGCTGGAAAGTGTTCTACTCAGTGTTTTCAGTGTTCTGATGCTCTAAAATTTATCTAGAGTTATTATTTCAAGGAATTTGGAGAGGTATGGGGAAGAGGTTGAACTAGTTCCTGCCTTTACTCCATCTTGGCTCCATCTGCAAATGTGATTTATAAAACCAGGACTGTGGAGAATTCTGCTTTTGGTGATCTTTAAATCAAGGATCAGAGATGTAGATCTGGAGAAGTCCCCAGATTCCATCTATTCCAACCCATTTTAGGGATGAGAAAATCAAAATCCAGAAAGGATAGAACACTTGTGTCCAATGTTACATGGAGTATCTGTGAGGGGTAGGATTTGGGCCAGGGTCCTTTGATACCATAAACAGAGTGCTATACCACCTTTCTTTCATTCCTGAGCATGCCAGATAATGGTAGAATGTAAAAAAAAAGTTAAAAACCCAAACCCCGAAACCCCCAAAATCAGAATAGGCCAGAAAATTTAGTCTCAGCTCCCAATTTCAACACTTAGTAGCTGTGTGGCTTTTGACAGATCGCTTTCCCACTCTGGGCCTCCACTTTCTTGCTTAGGAAAATGCTGAAGCCAGTACCTTCTAGCACTAACCTTTTCTAAGTCTATAATTCCAACATTATTCAGTCATCACAACCAAATAACTGACAACCATTAATACCTGCTGGCAGCAAACCCTCAGGGCTGCAGTGAAATGCCTAACCAGAATATTAAAAGCCTAGTTCAGAATTACCTCAAATCTCCAGGATAATAAATAGGTAGCAGACAGAATAACAAAAAACCATTTAGATTTCCAGCTCATGGAACCTCTCAAGATAACACTCTTGTGTGACTTTAGTATCCACAGTGCTACACAATACTTCCTAAAGTTATCTCCTTTAAGTGTGAAGTATTTTACCTCTACTTTTAAAGGCTAAGGAGCCCTCCTTAATCTATCTCCTTACTCATTCTCTTAATCTTTAGTTGTCTTTCCAAAGATTTTGGACTTTTTCAGGTTTCTATCTTCAGTCTTTTTTAAGTGCTCTAGAGTTTCCTTATCTGTAAAATAATAGGTTGAAACTAGTCACTTCTAAGCTCCCTTTTAGTTTACTATCTCCATGATAGCATACTTGGATAAATAGAATTATAGATCTAGCATAGAAGAGTCTAACCGCTGCACTTTACATATAAGGAAGCTGAGAGATAAATTAAGAAAAAATGTCATAGTTTCTGACATAGGAATAGAGGTTAAAGACCCTCACAATAAGGGCAAATAGCAATTCTATGAGTGAGGAAGCATGGGAAGTAGACAAGTAGAGATTGAGGTAAGAGGATGACCAGTTCCTTAAAAGTGATGATGTTCCATTGGGTAAAAGGGCTGTCAGTTATTTTAAACTGATGATGTTCAGTTGGGTAAGAGGGCAGTCAGTTACTTGAAACTGATGATGTTCCATGAGGTAAGAGGGTGATCAGTTACTTAAAAGTGATGATGTTCCCTGAGGTGAGAGGGCAGTCAGTTACTTGAAACTGATGATGTTCCGTGGGGCAAAAGGGTGGTCAGTTACTTAAAAGTGATGATGTTCCATGAGGAAAGAGGGTGGTCAGTTACTTAGAAGTGATGGTCCATGAGGTAAGAGGGTAGTCACTTAGAAGTGATGATGTTCTGTTGGGTAAGAGGGAGATCAGTTATTTGAAACTGATGATATTCCATGAGATAAGAGGATGGTCAGTTACTTAAAAGTGATGATGAACATCATCCCTGAGAGAGGTCAGTTGCTTGAAAGTGATAATGTTCGATGGGGTAAGAGGGTAGTCAGTTACTTAAAAGTGTGATGTTCCATGAGGTAAGAGGGTGAGCAGTTAACTTAGAAGTGATGTTCTGTTGGGTAAGAGGGTGGTCAGTACTTTAAACTGATGATGTTCAGTTGGGTAAGAGGACAGTTAGTTATTTGAAACTGATGATGTTCCGTGAAATAAGAGGATGGTCAGTTACTTAGAAGTGATATTCTGTTAGGTAAGAGGATGGCCAGTTACTTAAAAGTGATGATGATCTGTGAGATAAGAGGATGGTCAGTTACTTAAAAGTGATGATGTTCCCTGAGGTAAGAGGGCAGTCAGTTACTTGGAATTGATGATGTTCCATGGGGCAAGAGGGTGGTCATTTATTTAAAAGTGATGATGTTCTGTTGGGTAAGAGGGTGATCAGTTATTTGAAACTGATGATGTTCCATGAGGTAAGAGGATGGTCAGTTACTTAAAAGTGATGATGAACATCATCCCTGAGGGAGGTCAGTTGTTTGAAAGTGACAATGTTTGATGGGGTAAGAGGGTAGTCAGTTACTTAAAAGTGGTGATGTCCCATGAGGTAAGAGGGAGGTCAGTTACTTAGAAGTGATGATGTTCTGTTAGGTAAGAGGGCAGTCAGTTACTTAAAACTGATGATGTTCCATAGGGTAAGACGGTGGTCAATTATTTAAAAGTAATGTTCTGTTGGGTAAGAGGATGGCCAGTTACTTAAAAGTTATGATGTTCCATGAGGAAAGAGGGAAGTCAGTTACTTAGAAATGATGATGTTCTGTGAGGTAAGAGGGTGGTCAGTTACCTAAAAGTGATGATGTTCCATGAAGTAAGAGAGTGGTTAGTTACTTAAAATCCATGAGGTAAGAGGGAGGTCAGTTATATAAAACTGATGAAGTCCCATGAAATAAAAAGGCAATCAGTTAACGTAAAAGTGATGATGTTCCATGAAGTAAGAGAGTGGTCAATTACTTTGTGGGGAGCTGGCACTAATCTACAGGTGATAAGGCCATAAGGCCATACAGGTGATAAGGCCACATTCCAAAAGACTGCCTTAACCTTGAATAGGAATCTCCTAATCACATCATGGAGTTTCTTACATGACCAAAGACTGCCTTAACCTTGAATAGGCAGATATCTAGGCATCTCCTAATCACATCCTGGAGCTTCCTATGTGACCAAAGACACCTGATCAGCTCATCCTTGGGTGGGAAACCAATTCTTTGTCTAGGACCCCCCCACCCTGTACTAAGTTTGCACAACCCTGCTTCCTTTCCTATTGCTACATATACCTGATGATGATGATGTTCCATGGAGTAAGAGGATGGCCAATTACTTAAAAGTGATGGTGATCTGTGAAATAAGAGAGTAGTCAGTTACTTAAAAGTAGTGATGTTCCATGAGGTAAGAGAGTGGTCAGTTACTTAGAAGTGATAATGTTCCATTAGGTAAAAGGGCGGTCAGTTATTAAAAGTGATAATGTCCCATGAGGTAAGAGGGAGGTCAGTTGCTTGAAAGTGATAATGTTCAATGGGGTAAGAAGGTGGTCGTTACTTAAAACTGATAATGTTCTGTTGGGCAAGAGGGGTCAGTTACTTAGAAGTGATGATGTTCTGTTGGGTAAGAGTGTGGTCAGTTATTTAGAAGTGATGATGTTCTGTGGGGTAAGAGTTTGGTCAGTTACTTAAATGTGGTGATGTTCCCTGAGGTAAGATACAGGTGGTCAGTTACTTAAAAGAGATGACATTCCCCGAGATAAGAGGGTGGTTAGTTCCTTGAAAATGATGAAGTTCCATTGGGTAAGAGAATAGTCAGTTGCTTAAAAGTGATGAGCTTGTTGGTTCTAAGGAAGGACCAAGTTGCCTCGTAGCTGAATACAGATGAAGAATAAGAGTATACAAGTGTGTGGTGATAGTAATCAAGAACATTTAACATAAAGAAGGAATGACTGATTATGGTGGTTAAGATGGCGTGAAAAGAAGACTTGGAGACAGATCATAAAGTTATGCAGAGAAATGGGAGAATAAAATGGAGATTAGTAAATAACGGCTACAAGAATCAGAAGCTCTAATCATTGTGCTATTCTTGAAGCATAAAGAGTGTTCAAGAATATTTGTAATAGTCTATAAGCTTCTTAGAAGCAATGCCTTCATTTTTGTCTTTTTTCATCCATAGGGATGCTTTTTGAGTGAATAATAGAACATTCCAGGAACTGCTATGGGCAGTAAAGAAAATATTGACACTTTGAGTGGTCCTGTGAATCTGGAGGACTGAGAGGATCATTCTCCAATAGAGAAAGCAGGGATGATGTGATACCTTAAAAGGTAGTTGTCCAAAGAGCTCCAGGGCAGATAATGGGACACCAGACCTATTATAAAAGAGTTAGAGATCATAAATCATAGATTCTACACCTCCTGAATGTCAACTAATACATAACTACAGAAAAAGAAGGTCTTCTAAAAGACCCAAGAGCTGAAAAGGAGTTCAGATGCCATTCAGTCCAACTCCCTCATTTAGCAATTGAGGAAACTGAGCCTACGCTTATGATAATTTGTTCAAAGTCACATGGTTAGTAAGTACCATAACACTAGCTTTCTGGCTCCCAATCCAATGTTTGTCCCATTACACAGGGATACTTTCTGAAAGCCTCAGGCAGTGAGTGATTTTACAGCTCTTCCCTGCCTGTCTGGAATATCATGGTATAGTGGAGAGGGCACTAGCCTGGGATTTGAGAAGACCTGTATTCAAATCCTTTCTCAGAAATATATTATCCATGTGACTTTGAACAAGTCATTTCTTTGTGTTTGACTTTCTTCTACAAAAATAGTGGTGGAGAGATTTGAACTAAATGATGTCAAGGGTACCTTTCAACTTTAAATCTACAATCTACTATTTTTTTTTGTTTGTTTGGCTCTGGTTCATAGTTGGCATTTAAAACTGGTGCAGAATATATGATTATATATAAAACATACATACAACATAATATAACTATATACATACAAATATATAATTATATACATACATATATTATGCATGTATATGGATATATTTCTATACATATTCATATTCATATATCTATTTGTATATGTATATATATATATACAAATTTATACACACATATATGTATGTGTGTATATATAAATATATATATATGTGTGTGTGTGTGTTTATCAGACCAACCTGGAGACATTGAGAGAACCCAGCTACATCCTACATATAAAGAGGATAGGAGACGGGAACAAATAAACCTCATACTGGATCTCTGTGCCTGGAACATGGAAGAATGGAAAGGTGATGGGATTATTTCCTATTCTATACCATCTTCCACTTGCTTAAGGCTATCCCTTTCAGATTTACATGAAGTCGGCCTCCAATGCAGAGACCAGAAGAAAAAAAAATACTTCATCTGGGACTTAAAAAATGGACGCTGAGGGCTTCCTCAGGACAGCTGGTTACCTGGTGCACAGCTGCACTGACTTCACTAATTACTACCCAGAATCTTTGGAAAAGCTGCTTTCCATTTTGATCCCTCTGCTGTACATTTCTAGCTCTGATATCCAAATAGCAAATCATGTTATCATATAATTAAATGATAATCTTCATGACAGGGAAGATGACAAGACTATAAATGGTTCCTGCAAATGATTAAAATAACTTCCCTACAATCCACCCCACACCTGGAAGGGTTCTCAAACTTCTAAATCGATTAGTTGTCAGCTAACTCTTAGTGTCATCAACATCATTTCTGTTAAACAATGCCTTATATTCAACAGGCTACACCCAAAAACTGTAATGCCCTTAATTCTCATAACTAAGGATGGCCATAGACACCAGTTATGTTTAAGAGTCAGTTCAGGTTCAGCAAAAGAGAACTGAGCTCAGATTTTCATTAGGTTATGGTATGAGGAGAGGTAGTTGACTGAATTGAATAGTCAGGAAGATTCATATACACTGATGCACACTGGCTATGTGACCTTAGCCAAGTCGCTTCTTTTAGTTCCCTAGGTTTGTAAGATTGCAAATTACAGCAAAGGTGTCATTTTACATGGTTAGATGTTATTTTTACATAAGGAGTATCTTACATCAAGGAAATCACAGTAGAAGAAAGGAAGGGAGGAGAGGCAAGGGAAGGAAAAGAAAAGGGAAAGGGAAGAAAAGAAAAGAAAACAGAAAGGAGAAAGGGAAGAAAAGAAAAAGGAAAGGAGAAAGGGAAGAAAGAAGGAAAGGAAAAAGGAAAGGAAAATTCTCTATTTTGTCACATGACATTCAGAAATCAATAAAGCAGTATGATATAAAGGTTAGAGGATTGGTCTAGAATACCTGGAATCAAATCTTGCTTTTAGCATACATTGACTTTGTGACTCTAAGCACATCAGTTCAAACTTTGATCTCAAGGTTGGGAGACTAAGAGTGCAAGTTTGGGGAATGGAGGGGGAGTGGTTTGGGGATTAACAAGTTGGTCAATTTAACAGGAATGAAGTATTTAAAGATGAGTGGTGGGTAGTAGTAAGCAGCCTGTAAAGAGTGGCTGAGGAGAGCTTTGACATGGTGCTATTCCCAAGGAAGAGATGAGAAAATGCAATTCACTTCCTTCTTTGCAGAGGCAGTGAATTATAGGTGTGGAACACTGCATATACTGCCAGACTGGAGTAAAATGTGTTGATTTTGCTTAAATAATTTTTTTTTCCTGTCTTGTTATTTGTTACAATAGATGTCTTAATGTGAAAAGAGAGGGAGAAGGAATATCCTTAGTATATGTGTGTATGTATATACATAAAAGTAATTTCCAAAAGATAGCAATAAAATGAAAAATGATTGGAAAATGCTAAGCCAAGAAGCTTATACTTTATCCTAGAAGCAATAGAAAGACATTGAAATCCTTTGAGCAAAGGAGTTGTATAGGATCATGATCAGACATGCTTTAGGAAAATTACTTCAGTAACTATGTGAAAGATGAATTGGAGAAAAAAGAGGCTGCAGGGAGACCAATTAAAACAATATTCCAGTGATCTGGGTGAGAGGTAAGGAGGACCCGAGCTGGGGCAATATCTGGGGGAGTGGAGAGAAGGGGATAAATTGTGCGAGACCTTGTGGGAAACGGATGGGTTCCAAGAGGGCAGAGAAAGAGAGAGGGAAGATTCCCCACATCTAGGTTGCCAAAGACCCCCATAATTGTGCTGTGCAGCTTGGTCTCAGAGGAGTTTAGGCAGACAGGCAATCAGTCTTTAAGGCTTATCAGACTTCAACATTTCCTTCCCAAGTCCTTTTGTAACCGAGTTGCTCTTTCCATGATATACCATGTATTTCTATTTTCTAGTCTCTTGGTTTCCCCATGCTCAGCACTCTCTATGAAATTAATGAATGAGTTTTGGTCCTCCTTATGGCCTCTTAATTGCCCACGTTTCAAAACCTTGACGAAAAATCAAAACCAATTCTTGTATGACTGAAATTGTTTATATATCTCCTTGTTCAATAAAGCCTCCATCGATATAGAGAAAAATACTTTGGATACATCGGGGCTTTCTTATACAACTCTGTTCCAAGGTAAGATACAATGGACAGAGGTCTAGACTTGGGATCTGGAAGACCTGATATTGATGCTTACCTCAGACAATTACTAAGATGTGCTAATCTGGACAAATCACTTAACGTCTCTCAGCCTCAGTTTCTGAATCTATAAAATGGCAATAATAATGCTTATCTCCCAGAATTGTTATGGGGATCAAATGAGGTAAAGTGATAGGTACATATGTACACACACATACCCACACAATTTATTTTTTTATTAGCTAGTAGTTGTGATATAACCATTTCCAAGGAGTTATCCAATGTATAACCTCAACATATTGGAGATGCTACTTGTTTTTATTATTATTTTTGTTGTTTTTTTACTTGCATGGAAAAAACTGGCATTTAAATAGATTTAATACATATGTAGTTATTTGTTATTTTTATATATCCCACCTTCCAGTAGAAAATAGACGTTTTGAAGGCAAGGATTATATTTCTTATTTTGTCTGTATATCCCATGCTTAGAACAGTGCTTGGCATATAGTAAACAATTAAAAGTGTGTTTGATGCTTGTTTCAGCAGCATGTATACCAAAACTGGAATGATAAAAAGATTAGCATGGCCCCTGCACAAGGATAACATGCACATTCATGAAAAATTCCATGTTTTTTTTTTTAAATAAAAGCATATTTAGGGACTGATTAATCTAAAATCCATCTCCCAATTTTACTTTTTGTTCTTGGTTAAGGTACAGTGACAGTGTCTTCTTTGCACTCAGGGTGAGTCTCAAAACCCCCATTCATTTTGAGTGCCTTATTCTCCCTCCCAACCTCTGAAGATTTCTCTAATCAGCAAAATGGCATTTTAAGTGAGATAATACCTACCTCGATTATCATCATGACCTTGCTTAAACTTTCCATCTTAGTCCACTTATATACAATATTAGATCATTCAAATAAATGAGACTCTTTGGCCTTCCTCTTATAGGGTTTTCAATTAGAGATTATATTTTCATTTAAAGATATTTTACTCCTTTGCCTCTCCCTTGCCTCTCTCCCCACCCCAAATCCCAGAATACACACACACACACACACACAACCCCTCTCAATACCAAAATGCCCAGATTAAGCCAAAGGGAGAGGTATCCCCACTCACACATATGTACCCTAAGTTTACTCTATACGAATGTATCAATAAAGTCAACACATATATGGTGCACTTTAATGATATAAACCCTGAGATTAAGACTCCATTCTCTTTTCTAAATCAAGCACTACCTCACCATGTGGCTTTGATCAAGTCATTTAATTTCTGTGGGTCTGTTTCCTCTACATGTAAAAAAGAGAGGGAGGGACAAGGTTATCTCTAAACTCTTTCCAGCTCTAAAATTATTTGATCAAACCATGTTTATAAGATCCTATAAGATCCTGGCAGGGTTATAAGGGACCTCCTAGACTGCTAAATTCAAACAACTCATTTTACAGAGGAAACTAAGGTTCTGGGATGGATGTTTAGTGGCTGCTTAAAGGTTCACAGAGATGGTAAGACTCAGAAGTGGAATCCCAACTCTTTGAGACAATTTTAACCACAGCTAAAAACAATCTAGAACTTAAGATTGTTGAATATAATTGGTATTAGGACCAGGAAAGAGTATGTAGTGTCAAAGTTAATATAAGTTCACAAAATAATGTGCTCTTAGAGAATAGAGACTATCTTTTATCTCTTTTTATATTCCCAGTGCTTAGCAAAGTTCTTACCACAAAAGGCTGACTGAATAGTTACTGCCTAACTGTGAATTATTGTTATTAATTAGTTTTCTACTTTTATAATTTACATATACATAATATGTATTATAATAAATACATTTTATATTTCTATGTAAATATAAATAAATGATAATAAATATAATTTATTATAATTATTATTAAAAAGACACTTTTCAGAAGAGTCTCATCCAAATTCTTGGCCTCCATAGCTAGAACATTGCCCTCTCCCCAATTACATCACACTCACTATAGTTGTACTATATTATGCCATTTCAATGCCTAAAAATAATAAAAATGCCACAATTCTTTGATAATAATAATCAGGGATATACTAGACCAGTTCATAGTGCCTCATTAGAATCACTTTTAAATTTTAAGTATGAGCATCAGCAAGTGGTCTTGATTAATTGTTTCGGTGATTGTCTAGAGTCCCAGGGGTCCTCAAACTTTTTAAATAGGGGGCCAGTTCACTGTCCCTCAGACTGTTGGAGGGCTAGACTACAGTAAAAACAAAAACTTTGTTTTGTGGGGCTTTAAATAAAGAAACTTCATAGCCCTGGGTGAGGGGGATAATCATCCTCAACTGCTGCATCTGGCCCGAAGGCTGTAGTTTGAGGACCCCTAGACTCTAGACTTAAGAAAATGTTAATGATACAGATTAAAAGTGTGTTGGAAGTCTTCAGAAAGTCAGTCATTAAATGTTTACTAGCACCCAAGATTTTAAGTAACATTCTATAATATTTTAAGATTTACAAAAGTTTTACATATATGAACTCATTTAATTCTCCCAAGCACTCTGGGAGATGTGTTATTATTAACTTTATTTTACAGATGAAGGGGCTGAGTCCCAAGGAGGTTAAACAATATGTCCAAGTTACACAGCAACAAATAAGTACCAAGATCTGAAGTCAGACAATACTACCTCTCAATGTTGGGTACTTCCAACACAGATATAGACTGACATGCTCTGTGTTTTGGTACATGTTTTGTTTTGTTTTCCATAAGTTTCTACAGATTAATAGAAGACTAACGATCAGTCTCTGTTAACGAGTTTCACTAGATCCATTTGGGCTATTCTTAAGATGGCAAATGTACAGTCAATACTTTACAGGCTTTTATGCAGAACTTTTCTAGATTCATAGGATCTGCCTGATTTGGTTCTCTACTGATGTTGCCTTATAGATTGGAGTCCATCCATTTGAGGTTTCTCATTTTGCAAATATGGAAACTGAGGTAATGAGAGAAGGGACTCACATAGGAACATACATAGGATTCTAGGTCATCTAGTCCCACTTTATCTTTTTACACATAAAGAACCCAGACCCAGAGAATTTAAATGACTTGTTCAATGCCACAAAGATAATAAATAATTATTTTGAAATTCCTCTTTTTTTCCTTGATTAGCCATTGTGAGAATAAATCTAAATTCAATAGTCTTTTTCATATCACTCAAATATAGTGACCAAAGCAGCTTTTGAACCCAAGCTCCCTTACTCCAAAAGTATGTTTTTCCACTGTATCATATTATTTTCCAGGAATTTTACCCTGATAACAACCTTCCTAATCTATAAACAGCAATTTAATAACAACTTTAAAAAAATTACTAATTCTAAACCAGAAGTTCTTAAAGTGGGGTCAGGGAACTTCTTTTGTAAATATATATTTGATAATTATATTTCAATATGATTGGTTTCCTTTGTAATCCTGTGTATTTTGTTTTATGCTTTTAATACTTTTTAAAGTATTATTCTGTTTAATATTATTTATTGATAATAATTTTAATAATATATTATTATTTATATATAAGTATACATTATATATATTTATATAATATATAACTATAGATTATATAATAATGGATCATTAATAATAAATAAAATCTATTTTATATCTATTTAATTTTTTTAATACTTTTAAAAGTATTATTCTAAAAAAGCATCCATAAGATTCAATATACCACCCAAGAATTCCCTAACATAAGAAAGATGTAAGAACACTTTTAAAGTTATTTATTTTTTAATATGATTCTATAGAATAAATTATGATCATAGAATCAAGAAACAAATAGATAGAAACCCAGTACCTGAACTGTATTACATTTGAATGGCATAAAAAACATTACTCAGCTTAGATTTATTTCCAAACTGGATTATCAAGAAAAAAGAGTAATTTTATATTAATTATTTTAAAGAAAAAAATCTAATCTCTGAAGAAGCCAATAGATGGAAACCTATAATCAAGGAGGAAAAACAGAATTCCTTAGTAAAAGAGTGACTGAAGTTGAAATAATGCTTCTTAAGAAGCTAAAGGAAAAAAAAAAAAAAACCTAAAGGGATGGTCTCACATTGTCCCTTTTCCCCTTCTTGGAGATGGGACAGCTAGATATATGAAGGCATCCACCTTCCATCTTAAATTATATTTGTCTTTCTTCCAATTAGAAAAACACTACCAGTGACCTCCATCTTTTTTTTTTTTTTTTTTTTAAATGAGTTACTGAAAGGGTGTGAAAGAGAAAAACGCAATTTGGTTTTGGTATTTCTGTGTGTGTGTGTGTGTCCTTCCTGTGAAAAATAGAAAGTATGGTAGCTTGTCATTCAATCTAAATTCAGCCATTGTGCCAGCTGGAATTCAATGTCTATTTATTACTTTGCACAGTTTTTACATTAGTTATTTGTTAAGAAATGATTTTACTGCTGTTGAGTAGTGAGAGAACTTAAGGTTGGGATGCTTCATGATCTGAGCCAGAGTGGTGGCTGTAACTGTTGCCAACAAAGGAGAAACATAATTAAGAAGCAGGTGGGAAGCTACTGTTTAGAGATAGAAGGAGCTGTTTTTTAGAGAAATCAAGTTAAAAGATAAGGCCTTGGGCTTTACCTGTTGGATTGAGGCCATGAGTTGGATTGGAAGGCAGCCATCTGCATTTTCATCTGTTCATATAGTCTTTTTTCCAATATTCAAGGAGCAGCACTTTAAGTGGCTGAATGTACTACATCCACCAAAGCCCTCCCTTATTTAGTAAATAGTTGTTGGTACATGAGTGAAATTTTGCACACATACATATATACACATATGTATATATAAATACAAATCCATACACACATACATAAGTATACATATATACATACATATGTGAATATGTATGTGTGTGTATATATGTGTATGTGTGTATATATGTATATATATACATATGTATAGTTTATGTATATATATATATATATATGTTTGACAAGCAATCACACACTTCTACTGGAGCACATCCAATACTAGGAAACCCACTCCCTACCAAGGCAGTCCAGTCCCACTTTGGGCAGGTCTAATGGATAGGAAGTTTTTGCTACTATTACTATTATAACTAGTATTACTACTGCTGCCATTACCACCATCACAACATCTATGACCTTATGTTAGAGTTAAATTGATTTCCTGAGAGATTCCAAACTCTGGTCCCTCTAGGTCCAGGCAGATCATGACATAAGGCAAGTGATGCTATGACATTCAAGTGAGTTGGATTTCAGGGAGGGAGGGCTGTGAATGGTCACCTGCCTCACTTTCTCCTCCTGAGTCCTCTGATATAGATCAGGCCAACTGAAGAATAATAATAGCTAGCATTTATTTGACTCTTTAAGACCTAGATAGTGGGGGGCGGAGCCAAGATGGCGGAGAAGACACACGCGACTTTCTAAGCTCTTCTCTTACCCTCTTTATCAATATTATATCGAGCCTGAAAAATAGTCTTGACTCCGGCAATTGGTAAAGATGAAGTAGAACAATCACCGGCCCAAAGAAAATCTGCAGCCCCTGCCAAAAAAGGGGTTCCCCAAAGGGAGAATGGGCGGAGTTTGGGAGAGGGGGTTCTGAGGAGGCCTCAAACCGGGGTGGAAGCAGGATCTCAGCACAAAATTCCCCCAACCCTGAGTACGGGCTTTTCCTTGGGGAATCCTGGGGTTTGGGAGGGGCAGCCCGGGTTAGCCTCCAATCCTGCAGTGGGGAGCTCGGCTTGGGCCAGAGAGCTTTTCCAGGGCCGGCATCAGGCAGAGACGCTGGGGCAGAGTTTGCAGTGGTCTGCGGTCAGCCAAACTACAGTCCCACAAGGGCTTGGCCTGGGGCAGTGCCTTTTCACCCTTAGTCTAGCCGGGCAACCACTAACCCACAAGCCCAACTGGGCACTTGATAGCCGGCCCAGTGTGAATCCACTTGTTGGGAAGGAAGACTCTCACCCAGGCCTCCCAAACCGGAGCCGGAAATCGGTTTACATCTTTCCCTGCTCTGCAGAGGAAGCTGGTAAACCCCTTTGCCTAGGAGACCTACCCCAAAAGGCTTTAAAACATGAATAAAAAAAGATGAAAAGAAACGATCGGACAGCTTCCTATGCAGAAAAAGAGCAGGTCAGCAAACCTGAAGGACCCTCAAACAACAAAATGCATCAGATTGTCCTCCTTTACATGGATGTTCTCAAGAAGAACCATTAAAAGTCCTAAAAGAGAGTTAGAAAGATAAACGGGGAAAGGAAAGAGAAAGCCTTTACAAAGAGGCAACAACTTCCTGAAATACGAATTGGAAAAGTTAAAAAATTTCCCGGAAGTGCAGGGAAACAAAATTGGTGAACTGGAAAAAAAAAGAACTCCCAAGAAAAAGAGGATTTTGCGAATTGGAAAAGACAAGAACTGCAAGAAAGTAGGATCTGAATTGGAAAAGAAAAAACCACTAAAAAAAATTAGGAAATAAAAAATTCCACAGACCAAAAAACAATACATTTAAAAACCCAATTGGAATATACAGAAAGAAGTAAAAAAAGCTAATGGAAAATAATTATTTAAAAATTGAACTGAAAAATAGAACCTAATGATTCATTGAGACAAAGAATCAGCCAACCAAAAACAAAAAAATGACAAACTGGAAAAAAACCACGAATTATCTACTTCAAAAAACGACAGACTTGGAAAAAATAGATCTAGGAGAGAATAATCCCAAGGATTATTGGACTTTCCAAAACTATGATGAAAAAAGAGCCTAGATACTAACAAGAAATCATCAAAGAAACTGCCAATGTAATAGAATCAGAAGGTAAAATAGGCATTGAAAAATTTATGGAACACCTTCTGAAAGAAACCCCAAAATAAAAACCCCAAAGGAATATTGTGGAAATTTCAGAACTATCAGATGAAGGAAAAAATTTTACAAGAGCAAAAAAAAAAAAAAAAATTTAAATACCGGGGTTACAATAAGGATCACCCAAGATCCCTGCCTCTCCAAAGGGAAAGAAGGCCGGAATAATATTCGAAAGGCACAAGAATTGGGATGCAGCCAAGAATAAACCACCCAGCTAAGCTAATTTTCCGGGAAGAAGATGGACATTTAATGAAACAAATGAATTCCATTTTTCTGAAGAAAAACCAGAACTAAAAAAAAATTTGATCTCCAACCATAGAACTCAAGAGATGCAGAAAAGGAAAAATAACCTTGAGAATTGTATTTCTTTGTGGATATACAAAAAATACATGTATAATTTGATTGTACTGATAAAATAACAAAAAAGTAGATATGGAAAAGGAGATGGCAGAATAAAATTGGGAAGGAGGGAAAAGGGGAAACCACATCCCACAAAGAGGGAAAGGCCCTATCATATCTGGAGGGAATTTAAGAGGGGAGGAACAAGTGGAATCTTTACCTCATCAGAGTTGGTCAAAGAAAAATAATTGACATTTGTTTTGAGAAAATTTTCCTGCCTCATTAAAAACGGGGGAGAGGAAAGGGAAAAAAAAGAGTAATAAGGGAAGGATGGGGGAAGAAACTCAAAGGGGGAGGGAGGGATTATAAAGAGGGAAGATCCTTGATACAAGAGGGCTAAGTTTAAAAGGGGGAAAGAGGGGTTGGGGGAGGCAAGAATAAGTAAAGAAATCTGGGGTTTTGGGATGGCAGGCAAAAGATTTAGTAATTCTAACCCAAATGGAATGGGATGAACTCCCCTAAAAGAGGGAGGCAGATAGCAGACTGGATTGGGTCAGAACCCTACAATATGTTGTTTACAAGAAACAATTAAAGCAGGGAGATACATATAGGGAAAGGTAAAAGGCTGGAGCAAAACTATTATGCTTCAGGGTGAAGTCAAAAAAAGCAGGGTAGCCATCCTTATCTCAGATCAAGCAAAAAGAAAAATTGATCTAATTAAAGAGATAGGAAGGAAACTAATCCTGCCAAAGGGTACAACAAAACAACGAAGCAATATCAATAATTAAATATATGCACCAAGTGGTATGGCATCCAACTTCCTAAAGGAGAAGTTAAGAGAGTTGCAAAAAGAAATAGACAACAAAACTGTAATATAGGAGATCTCAACCTTGCACCTTTAAATTAGACAAAATTCCCACAAAACAAAAAGAAAGAAATTAAAAAGTAAATAGAATACGAAAAATTAGGTATTTGGATCTTTGGAAAAACTGAATGGAGATAGAAAGGAAATACTTTTTCCTCAGCAGTTCATGGAACCTATTCAAAATTGACCATATTTAGGACATAAAGACCAAAATTAAATGCAAGAAAGGCAGAAATAGTAAATCTTTTTTTCAGATCATGATCAATTTCACATTCAACAAAAAGTTGGGAAATAGACCAAAAAGTAATTTAAACAAAAATCTCATCTTAAAGAAATGATTGGGTGAAGCAGCAAATTATAGATAAATTAATAATTTACTAAGATAATGACGATGAGACATCATACCAAAATTTGGGGATGGAGCAAAGCGGTAAAAGAGGGAATGTTATTCCTTAGGAAACACTTGAATAAAAACAGAGAAAAAAGATTAATGAATTGGGCCAAATAAAAAACTAAAAAAAGACCAAATTAAAACCCCCAATCAAATACTAAATTGGAAATTCTTAAAATTAAAAGGAGAAATTAAAAAATATTGAAAAGTAAAAAATGGAACTAATTAATAAAACTAAAGGTTGGTTCATGAAAAAAGCCAATAAAAATTGATGTTTTGGAAATCTAATTAGAAAAGGAGGAAAATGAAATTAGTAGTCTTAAAAAATGAAAAGGGAGAACTTTCCACCAAAGAAGAGGAAATTAGAAAATAATGAGTTATTTTTCAACTTTAAATAAATTTGATAACCCAAGGAAATGGTTATTTACCTCCAAAAAAATAGACTTCCCAGACTAAAGGAGGAGGAAGTAAATTGCTTGAATAGTCCCATTTCAGAAAAAAGAAAAGAACAGGCAATTAAACAATTCCAAGGAAAAATCCCCAGGAAAGATGGTTTAATTAATTTTACAAACATTTAAAAACAAATTACTAATGCTTATAAATTATTTATTAAAATAGGGGTGAAGGGTCCACCAAATTTTTCTATAACGAACATGGTACTGATACCAAACCAGGTAGGCTGAAAACAGAAGAAAAATTATGAAAATCTCCCTAATGAATATTGATGCTAAAATCTTAAATAAGATAATTAGCAAAAAGACTACAGAAAAATCATCTCCAAGATAATACACTATGATCAAGAGGATTTATACCAGGAAATGGGGGCTGGTTAATATTAGGAAAACTATCAATATAATTATGTTAATAACCAAATTAACAAAAACCATATGATCATCCCAATAGATGGAAAAAGATTTGATAAATCCAATCCATTCCTATTAAAAAACACTTGAGGTATAGGAATAAATGGACTTTTCCTTAAAATAATCAGCATCTATTTAAAACCATCATTAAGACCATATGTAATTGGAGACAAACTGCAACCATTCCCAAAAGATCTGGGTGAAACAAGGTTGCCCACTATCACCGTTATTATTTAATATTGGAATTAGGAAACGCTTAACTTTTAAATAAAGAGCTGAAAAGAGATTAAAGGAAAGGGGCAATGAGGAAACCAAATTATCACCTTTGCCGATGACCGGTGGTATACTTAGAAACCCCAAATTCTGCTAAAAAGTTTTGAAATAATCCACAACTTTTGAAAGTTGTTGGTTATAAAATAAACCCACATAAGTCATCAGCACTTATATACAAAAAATTAACAGTCAGGTTACCAAAGAGAAATTCCATTTAAAGTAACTACTGATAATATAAAATATTTAGGAATCTATCTCCAAGGAAAATCAGAAACTTTATGGAGCAAAATTAACCAGACCACTTTTCACACAAATTTTAAGTCTGATCTAACCAATTGGAAAAATATTAAATTTTTGGATAGGGGACAAATATAATAAAGGAAATATTACCTAAACTAATCATTTATTTAGCGCTTAACCAATCAGACTCCCAAAAACTATTTTAATGACCTAGAAAAAAATAAAACAAAGTTCATATGGAAAAACAAAAGGTCAAGAATTTCAAGGAATTAATAAAAAAAAATCAAAATGAAGGTGGCTTGTACCAGATCTAAAATTATATTTAGAGCAGCAATTACCAAAACTATTTGGTATTGGCTAAGGAAAGATTAGTTGGATCAGTGGAAGGAATTAGTTCAAGGGATAAAACAGTCAACAAAATAGCAACCTTAGTTTTCAACCAAAACCCAAGATCCCAACTTTGAGTTAAAACTTAATTTGATAAAAATTACTGGGAAATTAAACCAATATTAAAAACGGCATTAATCCATATTTAAGCCGTACACCAAGATAACAAAAATTTAGACCTAGGGATAAAAGAATGAAATTATTAATAAATTAGAGGAACACAGGATAGTTTACCCTTCAGACCTGTGGGGAAGGTCTTTATGACCAAAACAGAACTAGAGATCATTCATTAAAATGAAAATTTCAATTAATTAAACTGAAAAGTTTTTGTACAAACAAAACTAATGCAGAAAGATTAGAAGGGAAGCAATAAACTGGGAAAAATATTTTACAGTCAAAGGTTCTAAATAAAGGCCCCCAAAAATATATGAAATTAACTCTAATTTATAAAATCAAGCCATTCCAATTGAAAAATGGTCCAAAGGATATGAACAGACAATTTCGATGTAGAAATTGAAACTTTTCTAGTCATAAGGAAAAGATCCCAAGTCATTATTAATCAAGAAATGCAAAATTAAGACAACTCTAAAAGATACCACTACACACCCAATGGGATTGGCTAAAATGGGAAAATAAATTGATTGTTGGAGGGGCGGGAAAACTGGGACATTGATGCATTGTTGGGGAGTTGGGGAACAACCAACCCATTTTGGAGAGTAGTTTGGAATTATGCTCAAAAAAGTTATCAAACTGTGCCAACCCTTTATCCAGCAGGTTATACTGGATTTTCCCAAAGAGATTATAAAGAAGGAAAGGGACCTGTATGTGAACAAGTTTGGGCAGCCCTTTTTGTAATTGGCTAAAAACTGGAAACTGAAATGGAGTCCATAGTTGGAATGGCTGAATAAATTTGGGTATATGGAATATTATGGAATATTACTGCTCTTGTGAAATGACCAAAGGATGATTTGAAAGGGCCCAAGACTTTACGAACTGATGCTGGGAAATAGGCAGGACCAGGAGATTTATACTTAACAAAATACTATATGATGACCAGTTCTGATGGACCAGGCCTCCCTCAGCAACGAGATCAACCAAATATTTATGGAGCAGTAATGAACTGAAACTAGCCCAGAAAAGAACCTGGGGATGACTTAAAAACCATTACATTGATTCCCAATCCCATATTTATGCCACCTTGCATTTTTTTGATTTCCTTCCAAAGCTAATTGTACAATATTTCAGAGTCTGATTCTTTTTGTACAGCAAAAATAACTTTTGGTCATGTATTAATTTTATTTTAATTTAATTTTAATATATTTAACATCTACTGGTCATCCTGCCATCTAGGGAGGGGTGGGGGGTAAGAGGTGAAAAATTGGAACAAGAGGTTTGGCAATTGTTAATGCTGTAAAGTTACCCATGCATATATCCTGTAAATAAAAGGCTATTAAATATAAAAAAAAAAAGACCTAGATAGTGATATTATCTCACTTTATCCTCACAACAACCCTGGGAAGTAAGTGCTTCCTTATACACACTTTACAAATGAGTAAATTGAGATTGAATTAACTTAAGTAATTGTCCAAAATCACATAGCTGGTGTCTAAGATCATATTTAACTCAAGTCTTTCTGATTCTAGGTCCACTACTCTCTATTCACTGTGCCGCCTCACTATCTCCCTAATGAAATTATAAGTGATTGCTTTAAAGGCATAGACTATATTATGCATTATACCTTCTACTAATCTTTTTTTCCTTCCCCACTGCAGGCAATACCTCTTTTATCTGCCTCATCTAGCAACAATTCAGCATGTATTTGGGAACATGGTAAATATTTATTGACTGAGAGAAAATGGAAAGAGGAATAAATGAGAAAAGTATAAGCCATTTCTATTTCTACTTCTGGACTTTCTCTAGTATCTTCTGTCTTCCTATTATTTATCACATAAAAATATGTTAGAATTAAGGACATGAGATGCTCCCCAATATAATCCAAAGGAAGTAATGTTTCAGTTACTTTAATAAAATTTTAGTTCATTGCTTGATCTTTGTTTTATATCCATGAAGTAATTCAAATATCTAAAGATGAAAAGGAGAATAAATGAGAAAAGAATAAATTTCATCCAAATGCTGAACACCATAGGATCACAAGGGTACTCATATAATGGAGAGTCTCACAAGGATGATAAATGAACTTGAGTTGATGCATGTGAGGATTAAATAAAGGATCTAGGGATATTAAGTTGGAGAAGAGAAGACAGGAGTAAACTCAAATGGGATATCATTTTTTTCAGTCATTTTTAAATCCTATTTGGGGTTTTCTTAGCAAAGATACTCGAGTAATTTACCATTTCATTACCTACTCAATTTACAAATGAGAGGCTGAGTCAAGCAAGGTTAAGTGACACAGCTAGTGTCTGAAGCTAGATTTGAACTCAGGAAGATGAGTCTTCTTGACTCCAGATTATCCACTGGACTGACTAATTGCCCAAACCTAAATAGCTTATCCACAACCAATGTCAGTTGGAAGAGGGAACCCACTTATTGTGCTTGGTCCCAGAGCAGTTGGGTAGAGATTGAAAAGAGGTACATTTCATCTTGATATTAAAGAAACTTTTCAGTAAATAATCAGAATTGCCCACAGCTGGAAATGGCTGCCTTGAAGGGTTTCTGCCTATTGAGGGACAAGAAGGATTTAATACCTATTCTGTGCCAGGCACCAGGCTAATCACTGTGTCTTTGAACAAAAGTTAAATGAGAACTGTCTCATGTCTAGGCTGGACCTGATGGACCCTGTTGTGTCTCCTGGTATAACTCTGCTACTGCAAATTTGCACTAATAAAAATGAAAACATTCTGTGCTTGAGCCAGGGGTACTTTTCCAATTCTCCGTGATCATGTTCCTCCACCAGGAAGATTTACTCTTACTTTGAGATGAGCAAATGAACTTGCTAATAAATGAAAAATGTTCTGTCTTCACAGATGATTTCTGCTTCTTCAGTTTCTGCTCTGAGAGAGCAAGTTTACCCTCATTTCCTGTGCTTTCATCACAAGGGCAGGACCCCAGGTCCGATGGGAAGAATTCTGGCATCCTCTGGCTGCTAGGTTTTCACCTTGGCAAAGATTAAAATTTAGATGGTTGTCCTCATGTGTCACAGACACAGAACATGAAAGGTTCAAACAATGGTTGTACCAATTACCATAGGGGGCTAATTAAGAGTGCTTTGTTTATTTTGCTACATTAATATAAGTTAATTTTCATATATTGGATTACAGGCCTTCTAGGGGAAGGGGGGTGGGAGAAAGGGGAGGATAAAATAAAATAAAAAAACTTCAATAAAAATATATGAGTTAATATTTTTTTAATTATTAAAATTTTGGGGCAGCTAGGTGGCACAGTGGAGAGCGCACCAGCCCTGAAGTCAGGAGGACCTGAATTCAAATCTAGCCTCAGACACAACACTTCCTAGCTATATGATCCTAGGCAAATTATTTAACCTTAAATGCCTCAGCAAAAATAAAATAGTTCAAATTTTGATATTAGACAATAAATCTCTCATAACATCAGAAGGATATATGACAGAAAAGAACATAATCTGATTATAAGAACCTGGGATAACCAGTGTATAACTCAGGAGCTCCAGTTGTATGGAAGCAAGGAAAAGGAAACTAGAGTAAGACTTACTAGACCATGGTACAGCTGTGATGGTATGAATAATGTGATAGACTTAAGAGACAGGAAAACCAGAATCTAAATCATTTTTCACATATACTTATGCACTGTGAGACCCTGGGCAAGTCTCTTAAAAGCACTGTGCCTGTTTTCTCATCTTTAAAATGGGAAAATTAAATAGAACATCCTCTAAAGTCCTGTCTAGATCCAGTTCTATGTTCCTATCATTCTTTAAGTCACAGAATATAGGAGGGCATAGGTAGAATACTATCTGCTTTGTTGAAAGGGGTATACATATTGGTAAGACCATAGACATTAATTATCAAAGTAAGTATCTTAATGGATAACAGATGGGCAGTTCAATGTTACATTGGCATCCCTTGTAATATAAATAATATAAATACAAGAAGATCCTTTTTAAGGGATGGCTCTCTGAAAGGGAGGAGAGGAGGAATATATGAGCAAATATAAGAAATGTAAAAAAAGATGTCAATATTTTTAATGGAAACTGTATATATCACTTGCACTGTGACCACACGAAAAATATATACCTTTCTTAAATCAGCAGTGACATTCACACCCTGCATGTTTCTTTTCTGGTGATCAGCAGCCAAAATGATTATTGTTTATGGCGAAATGTAATAGGAGATGCTCTATAAAAAGTGACTAAAATGCCTGTACCCACTGATCCAGAGCTGCTTATGCTAGGCAAATTTTTCAAAGAGGTCAAAGACATTCATAGTAATATTTGTTGTCAGTAAAGACCTGAAAACATGTAGATACTCATACAATAGAAGATGGCTAAACAAATAATGGTCTATAGATGTGATGAAACATTAATATTTCATAAAAAATAATGAAGTTTAAAGAAATTTAAGAATATGTATAAAGTGATAGAGTGAAGTTAAAAAAAATAAGAAAAAAATGACTAGCACAATGTAAATAAAGAGAATCACAAGAGAAACTGAGCAATGAGTTACTGTAGTGTCCAAGCAATTTCTAAAGAATTGATATGTAAAGAGACCTCCCTCCCTCTATGCAGAAGTGGAAGACTATGGTTATGGAATATAGCATAGGCATTCAGACCTGGTTGACATGGTTAGTTTTGGTTATTTGATTTTATTATATTTATATATAAACTATATATATATATATATATATATATATACATACATATATATAAAACTATAAAAATAAATTTATTTCCTTATTCTTTGTTACATGAAATGGCTTTCTAGAAAGAAAAGAAGAAAGGATATATTTAGAAATGGATGTGATAAAGAAAAATATTAATAAAATCGAAATAAAAAAATAGGTCCCCCAAATGCCTGGCCAAGGGTCAGAGAAGATGAGAATATATGGACTGATTCTGATTTCCAACAATGGATAAAAGAGTATCTATGAAAACTTTGGAGTATTAATGTCGGAGTAGAGAATAACGTGTCCTAATCAACTATTGAGAAAACCATAATGCAGTCATTACTATTATGTTACAGAAAGGAAAGTGTAGATTTTACAAGATTTTTTTTAACCTCAGTCCTCTTTACTAAGGAGTAGGAAATCAACTGTGGTTTAATAATTCATCACTGCTGTTTATAAAAATTAACAATGGTTTATTTTTGAAAGCTTCCCCTAGACATATTGTGATCATCCCCAGAGTGTACTTGCCTTCTAGCAATTTGCTGTTTTGAAATACATAGGTAGTAAGAACCTGAAAATGATTACATTTCTACTAAGTGCACCAAGACAACAAAGTTAATTAACAAGAAACAAAAGGAAACCTCCCAAATGATTTTCTGCTTCCCCAAGGTAGAATTCTTTCCTTTCAAGGAATTCCCACCAGGAATCCTAGTCCCCTTGTAATGATAATTAACGACCTCAAAAAAAGGTAAGGGAACTGGCTTCACATTCTTGACTTTGAAATGAAGGTGATTAAGGGGAAATAACTATAGTGGACAAAAGTTTCTATCTGGAAGCTCATAGTACCCAAATTTAGGGCCTGAAAAACTTTTGGAAAAATCCTGAACTATATTGCTATATTGCACTAGAAAGAGGAGGAGGAGTCATTCTCACCAGGAAAGAAACTATCCTTGTGTCTAATAAGACTTCTTTTTTTCATTGCTGTTGTGTGGTTCAGACAGCATTTAACAAAAAAGATGGAGAGATCTCTAGAAACAAAGCAAAGTTTATTATACGTTCTTCCGAGAATCGGTCGTCCCACCTGTCAAAGAGCAGATAATCGAAGGAAGGAAGCACCATAGGGGGCAGGGTCAACACTTTTAATCCCTAAAACGCAAATACCCCCTGCCACCACTGACCCTCATCCTTAATGGCTGAGGATCTTAAATTTTAAACGTGGGAACTACCCAAGAAATTGAACTTGACCAATAAGTACATAGTTGCCCATATCTGACTGAAATAGGAAGACACTGATGTCATGGGAGGATATGCCCTTGACTCAATGCTTAAAGTCCTTCAGGCCTACTCAAATTCTGAAATAAATGAAGCCTTACTCGATTTTTACAACTGTCTTGAAAGATCTCACCTCATCTCGTTCATCGTTGTGGTGGTTCATTTTTTAAAAGTGAAGAAAAGCAAGAGCAAGACTTGTTAATAGAAATTTGTTTGTATTTGTTTAATAAAAATTTTAGGTTTTTTTTCCTTTTTCAATAAGGGAAAGGTGGGAGGAAAAGGAAACAATTTTTTGTTACTTTTTAATTTAAATTTAAAATGATTTAAACCGCAATCGAATGGAGACTTGAAGGATTTAAAGAGGAACAGTTTCATCTAATAAGTCACTAAGTTACTAATAAGTGTGAAAAGGCATCAAATTGCAATAGAAAGAATATTCAATTTTGATATCTAGGAGCTGGGTTCAAATTTTCACCCCTGCCATTTTATTGTATTGACATGGAGGGATGGGTCTCTGGGACTGGGAGTAAGAGAGAGAGATATAGGAAAATTAGAGTAATGAATAAATAAATAAAAGTTGTCCTGACAATTTATTTTAGAAAATAAATAAGATAATTGTGTACAGTGGAAATAATGGTGTAGACTCTAGAGATAGAAGCACAGGTCTGAAAAGGAGATCAGTCCTATCCAAATCCCATGAATACTCTAGTGTGTTCTTAACCTACATAATGGAAGAGCAGTCAACAGTGGGAGTCAAGAGTACTGTCAAGGTTTCTGGGAAGATTCTGTGGATGAGAAAACTGAAGTAAAGGCTGAAGATTAACAAGACTAATTAAGGGGCTATTCAGAGAGTTTTTTGTTTTGTTTAAGAATCCAGAAAATCATCTCTTTAATAGCACAAACGAAAAGTCCATTTTTCAGTATTTTAACAATTGTTCTGGGTTTTATTTATGTATAATTTTCCCCTCTAACTTAGATGATGAGTTAATTAGAATTAACCTGGTTCCTAAATCACTTCTCTACATAACTTTTTCCTCAATACCTGGATCTTTGCTGTTTACTTCATGTCATAGGGATAGAGTTGTGAACTTAGTTAGGAATTCCTGTCTCATGTGATCTTACACAAGTTTTTTGATATTTCTGAGCCTCAGTTTTATCATCTATAAAACTCAATAGTCCTTTCATTTCCAAATACTTTTTATCTCTTCCTTTATCAGCAACCCTTTCTCTTTCCTTCCCACAAATTTGCCTCCATTTGATGGAAAAATGAGCATGGCAAATAAAATAATGATTGGGTATTTTCAAATGCATCCATCAGTCTTAAAATCTAAATCAAAAATAACTCCTCTTTTTACTTACTATTTTATTATTAGCAATTGTTGTATTCATTCAATATTTATTCAATATATATTAAACATCTGTATCATGGGATATCAAGCCAGAATTTACCTTGAGAATGGTCTAAATCCAGTTTTCATTTTACAGATAAGGAAACTGAGTCCCAAGTGAATGGCTCATGGTCATACAAACGGGATTAAAATCAAATGGGTCGGATGTGGAATTAAGAGTACTTCATACTAAATGTTCAAGAAAGTTACTGTGTGGCCTAAAAAAAAAAAAAAAAAAATCCAAATCGATTGAGATTGGAGTTTTTTTTTTCCATTTTGTGTCTGTGATCTCTGACAAAATATTGATTACTTATGAACCATTGGCTCTGAGATATCATAGATGCAGGAATAGCCATTGAGAAGACTCCCTTTGTGAACAAAGATTGGCATTTAATTTATAACTCAATCTTAAAGTGAATGTTCTCAAAGTTTATATTTTCAGGACTTATGCATCTAAAAATTATTGAGAACCTCCCAAAAGAATTTTTGTTAGTGTGGGTTATAAATATTTATATTTATTGTATTGGAAATTAAAATGTCAGTATTATAATGGAAATAATTTTGTCTTCGTAGACCCTTTGAAAGGATCTTAGGTCTAAGATTGCATCTGGGAGACTTTCCTAGGATGTTGACAAATTTAAGTAACTCACTCCACGTTAAACAAACAGAAGCAGGACTTCACATTGGACCTTTTCTGACTCTAGCCTGGATCCTTCTTTACTATGTACTTTCTCATAGTGCATGTATGTATTTACAGATTAGGCACTTTACAGATATTTGAATTGATGAACAAATAATTGAATCATCTGTGGAGTATTCTTGCTCATCAGATTTGAAGAATGAAACATCACAAAGATGGCTCCAATGTTGAACACCAGAGTCAAGGTTTAAAAAACAAAACAAAACAAAACAAAACAAAACAAAACAAAAAACAAAAACAATTTCAACAATCAATAAAGGGGCAAAAATAAGAGATAAGTTAGGTGATACAGTGCATAGGGCAGTAGACCTGAAATAAGGAAGACCTGGGTTCTCATCTCGCTGCAGATGTTTCCTATATGTGAGATCCTGGACAAGTCACTTACACTATCTGCCTCATTTTCCCCCTCTGTAAAATAAGGATAATAATAGCCCCTATTCTAGAGTTGTTGTGAAGAATAACTGAAATTATATTTGTATGAAGAACAATACTAGTGCTTTACAAATACTTGTTTCCTTCCTAATGGAAAGAAATTTTACCTTGAGAATTGTTGTTCTATATAAGTTTAAAAAGAAAAAAAAAAAAACTTCACAAAAAGAACATGTTGCTCATGTACTTTTTAGAAAAAGCAAAGGTTTGGGGATTTTTATAGGATTACAAATCCAAATGAGCCAATGGGGAGACAAAACAGATGAAGATAATGAGATCTTAGGTGGTGTTAAGGAAAGCATGGGGCTAAGAAGTGAAAATTCTGTATTCTGCCCTGGTTAGAGTGAGTCTGCAGGACTGTGTTCAGTCCCAGGTGCCACAATGGAGGAAAGGGATTGACTAACTGGAGCACACAAAGAAGACCATGACCCAGATGGTGAGGGGTTGAGAGACCATCCCACTGAAAAATCTTGTGAAAGGAGGATTTTTAGCTCAGAAAAGAGAAGACTTTAAGAGAACAGAATAGCTTTTTTCAAGTACCTGAAGTTCTATCTTATGCTGGCTACAAGTTGTGCTTGCTAACCAAAGTCTAGCTAGCAGATTGTTAGAATCCTAGTGATAACTCACTGGAATTGGTAGAAACAATGCTTGAGTTTACACCTTTGAGAATTCACACATTGGCTCACACATTGGAGTTCACAAGTATGGGAGATGCACAAAACTTTGTAACTTTGTGAATTCACACCTCCCATAATCCCACTCTCAGAGGAGGAGTCAACCTTTGGGTTCACTCACACCTTTAAGAGATCATATATAAGAAGCTCTTAGAACTTCAGTCAGTCAGTCAGTCAGTTCAGAAGATTGCCAGGAGTCGAAGTTGAGCTAGAGGCAGAAGCTGGAAGAGCAAAAAGACAAGCTGCAAGAGCTCTTGGAACCAAGCAGAGAGAGGCCTCTAAGAAAACTAACCAGGCTATTTTGGAAGAAACAATAAAAGACTGCACTTAAATGCCTGGCTGCATTTGAGGTGATTATTGATCAGAACTGAAACTAAGGCTGCCTCCAGAAAACTTCCCCAAGAAACCTGCTCCCAGAGAGAATGATCATATTTTAGAAAAGAAGAACACTACAGCAGATGATCTCTCAAATGTAAAGAGAATTTGCCACCTAAAACATTTCCTGGTATTTTCAATTTGGTGATTGAGTTTCATCTATTAAATTGCAATACTTTCATGTAATCACTATTACTGTCCATTCCTCTATCCTTTTTTCATTCTTGAATTCTGAATACCTTGTTTAAATAAATGCATTATATATAATTAAATTAATATAAATATAAATAATATAATCCATAATTATCAGGTATTAATCAAACTCCTATCATGTGCAAGGAATTCTGTTACATTGGAGATACAAAGATAGGCAAAAGAGTTCCTACTATCAAGGAACCTACATTCAAATGCAGGCAACAATAAATTATACACGCACACACACACACACACTTTATATATATAGATATGTATCTATCTATAGCCATACATGCATATATATATATATAAATAAAGATAAAGAGATATGCAAAAATAAAGAGAAAATTGAAATTAACCTTGAAGGAAAGACACCAGCAGTAGGGAGTACATAGAATGGGAGATCTTTCTCCTGAAGATGAGATTGGAGGTGAGTCCTGAAGGAGCTTGAAGTCAGGGATGAGAAAGAGAACTTCTCAGGAATCTGGAACAATCAGTGTACAGAGCTGGAGAAGGGAGCAAACAGAATGGAGATTCTGGCCTCTATTTAGAAAGGGTCCAGGATCCCTTTTCTCATGTTCTTTGGCTTTTAAATCCTATTCTATGTTCTAGGAACAAATTGCTTAAGGCTTAAGCTTTGATCCTAAACCCATGTCTAAGATTCTTCTCAAGAGGGTAAGTAGTAAAAATATATTTGATGAACAGTGTTTCTTCAAAAGATTTTCCTTATGTGTGGACATCATGCTGGTTTAATGCCATTTATTAGTATATAATGGCACCTATAGAAAGAACTTCAAGGAATCCCTTTCCTTGGGATTATTTAAATTCCCCCAGATCTGGAGCACTTAGAGCAATACACAAGTACATTCTGTGAGGCTGCCTATCACATGAGTTTGGGATGTAAACATCATTAATGAACCATCTAAGCAAAATGCCATGGGAAGGTGTCCTGCCCCTTTTCTAGGAGACACTAACTTGTGATTCAGCAGTATAGACAAGGATCATTCAGAGATGGAAGGGATTTCACAGCTAATAAGACCAGAAAATCCTAATTTTAGAGGTGTCAGAAGTTTAGTCATCTAATCCCATCTCAGATGAAGGAGAAGAGAAGGGAAGTGGCTTGATGAGGGTGACAGGCTAGGATCAGAACCAGGTAACCCGACTTCATAACCAGTAGTCTTTCCATATCCCATACTGCCCCTCTTTTTATATGTAAGGAAAACGAATCCCAGAGAGATGAAGCCAAATGTCAATGTCACATAGTAAATCTCAACAGTTTCAACGTGGATCAAATTTAGCAGGATTTTTGTTTCAGAATTCAGTTACATGGTTTCTCCAATTACCTAATTGCTTCTTTAATAATGTAGTAAAATACTACATAGTCCATAAGCATTTATTAAACATCTCTTATGCTACAGGTATGAGATAAGAGATGAAGATACAAAAAGAGGCAGCAATAATTTAAGAATAAACGAGATAAAATTTTTATATTAGTCATTTACAGAGTCTAACCTCATGTTCCAGTTATGTTAAATGAAAATGGATAAGCACAGAGACACTAGGAGAATAATGATTTTTTGGCAATTACATTAAACAAATCCTTAGGAATATTTTCTGTGAAAGTCTTCACCATAGTTGTGAACCATGCATTATGGTGGTATGGCCCTGATCTTGCTCAAGTGAGCACCAATGGAACACTGGTTATGGAAGGTTCTAATCTGGCTACAGAGATCTCTCTTATGATCCCCACAACGGACTGAGTTTGTGTCCCAAAGAGCAGCCTGGTTAAGTATCCGGAGGTTATCATCAATAAGTTCTGACCATCTGATGATGATTTGCTTGGAAACTGTAACCCATAAAGGGACTGGGATGCTGCTTTCTTGGGCAGCAGTCTAATGGAACGTCTCAGTGAGGATTCTTTTACCACAATAGATGGACTCCTTTTCTAAACTTAAAGTCATAAGAATTATTCTGTAGCTCAGAGAGTTGGAGCTACTTGCTCAGGGATACACAGAACACCATCAGCTTCCAGCTCAGTTCTCTCCCTAGAGGGTACACAGCCCATGAAGCAAACAAAAAGACAAAATGCCTGCTTCTTTTTTGGTGACGATATCAGAATGGCTAAAAAGGTGGCAGAGAGTGTTAAGAATTATGCAGCCTAGAGACTAGAAATGTGGGTCCCCTAAATGGGAGATCCTGGCTTAGAAGCCAAAAAGTGAATATTCTGTTAGAAAAACAAAATCATAATACATCAAGTCAACAAGCAATCATTAGGCACCTACTGTATACTGTGTAGATCATACCAATTAGGGAACTGGTGCAATAAATGAAATCAGAAGGCAGCTAAATAGAAGAATGAGTCACAGAAAGGAGTTGGCAGAGTGGGTTTTATCATGTATGGAAAGAGGTAACTTTACAAGAGACATTATTTCACAGGAAACCTGGTTTTCTTGTATTGCAGTACTGGTTCTGAATAGGGGGAAGAAAACAGGAAAATAAATTCAATTTATGGACCAACATCTGTTGTAGAAGATGAGAGGATAGAGAAATATGACAAGGAACACAATGAGACTGTCCACATTAAATCAACATATAGTTGGATATTTTTCTAGGGATCATGAAAAGATCAGAATAAGTTAAGTCAACCAAATATATCACAAAATATCAATTACATGGGAGGAATGAGAGGGATTAAGGCTTGTATACCACCTCAAAATCTCAGAAGTGCTCTATGTAATAAGCTCCTGATAACTCCTGATAATTAAATTAATCCTATTTTAGTAAACAAGATATTATTTATTACTGAAATGGAAGTGATTCATGAATAAGCTGTCTCTATAGTTATATCAAGAACTTGTTAGGGCAAAGGTCAAGATAAATACAAAGCTAGAAGAAAGAATAAAAAATGAGCAAAAATTATGCAATTAAAACTTTAGCCTTGTTTAAATATATATGTGTGTGTGTGTGTTTGTGTATGTTTGTGTGTTGTGTGTGTATATATATATATATATCTTGTTTATTGTTGCCTGCATTTGAAAGTAGGTTCCTTGATAGTAGGAACTTTTTGCCTGTCTTTGTATCTCCAATTTAACAGAATTCCTTGCACATGATAGGCGTTTGATTAATACCTGATAATTATGGATTATACTTTTCATAGAATAGGATCATAGATCTAGAGGTGGAAGGATACTTCAAGGTCATTACAAGGTCAATCCATCATTTTGTAGATGAGGAAGCTGAGACCAAAGGGCTGTTGCAAGGCTGGGGATTAAACTAAAGTCTCAAGATTCTGTTTAATTTTTCTTAACTAAATCAAATTGTTGAAATAAGAGAGGAATAGCTAAGAACCATGGGAAAGAGCCCCTCCCATTGGATATGGCCTTTGCATGTCTTTCAAACTCATAGAAAATTCCTAAAATCTGTCAGTGTTGTAGTTTCTAAGTGATATGTCAACAAATATATTCACTGAGAACACTTATGCTGCCTGAAGCCAATGTTTTTATAAAAACATCCGAAAAAGTCAACTGTTAAGTAAATAAGATGAATGTTTGGGAAGCAGGTGTTCGGGACTCTGCTGAATGATCCACATTTCTGGGTTTAATTTTCACATTTATTACTGAACTTTGTAAGGAGACAGAACATAGAGTTGGACAGATTCAGCAATCATAAAGCCATGAGCAGGGGTAGGAGCCTTAACTATGCCCTGAAGGATGGAATCTCAGAAATGAAATGTCTTTGTCAAATTCACAAAGCCCTGGAAGTGCAGTTGGCTCAGGCTTCATTGCCAAGAGCCAGATTGCCAAAATGAAAGTGGTTTTGTTGTTGTTTTTGTGTTTTTTAACTGTTTGAATTTGATGCTTTAATTATCAGTCTGGTACCAATAGTCATGAGCAAAATAAGAAGGAAAGACCTGAACAGAAGTGAGATATAAAGGAAATGGGGATGTTCAGCTGGGAGAAGACTTGGGATGGATAGGGTAGTTGTCTTTGGGCAATAGGAAGCTATCGGGTGCAAGAGGGGCTACCCTTGTCCTATATAGTCCCTAAGGCAGAAGTAAAAACAGAGGATGAAAGGGGTCAAGAAAATAAATTTAAAATTGATATTGGGAAATCTTCCTAATAATTAGAAGTATCTAAAAGTGAAAAAAGATTTTCTGGGGAAGTACTAGGTCTCCCATCACTAGAGATATCTGGGCAAAAGCCAAATAAACACACATCAGTTATGTTAAAGAGAGAATTCTTATTCTATTGTGAATTGGACTCAGTAAAGTCCTTTCCAACTTTGAGATTTCAAGTTTCTGTGATGTCTTTTCTAGCAGATTTGTAAGTGCAAGAAGCATGATGGGATAGGAGATAGAAAAGTGGACTAAGAATTAGTAAGCCTTGAGTTTGGATCCTGACTCAGATACTAACCAACTGTATGACCCTGGACAAAAATATTGAACTTTCTGAGATTCCATTTCTTTATCTGCAAAATAAAGAGTTTGAATTCAATGAGCTCTGAAGTATCTTGAAGAAGACATGGCAAAGTACAAAGCACTGAACTTGAAATCAGGAAGGTCTCTGTTCAAATCCTATACATGCTGTATAACCATGAACAAACTATTTAGTTTATCTGGACCTCAGTGACCTCATTTGTAAACTGAGATTAGACTCAAACTTGGAATCAATCATTCCATGGAGTCTTGAAAAATATTCTTTGTAGTATTTCACAAATGGAGTCAGGTTTGGGGTATTCTTTAAATCCCTGGATAATATTTCTGAATTCAGCTCTTTCTTTTCTTCCACATTCAAAATAAACTTACCTTCACTTGAAGGCAGTATATGTGTTCTCAAGTATAATCAAGAAAATAAGTGTAGTAAATTACATTCCTTTTATTAGGGTTTACTCAAAGAATAATAGATTCACAGAAAATTATGGCTGCAATGGTAATAAACACAATCTTTATGCTGCTTTTTGCTAGCAAGAAGTGTGAAGAGGAGAGTAGCTAAAACTGTAATAAATAAATATGAAGGAAAATGAGTTAGGAATAAATCTTGTAGGGATTGAAAGAATGTTTTTTTTAAATGATATTTTTTAAAAAAAATAACTACTTGGAATCAGAGAATGTGAGTTCTAATTCCAGCTCTACAACTTAAGGCTTGTGACTTTTTCTTGATAGATCTTTATTTCCTTATTAGTAAAATAAAGGGTTTCTTTAAAACAATCTTCAAGATTCCTCCTGATTCTATCATTTTATAAATCTATGAGTGTAACTCTAATTAGGATGAAGTTTATGTAATATATAAGGTCAATCAATTAATGTGTTTTTTTAGTATCTATTATACATTATGTATTGGGTTAGGCTCTTCAGATACAAAAATAAAGATGGAGGACTAGATGGCATAGTAGATAGAGCATTAGTGCTAAAGACAGGAGGACTTGAGTTCAAATCCAGACACAGACATTTGACAATAATTGTGTGACTCTGGGCAAGTCACTTAATCTTGATGGCCTTGACAACACTTCTCCCTGCCAAAAAAAAAGGAACCAACCCTTTCTCTCAATGAACTTACATTCTAATGGGATCTCCATGTCTAATTTCTTACACCTTTGTCAGAATTTTCATTCATTCTTTTTCTCTAAGAGGGCAGATTTTAGGGCCATGTTATAAATTATGTAGAAGCTTCACTACTTGGGTTTGTATTTTATTCTAATGATTTCCTACAATGGCATGCAGGGCATATGATCAGAAGCAGCAATAAATCATTAGAAATTAAATTCTAGAACAGTACACGTTGGATAGATGCATTTATAATGCATGTGGCCCCAAATTTAGCTGAGATGACTAAGTGCTAAGTCCTGAAAGTGTCTTAAGATACCAAATACTTACAAAAATCTTACAATTCTATATTCGGTGCATCATTCAGGGTATTAATTATCACTTGATCTTGGAGGGAAAAAATCGTAGCACATCACAGATAAATGCTTATCATTCATCCACGGAAAGTCATGAGATGTATCCTCCAACTCCTCCTGCCAATATGGCCCAATCCCAAACAGGGGCCTGCTGAGCAACTTCATGATGATATTCACTCTCGCTGAACTTTGATCACTGCAAGATGTCGAATTCTTTTCAATACTTATATCCAATTTATGCTGCTATCTTTTGTCTCCAATGAAGGCCGTAAATTGTTGGCAAGGGCTACATGTGACCAATTGCCTATTAGACACTGCAAACTGTATGTCCTATAGGTTAGGGCTTCTCAAACTTTTTCCACCCATCATCCCTTTTGGCCTGAGAAAATTTTATGTGACCTCAGTTCTATAGGTATATAAAATAGGTATACAAATAAAACTTTTATGGGGAATAAATCACAATTTCAAGACCTCCACATTCAGTTATGAGGCCTCAATGGGGTTGCAAACCACATTTTAAGAAGCTAAACTTATTTTATATATAGATAGAGATCTAAGATATAGATATAGATATATAGTGTATCATATTTAACATGAACCAGAAAAAAAACTTATCTTTCCCCCAAAATGCACTCTCCTTCTTAACTTCCCTAGTTCTACCCATAAAGCCATTCACTATACATTTGCAACTTCTACATTTTCCTCAACCCCCCCCCCCATCACCCTATGTTTCTAATCAACTGCAAAATCTTGTCACTTTTACTTCTACAATATCTTTCATTTCCCTCCCTTTGTCTGCATCTCCATGACTACCACCCTCAATGCTTCTTGCTTGGACTACTGCAATGGCCTCCTTTTGATCTCCATTTCTCAAGTCTCTGCCCACTCTAATCTATCCTTAATCGTTAGCCAAGTGATTTTCATCACTATTCACTTTCATGACTAGTAAATTCTAATGATTACTTATTGACTTTATTTTATTTTTTCCTTTACTTTTTATTTTTATACCTCTTCTGAACCTGGCACCAACTTTCTTTTCTAAACCATCGATATGCCCTTTCTCTCCCCAAATTGTAGTTCAATTGGTCTTCTGACTTTCTCATCCATGAATGTCCATTTTCCATCTCTGTCTTTGAGCTTTATGTCTCTGCTATCGGGAATTCATGGATGAATATCTCCTCTCCTTTACTACATATCAGGCAGGTGGTTATTTAGGTTTTGTCCAAGGATTTCCACTAAAAGAGAAACCAGGAGCCCGTATCACTTGTGGATAGTTTTAATTACTAGGAACCATTTTCTAACATCAAATCTCTGAGGCCCTATTTCTAGGTATGCCCTCTAGGGCCAAACAGAACAAATCTAATTTTTCTCCATGTGACAGCTCTTCAAATACAGCTATTAGGTCCTCCCTGATTCCTCTCATCTATAGCTAGTTGGCAAAATCATAGGTTTAGAACAAGAAGCTCACCCAGTCCATTTTATAGTAGGGAAACTGAAACCCAGAAAAGTTAAATGACCTACACCAAATTACACACAAACTCAAATGTTTTCACTTCAAAGCCAGTGTTCTTTACACTGTACCATGTTAATTCTCCGATTCCTTCACCAACTTTGAAGAGGCAAATTTCAATCTCAAAATCTTTTCATTTCTGTTGAGGTACATAATGAAAAAGATAGCCCATGAGGTCCTTTCTTCCTGAAATTTTCTGAGCTGATCCCTAACTAAAGCAATATTGCCCTGTTTCATCTTTGGGGTAAAGGAATATTGCCCTTCAAGCAATAATTCCAAAATCCACCAGACCTCAGACTCCCTTGAGTTAGAGGTAGTTATGTCAAGGGATCCATTTTTGTAAAGAACTCAGTATAATAAATAAGTAAACTCGCCTTCAGCAGATTGAATAAATAATACATCTTGCATACACATACATTCCTATTTTTCAAACATACATAGATAATGTGATTAATGAAATATGAATTCATTTAAAAGCATTACTGAATTGTAGAAGCTTGTTGTCACTGAGGATATTCTCAATCAATAAATACTAATAAATAATACAACTAAAATCATGGGGGGAGGTTTTCAGATGGGAAAAGGTTGGCAACATTTACCTTGGTGCAGACACAGGTAAATGTCTACTTATTTCTGGGTAGGTACAGAAACTCAATGTTCCCATTTGTTCCTCTAAGAATTATGATCATAGCTGGTATTTCCAAGAAAGAGACAGTAAGTCAACCAACCTGCATTCATTAGAAGTCTACTGTGAACTAGGTGTTGTGGATACAAGTACAAGGAATGAAACAATCCTATCCCAAAGAGATCGCCTTCTAACAGAAAATATGTGGCATAAACAGTTTTGTTCTACCAGGAAGGTGTTATTAGCCACTGAATCTCCACATGCGGAGAGGTGGAATCCATGTGAATTTACTAATACACATGCAAATATCCTAAATCTTATATTTCTTCGAATGAGTTTTTTAGTTTTCTTTTCAAAGTAGAAAGAAAAACACAGAGAGAAAAAGAATAGAACTAGTAATATTGCTTTTAACTAGATTGGATTTTGCACTGAAAAAAAGCTATATGGGAATGTAATGGAACTTCTCACCAAAAAGAAGAGTATTAATGGGCCAGTAAGGGGAGGAAAAAAATTCAAACAATTAACAGGCAAAACATTTTTTTTTTCAAAAATCATCTCTAAAACTTTAAACCCAAAGTACTATCTCATCCCTCCTTTACCCCCATGCCATGACACTGCAGGCTATACATACTGTGCCTTAGAACTACCTCTGGGCTTCCATTAGTACAAAAATCCCTTCATATAACTCTGCTAGAAACTGAAATAGTGGCTCGGCCCTTGAAGCTTTATAGAAGCGATTCCACCTGTCAGTCTTGTACAAGATCACAGGGAAATGTTAGAGTAAGGAAATCTTTAAGTCATAGTGTAAGCTTTAGGTATGAGTTAAGTGAAAGACCACAGTGGCCCTGGGTGCAGAAGGAAATCCATATATTCTACCTTCACACCATGAAGCATTAGGGAAGTGGGATGGGTACCACACAGGGAACCGGCATCCATCAACTGCCACTGCTGCGACTGCCATCGTGTACCATGGAGGGTAATAAGAAAGCCCAGAAGGGGAAGAACGGCATCTGAGACTGGAGCTGGAAGTCTCTTCCTGTAATTCTTTTCTGCAGTTTTTTATAGGAGGTTTGCTGCAAGCAAAGTATAAAAAGGAGGCAGTTGAGATGGATTTTGAAAGAAAAGAGCCCAAGGAGTTTAGCTCAGGTGCCTTTTCTCTGCATTCTTGTTTCACTCAATCAGAGCCATGAGCAGACTGTGTCAGCCGCTGCTCCACGGGCCCCATGGTGACATCCATCAATAGATGGATGATATCCCAAACCCTGTTTATCAGTGACACCGTTCCCAGGCTGTTCCTGCTTCAGGAAGGGTGCTCTCAGCATGAGGCTGAAGTGCTGGACAGCAACTCTCAGAACAAAAGGAAAGGGAGGGAGGAAGGAGTCACTGATGAACTCCACTAGGGTTGGGAAAGCCCAGTGATTACTGATGGAGACTCTCTCCATCAGTAGGGGTGCAGGACCCCATAATAAACAAGAGTGTGAAGTCATTAACACCCAGGAGCCAACTGGCTCAGGAACTGCTTCAATCTCTCCCCAGCACTGGGTACAAGGTTGTAACATCTTCCTGACTGCGCCAAGGTCACTGGTGGATGCTAAAAGGAAGGAAATAATTACCGAAGTGAAATGTTTATTTCCCATTCAGGAGCCAAGTATGAGGGATGCTAAATGTCAGCTAGAATATCAATGTGCTATTATATTATTATGGATGTTAATCAGCCTTAAGAGCCCCCGCACCTCGCATAACATATGGGTGGATGCATGACACATGTGACAAGTAGACATGGAGAAAAACAGAATAATAGCAGCTGGTGTAGATCACTCAAAAATGATGCAATATTTTAAGGGAAAAAAACAGAAAGGGAAATCGTAACAGCTCTTTCCCCCCATATTATCTGGGGTTTTCCCATAGTATTACTTCATTTTTCTATAAGCTCCTTAAAGCTCCCAATTTAAGTAGATTCATCCCCAAATCAATGTCTGAGCAATTGATTTCCTTACAGAACCACTAGATAATCATGTGTTTTTTGAGAGGGGTGTAGATTTGGAACTAGAAAAGCCCTAGAGATCTTCTACTTCTTATTTTCTAGATGAAGAAACTGAGATCTAAAGGAGATGAATTATTTCCCCACGATCACCCAGATACACAAGTGGGAGAGGCAGGATTCAAACCTAGGACCAAGAATCAGAAGATCAGACACCTGGAGTTAGAGGCTAGATGTTAGAGCTCATAGCATCTCACCCCTTTATTTTCAAGATGAGGAAACTGAAATCCAGAAAACTGAAAGGGTTTAGACTCAAGGATAAAGAAGGCAGTGGGAATTGGAACTTGGGTTCTCTGTGTCAGCCAGCCCTGTGGATATCTCGCTAAGCCACCTCCTCATTGTCACTGTATGTCTTAGAATTACTGTGGGGAGGCAGAGAAAGGAGAGGAAGGAGGAGGAAGGGAAGAGATACAGAAACTAGGCTACTCATGTCACACAGGTAGACCCCTTTGCCATCTGAAGTCTTCAATATGTATACAATATCCTGGCTAAAACTCATGTAACAGCTAATGTCCCAATTAGGAACAAACGGCAGCAAATTCACTTACCCAGTTCTTCCTGACACTTCTGTTATTAAGGAAAATCATTTGTAAGTTTTAAGACCTTCTGGATTAATTAGAGTCTGCAAAGCTTCCCCCATGCTGGGAAATCTGAGATGTGTACAATTCAAGCACATCTCCCTTTACTCGTGGGCATGGAGGCAGAACGTCTCACTTAAAATCCCATTTAGTCTTCATAATAGGAATGTAAACTTGACCTAAGTCATGAATCGGCTCCCGGTCCTTCCCCTCCAGGGACTGGAGCTGTTCCTCTCTGCTTCTTAGTTGTACCTGGGGCAGCCAGATGGGAGGCAGTGGGGGGGGGGGGGGGGGGGGGAGAAACCTGGCTTTGAATTTGAAAAATTCAAATTCAGCTTTAACCAAGTATACCTAGACTTCTTTTAAGTACTCAAAAGATACACACTCCTTTCTTTATTCTTTCATGCTTTCCTTTCTTCCTTCCTTTCATTTTCCTTTCCTTCCTTTCTTCCTCACTTTCTCTTCCTTCCTTCCTCCTCTCTTTACTTTCATTCTTTTTCTTTCCTTCCTTCTTCTTTTCCTTTCCTTCCTTCTGTACTTTCTTTTATCCTTCTGTTTTTTCTTCTTCCTTCCCTTTTTTCCTTCCTTTCATTTTTCTTTCCTTTCTTCCTCCCTCTTTTCCTTTCCTCTCATCCTTCCTTCCCCCTTTCCTTCATTCCTTTCTTTCTTCCTCCCTCTTTTCCTTCCATCCTTCCTTCTTTCTTCCATCTTTCCCTTTCTTCTTCCCTCCCTTCCTTTCCTTCCTTCCTTCTTTCTTCTTTCCCTTCTTTTTCCTTTCCTTCCTTCCATCTTTCCTTTTTCCTTTCCTTTCCTTCCCTCATTCCTCTCTTCCCTCCTTCCTTCTCCTTCCTTCTTTCCTTCCTTCCTTCTTTTCTTTCCTTCCTTCCTTCTTTCCTACTCTGTCTCCCTGCCTTCCTCCCTCCATTCCTTCCTTCTTGATGTCTTTTTTACTTTATATACTAAGGATCTAGTAGAATGTTTGGCATACATAATAGATAATAGAGAAATGTTTGTAACATTGAACCTTGCCCCAGGGAATCCAAAAGCATAACCATAAGTAAGTTTAAGGTCAAAACCATGTATGTACTAGATTCAGGGGATTCACAACCAGCCTGGAGTTCTTTTAGAATCATACATTTCCTTTCATACTCACCAAGCACTGCCTTCTATAAGAGACTCTCCCTTATATCCCCAAATGCTGGCCCCTTCCTTATGAATATTGCCTCCCATTTCTTTTGCATAAACTTTTACAATAGCATGTTTTCCCTGCCTTTAAAAATGCCCTTCATCCCAATAAAGCATAGTGCATTTAAGAAATGCTCCTTGGTGATTGCTTTTTTTCTTCCCCCTCTCCTTAACTCTTTCCTGGATAGAGTATGCATTAATCACAGAAACATATTTTGAGGACTAGAAGGCACAGAGGGGAGAGAAAGAAAATAAAGAGAAATAAAGATCAGGGAAACAGTTGAATGAAGTGAGATCAGCTATAGGCAGGGTGGCTGTGGGCTTGGACAATGAATGACATCTCCAGTACCCTGAATCATTGCAATAACCAGCCACTCTCTTGGCAAGATGAGGGGGAAAAGACTACTCTCACCAAGCCTTTCTTCACTTTATTTACAATGACTCTGGATCATTTTCCAGATTTAATTTTTCCTATTAAAAAGGAGGATGGCTGTGAGGAAGACCTGAGTTCAAGTGAGTCCAGCACCCAACCAGAACCAGTGACACTGGAGCCCAATTTAAGGTATTCTTCTCCCTTGTGCTGACTCAGTATGAAGATTTAAATATCAGAGAGGGCATTTTTCCCCTGTCCAGTTTTGTTTACTTGTTTCTGATTGCTGTGTATGTGTGTGTGTGTGTGTGTGTGTGTGCGCACATGTGAATTTTGATTAGAAGGTGTCTGAGATATGATGCTCTGGGAATTCAGAGAAGCTCGAAACTGAGAAAATTTAGGTTTGTGCTCTCCACAGAACACAGTATAAAGGTTCTTAATATTTTTATTTCAGGGATCCCCTGGGCAGTCTGGTGAAATCTGTGGGCCCTTATAAGTATAATATTTTAAATACATAAAATAAAATGCACAGTATTATGCAAGAAACCAATTATATTGGAAAACAATTATTAAAATATTAATAATCTCATGGAATTCAGATTAAGAACTCTGGTTATTGGGTTAATGGTACTAGATTTTGGAGTCAGAAGACCTAAATTCAAAATCCACTTTCATATTACTAGCTTTGTAACCCCGAGCAAGTCACATGCTTCTATAGGACTCGGTTTACTGATTTGTAAAATTAGAAGGTTTGATAAGGTTAAAGGTCTTCTCCAGACTTAAATCTATGTTCCAATGATCTGGTTTCAAAGTGCAGCTCAGCAATTTGCTACCTCTGTGACAATGGGCAAATCATTTCTCTCTGGGATTCAGTTTCCTTAGTTATAAAATGAGATGGTGGTTCTGGAAGGATATACTTCACATCACTGAGTAGCACTGCAGTGATGGGAGATAGCCAGTGGACATAAAGATTCTTTGGGATAAATCAAAATCGAGTATTTGTAGATATCTTTTTTTGTCTTAAGGAGATGTCAGTGGGGAAACAAATTCTAGCAAGTTATGGAGAAACAGTCATGCTCTTGGGAAGTGCCCAGTGATTTCACAAGAGATTCCTCAATGAAAATGCAGGATTTGTTTTTCTTCTCTGTTTTCAAGCCTAAGAGAAATAACTACATGGTTGATGGTATACATACCATGAAGGTTCATGGCTTTAATTTCACAGACAATCCAATTTAATAAATATTTCAAAACACTACCATGTGAGGCATTGAACATGACACTTTGAGGATTCTCAGTTTTGCCTCTTTTGGAATATGTGAACCTGGGAAAGTCACCTAACAAGATTAAGTGAGTTGTTAGGTATTGGATTCCTTATCTGAGTTGGACAAAATGAACTATAAGATCCCCTCTTTGGCTTGAAATCTACGATCCTTATGATGAATGAGTTAGTGAACATTTAATAATTAAACCCTTGAGTCGTTTAAGATACCAAAAAATGCAAAACACAGTGCCTTCCTCAAGGAACTTACATTTTAAATGGAGGGATACAACACATTTAGGGGAGTAAGAGTCAGGGAATGGAATCATAATTAGGTTTTCTCCAAGGTCTTTGCTAATTCTAACCTTCTGTGAATCTCTTCGTCTCTCCTCTTCCCCACCTTCCACACGCACAACACAACGTGTACACATACACAAAAATACACAGAGGAAAGCATTACAATAAATACTGACCAACTCCACCACACTCTGGTTATTCTGAAATATTCTTGGTAAAATGAAATTGTATGTTGAAATGTAAGCAGTGTCACTATCAGCACTAATCAGCTCCCAAAAGAAATGTAAGTGACATAGCAAAGCACATGGTTAGCAATGGATCGGAGATGTGCTTATGATGTGCTCAGCAGGGTGAGGTACAAGTTGTTAACTAAAAAGAAACATCACTTATGATATTTGAATGAATCTTTAGGAATTTTCCATGGAAATGGACTTGATGAAGGCATGAATTTGGTGAAGAGGAAATATGTTTTATTCATTAATTCATCATTTATCAAATACTGTATAAAAGAATAATAATAACTAGTATTTATGTTGTACTTTAAGGTTCACATATTGCATAATTATATATTATGTTGTACATTATTATTATAATATATATTAGATGAATATAATATATACCATATTATATAATATAGTATTATGTATTAGATGAATATAATGTATATGTTATATAGTATAGATATCTCATTTTTATCCTCCAAAAACACCCAAAACATGGGAAGTAGGCACATGTATTACAGTTATTACTTTTACAATGCAACTTTTCCCGTAGCAGTTTTGATACATCAGGGATCAGTGTAAGAAAATTAAATGAGATTTTTGGGAGAGTTTTATATAAGCAACAGATGTCACACAAAGGCCAAAAAACAACTGATTTATGACCAAAATACCCAGATTTTACAATAAGGTACTATAAGCATCCTATAAAAGAAAAAGAAAAAAATTTAGACATTTTCTCTGGTATGAAGGGAGGGTCAAAATTTTACATGGATTTTCCTGATTGCAGGGGCCCTGACACCCCGATCCTGGCAATGTGCAAGATATAACTGTGTACTAAGACTGAGTTTAATAGAAGGTCCATTGAAAGAGTGAGTTTCTTCATTAAGGAGTTCTCTAAAGCAGTGAAACGTCCCTCTGCTTATCCCACAGAATCCACACAAAGGAAATAAAAGCTCTACTGTGTCCTGCCTTGGTCAAACTACATTGGCCACCACACAGGTGTTCAGTTTTAAGCATTCATATCAGATTAGTTAGTGAGCTAACTAGAGATACAGAAATATAAGAGAAGATAGATAAAGATGGATAGACATAAAGGGATTTAGATGATATAACAGTTATAGAATTCAAGTATTTACATAGTAAATGAAAGGTAGGGGCTGAGGATATATAAGTAAGGAATACATCCTTGCCTTAAAGAGATTATATTCTCTAGGAAAAGGGGAAGTGGAGGACAGCAGACCTGAAGCAGAGTCAAGGAATGAGCAACAAAGTCAAGTTGAAGTACTTCCAAAGAGGACAAAGATCAATCTAGAAAACTGGGGGTTTATCTCAGAGAAGAAAAGACTTGAGGGAGCAGACATTGGAGGCTTCAGGGACCATAAGACAATCTCCAAGCACATGATTAGCTGTCCTGAAGAAAGGTGCTTGACTTTTTGTTGTTGTTGTTTTAAAGTTTGTTTTTTTTTTTTTTAATTTTCAAAGCATATGCATATAGTTTTCAGCATTCACCCTTGCAAAACTTTATGTTCTACATTTTTTTCTCCCCCCCTTTTCCCCATCCCTGCCCCTAGAGGGCAAATAATCCAATATATATGTTAAACATGTGCAATTCTTCTATGCATATTTCCATATAATTATCATTCTGCACAAGAAAAATCAGATCAAATAGGAAAAAAATGAGGAAGAAAACAATGCAATGTTGTGATCCACACTGAGTCCCCACAGTCCTGTGTCTAGGTGCAGATGGCTCTCTGCATCACAAGACATTGGAACTGGCCAGAATCACCTCACTATTGATCATGGCATAATCTTACTGTTGGTGTGTCCAATGTAGTCTTGGTTCTACTTTCTTCACTTAGCATCGGTTCAAGTATGACTTGGTTTTTTAACCCCAAAAACTGGAATGTGGAGCAATGTGCTGAAGAAGCAGAGAAGCAGAATCTCTGCTTTAAGGAAGGAAAACGTTAACATCCACGAGAGCTTTCCAAATGGGAAGTGACGTGATTTGGGCAGTCTTCTTCAGTGGAGAACATTAAGTAAAGTTCTGCAAGATCATTTTTTAGAGGATGTTGTTAGAGGAAAAATTCTTGCCCAAGTAAGGGTTGGGGAGATAACTTCTGATGTCCCTGTCCATTCTGAGAGCGTCTCATCATGATTATGTTTCCACAAGTTTAATAAAACCATTAAAACTAAAAATTATAGGAATTTTCTTGCCAATAGAATTTTTTTTAAAAAATACTTTAATATACCCTCAATTAAGAATAACATCATTAAGTTGGAAAGAAATTTCCGTTATATAAATGAAGCAAAGAAGGGCAAACAGACTGAGATATTTTATGGTCTATTGTGTAATCATCTGTAAAATATCCCAGGGCTTACTGAATCAAAATGCTCATTTACATATTATTTTGCATAATATTTCTGTGAAACCAACACTAAGTCCATATCTGATTTTAAAAAATGAAAAAAAAAATTTAAAAAGGAAAAAGATCTCAATAGACTACAATTGTGCATAATTACCCAGAGCTCTCCCTGGAAACCCCTTCACCCCAATCTCTCTCATCTTTGGTTAAACCCTGCAGAAATGGAAGTGTTTGGCAGTTCTGCAGCCAAGAAATCAATCATCAATATTTATTAAGAGCCTAATATGTGTTAAATACTGGGGGAGGGAGGTACAAAAAGAGGGAGGAGAAAATCCTTGCTCTCAAAGAGCTTGCAGTCTAATGGGGGAGACAACAAGCAAACAAATACATCCAGCAGGCTGCATTCGGAATAACAAGGAAATGGTTAACACAAGGAGGACACTAGAATTAAGAGAGATTGTGGAAAGCTTTTTGTAGAAGGTGGGATTTTAGTAAGGACTTAAAGGAAGCTGGGAAGATCAGTAATCAGTGTGGAGAAGGGAGAGCTTTCCAGGCTTGGGGGATAGTCAGAGTCAAGAGATAGTGTCTTAAGTAGAAGTGGCTTAAGTAAGAGATTATATTTTCTACCAAATAAGTGCGGTCCAGTCCCCAAATTGTGGTTGAGTTCATCTATTGCTCTAGTGCATCTCATGACTTAAATCTGAATAACTAAATTGTTAAGCATCAGTTTTTTAATCTCTAAATAAACCATACCTTGGTTCTACCCAAGCTCCTGGACCAAGGATGCAAGGGAATTATTAAAGTTCCAAAACGGGGAATTTTATATAAATATAAGTATCTGGAAACAAAATTTGTGTTTATGTATGTATATAAACATATATAGACTATGATTCAATATAATTGGTTTCTCTTTCCATTCTATTTAATTTACATGCTGTGCATATATATTTATATATGTATATTTTCATATTTATTGACATATTTTTCAATATTTTTTTTCAAATTTGACATCGTTTTTTGCTTTCCATAAATTCTCATTATACAAATTTTATTTGAGGTAAAGAATTCTGAAAGATAATATTACTTGCTAGTATCAGATATATAAGGGAAAAAAAACCACTCCAAACATTTCTCCATAACTTCATAAAGACCAGTGATAAAGCCTTGTTTGGTGACTGTGGAAGGAGCAACATATTGCACACCTGTATTAACTTTACTGTACAGCATTAACTTTATCATTAATTTTATCTTTCATTTCATAATTTTGTTTATTTTCATGATAAAGTATTTAATATGTTTACCTTTTAGTTCATTTTATGACTTGCATGAAGGTTTTATTTTATTTAAGCTTTTGTTATATAGGTTAAATAAAGTGGGTAGGTGGGGGAAATTCACATTATATTAAAATCACTTTACATAGGTCTGCAAAATTACTCTCTTATGTAAAGTCAGAGCTGTCTTAATTAAAAACATTCTATAAGGGATACATAACATTATGTATCCCTTCACTATACTAATATAGGAAGAAAAGGGTCTTCTAGAATGATCTCAGCCTCTTCAAATCTTCTCTATTAGAGGTGGGCTCGATGATCCCTTATATTTCAAAGACATAAAAACTCCCATGATCTCCTTTCACCCAAACCTAACTTTGTAGTACTACTACTACTAAAAGGACAAGAGCCAAAATGTACACAAAAGCATTTTACTCTAAAGTCATTTTTAAAAATTAATTCCAATTTAAAGTTAAATCAATATATATGACAAGTCAAAGACTGCCATAGGGGAAAAGATAAGTTCTTTATATATCATCCCAGACTCATTTCTCTTTAATATGACAAGTGCTATATTGCCAATAAATTCAAATTTTGTTCCCAATTAATACAAAGTTATAATATTAGAAGCTGTTATTAGCTCCCCGTTAATAACCTGTGATATCTCATTAATGCAAATATTCTCTTAGTGATACCAAACCCTCATTAGTGAAATAGGCCCAATGACATGACTATTTCATATGATAATAGAGGGATGATTAAAAAAAAAAAAGATTTATCTTGCTGAGCTACTAGTTTCTGTGACAGTTTACTTAGGCTCTATATAAAGCAAGCACTTCTTTTCTGAAAACTGACGTGCTATTTAGATGATTCACCTTTGGAATGAAAAAAAAAAAGTGGCAAAAGTAATGCATTTAAATGATCCGGTATCTGCAGAGCTCCCAGAAGTGAAGCCATCCTACGTCCCCTTTAATAAGGTAGAAAAAGTTACAGTCTGACATTCACCCCTCTGGGAAAGACTTTATGATAAATGGATAAATCATTAAAAACTCAATTCAAGCTCTAATTTTTATTCTAACTGCAAGCACCATGTTTCTTGGATTCCTTTCCATGGGCTGGTGAATGGTGCTCCCATTTGATAATGCCTTCTCATCTGCACTGGAATTGCATGCATGGGCCATGGAGATTGCTTAATTGGTTGATTAAAATCATTTATGAAGTGCTATGTGCTAAAGCATTATCCTAAGCCCTGGAAATTCAAATGCAAAAGGGAAGAGAGTTCCTGCCCTGGACAAGCTTATAGTCTGATGGAAGAAGACAATACGTCCAGAAAGGGATATTTTTGTTTCTAAATTTGCAGTGAAAGTGAGTTAATGGAGAAGAATAACACATCTTTTCCAGAATAAAGACAAAGCCTATTGGATTATGATTCTAGAAGTTAAGAAAAAAGGGTAGGGGTAGGGGGTAAAGGAGAAGACATGCAAAGTTCCACATGTTTGTTCAAAAATCTCATCTACATATAATGGTTTTACAAAGGACTTCTTGAGATGGTAAGTATATAGTAGATACTATGAAAATAGACAACAGTTGTGAGAAAATGGTCTGTGGGTTTTAGCCAACTACATTAAGACTTCCATAGGACTTTTTGGGGGGGTCCCAACCTATAAGAAATTCTCTGTCTGCTCCAGTTTCCTCATCTGTAAAATAAGTAGAAGGAAACAGCAAATGCATGAAGAGTAAGACATGACTGAACAGTAATTTTTAGTAATTAGTTAGGTGGTGCAGTGGAGAGAGTATTAGACCTGGAGTCAGGAAGACTCCTCCTGAGTTCAAATCTGACTTGAGATACTTAGGAACTGAGCAAGTCATTTAATCCTGTTTGCCTCAGTTCCCTCATCTGTAAAATGAATTAGAAAAGGAGATGGCAAATCACTTCAATATCTTCCCAAGAAAACACGAAGTGAGGTAACAAACAGTGGGATGTGACTGAGAAATGACTGAACAACAACAAGGATATTCGCAATAAAAAGTTCCCCCTATTCACACAGATCACTGACTATTCAGCCACATAGTCCTTGAGCTTCCTGGGAAAATCCCAGGTTTTCAGGGCTTGATAGGACCACTGACTATGTGTTCTACATTAACCAGGTTGCAAATCCTTGTTTTCATTTAGATGAATTCTTTCCTTTTCACTCTCCTCTCCTCCTCTGCCTTTCTTCTTCCCTTCTTCCATCCACCCAGCTCTTCTAATTGTCCCTTCCCTTTCTTTCTCTTATATTACTTAATGCCAAGAAGTATGAAGTATGCAGAAGCTACATTTTTTTTCCTATGAAGTAAACAGTAGCTTTAAAAATCTTTAGAGAATTCATTTTAATTGTTGCCTAGTAACAACTACAAGATTGGAATCGTTCTCGAATCTAAAATAGAAAACAATGTGATATGGAATAGATATATCATATATGTATTAAAAATTGAGAAATTGCTTTAAAAGGCAGGTGCATTTTTTTTTTCAGGAAGGCTTATTATAACATTCTTACATTAGAGATTCTCTTGGGGGGTGGAGTGGTGAGAAAGGAATTCTATCACATTAGTCCCTTTTAGCATTGCATGAGGTGTTGATAAAGCATGGAATATGAATTTGTCGCCTTGACAGCAGAGGTGCAATGGAGTTTAACTGTGTGTGCTTCTGAAGACATATCCTGAAAGTTACTTGGACATATGTATGAGTTAATCAACTAAGCAATATTAAGCACCTACTATGCTCCAGAGACTGCCAAACACAAGGGATATAAAAAAAAAAAAAAAAAAAAAAAAAAAAAAAAAAAAAAAAAAAAAAAGGAAATCTCTGCTCTCCGGAACTTTACATTCTAGATGGAGAGAGGATGGAAATAAATAACAAAGAAACAAAGAAAGAACAGTTATTATTTCCAATGTTCTAGGCATTGTGCCATAGGTCCAAGCAAGAAAGTTAATCCCTGCTCTCAAAAGGTTTACAATCTAATGGAGTTCACAACATACAATGGGGAGCTGGAAAAGAGAAAAAGGGGGATGTTGGAAATGGCATAATAGAAAAGTGCTGTGGAAGACTTGATCCTGGTAAGATACAGCCAGTGTTGGTCTACTGAATTCTAAGAAGGGTTTCAGGGACAGAGTCCAGTTTTCTAGTTGAGAAGATGTATAAATTATAATCCAAGTGGAAACAGGATAATGTAGAGAACAAAATTAAAAACAAAACAAAAACATCAGGTAGTTCATGGGATTATAAATTTATTGGGAAAAACTTTGGAAATTACCAATTCCAATCTTTTATTTTGCAGATAAGGAAACTGAGGCCCAGAAAAAAATACCTTGGCGATGGTCATAGACCAATACGCATATGAAGCAGAATTTTTTTTTAAATTTTTTCAAGGTTTTAGAAGCAGATTTTAAACATAAGTTTAAATTTTTTTTGCCTCCAAAAGGAATGCATTCCCCAAACTCCCTGCCACTGTCAGGACTGACAATGAGTTGTTTTCCCATGCTGTTCATTTGCTGCTCCAACAGGACAGCTGCTGCTGAGGGAGGGTCGCCAACATTCTCTTTCCTTTACAACAAGGGAACCCCCTTTTCCAGGCTATCATTTCATTGCCTAAATAGGCAGAGTGCTCCTGAAAGACCCCGGATTTAGCTTTTATTTTCAAAATACATGCAAAGATAGTTTTCAGCATCCACCCTTGCAAAACTCCCTCCCCTAGACAGGAAGTAATCCAATCTCCGTTGAACATGTGCAATTCTTCTATACATTCAGAGTCCAAGCTTAGCTTTTAGACCCAGGGCTCCACAAAGGCCATTTAAGCTCCAACTAGAGCCCTCATTCCACTGATTCAAAACCTCCCCCACCACCCCAATTTGGCTCGAAAACAAAATAGGCTTTTGTGATGAGCATCTGCTGTTTCGTTAAAAATGTGGTTAAAGACATTAACAAAAGTGACACGGCCAGCTGTTCGAATGTCAAATAGCTTAGCAAAACTGTTCTTTATCAAATGACAACATATGACACTGGAATCAATTCCAAACCAATAGTTCATTGTTATTTGTTTTTAAAAAAAAAAACTGAGCTGGCGCCTGAAAGAAGAGGGGAAAATGGGGAGATAGAGATAAGTAAACTAAAGATAAATTCAATTTTGACTGCTTCGGGAACAACAGGATACCAATACGGGGCGTTTGTCGCACAGGAAGATTTTTTCCTAGAGCGCGGTCTCTGACAGAAGCGATGGCCTTGGTCTAACACAGCGCTGGCAAAAGGCATCACAGGCCGTGCGTTTCTGGCCGGTTCGCGCGGCCTTTGCCCTTCAGCCGGACCGGCCACAAAACGTCGGGAATTACGGCCGTGCAAATGAACGGGGCTGTGCGCCGGACCTCCCCACGCGATGCTTGTATCCCCATAATCTGTGACTCTCAGGGCATTAAAAGGCAGCAGATGAGCAGCACTGAGGACTCCATTATCTCACGGATGAAAAGTCCCAGGAATCGATGGAGCCAAGGCTCTGGCGGGATCAGAGGACAGGCCCGGAGCTTGGGCCCTGGGGCAAGTGTTTCATCCCCAGAACCACGGGGCAGCTGGTGGCGCAGTGGGCAGCGCATCAGCGCCAAGTCAGGAGGACCCGAGTCCAAATTTGACCTCAGACTCTTCACCCTTCCTAGCTGTGTGGCGCTGGACCATTCATTTGACCCCAATTGTCTCAAGGGGAAAAAAACACAGACAACAGGAGAAATGACGTTTAAGCTCCGGCTGGTCTCCAGGGTTTCCCCAACACTTATGAACAAAATCCACCCGCGAGAAGCCCCGCCAGAGCTGAGCGAGAAGAGACAAGAGCCTCCCGGAGGATGCTCTTTTTCTGGAAGGAACATCAAGGAGCGCGGAGGGAGCCGCGGGCGCCCACCTGCCGGAACATAAGGTGTGCCACCTGGGCACGGAGTTTCGAGCTAAGTCACTCAGCCGTTTGAAGGGAAAGGGGAGACGGAGCGAGCAGCTGCGCACGGCGGCGTCTCCTAAATAAAAGAGAGAAGAGGCTTGGAGAAGGGCTCGGCATGTGGCCGCTGACAAAGAAGGGGCACCTGGGGAAAAGCGAGCTCCGACGGCCGGAGCCCCTGCTTGTGCGAGGGGCGGAAGAACGAGCCCAAGGCTTCTTTTCCCGTTCCACGCAGGGGATGGCTCCTCAGAGGAGGCGGAAGAGAGCCCCGGGGACCGGGCATGGGGACGGCTGAGGATACGTATCGGGGATAATGGGGGGCAGGAGGAGGGTGAGAATGCATGACTAAGGGAGGCGAAAGCGGGATAGAGAGACCTGGAACTTCTTCGTGCTCTTTTCTAGACTTAACGCAAATCCCCAGGGCTCCTCCGAGCCCTAGGAGCCATAACTGCGCCCCGTAGGCAGTCTCTCCAGTGCCCCAGAGTCCAGGGCAGGAGTCCTCATTGATTTGTGCTTATTCCCCTTAAATTTAATCCGCATATAGTCACAAGTGCTCACCATGCTGTTATGCCACAGTTCTCTTCTAGTGTCCTGACTCAGTTTCCCTAATTATCCTGACCCAGTTCTGCCAAACCTCCCCTCCCTCCTCATCAGAATACTCGATAGAACATCAGAATGCCTCTCCCCTCCCAAGCTGTCAGAATATCAGAGACTGACTTAGCAAGATCAGATACTGACTTATGGATACTGACTTAGCCTCTCCCCAGGTCGGGGTGCCTCCCCTGATGACGTCATCCCCTCTCCGGAGGCTCACCCCATCTGGTCCGAGTCCCGTTCTGCTCTCAGTACCCTGACTCCGCCCCTGCCTCAGCCTATCCTCCGAGCCACGTATGTATACGTCATTGAGAACTCTGATTGTTGGCTGGATTCTTGGAGCCGATAGTCTCATTCAGCCCTGGGACCAAAGATGGATCCATTGGTCCCAGTATATGTCTCCATTCAATAATTATTAAATACTCCCTAATCTCTGTCTTGCTCAATTTCTCCAGCTTTTCAGATGCTTTTGTTCCTTATACCTTTTATCCCTGGTGCCCAGAACAGTGGCTGGTACATAGCAGGAGCTTAATAAGTACTTGGTGATGGATTCTCTCTAGCATATAGTCTATAGCAGAATTGTCAAACTCTGCAAACGCCAGAAAACCAGATTAGAATATAAGAAGGAAAGTGCCTAACAGTGACTGGCACATAGTAGGAGCTTAATAGGTACTTGATGATGGATTCTCTCTAGCATATAGTCCATAGCAGAGCTGTCAAACTCACAACCCACGGCTGCAGATGCCGCAAAACCAGATTAGAATATAAGAAGGAAAGTGCCTAACAGTAACTGGCACATAGTAGGAGCTTAATAGGCACTTGGTGATGGATTCTCTCTAGCATATAGTCTATAGCAGAATTGTCAAACTCTGCAAATTCCAGAAAACCAGATTAGAATATAAGAAGGAAAGTGCCTAACAGTGACTGGCACATAGTAGGAGCTTAATAGGTACTTGGTGATGGATTCTCTCTAGCATATAGTCTATAGCAGAATTGTCAAACTCTGCAAATGCCAGAAAACCAGATTAGAATATAAGAAGGAAAGTGCCTAACAGTGACTGGCACATAGTAGGAGCTTAATAGGTACTTGATGATGGATTCTCTCTAGCATATAGTCCATAGCAGAGCTGTCAAACTCACAACCCACGGCTGCAGATGCCGCAAAACCAGATTAGAATATAAGAAGGAAAGTGCCTAACAGTAACTGGCACATAGTAGGAGCTTAATAGGCACTTGGTGATGGATTCTCTCTAGCATATAGTCTATAGCAGAGTTGTCAAACTCTGCAAATGCCAGAAAACCAGATTAGAATATAAGAAGGAAAGTGCCTAACAGTGACTGGCACATAGTAGGAGCTTAATAGGTACTTGGTGATGGATTCTCTCTAGCATATAGTCTATAGCAGAGTTGTCAAACTCTGCAAATTGCAGAAAACCAGATTAGAATATAAGAAGGAAAGTGCCTAACAGTGACTGGCACATAGTAGGAGCTTAATAGGTACTTGGTGATGGATTCTCTCTAGCATATAGTCTATAGCAGAATTGTCAAACTCTGCAAATGCCAGAAAACCAGATTAGAATATAAGAAGGAAAGTGCCTAACAGTGACTGGCACATAGTAGGAGCTTAATAGGTACTTGATGAGGAACTGGAAAGGGAGCAGCTGCCCTTCAGTTGGAGAATGGCTGAATGAGTTATGATGGTCTATGAATGTGATGGAATATTAGTGTTCTGTGAGAAATGACCAGCAGGATGATTTCAGAGAGGCAGGAGAGACTTATATGAACTGATGCTGAGTGAAATGAGCAGAACCAGGACATCATCATACACAACCACAAGACTACTATAGAAAACTATCAATTATGATGGCTCTTGATTGGAGCCAGCTCCAAGGACTTGCGATGAAAAGAGCCATCTGCACCCAGAGAGAGGACTGTGGGAACTGAGTGCAGATCACAATATAATTCTCACTCTTTTTGTTGTTGTTTGCTTGCTTTAGGTTTTCTTTCTCATTTTTTTCCCTTTTTGATCTGGTTTTTCTTGTGCAGCATGAAAATTGTGGAAATATGTGTAGAAGATTTGTACATGTTTAGCATATATTGGATTACTTGCCATCTAGAGGAGGGAGTGAGAGTAAGGGAGCAAAAAAATTTGGAACATGAGGTTTTGCAAAGGCAAATGTTGAAAATTATCCATGTATATGATTTGAAAATAAAAGATTTAATAGAAATAAATAAATAAATGCTTGGTGATTGATTATTTCTAGCATATAGTCTACAGCAGAATTATCAAACTTACGACCTATGCCTGCAAATGCCAGCAAAACCAGATTAGAATATGTTGATGTTAAATAACATAAATAAAAATACACTATAATTTAGATACTATTAATTTGTGGTTTTCTAAGTCAATATAATACCCACAGGGATCTGTTTCTATTTAAGTATTATACCACTCTTTTATAATACACAGGATATATTTATCAATGTGTATGCTAGACATGTAAGACCTTGAAAAGGATTCAGAAGATTCTCAGAAGTGAAAGGGACCTTTGTGGCCATTTCATTTAACTCATATAAGAAAAAACTCATCCTGTTGTAGTGTCCCAAAATGGAAGAAATAGAACAATGTTCTTGAAAGGGACCTCTGTGGCCATCTCATCCAACTCAACATGGAAAGAATTCACATTATAATGTATCTGTGGTAATATATAACATAATATGACATTATATATAACATATATGTGTGGATAGAGATAGATAGATAGGTAGATAGATGGATAGATAGATAGATAGATGGATAGATAGATGGATGGATGGATGGATGGATAAATGGATGGATAGATGGATAGATAGATAGAGCCTTTGCTTGAAGACTCCCAAGAAAGGGGAACCCACGAGGCAGCCCATCATACTTCTGGAAAACTAATTGTTGTAAAGCTTTTTCTAGTAATTAGCTTAAATTCATCTCTTTGCAACTCTACTCAGGCCTCTGGGTTGGGTGCTCTAAGGCCCAAGAAAACAGGACCTAGAGAGACAGTGATGTAAATCCCCTTTCTCTAATGCAGTTCCTATTTCCTAAATATGAGTAGGTTTAAGATGCAGAATTTTCCATCCCCAGGGGCAACAGCATCCTCCTTTGCCAACACTAACAATCCAGCAATCCGGATGGCCTGGTCCCCATAGCCAAGAGAGAGATTAAGAGGTAATCAAGAGTTCCCCACCAGCAACCCAAAATAGAAAGTGTCCCTGCCAGAGCGCCGATGGGAATAGCAGCAGGACCTTAATTAAAGGAAGACCGAGCCTCCCTCCCGGAGCAGGGCTGCAACGTGGCCGTTCCCAGCAGCCTGGAGCAGGCCCGGCACAGGCTGCCTGTGAGCGCCAGCCCTGCCCTCTCCCTCCAGCTGTGCTGTGGCGTGTTCCATGGTGGAAATTAGAACGCAATGTAACCTCAGCTGACAGGTTTATTAAGACACAGAAGACATTACAAAGGGCCTTTTGACATTATAATCTCTAGCGCAGTCAGGGGTAGAAACCTACTTGCCATCATTATTGAAAGTAATTGGTCAAAAAAAAAAAAAAAAAAAGAGGGAGAGGGAGGGAGAATTTCCTATAAAACTGTCAAGTTAATTATTTGGGCTACAGGTGTGTGCAGTGTTCTTGCGTCCCTGTCGGAAAGGCTGACTGTTGAAGCTCCAGGGGCCCCCTCCCAGTGTTCCCAGTCTAAAAGACCAAGAGTAGATGAAATGAAAGGATCAGGGCCCAGCTTTATTTGTTAGCTCAGTATATATATTTAGTTGTGTGTCCCCATTATTGAGGCAGACCAGGAATATACAGTGCTAGACAGAAAGATCTGAATTCAAAGCCGGTGATTCGGGCAAGTGATTTCATTTGTCAGCCTCAGTTTCCACATCTGTAAATGAAGAGTGATATTGTCACTTACTTTACAGGCTTGTTGCAATGATCAGTTGAGACAATATATGTAAAGTATCCTAGGAAATTAAAAAGACTATATCTGGGGCAGGGGCGCCCCAGACCTGGAGTCAGAAGAACCTGAATTCAAATTTGGCCTCAGACACTTAAACACTTCCTAGCTGTGTGATCCTGGGCAAGTCACTTAACACAAATTGCCTCAGCAAACAACAACAACAAAAAACTACATGTTGACTATTTGATATTACTATTATCATTATTATTATTGTTACGACCATTGCAGCCCCAATTTTCAAAACTGTATAAAATTCAATATCTAATAAAACTTTTAGTTGAAATGCTACAGAGAAATTCTCTGGACAAAAGCCATTCCTCCTCCCTTCATCTGTTTGTTTTTAATTAAGCTATGTGTATATGTAAGAATCACAAAGATAGAATGTTAGAGTTGGCAGAACTTTGGAAATCATTCAATCTAACTTCCCATAGTAGGGTTGTCCCTAGCACAGAGTAGGGCAAGAATCTGGCCTTTACCCTCTTTTGAGGGAACAAAAGATAATAGATTTAGTATCAGAAGAAGTCTTGGAGTCTAATGTTCTATATTTACAGATAAGGAAACTGAGGCACAGGACAATTAATTGACTTTCTAGTTATTTGTCTGAATGGGATCTCTAGGGCAAAACCACTCTTCCCCATTCTCACATTTTATATATCTCTATCATCTCCATCTATCCATCCATCCATGCATTCATGCATCTATCCATCATCCATCTATCCATCATACATATACACATACATCATACATAAATCCATCATATATAACTTTATCTGTCTGTTTATCCATCCATCCATCCATCCATGCATCTATTCATCATCCATCTACCTATCATTCATACATACATCCATCATCCATCTATCCATCCTACATACATACATCATAACTTTATTTATCTGTCTATCCATCCATCCATTCATACATATATGCATACATCATACATCTGTCTATCCATCCATCCATGCAGCGATTCATCCATCATCCATCCATCCACCCATCTATCTTATATCCATCCATCCATCATCCATCTATCCATCATACATACACATATATTTCATACATATGTCCATCATATATAACTTTATCTGTCTAGCCATCCATCCATTCATACATATATACATACATACATACATCTATACATACATACATACATCTGTCTACCTATCCATCCATCCATCCATCCATGCATCAATTCATCCATCATCCATCCATCCACCCATCTATCTATATCCATCCATTCATCATCCATCTATCCATCATCCATACATACATATATCATACATACATACATCATCCATAACTTTGTCTGTCCATCCATACATTCATACATATATACACCTATCTATTTATCCATCCATCCATCCATCCATCCATGCATTAATTCATCTATCATCCATCCATCCACCCATCTTTCTATCTATCTATAGCTATCCATTCATATATCCATTAATCCATCATCCATCCACCCACCCATCCACTCATCCACCCATCTATCGATATCTATCCATCCATCCATCCATCCATCATATATGTCTATTCACCCTTTCATTACCTAATCTACTTATCTATCCATCCATTCATCATCTATGAACCCATCCACCCCACTCATATATCCATTCATCTATCCATCATCCATCCATCCATCCATCATCCATCCATCTATCCATCATCCATCCATCTGTCCATCTATATCCATCCATCCTTCTATCTATGCATCCATCCATCCATCCATCCATCCATCCATCTTTCCTTCACCTAAAGCATCTATCTATCTGTTTTTCTGTCTGTCTATCTATGATCAGGATGACAATTATCCTTTCAGCCTCATTTTCTCATTTTTTAAAAAAAGATAAAGTTGGATTCCATGACCTCTAAGTCCCCTTCCAGCTCTAAATCTATAATCATGAATATAAAATAATAAACTAAGCTTGGTCTCCCAGGGGTGACACAGAGCCAAGTGGCTGAGGAAGTAGAAGAAGGTATCCAGAGATCATCTGGCAAACAGAAACAAAGTAGGTAATTAAGTCTAATTAGATAATTGAATTTCTGCTTGTGGGGCAGCATTAGCTGGTGGCAGAAATGTGCTAATTGCCCATTAAAGGTACCTAAACAGGTTGCTTCCTCCTATCTAGGAAAAAAAAAAAAAAAAAAAAAAAAAAAGAATGCTAAAGTAATTAAGAAGAGCCTGAATCAGGACCACCAGCCTCAAAATCCACACTTTGCTGCAACAGTTCAGTGTGAGGACTCTCCAAGAAAGCTACCACAAAAAAAGACAGGTGTCTCTTTTTAATAAGAGACATTTATACAATGACAAAAATTGTAAAGACAAACAGTTTTGACAGGCATGTGAACTCTGATCAATGAAATGACCAGCCATGTTTTTGGGGGAATGATGATAAAGAAATGTTACCCACCTCCTGACAAAGGGGTGACAAATGAAGGAGAGAAAGAGAGATGTATTTCTGGATGTGGACAGTGTAAAAATTTGTTTTTCTTTACGATGCACATTTGATACCTGGGTTTTCATTTCTTTGAAACTGAAGACAGAGAAAACAAATGTTTGATTAAAAAATAAAAGAAAATGAAAGTTTCATTTTTGTTTTTAAAGAAAAAACCTAAAGATATTTCAAGGATAGAAGTCAAGGGGACTTTTGCAGATACCGCTCTAAATTGAGCAATATTTTTGTTTTTGTCAGGATGTGGTTTTGTTTGAAATTCTTTAGAATGTAAAGATAAAAGTTTGTGAAAAATAATATAAGGATGACTTAGTTCACAGGTCTGGATCATCAATTACAAAAAACAACACTAATGAGGAATACTTTACTTCAAAGTTTATCACACATTGGCAAATATGGTTGAATTGAACTGAAAAGATCTCACCACAATTGTGTGAAGATACCGTTGTCTCATTTATGGGATTGGAGAGAGAAATCAAGACCCAGAAAGGAAGATGATTGTCACTAAAGTTCTTCCCAGGATCAAAAGGTTCAACAGAAGAAACTGATAAGATTTTATAGTGGAATTGGCTTTTAAAAATAGGCTTCCCTACTGTACCCCAAAGGGTATGGGATTTTTCAATTTCCCTTGCAGAAGGAATCTTCCACATATATTGTCTCCCTCATTGAAATGTAAGCTCCTTGAGGATAGGCACTGTTTTCTATTTATATTCTTAGCACTTAGAACAGTGTTTTGCATGTAGTAAGCACTTAATAAATGCTTTCATTCATTCCCGAGCATACACACACATAAAAGTACTAACATTCCACATATACACATTAACTGCCTTTTTTGTCTCACTCACAAGAATGGGTGAGACAATCTCCATGAGCAAGATGATTTCATTTACTACTTTTGTATCACTAGCACCAAGCATAGTGACTAACCCTTATTAAATGCTTAATAAATGCCTGTTGATTTATTCATACTGATTTTTTGTCTGAGGGATTGTCAAGTAGAATGTTAAATAGCAAGTTAGTGCCTGGCAGTCTTTTCTCTAATTATAGCACTAGACCCAAATAAGGAGGAAGGGTGCTTACTTCTGAAAACAACGAAAGTACGAAGTCCATATATTCTATTCTACTCCACTCTTTCCTGATTAAACATTTCAGAGCAGTCTCTAAAGAAAGGATTTTTAACTTGGAGTCCATAAACTTATTTTTTAAAACTATAAATAGTAAGTAGGTAGGTAGGTAGATAGATAGATAGATTAGATGAGAGATATAGACAAATAGCCACATTTCAGTATAATTGGTTTCTTTCATTATTCTTTTATTTTATGCACTGAAAAATCTTCTGCAAAGGAGACCATAGACTACCAGTCTGCCAAAGCAGGATATAACACATAAAAAAATTTAAAAATGACATCTTTAGAAAGAGCTGTGACTTCTCTCTATGCTTGGCTGGTCTATTAGGTTCTTTTGTTCCTAGTACACACAACTCAAATGCTCTTCAGAGCAGGAAATTTGCCTACAGGTTTAAAAATGAAATCCAGAGCTTACTTTTGGCCCTTAGTGCATGCAAAGGAAACCAGAGAAGTCATCAGCACTCAAAGCAGACCCCCTTAGCCTGTCTCAGAAGTCTTTTTTACTCCCCAGTTTGGTGTATGTGGGAATTACTGGAAATAACCTGAAGGATTTTAATATTTATTGGCAAGGTTGGTAGTCAGTCAGTCATATCTCCAAAATGAACACTATCTATGTCAAATAGGATTATAGCGATCTCTATCTTAGCACAAATAAGAGAAGAGAACAAATGCTTTTTCTCCATCTTTTCTCTTTAAAGAAATCCACTTTGAAATACTGAAGTTCTTGCTTTCCTTTGCTGTCACCATAAAGGGTCATTTTCTATTTAATTTAGGCCCTTATTTTCCCAATATTATGATGTCTGCAAAAAGCATTGAACTCAACAGGCAATTGCAGATTTTTGGTGTTTTCTCTAATAATATGGATTGTGTCTGTATGTGTGTGTGTTTGTGAATACTCATCAATTAGTCTGTACAATCTGAAGAGGCTTTGCAGATGGACAATGAGCTGAGTCCAGAATTGAATGATTAGGGAACAGGCTAATTATTTTAGGAGTTGCACAGAGGTTTCAATCACAAAAGCCCATGGGAATAGCAGTATTCTCTTGGTGATGTTATCTGTCTATGAATTATGGAACAGGAAAGGCTCAGATATTGGACACTCCAAGAAACCCAAAGGAGACCCAAGTGAACATGGCTTATGTGCAAGAAAGAAGCACAAAAGAAATCCACAGAGACCTACCTGACCAGGAAAGGAAGTCAGCCAGTAAAGTGCAAGATTTGGGAATAAGAGTCTCAGGATTGACTGAGCATGGGACTTCCAGGAAGGGAAGAAGGGAGAGAATGGACTGCAAGGGAGAAGAGCAAAGTCCCTTTCCAGAAACTTGGATGCTTGAAAGAAGCCAAGAGGAAGAGGGACAGTGCAACATTCCAGGTAAGGAGAAATGGCCCATGGTGGAGGGATTTGGAGCATCATGGGGGGGTTTGGATAGAAAGTGGGACACTACTACTCCCCTATGGGGAAAGGCAGTTTTGGAGCAGATCGAAAAGGGGGAGAGAAGCTAGGTTAATTGCTCTTTTATCCCGGAAATATATAGGAAGCCACTTAGGTTTATTGATATACCACAACTTATTCAGCCATTCCCTAATTGATGGACATCTACTCATTTGAAATAGCTTTGGATATTTATCTAGTCAATGTAAAATTGGCTCTAGAACTTCGTACATTATACCATTATTGCTCCCATCACCATTATTTAGGAAGTTCAGTTTTTCTCCTTTGGTTATCATTGTTGACAGATGTAAATAGAAAAAAAAAAAAAACAGAGAGAGAGAGAGAAGAAGAAGAAGAAGAAGAAGAAGAAGAAGAAGAGGAGGAGGAGGAGGAGGAGGAGGAGGAGGAGGAGGGAGGAGGAGGAGGAGGAGGAGGAGGAGAGGAGGAGGAGGAAGGAAGGAAGGAAGGAAGGAAGGAAGGAAGGAAGGAAGGAAGGAAGGAAGAAAGGAAGGAAGGAAAGGAAGAAAGGAAAGGAAGGAAGGAAGGAAGGAAGGAAGGAAGGAAGGAGGAAAGGAAGGAAGGAAGGAAGGAAGGAAGGAAGAAGGAAGGAAGGAAGGAAGGAAGGAAGGAAGGAAGGAAGGAAAGGAAGGAAGGAAGGAAGGAAGGAAGGAAGGAAGGAAGGAAGGAAGGAAGGAAGGAAGGAAGGAAGGAAGGAAGGAAAGGAAGGAAGGAAGGAAGGAAGGAAGGAAGAAACCAATCAGGGCATATTTATGCTCCAAGACTTCCAGCTCCCTCCAAGTGCACAAATGTGGGTGTTGGGCTCTTGGATGATCTGTCCACAGAGTTCCAGGTAATGCCCTTCAATTCCACACTCCAAAACAAGTCTCCTTCCTTTCAGTCTTCCTAAAACCTTGCAGTCCTTCCTAGATCTGATTTCTCCTCCTCCTGCACTAATGAGAGCCCCTTTCTCTCTTATTTTGCATCTTCTGTTAGGACTGAGGGTAGCCCATCACAATCTTTCCTTACCCCTTTCTAACAGTTCTTGAAATAATTGAAATCTGGTTACTACTTGGCCAATCACTGGGAGGTAAAAACTGATGGCTCATCCTTCATTTGGGGCACAGATCTACAAATGTAATTATATAGTCCTAGTCACCCAAGTGCCCCAAATTACCAAGGCAAAAGCTGTTGGTCTAAAAGAGAGGATCTGGCAATAACCACTTTTTAAAAAAAAATAAAGAGGGAAACCCCATTGTAAAGGTCTGGGGGATGAATTGGTCTAATGAGTGATGCATCTTTATCCCTCAGGAGAGATATCTTCTAGCCTCTCTCCAGCAGTTAGGCTGATTTAATTAATCTAACACACCGAGCAGATTTTGCTCTTCATTTTCAAGTGCATAGTCTATTAACAGTTTCCATAAGCACTCTGATTATGCAGGGGCTCTTGTCAATGGATCCCTGCCAATACCAACCATGGAGCTAATGATCTGTGCTTGCCAGATTCAAGGTGAAGGACCACTCTTGGGTCCACCTCCCTGCCACTCAAGAAGCATCCTCCCCTGAGAACCTTGGGAGAACAGGTGCCCACCCTCCTGTGCCCCAAGTGGAGAGCTGAGGTGGGCCCAGAGGATGGGGAGAAGAGAATACTGAAGAATTAATGCTTCTTGTGATTATTGATTTAGCCATCAATTAAGAGAAGGAGGAAAAAGCTGCATCTGAAGGGGAAAAAATTCTGAATTACTCTATCTCACATGGATGTCAGATCTTGTCTCTTTTTTTTTAACCTTTTTTTTGTTTTGTTTTGCTTTGTTTTTGTTTATGGGGAGTGGGGGGGTGACGATATATCTCTGGAGATCACATTAAAAATAGAAGGTAAAAGATTATTTCTCTAACAATTGATACTAGCCCTGTGCCAAAAACCAAGTCTCATAATAGATGTAGTCTTTTCTTCTCTATATTCTTTTCTTTTTCTTTTGGTGAATCTTATTTTAAAGCTCTTGAGGGCAGGTACTACAGAAGTCCCTGCAGACTTCCAACTTCAAACACCATCTTGACATTTAGGGATTTGTCGGGTGAGAGTCTGCCAAGACTTCCAGCATTTTCAGGAAACACTTTAAGTTCAAGGGGGCCTTGGAGACAAGGGGAAAAACTCTCAAATGACAGCCTTGTCACAAAGGTCTGGGGGGGCTGGTGACCAACACTCCCTGCACTGGCTGGCAGACAGTCTGAGGCAAGATTACTGGTTATCATCCCAAAGCACTCTTGTAATGGGTGGAGAAGATGAGCTTTTTGCTTTGTCTTGGCTTTCCCCCAATTAAGATTCAAAAATGCTGCCTTTGAAGCTGTAGACTTCCCAGGATCATTATTCTCTCTCCACAGGTGACTCTCAGATCTCTATATCCAGACACAGTCTCTCTCCTGAGTTCTAGACCCAAATGACCACGTCTAATGGATATTTCAAACTGAATGTTTTCTAGAGATCACCATGTCCAAAATAGAATTCATTTTTATTCACCTTTAAATCCACCTCTTCTCCCAGTTTTTATCAAGGATACAACAATCCTACAAGTCATCCACACTTTCAACATCAATGTATGTACACACACATATATATAGATAGATCTAAATCTCTCTCTCTCTCTCTCTCTCTCTCTCTCTCTCTCTCTATATATATATATATATATATATATACATGTATATATTTCTATCTATATCTAAATATATATACATATATATATATTTCTATCTATATCTAAATCTAGATCTATTTATATCTCTATCTCTGACTATCTCTATCTCTATCTATACACACATACACACACACACACAGATGAAAATTTTGTAGGCTCTATGTGGAATCCAGGTGTTGGAAATTAATGGTGGAAGAAGCTAATTATTTGCCACTGGGGATTCTTAATATCTTTTAGATGAGGAGAACGTATGGTTAGGAGAAAAAAGTGCTAGATCTGAAGTCAGAGGATTACAATCCATGTGCTATGACTGTTTAGAAAAAAATAACCTGTCAACCATAATTAGTAATGAAATTTTTCATTTGTGTTGTTTTGAGTTAAAATAAGACCATCTTCACAAGTAGATGGGAAATGAGAAAGAAGGTCAAAACCTTTTGAAATAGTGTAAATAAATATACACGTATAAATGTAAACTGTAAAGCTGATTTGTAGGAAATTACACAAGCAAAAACCAGGAAAGCAAAAAGCACAATGTCTACAACTTTTTAAAGGTCAAGAACATTAACAATACAAATTTAACTCTCTTACTGTAATGATCAAACTGTATCAAAGAAGAAATGTTTGAGGTGGGGCACTATAGAGAGAGAGAATTGATTTAGCCATCAATTAAGAGAAGGAGGAAAAAGTTGCATCTGAAGGGGAAAAAATTCTGAATTCACTCTTGTCTTTTTTTTTTTAACCTTTTTTTTGTTTTGTTTTGCTTTGTTTTTGTTTATGTGGAGTGTGTGTGTGTGGGGGGGGGGACGAGCTTCTATGTTATGGTTACTTTTGATTATTTCTCTTTCCTTTCCTTTTCATAGATCTAAGAGGGAAAAGATGTATTAATGATAATGTAAAAATGAAAGATATGGGGGAAGGGGGGAGGATTAAAAGATGATAATCACTGAATAATTCCCTAAGATAACCTCCAAAAGGGGTCAGTTAGAATGGTTGGGGATACAGAAAACCAGAAAGGTCACTAGGAACATTTAAAAATTTACTTCTCCAAGATTGAGGCACAAAACATTAAACGGAATCCATTTACCAACTGACATTGTGGCAAAGACAGAGACATAGAGAGACAGAGACAGAGAGAGAGGAAGAGAGAGACAGAGACAGAGAGAGAAAGGAGAGAAAAAGAGAGACAGAAACAGAGACAGAAAGAGTGAGAGATATTAGTGATCCTACCCAAGTCACTGAACCTCTGAATGCTATGGACAACTCTTTAAGACTAATCTTGGATGAATCATTGATCTAATAGATTCTGAGTTCCTTGATCATGAGGACTGTCTTTTGGTTCTTATTGTACAAAGTCCAGGACTTTGCCTAGTTCCTGGCATATAATAAGTATTTGATAACGGTTTATTAATTGATAGGTTTGTCTTCATTGGTGAAGGGAGTTTCTATACTTGGAAATTTCTTCACAGATGAAATTAGACTAAAGTCAAAAATGTTAACAATGCATATTTCATTAACACATGAAACAACATAGACCAAACAGACTTGGGAAATGGCTCTACCATTTTTGTCTCAGAAATACTAATAACTAGAATTTTGACAGTGGTTAGGGCTTACAAAGTATCTGATATTTATATTTCATTTATCTGGTTGTCCTATGATGACGTATGATCATCCTAGTATGAGTTATATTCCCAGCTTAGAGATGAACAAACTATGAGAAGGTAAGTGACTTTCCCAGGATCACACAGCTCCATGAGGCAAGATTTAAAGTCAGGTCTTCAGTAACCCCACATTCCAGAGATAATCCATTGCAAAATTCCCTCATCAGAAAGTGATGGGCAAAAGATGGGAAAGAAGAAGCCTTGTAAGTCTCCACTCCATATTTGCTGAGCATTCTGTTATGGAAACATATAAACTTTTGAAGAATTATATATACAATATAGAACTTTTTGAAAATGAAAAACAGTAAGAACCAAAGTGTATCCTTTCCCATTGCCAAATACAAAGTTCCTATGATGGTGAAAACACATTTTGGACAGATACAGACTGGTCAGGACTCCTTTTGGGCCGAAAATAAACCACTTTGTTGTCTACCATCTATGGCCGGGCACACACACATACACACACACAAGCATAGGTCAATCAGCACCCCACATTCCTAACAGACAAGCCAGGCTGATTATCTGGACTCACAGACAGAATCCCTAAAACAAACTTTGAGTGACTATTCTGAGATAATCTAAACAGGAGACACAATCTCCAATCCCTGATTTCTGGCAAGGTTAATTAGAGAAGCACAAAACAAATGGCCAATTTCTCCTTTCGAGCTAATGAGCTTGTAAAAATGGAAGTGTTCCAAGGAATATACCAGACTGTAGCTTGGGGACCTGGCAAAATGAGATACCTTCCACACACCAAGCATCTTCCCCTATCAATCATTTCAAAGGTTTCTGTTTCTTAATTTGCTCTTCCTGCTTTTATTTTTGTAATTTCTCATGCTACTAAAAGCTTTGGAGCAATGTTGCTTTTCTCTCTTTCCTTCCTTAATTTAAAACAAATATTATTTTTAGAGGGGGGTGGGCACTGTGGGCTGCTGACTCCCTTCTTTCAGAAAAAAAGATTACCTCTACAGGAGGAACACTGGAACCTTTAGAGGCAAACTTCTCATAGACTTGTCTCAGTCATCACTTTATTTGGTATGATATAAGAAAACTTTCAGAGAATTTTAGAAATGGAAAGTAATGATAATAGTAATAAGAGCTAGCCTTTATATAGTGTTTAAAGCTTTCAGAGAATTTTACAATTATTTTATTTATTCCTCACATCAATCCAGTGGGCAGGTGCTATTACTATATTCTGAAATGACAAAGATATTGGAGTGTTTTGCCTTTTCCTTTTTGATTGTGCCTCTGTTAGAGATGAAGAACTGAGACAAATTAGGGATGGAGTAACTTGTTCAGGGTCACCCATGCAGTAAGTATCTGAGGCTAGTTTTGAACTCAGAGCTATCTGACCACAAGTTTCTCTCCACCGTCCCAGCCGGCTGTCCATCTACGTTCACACAAGGAGTTACACACAAGTGTAAATGGGAGGCAAAGCTTGATGGTGAGTTGTTGAATTTTTATTTTCTAGCCAGAGTGCGTGTATAAGTGGTGGTGTACATATGGTCATTCAACCTAAACTAATGGTGTTGCTTTAACCCAGACCCTTAAGGGACCTGCTTCAATGAATACACCTTAATGATTTGTCATTAGCATATGAATTGTTTATATGTAAATCGTTGCTTCTAAACTGGCTGAACAGTGCGTTCCCTTAAGTTGTTTAAACATTACACTCTTCACATGAATAGTCAAGCCTTGTTTAGATAGAGCAAAAACTTCGAGGCAATTCCTATTCTAGTCATAACAACAACTCACGTATGAAGCACTTGCTAAGATTTTTGCTGTAAAACAATTCTATGAAGTGAGAAATGCAAGTATTATTTTCCCCAAACCACCAAATAAGGAAATTGAGCCACAGAGAGATTGTGACTTAGCTCTCATCACAGAGGCAGGATTTGAACTCAGTTCTTGTTACTGCAGCTCCAGCTCTTTTTCCAACAACATATCACATGAATTCTCAGTTAACCAAAGACTCCAGATGAGTGGGATCCAAACTCGTGACTTTTTAGTTTCTCAACTCGAAGAGATTTTCCAACTGCTCCACTGGAACTGTTAGTTTGACTGTAGGTAAACTCTGTTTTAAAAGATCCTGTTTCAATTCAATTAAATAAACAGCTGTTGAGTACTTTCCATATGCAAAGCACCGAGGGAGACAGAAAGTTAAGTTAGACACGGTCCATCCCCTCCAGAACTTTATGGCCTAATAAAGGATGCATAATTGCCAAACTTACAGTATCAGAAACTGAGGCAGGACAATATGCAATGGCCCTTTATTAAGGGGTCCACGGTCTGGCCAATAAAGTAAACCTCAGATCTTCCTTGAGATCTGAGATGTTTCTTTCCTCCAGGATCTTAGTTTTATACGCAAATGAAGCAGACTGAAAATACAAAATCTCATTGGTTTCTAGACCCTCCAGGAGGTCTACACACAATACAGAATCCCAATGATTGAAAAATGAGCTAATGAACAGAAACTGACAGACCAATTTTGACATTTCAGGAGTCCCACCAAGGAGGTGAGCAGACCCAGGGGCTGGACTGGTACTTATCTGTAAGTATTAAGTAGACTTATCTATAAGGACATCTAGATAAAGCCAGCAGCAAGGGTCACTTGCTAGTCAAGTGCCATAGCCACCTTCCCATGTTGGGTAATAGAGGGATGGCTAGGGAAGGAGGTCAACAAAAATAGTGGGGAACTTTCCATGTAACTGAGTCACCTCCACTACTCTGCATGTGACCACTGTAACAGGGCAAAATTAAGGAGATCTTCTCCTTAGCTTATTATGATTAATAAGCTTACAATTTGCAGTTCACAGCTTCAAGGCCAAAAATCAGAATTTATAATCACTAATTCAGTGAAATCAGATCAAACTGATTAATACTGGTTGGAATAAAATAGGAGATTAATCACAGGAGACAAGGTAGACAAATAACTATGGTAAAAAAAACAACTTTAAAAATAAGTATTATTATTATTCTCCCCATTTTACACTTTAAAAAACTGAGGCAGGGAGGCTAGATTTGAATTCAAGTCTTTCTGACTAGAGAAGAAAACTGAAAAAAAAAAAGCTAAGGATATCTAACTTTAAAAGTCAAGAAATAATAAAGATGCTGAATATCACTAGCAAAAGCCTGTTGGTTCTCTACTGATATCTTTAAATGAGAATGCTCTCAATTAACAAATAGATGACTCCCATGAAGATTCTGTATGGAGGAGGCGAGGTATATAGGTCAGTAGTTGTCGATATTCTCTTGGTCATCTTTTTTCTTTAAATTTGGAGATTTTCTCCCCATGGCTTAAGTAGCTTCTCCCCCTTAAGATTTCTTAAGATTGAGGGTATATTCCCTCAATATCTTCAAAATTGTTCTTCTGACATGGATGTCTCCTCCATACACTTGGTCCAATTTTGCTACTTTTTTTTTAATCTAGGTTCTCTTTAACACCTTTTTAATCTTCTATATCTACTCAATATAGTGATTTTTGATCCATTTGAACCCTTAAGTAAAGGTAAATAAGGAATATCTATGGAAGAAAGAATAGGAATGGTTCAAGAGACAGGAAGAGAACCAGGAAAGTACAATGAAAAGAGAGGGTGTCAAAAAGAGAAGTGTGACCCAAAGTAGCAACTGTTGGGTGAAAGTTATGATTTTTGAGGACTGAGAGCTGACTGATCTCTGAGAGAACAATTTTGCTGATGGAGGGGTAGGGAAGAAAAATGGATTGCAAGAGATTGCGGAGTGAGTTGGATGATAAGGAAGTTGATGTAATGACTGTTGATTTCTCTTTTTAAAAGTCTGGCAGAGAATGAGAGAGAGATGTAAGATGATAACTCATCAAAGTATCAAGGTCAAGTGTTTTATACTGAATTTTAGCCCAGGAAAGATGTGTAACTATAAATAAAATGAAAGGAACCAATGCAGAGGGAAAGGTTGAAGAGGCAAGAGAATATGAATGACTCATTTATTCAACAAATACTATTCTTAGCACAATGCCTGACCCAGAGTAAATGCTTAAGAAAGGTTTATGGACTGACTGATTATAGGAGGTAGAAAGGTAATCAATGTATTAACAAATATTTGTTAGGATGCTAGTATTTCCAGGCACAGCACCAAGCAAGAAGGATATAAGTACAAAGAATGCGATAATCCCTTTTATTAAAACTGAGAATTTACATTTTAATAATTACATTCTAATAATTCTTATTCTTCTAAAAGAGGGAGGAATAAAGATCCAGGTAGAATCTCATCCCCTGAAGGAGGAAGAAATAAATGATGAATATGGGGCTTTTGAGATAGAGAGGAAAGGACATAAGGGAATTTAACTCTACCTTCTTAGCAAAGTAAGATACAAGGCAGATGAAAGTAGAAATGTTTTAGACTGTCTAGGGGAAATTCATGAGCAGTTCAAATCATCTCCATGAAGCAAACAGAACCCACCGAGAGTTAAATAGCATATTTTATAGTAAACCAAGTCAGAATAATTATGTGACTTTTACTAGCTAATTCTCAGATACCAGACATTCGATTTTGAGCCACGGCTATCTCCCACAAATGATCATGAGGTGGAATTTTGGATTGTGTCACCAGCCTTCCAAATTGCCTCCTGAGTGATCCAAAGAATGCTTTCTCTTATTTCTGAAATCACTGAAGATCCATTCCTGTGGGCTTTCCCAGAAGCCAGTCATGGAGATCTCTGGTTATGACCACTATGACTATCTTTGATAGGAATTAGGAATGGGGTTTGGGAGAAAGAAGATAAAATTAATGAGATTCCTTCCTCCACAACTGTCTGGCTTCTGTCTACCAGCTGTCCAGAAGAGCATCGATTTTGAATAGAATTAAACCACTATATACCACCTAGGTTGCCATCTAAACACTTACTTCCTAAGAGTCCCTCAAATTTTATCTTCTGTAACAATGGCCCTTTACTTCCATTGCCAATAATGCTGCCTGAACATATATGTTACATATGCAAATGTCATTACATATATTATATATCACATATATGTTCTATATATATATATTATATACGTGATATATGTTCTATATCATATATAATCTATATTGTAGATTATATATGTGATCTATGTTCTATATCATATATATTATATATGTTATATAATAAATGCCTTTGCTCAAAGATCTAACGACCTGGGAAAATGAGGCCCTTGAATCCAAGACAACCACTGCCCACTGAATATCTAAGTTGTAAAATTGGGAAATACCAAACCTTGAAAAGCTGCTCTATCAACTACAAAACTAATGTGGCTTAAGTGCAGGAAGAGAAGTATTTGGGATTATTGGTCGGTTGAATCCCTGTCATTACACTGGAAATAATGACAGGGCACATCAGGCTCAGAGATAATGGCATAATTGCAAAAGTGGATCTATTTTGGGTAACAATACCTTAGAATGGGGGAAGATGTGACAAATAAAGCCAAACAAAAGGAAGGGACTACACTATTTCTCCTGGCTGTAATGGCACTTTGGAAGGCCTAAGTGGCTACATTAGTGAAATTACAACGTGCACCTCAGAGCAGGAGATGAGATGACAGAGAAAGCGTTGGTCCTTGTCTTTCACAAATTCCACAAATGATAACAACAATAACCAAAAAAATGTTATTGTTCAGCAGGACCACTGGGGGGAAAAACATTCTGTTCTAGTCCACTGAAAAGTCTGGAAATCACCAACAAACCTTTCAACAAGTTGGAAGTGGTGACACGCTAGACCTAAAACTTTTTCACAATAGTGTATTTAAAACCTAGAAGAGACTAATGCATCAAAAGTACATTGACTACTTTATTTTCAGAGAAAAATGACCAGGCTTCCCAGAAGGCTCTTGGCACAGCGGAATAATGCTTATGTACACATCAGTCTGACAATGGCCTTGACCACTGGCCAGGGACCAATAACAAGGACTAATGTTTCTAGAATAAGGATTAGCAAAGCCCCTCTTACATGAATGATCCCTTTACTTGTCTATTCCACCCCAACCCACTTTTACAGACGAGAAAACTGGGGCTCGAAGGGAACAAAGGGAATTTATTTATGGTCATAAAAATGGTCATAAAAAAATCCAGGTCTCCTGACTCTAGATTCGAGTTTTTTCAGCTGCTTCATTGTGCCATAGTCTCTAGGGTAAACATGCTGCCTTAAATTAGCATAATTAATAACTTTAAAGTAGAAAAAATCAAAATATTAAAATATTTGTAGCTTTCATTAGTTTTAAAGCTCCCTTCAGTGCAGGCCCAATGCATTCCTACCTTCTCATCCCGACTGACTGTTGTCAGTCAACTGATTAACCTTTTTTAAAGCTCTTAGATAAACACAGTGCTAAATACTGGGCCCCACAGGGAGTCCATCCAATATTGTTGAGGAAGTCCTCCCTTTCTCCTACTGGTAGGGAATGCTTCTACAGAATCATAAAATTATAGGTTTAGAAATATGAATCATAAAAGAAAAAATAAATAAAATCAGTAGAATGAAATATATGGATACATTGACTATGGATTTGAGTCTTTTTAGGATAGTTATTAAATGTATAATGAAAAGAATTAAATTAACCAAATAACCTAAAGCATCAGAACTGATCAATGACCTAATAGGAACCTAAAAAAGGAAAGTAGAATCACAGGCACCTCATTCAGGTTAGAGGAAGAAAAGCAAAAAGGAAGGAGAAGGAAAGAGACAAAATGCTTTTATTTGTTGGATTTCTGAGTTTTTTTTTTTTTTTTGGGGGGGGGAGCTTTTTTTCTGGATGCACAGATTATATGCACAACTAGACTGTATGTCCCATATTGTGGGAGCCCAGCAACAGCCCAGGAGAGAGCCCATGCAGGTGAAGGTCAGCAGTACATCTGAGGGACCCCCCCACTGCTAATGCAGTCTCTTCTTCCCCTTTCATTCCCAATGGAAAATCATGTACACTTGATGGGCTTCTGCTACCTGCTGACACCGCCCTTGCCTCTGGCTCCCTGCCCTGTGCCTTGTTTATATTCTGGTTTATCTCCTGGATGAGTAGGAAGTCTAACCTTAGTTTCCATGGAGGGACTTCCTTGAAAAGTTGGGAAAGCTGAAGGATGATGATGAGGATGATGATGAGGATGATGATGATGATGATGGTAATTCATATTTATACAGTACTTACTGTACACCAGGCCTTGGGACAAGAAGAAACTATTCCTAAGATAAGAAAAGTTTCTCTGCATAAGTAGAAGAGTACAAGAATCTAAATCCTGGTTTAACAGAGCATGGTAACCTGTAGTCACCATTTGGTGACGGATGAAGTAGGTCCAACCTCAAAGTGTTCCATAAATACCAGTTATACTTCTCTAGATTTTGTCACTTGACACGTGATTTAATTTCTGTATTTGTAGGGTATTCCAGGGAGGAAATCCCCTCTGTCAATTCACAGGAATGCAATAGTTTATAGTCTTAATTAAACAACAATAGTGAATATTTGTAGTGCTAAGCATGTTGCAAATATTACATTATTTTATACTCAGCCAACCTTGTGACATAGATGCTATTATGATCTCTATATTAAAATCGGGAGACTGAGGCAGAAATGTCATGACACTCACACGTAGCACAAACATTGAAATTCCGGTTCTTCCTGACTCCAGGCCACCATATCTCCATAATCACTATATCAGCCTAATGGAATACTGAAGTGTTTGTTTTTATTTTTTCCCTCATTGCCTTCTCTATTATTAGGATAAACACATCAAATATCATGAGTTATTTCCCTTCCCCCAGATCCTCATGTCTGAGGAAAAGTCTCCTTGTGAAATAAAAAAACTCATCTAGTAAGCATCAGCTTTCTCAAATGCTTTCTCTTTGATTCTATGTGTTACATCGGATTGGTCCAAATATAGGACATATTTTCCCCTCAAACCAAATTTACACAAAACTAATGCAACCCATAGCCGCCTTCCTATTAGCATTTATCCTTTTTGGTTCTAGCTTCTCAAAGGGAAAGGTGAGGCTAGAAACATGAGGTCAGGAATGCTTCGATCAATGAAAAAGCATTGATTAAATATTTACCATATACCAGTCAGGTATATGTCAGGAGCAAGGGAAAATAAAGACATAATTATGAAAAACTCTGTCAAGAAGCTATTATTTTATTGAAGGAGACATTTAAATCTATATAAAACACAAAAAAATTATTGTTTTATACATATATGTATGTTTGTGTATATTGCATATATATGTATGTTTGTGTATGAGTATATGTGTATATGTATATATAATAAAACATTTATTTTCTCTCCATATATAAGCATAGCTATAGACAGAGATATGCTCTCATATTTTCTTTTGTTTGAATTTCCTTGAAAAATAAAAACTAAGAATTCTGCTGGGAAGTTTCCCGTGCCTTCGTGTACTGGCCCCCAAGGATCTTAATCTGGTGCCATATCTGAGCGCACAGATCTGTTCAGACACAAGGAAGTCGAAAGGTCCAAACAAACCCACTTTAAGGTGAGGTTTCCAGTTCTCTCTAAAGTTTGGAAACCCCTGGGCAGGGATGGCGGACTTCTGTAGGAGATGGAACCCAGGTTTAAATATGTGACTAGGGAAGAGAAAGTGGGCTGTAGCTTAGGTGCTTCCTGGGAGTAAGAGGAGGGGGTCTGCCAGGTGGGCACCCCCCCCCCCCAGCAGAGAGGGGCCAGGGCAAACTCAAACAGCAAAAACAGGAGGCCTCTGGAAAGCAGGAATCCCTCTGGGTTCTGGAAGAGACAGAGACAGGACTCATGGCAGCTGTTCCAGCGGCCCCCAGATATGTCCCCCACTAGATCCACTGATAGATTGGGCCTCCTCCTCGGCCATGGCTATTCTGATTTCTCTGATCCCAGGGGAAAAGACAAGAGGGTAGAGGGAAGCTGGAGAGCAGGAGGAAAGGCAGCCTGCCCTCACTACCAAGGTGAGGGGGTGAAAGGAATGAGAAGCTTCAAGGGAAAAACAGGAGGGAGAAAGGGTGAGAGTTTGGTAAACTTGAGGGCTGAGTTACCATTTACTTAAAGTTAGAAATGCTTTGATTCTATGGGAAACAGAAAATTCTGCAGAAGAAACACCCCATGTCCATGAGCTTCATGGTTCAAGATAAGTAGGAAAAATCCTACAATTAATACAACAAAGAAATAAGTAAAATAATTATAATTAAAAAAAAAAAAACTTTAACATCAAGAAAATCGAATTCTATTAGGGGAAAAATGCAATGGGAAATGTAGGCCATTGGAGTACCACAGAGATGGTGAGTGGACATATATAAAACACTCTAGCAATAACGATGCTGTTGATTTGCCAGTGGTTAAGGTGCGCATGTATGTGCGTGTGCACTGTGCAAGTTTGCATGTGTGTGCATTTGGCACGTAGGCATGTGTACGTGTCTGTATGTATCTGTGGATAAGTGCAAATGCGCAGTAACGGGGAGAGGGTGGGATGGCCTGGCTGGATTTTTGGCTGCCCACCCAGTTGGATGGGGGGCTTCTGATCCTCGGCGGCTGGCCTGCTGACCAGGGCTGCCATCTGTATTATGGCCACAGGCTACATCTGGCTTCTCTCCTTCAAAGCGCATCTGTTGGGAAGAGATTCTCTATTTTCAACATTACCTTACAAAAAAAAAAGAGCAGCAGCTCTATTTGGGGTCCCTGCTTCTGATCTGTTTCTTTGTTTCTTCTACTGGATGTCAAAATGTTTTCAATAATTGTATTGCTTACAATCTCTTCCACGTCTGGAGTGACATTTTTAATTCCATTTTATCTGGGGAGGAAAACACACACATACACACACACATTCCCACCCAAAATGGAGTTGGGTGAGGGGATTCACCAGCCTATTCCACCAAGAAGGAACACCTTGTCTGTATGTAGCTATGAGAATCACCTGTTTTTGCCTTAAAAAACCCTGGATTTTGAATTCAGCCTTCTTCCCATATCCCTAAATTTAAATAGTCGTTTCCCACATAGGGAAGCAATATGTCTAGAATTTAGTCAGAATACCTGGGTAGCCTCCTATAATGGACCTGCTATTGTTCTAACCTTGTTAGCTTTATTCCTCCTTAGCTCTCCTCTCAGCTCCAGACAACAAATAGCTTAATTTAGAACACACGGCACATATCTGCCCAAATTTCAGACAGATGGAGCCCTTAAAAATAATGCTTTCTGTGAATGCAGCACCGACCCCAGAGTTAGGAGACCTGAGTTCAAATCCAGCCTCAGACACTTCCTAGCTGTGTGATCCTGGGCAAGTCACAACCCCAAATGCCTCAGCAAAAATAAACAAAAACAAACAAAAGATCATAGATTAAAAAAATAATAGTACTTTCTTGCTGAAGGGTCTCCATGCCTGGCCAAAGGGCTGGGAGGCAGGCTTTGTCCTAACTTTATTCCTATGAAAAGCAAACAAAGAAACTAATAAGGATTTAATCAAAGTCCTTAAGTCTAATTTCTAGTCTTTTTTCTTTCTTTCTTTTTTTTTATTGCTTTGTTGTAAAATTCCAATTGCTAGGGAAGGATCTCAATGGAAGGCTTTTTTTTTTTTTTTTTTTTTTTTGCTATAATCTGAATTTTAAATTCTGTTTTTACTAAACTAGAAGTTCCACTCAGATAATCACTAGCATTCTCAGAATTGAATTAATTTTCTGTTGTTAGTTAGAGATTTTAACAGAAAAGAGATAAAGCCCTAAAAATCAAAGTGTCCAGAAGTCTATGGTGTACCAGTTTAAACTGTGTCACTGTATTCACAGTTAGAAGACCTGAGTTCAGGTCCTAGGGCCAAGTCCTGTGTGACTCTGGGCAAGCAGGGTTCAAATTCAGCCTCAGACACTAACTAGTCCTGTGTGAGATGGGCAAGTCCCTCAGCCTCTCTGGGCATCAGGGTCCTCATCTGGAAAGACAAAAGGACCTGGTTTTAAAGACATAGTCCACGACCTCTCAGCTTCCCCACTGGTCCTTTTGATGGAATGAACCAGAGGATGTCCCAGGTACCTGCAGACTATAAATCCAGCTCAGAATTGTGCAGGTCCTCCCCAAGACACTACGCTACCATGTGGTATTTGTGTTGCTTGTGCCTACTTAAACAAACTACTCCCTACACTGAGAGATGTCAGAGGCACTCATGAAAAGTGTAATATGGAAGGGAAAGGGAAGGAGGGAGAAAGGAGAGCAAGAAAAGGAGGGAGGAAGTGAAAGAGGAAGAAAGCTAAGAAGGGGAAGAATGAAGGAGGGAAAGAGGAAGAGAAAAGAAAGGAGAAAAGGAAGGAAGGAAGGAAGGAAGGAAGGAAGGAAGGAAGGAAGGAAGGAAGGAAGGAAGGTAAGAAGGAAGGAAGGAAGGAAGGAAGGAAGGAAGGAAGGAAGGAAGGAAGGAAGGAAGGAAAGAAGGAAGGTAAGAAGGAAGGAAGGAAGGAAGGAAGGAAGGAAGGAAGGAAAGAAGGAAGGAAGGAAGGAAGGAAGGAAGGAAGGAAGGAAGGAAGGAAGGAAGGAAGGAAGGAAGGAAGGAAGGAAGGAAGGAAGGAAGGAAGGAAGGAAGGAAGGAAGGAAGGTAAGAAGGAAGGAAGGAAGGAAGGAAGGAAGGAAGGAAGGAAGGAAGGAAGGAAGGAAAAGAAGGAAAAAAGAAAGGAAGGAAGAAAGAGAGGGAAGGAGGGAAGGAGGGAGAGAGGGAGGGAGGGAAGGAGGGAGGGAGGGAAGGAAGGAAAATCTTGAACTATTTTTAGAGGGCTCTCGCTCTCTCTCTCTCTCTCTCTCTCCCAAAAACCTCTCTTGGAGATTGGAACTGTGAATTCTTTTGCCAAAACTTGTCACACCGGCCTGGGGACCCTATTGCTATTAGAGTATCTCTCATCCCTCATTTTTTACACCTCAACAGAAGGAAGGAAGGATGAGAGGGAAGAAGGAAAGAAAAAAGAGTAAGGAAGGGAGGGAGGAAGGAAGAAGGGAGAGAGGAAGAAAGAAAGGAGGAAAAAAAGGAAGGAACAAAATTTTTAGAGACTATCATAATCTAGATTTTTCTAACAAACAGCAACACTAGTAGAATGTTATTATTAAAAAGAGGGACCTTTGTTCCCAGAAGAATCTTGAAGCAATTTCTTCAATACTATTAAACTCACTCTCGTCCTGTTTCCCTACAGGATTGTCCATTATCCATTTGAACTGTTTGCTCCAGATGTACATACTGATTGACACATTGTAAAGACAATGCATCTAAATTTAAAATCTGAAGAAAAAACATTTTTCATCTATTCGGTTTTTCCTTTGTAAATGGTTCCTGCCTAAGGATTTCCTGCCAAAATTTTAGGAAGAATTAAAACTCTCGTCCAAAGTTTCTATCTATTCTCAGGCTAGAATCAACTAGCATGACATCATCTTCTAAAAGGTACTTGGGGAAGAATCAATCTCTCTTCTACCTAGATTCTTCCTGGAGTGTTTTTCTTCCAAATGGGGAGCACTTTGGGGAGAGTGGACATTTCCTTGCTTCATGCAAGGATGTTTATGATCAAGAAATCACTGAATGGGGATTCTTCTATTGGGTCTTTCAAGGAATCTGGAATGATTTTAATAGAAGAGGGTCCTCTTGTTGGAAGTGAAGCTTTAAGCTAGGACTTTGGCAAAAAATCATCACTTGTTTTCATAATCAGCAAAGTGGTGTCGATGCTTAAATCACAACATAATTGTAAACAGGTACAATAGCAATAAGATCTGACATGTATAGGCACTTTAAGATTAAACTATTAAAATCATGTCTCACTTGAACTGCACAACACCCCTTTGTAAAGTGGGCACTGTAGGTATTAAGATTCCCACTTTATAGATGAAATAACTTAGGTTCAGAGAGTAGATTCTATTGGTCCCCAAATTAATAAAGATCGGATTGGCATTCAGAGATTTCTTACCTCAAAGTGGTCTCTCCCTGATTATTTTCTTTATATTATCCAGATGTATGTGTGTGTACACACACACACACACACACATATAAAACCTCATTCATTTGATAAAAAGTGGTTCTGAGGTAACAGACAAAAATGTCTTCAAAGAACTTATGTTCTATTAGAAAGAAAAAAAACATCTATGCAGATGAGTAATAGATTACACACACACACACACACACACACACACACACACCCATTAGGGTAATGGGATGATCAGGAAAAGCTCTATATTGGAAGGACACTTGGATGAAGACTGACCCTTGCATAGGATGAAGTCCATAGTGGACATAAAATGAATGGTTGTTAGTTGATTGATTGACTGGGTCCAGAAAGGATTCCAGAGGTTCCAAAAAATAGAGCTGAGGAGAGAGCATTCATTCCAGGTATGGGAATGGGAAGAGCCCAATAAATCACTAAAAGAACACTTTCTAAATCCTTATTCTAAACTAGATTAGAAGGGTGCACATTGGGAATATCAGCCAATGTAAATTCTGGGGAGACAATCCACTGGGAGACTAAGTCTTTCCCCCCAGTGCATGTACCAGTGTGTGCTGATTGGATTATTCTCTAAGTCTTGGGATCCATGGAGATGCTACACATAGCAACAGAGCAAGAAATGGGAACCTTTTCTGCGTTACAGACCCCTTGGCCAGGCTACTGACGTCTGTAGAACCCTTAAGTGCATAGTAAAAAAGCCATAAGATTTCAAGAATTATATTGAAATAAAGATGCAATTTTCTCTCCATTCCACTTCACACTTTTCTTGCAATCTATCCTTGGTTAGATTCAAGATTAAAAACGCTTGTATTAGAATAACCCAGTAAATGGTACCTTGTTTACTGGACCATGAAGATGATTAAGAATAAGGGAAGGGGAAGAGAATAAGCATTTATTAAGCACCTCCTAGATCAGTACAAGGGAAGGGGAAGAGAATAAGCATTTATTAAGCACCTCCTAGATCAGTTAAGATGCTAAGAGCTCACATTCCTCTGTCTGCCTTAGGGGCAGGGACTCTCCAGGGGTGGCTATTGTAGGAAAAGTTACTTCTAGCCAAAGACATGGGAGGACCCTTGTGGTCAGCTCTAATCCTCTGCCACAAAAATCTTCATGGACTTGAACTCAAAATCAAAAAAGGGAAAAAATTATTTAAGACAAGGGAGAATCAACTCACTGACCATGGCACATACAAATACAGCCACATATCTTTTCTATTAATCAGAACCCATGGGTGGGTGGGCAGATTAAGCAAATTTGGCTACAATCCACAGATCCAGGTCTCTCCTGAGTCCATCCCCATTCCTGGGACCTTTATGAACAGCTGAAAAAGTTCCTCACTCTCATATATTTTATAGTTAAACATAAAGAAGACTGATGCATTAATAAAAGTCCTGTATATAGTGTCACTAAAAAAACCCATAATTCAGTAATATGCGAGGTGTTCAAGTGGAAGAGCAATGCAAGATCCCAAGTGAAGGGGATTGCTGAGAGGGGCTCCAGCCTTGGCCCCTGTCAATCCCACCCTCTCCAGCCCTCCCAGGTGGTCTCAGTCTCCCCACAGCCAGTTCTGTAGCCCCTCTATCTGGTTAAGGGCACCCCAACAGATTCCTTTCTTCCTCTTGAGTTGTAAACATTCACAGTATGGAAGATTTAAGTCAATGCATATTTTCCTTCTCCTTCTCAAAAGAGTCATTTGATTCTCTTTCTAATCTCTATTAATGTCAGGGTTCAGAAACAGAAAGTTAAAATAGCATGAAAGATTTGATAGCTTTTTGTGGTTGTTGTTTTGCTCGATTTCTTCTAAAGGATATCTTTAAATCACTGTAATTTCTGTCGGTTTATTTGAGGACTCTTGACTGTCTCTAGCATCTCCACTGGGTTGAGGGAATAAAAAGTGAAACAGATTTTGTATATCGTTGGGTTTTTTAATTTATTTTCTTTTGGTCTGACCCGAAGTTGGCGGGGGAAAGGGAAAGGAATCTTAAAGTGGAAATTCTTCCCATTCATTTATTTTTCCAAGGCAAATAAGTAACTTACTTACAATTCAGAGTCTTTAGAAAGTTACTGGGGCAATTTGGGATAAAGTGGCTCACCCAAACTGGTGTGCCCTTAATTAGAACCAGCTCCAGTAAGATTGTGATAACATTGAAGGGTTGGGAAGGTACAAGCTTGACAATGGGTATGTCTCAAAGATAGTATTTGAATCTAGCACTCCAACAAAACCAATTTACTTTTTTACCAACAACTGCTTTACCAGTGACTTTCTATCACATTCCCTACATCCCTTTCATTTCTCAAACCCTTCACTCCACAGTCCTGCTATTTCTATCAACTTTCTTAGTGAATGATCTCACCACTTAATTTATTTAAAATAATATCACATCCAAGGTTTTTGTTGCTGTGGCTGTTGATTTGTTTTTACTTGGGGACAGAGCTTTACTTCAGAAATTCTAACTTTCTTTTTTTACTCTCCTGGGAAGAATAGCAATCAGCCCTAGGAGTAGGAATCTACTTCCAGTTTGTTGTATAAGAATTATAGTCTACATTCATTAACTGTTTTTGATGGATTCACATGTTTAGAAATTCTAAAAGTCCATTAAAAACCTATTAAGAGTCCTCCCTAACTGTCTGTCTCTGCTTGTATTTCTCCCTCTCTTTCCTTCTCCCCTTTGTCTTTCGTTCTGTCTCTTACTCACTCCCCAACTGAGCAAAATGTCAGACTCAGCTAATCATTCTCCTAGCCACGTGCTGAAAGAACCCAAGAGTTCTTGACTAAGACTAGGAGTCCAGCATCCCCCAAATCCCTGAGCCGGGGCCCAAACCCAGACATGCTACAACAAGGCCTAAGTCCCAGCCAAGAGCAGGCTTTAGATTTAGCATCTGCCTCTGAGGAGGGGAAATGCAGGCACAGAAAGGCAGTTCAGTGTGTATGATTAACATCTTACACATCACTTTCTTAAGTCTAGACAATCAACAAAACTGTATAAATCAAGCCCTAATTCAGTGTTTGCCTTTGTGATCTCTCACCCTGAAAATTTAACTAAACTGGATTGGGCACACGACTGGCCCCAAGAAAGTCAAAGACAGGAAGACAGGAAGGGAAAACTAGTATTCTTCCTCCCTTCCTCCCTCTTCCTCTATCTCTTTCTCTTCTTTCTCCTTTTTCTGCTCTCCTTTCTCTTTGTTTCTGTTTTTCTCTATTTCTCATTTCTCTCTCACTCTCTCTATAGATACATGCATACATAATACATGCATAGAGATACATGGGACTGATTGGACGAAGTATTTCTCAGTATTGAATCACATGATCCCTATTGCTGGGGCTGGGACCCTGAGGATCACATAATCTCCGGAAGGATGAACTTTGAACGCTGGGATATTGGAATTAGTAAAGTTGCAGAAAGTGGCCTTACCTACGGGAGGCAGCCAACAGTGGTGACTATTGGTCAAGGAGGGTTACCTGCTTTTAGTCTATCCAATGAGAAGGCTCAGGTCTTTTGCTTTTAAGTCCTGCACAAGGTGGAAGCTGGCCAGGTTCCAGGAGCACATTGGAGTTGGGATGGCTCCCAGGTGGCTCTGGGCCTCTTCCTGCAGGGATTAAATAAGCGCTTTCTCTTTGTACCTAAAGATGTCTCTGATAAGTTAATTTGGGAAAGGCATGGCAGCCCTTCCTATGGTAGCAAAGCATTGGAAACAAAATGAGTGCCCTATGATTGAGGAGTGGTTAATAAAATCATAGCATGTGAACATCACAGAATATCCCTGTCAGGTGCGAACAATAATGAATATGATATGAAGAATTCAAGGTATATAAATAAGGAAAGGAACTTTCCTTTATATGAACTGATGCCAAGAAAAATTAACAATGAAAATGAGAGGATCCCTAAAAAGAATTCAAACTGATGTGAAATGTACCTGAACTTGATCTCAGGGCTGCAAATTGCATGAGGGTGATCCAAACCAGCTAAAGGAAACCTATAGAAAGCAGTTAAAAGGGAAACGACCTAACCCCAGCTCCCACCCCAGAGGTTCGCCCTCCTCAGCCTCCCCAGCCCACTCTAAGGACTTTCAGTTGTTATGCAAAGCAACTTATGTAACAATTTCGGGAAGCTTGGGGGTGGGAACTTCCCAATTAAAATGTACTTAACTCTGTTCTCCACCCTTCTTGGGCGATTGCAATTCTCCTGCCTCAGATAATTAAAAGATCCTACTTTGGGCAGTTTTGTCGAATCTTATTTATTTCAGGGCAACCCTGAGTAGTAACTAAAAAATTAGCAGTGATCCTGAAGAAGAGGAAATAAGATAGACTTCCTCACTGACAGTCAGGGACTATCACGCCGGAATAGTCTGTCCCCTGTCAGATGTGGTGGGTCAGTCAGTCTGCCGGTAGCATTTACTAAGCTTTGTGGATACAAAGAATGATCGGACACATCAAGAGCTCCCTGTCTAAAGGAGACAATATATAAATAATCAGTTGCAAACAAGGCAACACACACACACACACACACACACAATTACTTGTAGATTACCCAAAAAGAAAACACTGATTAAGAACTGGAAAGGTTGTTTTTTGCTAAGTCTCCTTCCTCACCTATCTTTTTTTCAAATTATTTAGCATTAGGATTAAATGATAGAATTCACATTTTTTGTGTGTTTGTTTTGATACCTTTTTAGCTTCAGATTTCAGCTGAGATTTACTTGAAGGAAAGCTTGGAGGCAGATAAGATTATGGCCTGTGGAAGTAAGACAACTGGGAATGATAAATGAAGAGCTACTATTTGCCTAATTCTGCATCAACTGGTCAGTTTTAAGATAAAATCTTATCTGTATCCTCAAGGTTTGAATTCAGACTTCTCTCTAGTCAATTCCATCTCTGCCACTCTCCCACACTGGAAACACAGTCAGGAAAAAATAAAATAAAACATGCCCAGAAACAAGGGGTTAAAAAGAAAGAGAGCAGCCCCAAATGTTTGCAGACTCTGCCTTCTTGCATTTTAAAGTGAAGAGAAAGGAGGAAAGTGAATGTGGGAAATTACAGTATATAAATAAAATTATTGATATTATTAATCATCATACAGCCTTAGAGATTTTTGTCTTATGTACATTTCAGAGGCCTTCTGGGGCATTCAATTTTCCATACTTATTCATTAAATAGGGCTATTAGTATTTGCTAGGCCTTGATGTGCAAAAATAATTTAAATACAAAATTTAAATAAATAGCATTTGATACAGACTTGGTAAGGAAAAGGAATGAAAAGGATTTTTTGTTGGCCCTCTTTGCAGAACTTACTTTGCAAAAAAGTTTAGCTTCTGTGAGTGACTGTAATAGTCTATCAAGGAAGAAATGATTGGAGAATAGATTGGGGTGATGAGGGGGAGGAGAGGAAGAAGACAAAACTAGATTTCATCCCTGGGGCTATGGCAGGAATCTCCTACTTGGTCACCTTGCTTCAAATTTCAACCCTCTTCAGTTTATTCTTCGCAGAGCTGCCATGTGACTTCCTTAAAACACAAGTCTAGCCACATCAGGCTCCTGTTCTAAAAACTCTAGTGGCTTTCTGTTGCTTAAAGGATCAAATAGAAATACCTCGATGACACTAAAAGGTCTTTACAACCTGATGCCAACTTTTGTTGCCTGGCTTATACACAGGACTCCTTGGCATTCCTAGTATACATCCCATCTCATCATAGTGTGTGATTTTTGTGATATAGTTTTATAATCCCTTGCTAAATTTTTATTGAAATTTTTTGCATTGATATTCATCAAGGAAATTAGTTTAGAGATTTCTTTCTCTGTTTTTACTCTCTCTAGTTTAGGTATCAAAATCATATTTATGTCATAAAAGAAATTTGGAAGACTCCTTCTTTTTTTCAAATAGTTTATTTAGCAGTAGAATTAAATGGAAAAATGCACATGTAAATCCATCTGGACCTGGATTTTTTTTTTTTCCTTAGGAAGCTCATTGTTGGCTAATTCAATTTCTTTTTCTAAGATATGGTTATTTAAGTATTCTATCTCCTCCTTTGTTAATTGGGGCACTTACTAGTTTTTGTAAATATTCATTCATTTCACTTAGCTTGTCAGTTTTACTGAATATAATTGTATAAAATAACTCCTAATAATTGCTATAATTTCATCTTAATTGGTGATTATTCACCCTTTTCAATTTTGATAGCCATAATTTGGCTTTCTTTCTTTAATTTAATAAACTTAACCAATGGTTTATGTATTTTATTGTTTTTTCCTCCATAAAATCAGCTTTCTTTACTGCTTCATTTTTGAAAAATTTCTATTTTATCAATCTCTCTTGATTTTCAGGTTTTCTCTTTTGGTGTTTCATTGGGGATTTTGTTCATTTGTTCTTTTCTAGGCTTTTAAAAAATTTTAGCTACATGCATAATTCATTAATCTGCTCTTTTTGGCTTTTATTGATGTATGATTATGTTGAGGTGTAGATCAAATGTTGAGGTCTAGATTTGGGGTACCTAAATGAAATTAGGGTTTAGTTAAGGTCTAGTGGCAGGTTTGGGGTACAGGAAGTCAAGCAGAGCTCCCCTGCAAATCCCTTGGATTCGGCGCAAGGATACAGCGGTATATGAAGTCTGGTAGTGGCGCGGGATTCCCAATAAAAGCATTTATTGGCCCAGGGAGCTAGATTGATAAAAGAGGTTTATTATGGAGTTTAGAAGTAGGAGATAGGTGAAGGTAGAGATAAGGGAGGGCACTGGACAGAGGGTCCAGTGGACAGAGGGTCCACACATGGCTACCATGTTTGGAATCTCTGCAAAGAGGGGTTCCTAGTGTGGTCCTTTTAAGTAGGAGACTTAGCTGGAGGGGCTTTGGGGTGTAGCCCCAAAGTTGGCTCAGATCCAGGAGGGGCTGGGACAGGTCCGGATCTTCTATTGGAATTCAAAGGGACCAGGATTTGTGAGTCAAAGGGTAATTTACATTAACTGGGGGGGGGGAGGGGTTGGGAATCAAAGATTGGAATCTTTCCCGCATCAATTATATATGACATATTGATGTACAGAGATATAAAATTTCCCCTAAATACTAACTTGGCTGCCTTGCACAAATTTTGTCATGTTGTCTCATCGTTATATTTATTTTTAACAAAATTATTGCTTGCTTCTATGATTGTTCTTTGACTCACTCAATCTTTACAGTTGGGTTATTTAGTTTCCAATTAATTTTTAATCTATATGTCCATGGCCCTTTATTGAATATCATATTTTACTGTCATATGGATCTGGAAAGGGTACATTTAACATTTCTGCTTTTTTGAATGTATTTGTGAAATATTTATGCCCAATACATGCTCAATTGTTGTGAAGTGCCATATACAGCTAAGAAAAAGGTATACTCCTTTCTATTTCTATTTAGTTTTCTCAAGAGGTCTAATATTTAAATTTTCTAAAATTGTATTCATTTCCTTAATTTTTTTCTTATTTCATAGTTAAATTTATCTACTATTGAAAAGGGAAAATGTAGTTTTCCTATCTATTTTCTCTTGTAATTTATTTAACCTTTCTTTAAGAATTTGGTGTTATGTCATTTAGTGCACTGTATTGTCTTTTATGCTTTTTAGCAAGGTATACTTTTCCTATTTAGCTCTTTTAATTGGATCTATTTTTTTTGTTTTTGCTTTCTCTGATTGCTATCCCTGACTTTTTTATTTTTAAACCTCAGCCAATGAATAATTGCTTTTGTTCCAGCACATTGTTTTTACTCTATTTCTCTTCATTTTAAGTGGTTTTTGATAAATGACTTTTTTTTCTTAAATCTTCTATTTTATGGGTGAGTTCATGCCATTCACATTCACAGTTATGATTACTAAATGTGCATTCCCCCTTTTATTTTTTTTTTTTTTGTTGATCCTTCTCTTTTTTATTCTGTCTCTCCTCAAAATTCTGCTTTGCTTCTTACCACTGCCTTGTTTTATTTGCCCTCAATTTTATCACACCATCTCCTTCTCTTATCTCTTTCTCCTCCTACTTCCCTATGGGCAAGATAGATTTATATTATCAATTAAATATGTATGTGTGTATATATATATATATATATATATATATATATATATATATATATATATATATAAATGTAAGTATGTATGTATTTTCCTCTTTGAATCAATTTAAATGTGAGATAGTTTCAAGTGGCCATTTTCCCCTCCATTGTAATATATATTTTTTATTTTCTCTCTTTTCCCTTTCTCCCAAGGCAATCTTCTTTCTTGTCTATCCAATTTTTTTGCATCACCCTAACATAATTAACTAATTCCTGTACTCTGTATGTAGTATCCTTCTAACTACCCTGATAAAGATGCAGTTCTTAGAAATATCTTTTAAGTTACATGTACCAGTTTGACCTTATTGAGTCTTTTATGATTTCTCTTTTTTTATTTATCCTTCTCTTAAGTTTTATATTTGAAATTCACATTTTTTTTTCTATTTAGGTCTGATCTTTTTATCAGGAATGCTTGAAAATCTTCTATTTCATTAAATAACCTTTTTTTCCCCCTCTTGAAATATCGTGCTTAGTTTTTCTGTGTATTTTACTCTTGCTTGGAATCTAAGTCATCTTAAGGTAATAACTAAATAATTCTGAATGTGGTTCCATGGTATTGAATGGTTTCTTTAAAGTTATATCTAGGCTTTTTCTTTAAGTGTGGCTTTCAGATGGTCCAATAATTATTATCTCTCTTCAATCTATTTTCTAAACTAATTTCTTTTTAACAATATATTTCAGATTTTCTTTATTTTGACAGTTTTATTGTTTTTTAATATCATTAGCTTCTAGTTGCCTATTCTAGTTTTTAAATTTTTAATTTTAGAATTAAAAAATTCTAATTTTTAAGGAATTGTTTTCTTCAGTGAACTTTTGCACCATTTTTTTCACTTGACCAATTCTGCTTTTTAAAGAGTTATTTCCATTAGTGAAATTTTTTAATAACTATTTTTCTTTTTGACAAATTCTAATTTTTTTACGTTTATTTTCTTCAGTATTTCTTCCAGTATTTATTTTCTTCACTATGTCACCAAGCTGTTAATTTTCTCTTCATAATTTTCTTTTTTTTTTTTTTGCTCATTCTGCACTTATTTTTTCTCCACCACTGAGTAGAATTTCTATTTTTAAATATATTATATTTTAATATATTTTTTAATTTCTAGGAATTCTTGTTAGACTTACATTTGACTCACTTTTTCTCCCTTTCATGCTTTATTTGCAGCTATTTTGACTTAATTATCTTCTTCTGAATTTGTGTTTTGATCTTCAGCATCACCACAGTATTTTTTAATCGTCAATTTCTTTTGTTGTTGTCTATTTCCTCATTTTTCCACCCTGTTTCTTGACTTTGAACTGCAAAATTCAGCTTTGAACTTTTGTTTGGCTCCAGTCATTATTTTAAAGTTATTCGGAGGGCAATGTTGGAAAAACCCTATTTTGCCTTCTTTGCTTCTCATCTCAATATCTGAACTCAAAACTACTAAAAAGAGAGCATGTATGTCCCAGCATCCTCATAAGTCTATGTCCTAATGAGAATAATCCGGCTATATTCTTTTTGATTCTATAAGTTAGCATTATATTGTTAAAAATAAAAGAGAGTCACAGAGAAAGACCTTGCACAAAGTACTGAACATTTACTGTAAGACTTACAACCTCTAATTAATCCTTCTCCAGTTTATTAATTTGGACAACAGGAAAAGAAGGTGCTGAGTTGGATTAGTTAAAGCAGAGAAGAGGAATAAGAAACAAGAAAAAAATACATTCAAAAAAATTGCAAAATTAGCCAGCCATGACTAGTATCAAAGATAAACCTGGAATAATAATAATAAAAAAAATTATTCCCCTTCTCCCCCATTTCTCTACTGTACTTTTAATTCACACAAATGACATTCTAATGGGAGCTTTTAAAAATTCCCTTCTCAAGTGTATTTTTTTTTGTATTAAGGCCATGTGATCCTTTTTACATTTCACTAGTTTGCAACGGTGTTAGAGTTCAGGTATAATTTATGAAAAATGAAAGGGATCATAATTAGAGCCTGCTGTAGAAAAAATTAAAACGTGCCCAGCAATACAATGATACAAGGTCAAAGCAACCTCTTTTGTCTCCCGAGGGTCTCTGGAACAGAATAGTAAATTGTTTGACAGTCAGTCTTCCCGTGTTCCTGTTTATACATGGCAACGATGGTTCTCAGGGAAAACAAAATCCAACCCTGGCTGGAATCAGGCCTTAGCTTCGAAGCCCCCTAACTCTGTCCTCGAGTCAACACAGCCTAAGCCTGTCATTAGGCTGGCTTTGTAAAATAAAATAAAAGAAACATGGACGAAAATATAGCAGATATTACAAAACTCAAGCGGGCGATGATGTTGAAGTTCAGAGAAAAGATTGTCCTCTGAGAACAAAAGTCTGTCTCTAACTTTATAATGAGACTTTGCCAAGGAGGGCTCCGAGATTATTCACTGCTGCTGCAGTCAGAGGCCCCATGAGATCGCCTGTGCATCAGAGCTACATACAGTAATGATCGCTAAATTTGATCATATTTCCACATTAATTGGTCTTTGGTCTGTGGGGAGTGTGCTATCAGTTTCCAGAATGGCAGCCCATGAGATATGGACAGCCAACTCTGGCTGCAACATTTACCCCGAGACCATAACAAACAGGCCGATCAGACAGCCCACGGCAAAGAAGTATCAATATACAGATTTATCATCTTATTTCAATACAAATCACTGGATATCAAGAATAATGTGCTTTGGGCTTCCTACAGACAGCCAAAAACCCTGATTTAAGAAGAAGATTGTCTTTTCTAATTTGATTCATTCATTTGCATCCCTCCCCTCTAAATAGGATATAATTCAGCCTTTCTTAGCATGACCACTAATAATTACTCAGTTGTATTGATCAAATCCTATTTTCTAATCACAATTACTTTGGTTGCTTTGGGAGGTTTATATTATAGCTGTAGATATAAAGGTTATTAGGATGTAACAATGAAAATGGAGGGCGGAGAGAAAAGGTAAATTACTCTATGGAATTTTCCCCTATTTGCTCCTTATAAATACATCCATACCACACCTACCATGCAATTGAAGCTCATTTTATATGATTAAGATAATAATGTGAGCTGGTTTATCTACATGAAGCATTATGGCTACTTAATTGTTAGATTTCTAAAATAATGTTGAGTAATAACTCAGAAGTACCCAGGTCAGTAGCTCTATACAAACAAACAAATAAAGGTGTCCCTGAGGGAGGTGATTCAATTCTAGTTAAATATTTATTAACTCTACTACAGGCAAGACCCTGAGCTGCTAGGAACACAAAGCTATGTGGCTAATAGACTTTTAATGGGATTGGACCTGGGATTTCAAGGGTATAGGAAGTCCTCTTCACTGATGAAGATGAGCCCCTTCTCTGTAACATAAATTATCAGAGTTGCCTAGAGCATTAAGAAATTTAGGGACAAATATATGTAAGGAACAGCATTTGAACTAGGGTCTTCCAGTTTCAAGATTAGCCTTCTCTTCATATACTATTTTTATTCTTTTTTTAATCACAGTTTAGGAGCTTCATATTTGGTCAGGAAGAATGATACTTAAAGATGATAAATTTGGCCACCATAAATTTGAATGTTTATCAATTGAATTGGTTATACTTGAAAATCTTACTACAAAATAAATACCCAAGTAATTCAGTAGGTTATTCAAACCACCATAGCCCCATGTAACCATAAGACATGATCTGGTCCAGTTTTTTTTTCACTTGGCAGATAAGTAGAACCAAGTCTAAAAAGTGAATAAGTAAAATAATAATAATAATAATAATAAATTTTTAAAAAATTTAAAAATGAATAAATAGTGTCTGAGATGGCATTCAAACCTAATTCTTTCTGAAAACTCTATCCCTTAGGCCATCCTGTCTCCCTAGAAGAGAATCTTTTCACTCCAAAAGGATAAATTCTGGATTTAAAGTAGGTATGCTTTGTTCTGAACATTTTCCATTGAAATCTCCATTACCAATTCTAGGCCCTCATCCTCTGTCAGGAAATGTTAATAACTGACATTTAACAGCACCTGCTTTCAAAGGGTTCTTTGTCTCAATGGGTGAGCAATATGCAAACAGCTACCTGCAAACAAGAGATGGATAAGATAAATGGGAGATAACCTCAGAGGGAAGGCAAGAGCATTGAGGGGTTCAGGCAAATGCTTCCCGTAGAAGCTCAGACTTCCCTGTAACTCAGAGAAGTCAAAGGAGACAGTGATGAGAAGGAAAGAATTCTAGGTGTGAGGGACATTGAGAGAAAAAGGCCGGAGTCTGGGGATTTGGTATCTTATTTGTGGACAATGTAGTTGGATCCTAGGGTATGGGGTGAGGAGATAGGGATAAGGGATTAGAAGTCTGCTGTTGTTTTTTGTCCTTTTTTCTCAAAAAGGATCAGGATATTATGCAAGTGAATTGGATTTAAGAGGGCAAGGTCCCCCGCCTCAGTTTCCCCTCCAGAGCCATGGGTCCAGTAGCCAGAGAGAGATCAATTGGACTAGAGATGGGAGAGACCTTGGACTTTATAAATTAAGATCTTCAACAGGTCTCAAGGTTATAAAGGAGACAGGTTATGAAAAGACTTACATGCAAAATAGAGAATTTTATATCTGATTCTGAAACTAGTATGGAACCATTGGAATTTGTTGGATAGCGACATTTGTTTTATGACGATGGATTTGACATCTGAGAGTAGACTAGAGTAAGGGAGAAATGAAGCAGACATAAATCAGAAAGCTATTGCAGGTGTGAGATAATAGGGTCTTGCATCAGGGATGGGGATGTGGAAGTATCAGAAGACAACAGGTGTCTTACGTGAAAGGTGGAAGAGAAATGCTTGGATTTGGTGCAGAATGGCTATGGGGGTGAGAGTGAGGAAACTAGAATGCTGTTAAAGATTAAAAACCTAAATAAAGGAGGGGATGATGGGCTTTTGATAACAATAAGAATAGGGAAAAAAAGGAAGTTTTTTTAACCATTCAAGATGGCCATAACCAGTTAGAGATGCAAGGGTTTAGAGCTGGATGCATGGATGTGAGAACTCCTGGCAGGAAATTAGAATTGAATACATGGGAACTGATGCAAAATAGCATAGAGGGAAAAAGAGGGCTGAGGATGGAGCCTTCTGGGGAAGATATTCATGGGTAAGAATTAGCTGAAGATCACACGAAGAAGACTCAAGGGGGATGAGCAGAGAGGAGGAGGGGGAATCAGCAGAGATTCAAGTCATGAAAATTGAGAAAGAACCAGAAAAAAAGAATAGAAGTCTTCAGAGGGATCAAGAATGATGAGAACTGAGAAAAAGGCCTGAGATGGTCCAAGGACAAACCAGCAAGTGTGTGAGACTGAACCAAACTCAGCCTGGTTCTGTGGCTCCACATTCTAACTCCTTCTGTGTGGCCACCCCTCAGTTGGTCACACATTGCCTTATTGTGGAGTTTTAAATCTATTATTTGCAGCACTTTGCATGCTCTCTTTGGTTTCTATCAAATTTTGATGGAAATGAATTTTTAAAATCAAATAAACAATTTCAAAAATTCATATCCACAGTTTTTAGAGAGTTAGGTCAGTGAAGTGGAAAACATTAAAATTTGGAATCAAGTTCAAACCTTGACTCTTAAATATACAATGTGTGACCTTAAGAAAACGAATTTAACTCCTCCAGTCACTTCTTCATTTCATCTGGTTAAAGAAGCAATTGGACTAATTTATGTCTTTACTTTTCTGGAGTCCTCCAAGTGCCAGCTAAAATTCATTTCCCAATCCCCTTAATACTAGTGCCTTCTGCCTGCTGATTATCCAATTTATCTTTTCAATATCCTGTTTGTACCTAATTGTTTTCCTATTGTCTTCCTCATTAGCTGTAAATTTGAAGCCAGGGACTGTCTTTTGCAAATTTTTTTGTATCAATAGGGATTAACACAGTTCCTGACATATAGTAGGTACTCAGAAGCTTGCTAACCAGCCACCAATCTTCCTTCCAGTCTTAAATCTTTGGATATTCTTTTAAAATCCCTAATATGTACAGAACATGCTGTCAGGCATAAAAGGAGTTAGAAAGCTCAGATAAATCCGGGTCCCTGCCTTTATTATACTAATATGTACCTGGTAGACTAGACCCTGATCATAATAACAACCAGTAATAAACCCATAAGTGCATTGGACAGAGCAATGTCCAACCAAATTTTTGATATACCAGAGGGCTTCACAAACCTTAATATAATGTTTCTTTCTGCCTTACTTACTGGACAGAATATTCAAATTACTTCTATTTTAAGCAAATCAGCCTCTCAGCCCAAAGTTAAAATTTTAATACAGAGTCACACGTTGCAGTACATGCAAGCAGATACACAAATAGACACACACACACATCCTTTTTATGCTCTTAAGAGTGTACACTCGCCAGCTGCTGCCTTTCTGGACCTGACTTTCATAGAACAATTTCCTTTTAGCCACAGGACACCATCAGAGATGTTAAAAATAGATTACCCTTCTCCTTATTCATCCTGAGGAAGAGCACTAATGTTCCAGGTAGAGGCCCTATTTTGTGTGATTCACTGGAAATAAGAAATGATCAGCACCCTAGCAGAGAGAGTTGGTTCACTTGTAGAGCCTGTAGCATTTTTATTCAAGCCTGACCCTTGAGAGCCAGTTTGAAACAGCCCCTGCCTTCAAATTGCAGAGGAATTATTCTCAATTACAGGCTGCTTTCTTTTAAAAGGGATAGTCAGTGATCAGTTCTGACCTTTTTTTTTTCTCTGACAGGTCAAAATGATGAAAAAAATGACAGGCATTCAATTTTGAAGCTTTTGAGGAGAAGGGGGTTGGGGAGGAAGGTTATATTACTCAACTAGATATCAACTCTCTTTGTGGGATTCATTTGTTAAAAATCCTCCACTTTCCCACTGCTGAATAAATTGTATGTGGCAATGTAATTTTGCTTAAAGTTACTCACTTAATGTTTTAATTTTAGTATCATTTACCGAAATCTTCCAACAATCAATCACTTTGGCTTGGGCTTTCATACCCTGGGGTGGTTTTGCAGAGCACCCAGATTTTTACTTTCCTCCCCCCTTTCCCCCAACCATCTTCTGAGAAAAACCACAAATAACTTAGACCAGATGACCTCTAAGCTAAATCTGTGATCTTGAACTTCTCACGGGAGACCTTGGCTATCCATACTAGATCTGGCTATTTGGCCAATAAAGTTTTAGTCAACTGGATTTGGTTGAATATGAGTGTTTTGGAAATTGTTTTCCTATTGTCTTCCCACGTTAAAATGTAATCTCTTTGAGGTCAGGGATTATTTTTGGACTTTATTTATTTCTAGCTCTTGACATATGGTAGATGATTCTTCCAAGCATTGAAATTTTTTTGCTTTCTTATTAGGTAAAGGAGGGGATGGAGGGAAGGAGAGCATTTGGAATTTTTTTAAAAAAGGTTTTTTAAGAAAAGAAAAATACACACACACATGTTTTTAAGAAAAATATATATTTCAAATATATATATATATATATATTTTAAAGAAAAATACATACATACATACACACACACACACACACACACACACACACACACAGACATATATACACACCAGTGCTGGGGCTTGGAGGGGAATGGAGGGAAAAAGTTAAGAACTAACCCCCAAACTATATTTTTAGGACTAGGTTTGTTAAATTCTTGATAATCTAGCTCCCCAGCCCAGCTAATTAGGGGTGGGAGTTATTTCTGCATCAGAGCTGCCACTTTGGAAGACTTCAAAGAGATGAAAAGGACCCAAGAATATGTTTTCCCTTTAGGAATGCTTCTGACCCACATTCGGATCAGTTGATGGCTGTTCCCACCACTGTCTGAAAGTTTCTTTAAAGTTGCCTGAGCCTCCATGAACATATGTCCCTTGAACCTCTTAATGACCAAACTGTAGCATAAAAGCCCAAAGAAGGCTGTATACAACCCTTGGAAATTCAGATTTAGGATTGACTCACTGATGACATCACCCAGCCAGAATATTGACCCACTCTCTCTTTTTTGCTCTTGCTATTCTTCTTTCCTCGAGAACAGACAAAAATTGCTTTTCTGAGAAGGGTAATATAATTTCTTTAGGGTGACAATGTTGAAGGGGTTACAAATATAGCATGGCATCAGAACAGGATTAAGAAAAAAAGGGGGGGAAGTACTCAGACATTCTGAATATCTTACAAGACAAAAGGCACAAGCCAGTCCAACACTTCGGCTTGTCCATTCATAAAAGTGAGTAGAATAGGATAGTTTTTATATGTTTAAATCACTCCAAGGAGGATGATTCCTAGAGTTGGAAGGCACTTTAAATGTCACCAAATCTAGATTTTATGGTCATTCAATATCCTTCAAGATATTGAAAGGCTATCATTTATGCTCATACAGGCAGTCTATATATTCATATATCTTCTAAAAATGTATGGTTTATGAACATTTATATCAAATGAGAAGCTTTTATTAATCCTTAGATTCCATGGAAATAGGGCTTTGTTTTTATTCAGAATATATAATTCTGGATAAATCAATATCAATCAATAAAATTAAAATTGTAGAATTTTTAATGGTAAATTAAACTTTACCTCACCAATGTAGAACACTATTCTGTTAGAGTTTGTGTGGGGACATCAAAAGGCTGAGTGATTTGCCCAGAGTCCCACAGCCAGTATGGGAAAGATTTGAATCCAGAACTTTTCTGGCTCTGAAGCTAGATCTCTGTCCACTACCCCATGATGTCACCTCTCTATTATCCAATTATTCTTACCATGCTTGATGTATCTCCTGCTCTAATCAATAAAAGCATGGAAGAATACATTTCTACCATTAATTATAACATTTAGTTATAAGGGTATTTACCATTTAATATTTATTTATTATATTTACTCTAAGAATATCATAGCATAAACTTGTCTGCATTTTATTTTAAAGTTATTAAAGTTATTACATGCTTTTTGGGTGACATTTGAGTTTAACCTTGCATAACCAGAGTGGTAAATATTGTCTAATCTAAATATATCTATTATAATCCATATATTCTTCTGCACAATATTTTTATGAATCATACATGCATTCATGCAAAAATCTCAGGTCACTGCAAATACCTATACAATCTAATTTCAAAACTTTGCTAGCATTGGAAAAAACACTTTTATTGGAAGGTTTAATGCTCCTTATTTAAGTAAATTGCTTAGTTATTTTTCCTCTCTCAGATATACCAGATTCTTGTTGTCTACATTCTAATTCTCTCTCTCTCTCTCTTTGTGTATATATATATATATATATGTATATATACACACACACATATACACACACACACACACACACACACACACACATATATATATATAATTATGAGTACCAAAAACAAAAAACAAAAAGGGTAAGCCCACCAAAGGTGAGGAATGAATTAGGCCAACAGTGGGGAACTTTTCTCCCTTGATATAACAATGAGTCTGAATGACTCCAGAGTCCTTTGGTTCCATAAATCTCCCTGGAGCTGCAGGGAAGAAATGCTCTAAAGATCCAAGAAGCAACATGATATCTGTCAGTATCTGGGGAGTGACAAGCAGAATTTCAGGAAAATAGAAGTGAGAAAGGCAGGTTATGGCTCCGGGTCTAGCTAAATATTGTCTGACCATAATAATGAAAGTCAGGGTCTTGGGCAGGAATAATTGAAGTTATTGCAGCCTGGGAATTGGGGTCAGTTCCCACCACTAGCACTTTGGTCATGGTAAACTAATTTAATCTCTCTGTGTCTCAGTTTCCCCATATGTAAATGAAGAAACTGGACTTGATGGATTCTAATTCCCTTCTAGCCCCAATTCTGTGATCACTTTCAATTAAGTACAACCACAGGATAAAAATATTTTTGTCCTACTATTCACTTATTCACTCAATTTGCAAGCATTTATTAAGCACTTACTGTATGTCAAACATACAGTACTAAATCTAGGGATGTACATGACAACAATAAAATGATACCGACTTAAGGATTCTAGGTTAGAATTTTACTTCTTACAAATCATGTTACCTCTCAGGCTCAGTTTCCTCAACTGTAAAAATGTAAAAATAGAACTTGATGACCTTCAAGCTCTTGTCTAGTTCTTGAGGCACGATCTTATCATCTTATGGGCAGAAGGAGTCTACTTTTGACAAATACTTATTAAATGCATTATATCAGGACAAGGAAATATGCTAAATGGGTGTTTGTGGTTAAGAGGGAAAAAAGAATGGGAATAAATAAATGAAGAAAGGAATGAATGAATGAGTAAATAAACATACATACAAATAAATAAATAAATGAACAAATGAATGAAAAAACAAATAAATCAATGAAATAGTCATCCTTCTAAAGTTTATAGTCTATTAAACAATCCAAATCATATAAGGAAAAAATTCTGGATTCTAGTCCTGCACTGGACTATGGGAAAGTTTGATTCATTTCTTACTGTTCTAGGTCAATTGTATAAAAATCAAGTAGAAAAGCTTGATTCGATGAGCAACTAACATTATCTGTGTTGTATTGTATTTTTATTTATTTTGTTAACCATTTTCCAATTACTTTTTAACCTGGTTCTCTTGGCCGAGCAAAGGAGCCTGGAGTTTAAACAGCTTTCAAGACTTGAAACTGGACAGGAGATATGAGCTGGAGGGAGTTTTGTCATGGAGAGTTCCCAATATGGATGAGATTCCAAAGAAGGAAAAGAAGCAGAATCAGGATTTTGGATAATCCGAAGAATATTGCTTACAAAGTGACGAGCTGGGAATCCAATGTGCTGAGTGCTTCTTGCCTTCTCTGCCTGCCAGGGGCTAACAGAGCCATGGCTGACTTAGGGGGTGAGGGATATAGGTCTGGGGGCACCTAAGACACCCCCATTATTGATCAATGCAACAACTTACTGAGGTTGATGACTAGAGGAGACAAACGAAGGCTTTTTCTAACCACAAGCACCTGCGATCGGTCAGCCTAATTGCCAAACCTGGCAGCCAAACCCCCGCCTCTCTCCCCCACCTTATCCTCCCCTCTTGAGGGGCTTTCCTGGAAGTTGATTTCGGCTCTCAGATTTGCCCCTTAAGTGCTTTTGTCTGTCTGCAGTTTTGTTTTCCCCAAGACAGGAATTCCACCTGCCTGCTCTCCAGACCTCACCTTTGATTACTTAAAATCCAGGCCCTTTACAGCCTCATCTCTAGGGTTCACAATGGGGTACCTAGATCACTCCCATTTTGCACCTGATCCATCTTGCTGCCTTTTCCCGGACCAGCCATTAAAGCTGGGCTGGGTGGGGGGAGCTAGGCTCCCCCTGCTCAGGGGGGGCAGAGTTCCCAGAATATAGCAATTCTTACCTCTAAGGTTGAATACCCCTCCTGATCCCCCCACCCCTCATCCTCCAGGTACAGCCGTTTCCCTACTTCAGGCTGCCCAAATCCAGACTTCATCCTCCCATTTAGCAGGGAGCAGGTGGCAAGTTTGTATCTGGGATGGAAATGGGCCTAAGAATTAGGGAGCCCTGGGAGCCCCCTCCCATCAGACTGCTCTGCTCGCTTTGTTCTATGTTCTTTCCCTGTAGTTCTCAAACTTTTGGCTCAAGATCCCTTTAGCTCTTGAAAATTATCAGGGACCCTGCAAAGAGCTTGTCTTATGTGGATTATATTTATCGATTTTTATCTTATTGGGAATTAAAATGTCTTAATATTACCATGAAAATGACCTCAATCCTAACCTCTTTAGAGGTTTCTGGGCCACATTTTGAGAATCAGACTCCACCTTTTGTAAGAGAAAGATAGCCCGGCACTAGCCTGGAATCCGAGTTCAAATGCCACTTCTGATGCTTTCTGTTTGACTTTGGTCAACTTATCGCATTTCCCTGGGCCTCAGGGCTGGTATCTTGGCCCTGAGATGTTTGTGTTTTACATCTTTCCTGATGATCATCTTAGATATTCCTCATAATCTTGTTTTCTAGTAACTGGGTCTCATTGATTTCTTGGTTGCTGGCCAATCTGGTTCCTTACCCGTTGTTGGTATTTGTGTCCCATCTTCTCCCTTCCTCCCAGCTCTCCATAGAATATAAGAATAAGGGTCTCCCTTTTGTATTTGTGTCCCAGCTTCCCCATCCCATCCAGCTCTCCAAAGAGTTTAAGAACATCTTTTAATTTACAAAGTGCACTTAGGAAATATTTGGCACTTTATAAAGCACTTAGGACTCTCCTAAGACTAAGAGATAATCTTCCCCCAAGGCTGGGAAGTGGGTCTGTCTGTCTTCCAAGGAAGAGGACTTCAGGCCATACTTGTGACCTCCCTCAGGTCCCAACACATTGCAATGGTGGAAATGCCAGGAGGATGCTTGTCTCAATGACTGGAGAAAACCAGAATACAGGCCATGAGCTCCACCCATCCAGCCCTAATCTCTTCAAGGGCAGATAAAAAGAAAGGCTGCAGCACTTTAATTTTTAGGAGAGATTTCCTCCTGAGTTGGAATGAAGCAAAGAAATCTCAAGAAGGTACAGAAGTTCAACTCGGATCTGCTACGGAGGCTCAAATTCCATGATGATGGAGTTATCTTCATGGAAGAGTTTCAGATCAGGGCCAGAGGTTTCCCTTCCCCAGGAACCCATCGATGCTTTCCACCTAAATCCTGCTATGCCTATTCTCCTCATATAAGTGTAATAAATAATAATAATAATAAAACTAATAAATAAATATTATATGTGTATTATATATAATTATATATACATAAATACATGATATAATTTAATTATATGTAATATAATTATTTATTATATTAAATAATAAGAAAAATAAATAATTAAGAAAAGTCCATTTTGGAAATACCCATAAGTCTAGAACTACTACAGATGCATAAAAAGATGATGAGACTTTTTATTTTGACCACAGACATCTGGGACCACAGACCACCATATCTGGTGGGCTCAATGTCTTTGAACATATACTTTTTTTTTTTTTTTTTGCAGTTTTGTGTTTTCTTTTTTTCTTTTTTTTTTAATTAAAGCTTTTTATTTTTCAAAACATATGCATGGATAATTCCTCAACATTAACTCTTGCAAAACCTTGTTTGATCATATAATTTCAAAATTGAGGTTAACTGTGAAATCCTGGAGAACCTAAAAGATGTTAGTTACTTCACAAAGCTGAGATGCCACACTCTGGGAGAAAGAGAACTTCACAGGTATTGACTTTCTCCATTGATGAACTGAAGTCAGTTATTATGAAGTCTCATACACAGTCTCCGCTGATAGATAAAAACAAATGGAGTCCCATTGTGGGTACCAAAGAAATTAAAAATGCATTAGCCCATTGCAACTTCAGACTGGGGTACAGAACTGTTTGGTTGATTTTTTTTTTTTTTTTTAAACAAATCAAGTTTAGATGAGCCGGAAGTTCAGCACAAAAGATAATTCTGAGACTCTCTGCGTCCAGTAGAATACTTGGACCAAAATCAAATGCATTTTATCTAAGGTATGGCACTAACTTTCATCAAAAAATTATCATATGTTCCGTCACAAATGGTTATTGTAAAATCTTTATTAACCTAAGTACATATAAAAATTGTGAATTCTTAATACAAAGCCGTATTTGACTTTTAAATTTCATTTTAAGCTTGGCCCGTTCACTTGGAATGTGATTACAGAGTAAATTAAAAAGTAATCACATGTGAATTACATTTCCTCATGAATGTAATGACTCTGAGAGCCTGATTAATGTTAAACAGAGCCTGTCCTACCTCATGCATACCTTCCCAGGTGAGATGTGCAAGATAGCTGTCGTGAGCTGATTTAATTTCCTTTTACTGGTATTCCGAGGAGAAATGCCAAACAGATACAGATTCAGCACGTTCATTAGGGCTGTACGTGCACATCTCTTTTGTCTGCCCAACTACCACCTCCAAAACACAACCACCGTCTACTGATAGCTGTAAGAAACACCCAAGGGAGATGGTGCAACTCATGTAATGTTTTCTAATGAGCCAAGTTGGGTTTTTTTTTTCCCCAAAAAAGTTCTTTACATCTAGATGGAATAATTCAGGAGACTCATTGAAAAATGCATTTGTTCAGTGGTAAAGGTAACAAATTTTCACACAAGGAATGGAAACATTAATAATCTACAGTGGTATTACTGTAGAGAACAAAATTTAAACCATAAATTTAAGACTGTGGAATGCAAGATCATTAAATATTCCGCTCATAGGAAATGGAGCACGTACTTGGATACTTTGAAGAATCTGTGATTTCATCAGAAGGGATAATCATCCCACCTACATGATGGCAGATTTTCTATCACCTTCCCAGACTGGGAAATTCTGGTCCATGCTTTCCTGAAAATCCTTCTTAAAGGCACTAACAATGTACCCTGGAACCTCACAGATAACTTGAGTTTAATAGATTTACTCCTGTTTGACAAATTCAGGCCAATGGTGTTATTTTCCAAATGAATCATCCATATCAGAGTTTTGTAGTCAAAAATACTCAAAAGCGCAGCCTGATTCATATGTGATTGGTAAACTTTTTAATACATTTATAGACTTTTACATTTCACAAAATAAATAAAACTAAAATGGAACAAATATAATGTTAAAATGAAGTTTTTCAGTTCAAGAGGTGGCCCATAGGGATCCTTATGGATATTTAGTGGCTTCATTTTCTGAATTTGACACTAATGATTTACAGAGCCATACTGAACTTAGTAATGAAGAATGAATCAATACTTTTATTTTGTTAAAGTTCAATAATTTCAGTCATGTCTGACTCTTTGTGATCCTGTTTTTAGTTTTTTTTGGTAAAGATACTGGAGGAGTTTGTCATTTCCTTTTCCAGCTCATTTTACAGATGAGGAAACTAAGGTTTCCTCTGAAGTTAGATTTGAACTCCAGATTGTAAATCCTTCTGATTCTTCTATTCACTGCATCACATAGCTGCCCTTTATATTCCTTCCTTAATTAACTCACTCTAATCACTCACATTCAACCAAAGGTTCATACTGAGAAATTTAAAATTTTTTTTTTTTTATTTTTGCTGAGGCAATTGGGGTTAAGTGACTTGCCCAGGGTCACACAGTCAGGAAGTGTTAAGTGTCTGAGATTGTATTTGAACTCAGGTCCTCCTGACTCTATCCACTGCGCCACCGAGCTGCCCCCACTGAAAGAATTTTTAATAAATTATAGGCAAATAAATTATCTAGTGGCTTTAAACATTTTTTGCTCTTTCCCTAATATATGCATAGATATACACATTTATACATATATGCAATATTTATTATATTCACATATTTTATATAAATAATATATTTATTATGTACACATATGTACACAGACATATATATGCATATCTATATATGTATTTAAATATGTGTGTATACATATATTTATATATGTATGTATATAACAAACATATACGTGTACCTAAGTTATTTAGTTCTAGACTAGCTAACAGTTCAAAGGCTATCAATAGGTTTAGAAATATATAATATTTATCCAGGACTCAAATGAATAGTAAAGTACTAACATGCAATGATAAACCACATTCCAGGTAGTTCAGTTTTATTTATATTTCCCTCTCTGAGTAGTTTGGGTCTTGAGCATTCCCAGCTGAAATTATAATTGGGCAACAACTTTTTGAAGCAAGAATTGCAGGATTGAAAATTTCAGGGTCGAAAGCACCTATTGCCCCGTTCCCTTCAGCTTTCCATAGCTAAGAATGTCCCTTTGCCCTGAAGGATTTTCCTACAGTATCTCTGTGCAGGTAGCTGGGCAGCCAAGCATTGGATGGTGTCTCAGACATCAATATCGAACCATTTGGGACTATTCTCCTTCTTAAAAACAAATGTCTCTGGGTAACCTAAAAATTGTATCACCTCGTGAAAAATGGAGCCCTCGATTTTTTCCAGTGAATTGTCATGTGTTGGGCCAAAACATCCAGGGAAATATAGTCCTTTCCCCATGAGACATTTTTAAAAATTTGAAAAGTACAGTTTCTATAGAAGAGAAAAAAAATTACCATCACAAAAGGTTTACTGAGAAAAGCCATGGATGAAGCTTCAAATTTCTTATCAGCTGAATGAGAAATTAGAGTCAATGACCTCTAATGTCCTTTCCAACTGTATATAGTTCATTAATCTATTTTGACATCATACTATTTAGTAGTGGACTTTTAGAGATAAGTGCCAAATATGGCTGGCAGCATCTCATGAGATTTATTATGGATGATACTAGTTTGGGTTAACATGTTCAATTTGTTGGTAAAATATTTAAATTCTTAAAATTAAAAAAAAAAACTGTACCTTAATATTTCTTTCTAGCTTCCATTGATACATTGATTCAATAGGCTTTTTCTGCCTTAGCCAAGTCAGTCTTCATTACTTGTGATCAGAAATGGAGAACTAGGCCATGGGCAAATAAGCAGATCTGATAGTTGTGTTCTCTGTGTGGTTTGAACAAATTTTAGTCGTATAATTGGATTGAAAAGTTGAAGAATAAATGTAAGACAGCACAGAGTTGAAAAGCAAATTGGGAATGATAAATAATGTGGAGAAGGATATACAAAGGAAAGTGATATAATTAGCAGGGCAGAGTGACCAAGTTGGGATAAGAGTCGAAGAGGTCATTTTTATTGTTCTGTCTTGGGCATTCTTATTTTGGGGGGGTATGTGGTAGAACCCTTTGGCAGTTGTTAAAGACAATGAACCCCTTCTTCAAAGAACAGATTGTGTTGCATACAATCAAATTAATAAGATTATAAAGAAAATCAATGAGATTGAAATACAATTGTGGAGAGATGGAGCCAGTCCAGCACATTCCAAACCCATTCCAAAAACCAGCAGCAGTCTTAAGGGTGACTGAAATGACACTTCAGAGCTCTTAGCTCAATAAAAGAGTCAGACAACTGGTTGGAAAAAGATTATAGGGGACACTTTGCAGGCACTGGGTGTAGAATTCTGTCCTGATCTAAGTCTCATTCCAGGGCAAGAAGGAGCACAAGTACACTAAAACTTGCAGCTGCAGGGGACGAGGGCAGAAACCAGTGCTTGTAGTCACTCACAGACCAGGTAACAGGCCAAGAGAGCAGGGACCCCTCTTTTCCTTAAATCATACTACCATGAAAGAACTGAAAATTTAAAGACCTCCCCTCCCCAGAATTAGCTCTGAAAAAGCAGACCCAAAACCTGAAGTCTATGATAGGTGCCTCAGGGGCAGAGTCCAACTTTAATATAAAATTATAAAACAAGAAATAGGTTAGGAAATTGAGCAAAAACAACAAAAGATCCTGACTAATTAAAAAAAAAAAAAGTATGGTGTGATAGGGAAGATCAAAACCCAAATTCATATAACCACAATGTCCAAACAGTTATCTGCAAAGCCTCAAAGAAAAAGGTGAATTGGTGTCTGCATCCAAAAAGAATTCTTAGAAGAGCTCAAAAAGGAATTTAAAAATCAAATAAAAGAGGCAGAGGAAAAAATGAGGAAACAATGAGAGTGATGAAAGAGAATCATAAAAAAGTCAATAATTTCACAAAGAAAGCACAAAAAAATTAAAAGGGATGTACAAATAAAATCATTACAGGAAAAATCTCCTTAAAAAGTAAAATTGGCTAAATGGAAAAGGAGGTATAAAAGGTTACTGAAAAAAATATTTCCTTAAAAATTGGAATTGGATAAGTGGAAGCTAATGAGTCCATAAAACATAAAGAAACAATAAAACAAAATCAAAAGAATGAAAAATATAGAAGAAAATGTGAATTATTTTATGGAAAAAAAATTGACATGGAAAATAGACTGAGAGATAATTTAAGAATTATTGAACAACCTGAAAGCTATACTCCACTAACTGATAGTATAAAGATTAGCAGAATTACTGGTGCAATCAGTCTACTGCTTCCACAATTCCAAGGCACTGGGAGCACTGGAATCTACCCCATGCTGCCTGATGTGTCCATTCCTATCTCTATGTCTTATAGCCTTCTTTTTATGCTAAGAGAGATATCCATTCAAATTCAGTTTAGAAATCTATTGGGGGTTCCTACCTTCAAACTCTCTAAAGTGTCCATCTAATTATGCAATGCTGAGACTCATTAATTCATTCAACAGACATTTAATTGCCTACTACATTTGATACACTGTGCCAGGAACTTGGGATTAGAAGGGACTTTAGAGAGCAATAAATTCACCTAAAAGTGCTTTGTAGCATGCAAATTGTTACAACAAATATTGGTGCTGTTGAGTCATTTCAGTCATATATGGCTTTTCATGATCCACTGGGGTTTTCTTGGGAAAGATATTAGAATTCGAGTATCATTCTATTCTAGATTATGTTTTGTGTACATCATGGATCCTTTGGCAATTGCTAAAGATGATGAGCCCCTTCTCCAAAAAATAGTTTGTGTTACATAAAATAAAATGAATAGGATTATATAATCTAAACTATTCTAGTATCTGCCATTTCCTTCTCCAGTGCATTTTACAGATGAGGAAATTTGTGCAAAAGTGATTAAATGACTTGTTCAGGGTCACATTTGAATTCAGGTCCTTCTGGGGCTCTTTCCACTGGGCCACCTAACTGACCAATGCATTTCCCCATTAAATATTTATTGATCCAAAATTTATTGATCAACCCAAGCAGGGGAAAGACTTTGGGGGGGAAAAAAAAAGCAACTACAGCTTTGAGGCTATGAAATAAATGGCCCTGAAGAGGATGGCAGGATTCCCTCCACACTTTACCTTTCCATTCTTCCATTTTCCACGGCCCTCCTGAGACTATGCAGACAGGGAGAGAGCCGGGCAGCTGCCCAAACTAGCATCCTTCATCGGGGAATAAACTCAGCCCTTAATTGGCGTTGATTCCCTTGTTCACAGTTGTACATGAGATGTTCCTCACAAACAGCAGCTATGGTTGCCTGATTACAGATAGGTAATTAATTCTGGAAAAGGCTATTATGAAATCACAATCTGATCCAATCTCAGCAGGTGTCACTGTAGGCAGAAGAACACATCACACAAACAACGAGCATTTTTCTTATCTCCTTTTGGCCCTGTGAAATAGGCCGGGCTCTATCCCCGGTCACAGGATCAGAGAATAAAAACACCTGGAGATCTCCAAGGGCAACCCGGCCTCTCCCCCAGTCATCAAACCTGGCCCTGTTGGAAGCGCCCCAGCTAGAGGAGGAACATCTTGTCTGTGTTCTGGTTTAAAGAAAGGCCTAAAAACAAAAATAAAAGGTATGCAAATCTTGGCAACCGTATCTGAAAGTGATTTTGTTTTGACAAAAAAAATCAGTGTCTGTGCTGACTATGCTGTGAACCAGATTATGCCTTGACCTAAAAATTAAAAAAAAAAAAAAAAAAAAAAAAAAAAAAAAGGCAGGGAGGAGGGAGTGTTTCCATTTTAATAGAACCAATAAATGAACCTATAAACTTAGCATTTATAATTCAAAATGCAAACTGAGCAGACCCGGCTCCTTGCAATGAGTGCTTTTGTCATCAGGAAATAGCTTTGCAGCAAAATGTATTTCTGGCATTAAAAATAAAATCGATATCCAGCAAGGAGGGTGATACTCACTAAAGTCTATTCCCAGGAGAGAGAGCCTCTCTCTTTTTGATGTATTTGAAAAATGGGAAAAGACCCTCAGGGAAGCTAACCTTTTTTTTTTTTTTTTTTTCAAGACTAGATGTCTTGCCTTATAGAAGACAGGTTGTATTAGTTAAGATTGCAATGATGGTCCCAGCAAGAGCCCCACTTTCCAAGAGAATTGAAGAGTTCAGCCAGAGGATCATCAATTGGGATCTGGAAGGGACCTAAGAGGTCACCTCATTGGAGGCATTTGTTTTGTAGATGGAGAAATTGAGGAATAAAGGGTTAAAGTCACCTGCCCAAGGTCACCAAGCTAGTAAGTGTGTAAGGCAGGATTCAGACTCAGGTTTTCCTGATTCCACACCTACTATGTTACCCAGCTATCCAATTCTTGCTGTTCCAAGATCATAGGAATATCTTCTTGTAGAAATGGTGCTGAAAGGAGAGTGGAGAGAGATACATGTTTGTTCATTCTTTCTTTTTCTTTCTTTCTATTTTTTCTTTCCCTTCCTTCCTTCCTTCCTTCCTTCCTTCCTTCCTTCCTTCCTTCCTTCCTTCCTTCCTTCCTTCCTTCCTTCCCTTCCCTCTTTCTCTTCCCTTTCCTCACTTCCCTTCCTTTTCCTTCTTTCTTTTTATTTACTTATTCCTTCTTTAGCTTTTTATTGACAAAACAAATGCATGGGTAATTTTTCAACACTGGCCTTTGTAAAAACTTCTGTTCCAACTTTTTCCCTCCTTCTCTCCACCCCATCCCCTAGATGGTAGGCAGTCCCACACGGATACATGTTTATTCTAAATGAAAAGGAGATGAAATTGCTCTAAAACATTTCTCTCTAGGATTTTTGGGAAATCAAAAGTGTCTCTCCCTATTTACTGATCCACTCATTTTTGTTTTGTTTTTTTTTTTTAATGGAAAACAATACTTATGTTTTACACAAGCTATTACAGATAGCTAAGACTATTTTAAGCCATTAAAATAATTTCTATAATAACGATGAATGATAAAAAATTATGGATGTCTATTGAAATTTAAGGTTCACAAAGTATTTATTATTTGATCATTAAAACTTGTAAAAAAAAATACACAGAGCCAAGTATCTAATAGGGAGTAAATTTTTCACCGACCAAAAATGGCATCTGTATCAATTCTGTCGGATGTATGGATTCTTTCTTTTGTTTGCTGGCTGCCATCTAATGAAGGGTAAGTGTGATTGATACCCTCTCACAATGGTATTCCTGAGCACAAGGACACTCTCAAGGTCAGTCTTAAGAATTTTAGAACTGGTTTCACAACATAGGAGACCCTGCACAGGACCACCCAGCATGGCGTGCCCTCATTGGGGAAGGGGCTGTGCTCTAGGAGCAGAGTAGAAATGAGTTACCCAGAGTTGGGGAGTCCACTCCAATCTTCAGAGGGACTCTTTGGGTGCGACCTGGGACAGAGTGTTTCAGAGTCCTATCAGTCTGATCTGCCACAGTTGGACCCACACATTAGACTCTAACATGGGATGTCATTTTGTTCCTTTTTAAAAATGAATGGCAACGACCAAGGAAGCACTAAGCACAGTGTCTGGCACATTGTTCGCTCTTGATAAATATTTGTTGATTTAATTTGACTTGAATGGTATCATCCTAAAGACATAAATTTAAAATGGCTTTCAAAAGACCTCAATCAAACACAAATCCTGCTTGGGAAAGAGCAACTAATGAGAAATTTTGTTGTTTTATGGGATTTAAACACTGAAATAGGAGTAACTCAGGAAGAAGGGAAAATGTTATGATGTTCCTGGAAAAACAGGGAGCATCCCCTTGATAATTATTGCATTAGATGGTGGTAAGGGAAAGGGGATCCTCTCTTTGATCAACATAACTCCATCCACAATTTATGACACATGAAACTGAAACTCACCATGAATGGAAGAAAGAGCTCTAGAGTTAGATTCCAAACCACTTAATTTATTTAGTCCTCAATTTTCTTATTAGAGTATAGACCTGAATGGCTGCTGGATTCCTTCCTGCTATGATTCTGTGACATGGTTCCCCAAGGCATCTGTGAGAATAGAATTTACAATCCCACAGTCTGGAATTGACCCCCCATTGACACCCTGCAAGAAGGGCTAAAACCCCCAAATGAGGAAACCTCTGCACATCTCATTGATGAAGGAAGAGCTTTTAAATCTATCCTTGCTCATAAAATCTGGTTTGAATGGACCATAAGGTCTTAGATCCAGACTTGGAAGGAAACTCTGAGGTTGTATGGTTCAGCACCTCTTACTTAACAGTTGGGGGCAGATTGGGTGGTCTTGGGGAACACTAACAGTCAAGGGCTGGTTTTCCACCAGGTACTTTGGCTTTCAGCACCCCTCTGTTTGGATCTGCCATGAGGACTCATGGGCCGTGGACAACAGGGGAGCAGGGGTGGGGGTCTCCCTGGTGAGAGCAGAGCGACAGATTCTCCAGTGAGAAGCCCTTTGTTTACCTGAACTGGAAACCTCTCCACCACATCCCTGTCACACAGTGGTCATTCAGCCTCTCATGAGGGGAACCCCCATGAAATGGCTTTGATCTGCACCCAAATACCATGTCTGCTATGACCACCCATATGGCATTGGCCAGGCTGTTTAAATTCCGTATAAAACGACAGGGGCCTTCTAACTCTAACCCTCTGATTTCCACACAGAGTTGGAATAAGATAGGCACATAAATGAATTCTTTCACTTGTTACAAATGGTCTTGAACAAATCACTCTCTGGCCCTCAGTTTCCCCATTTGTAACTTTATATTCCTAGATTATCTGGGATCTGTGGATCTTAGGTCATGGCTTTCCTAGATTTCAGTTTCCATATTTTTTGTAAGAGAACTCATAGATGAAAAATTTACATGGGGGAATCCTTGGGATTAATAATTACCTGACCCAGCCATCCAAAGCAATTTGTCATTAGACCTTAAAAGTCGCTAAACTACAAAACTACATTTCCTTTGACCCAGCAAGACCACTCTAAAGCATTTATTCCAGAGATCAAAGAAAACATTGTAATGACTATTCATTCTGGAGCATCTGTTTTGTTTTTCTCCTTTTTTTTTTTTTTTTAAATAAACCTCCATATCTTGATATTGAGAATATTGTGCTTACAAAGTCTGTGTCAATACGCTGAGCGTGTCCTTGCAGAACTTTGTTTCCTTAGAGGGGATGAGATGGATGGGGAAGGCAAGAAATCCCCCAAATGGACCCAAATCCCTTTTTAATGCAATCTCTGATTCAGACTTAAAAGAATTCACATGAAACCATCAGAGCAAAACTCACTAAGCTATTTAAGTAGATAAGAAGAAATAAATTCATCCATTTCAAGTTGTAGCCCCAGTTGTAGGATTATCCTGAACCAAAAGAGTGGGAAGCAGCAGGTAAAGTGCCCTATCCTGAAACATTACTTACTGTCCACACAGTTCAACTAAGTTCAATCCAAAAGGCATTTACAAAGCATTTATTATGTAGAGGTCATTGTGCTAGGAGAAAAAAAAAAGGTCCCTGCTCTCGAGAAGCTTACATTCTACTAGGTACATGGAGAGGATGGAAGCATGTTTACAAAGGAGAAAAATATAAAGAAAAGGGAAAAAGTAAAAACACTGACAAATAAGAGACCCAGAGAAGGCTTCATGTTAGAAGTAATATATATCTGAGTTGAGCTTTGAGGAATGACAAAGAATTGCCTACGGGGAAAAAGAAAGAACAAAACACAGGTAGTTCTGGGTGGAAGGTTTAGTTTTGATAGAGTGCTTTATAGACTACCTTCTTTCTCTCTCTTTTTTAATATAGTTGAGCAAAAATTATAGTCACCACCCTCCAAAAAAAGTTGTTTTTCTTCACCACTCATTTATCACAGAAATATGGATTTTTAGTATGAAGGAAACATGGAGATTCATCTCATCCAGTTATGATTATAAAAATGAGAAAAGTGAGGTCAATAGAGATTAAGTGGTTTATACAAAATCACAGCTAGTAAGGGCCAAAGATGGAATTAGAACTCAGAGTCTTTCACATCAAAAACATCACTCTTCCCTCTCCATTATTTGGTCTCAGATTGTCAGTCAATAAACATTTATTAAGCACCTACTGTATGTGCTAAGTGCACATATACTATGCAATGCATATTAATCCCTTAATCAAAAAACAATATGTGGTATCTCTTTTTCTGATTGTCAAAATGTCCAATGTCAAAATGTCAAAATGTATGTACAATTCAGTTGTGTTATTATGATCCCCATTCTGGTAAATTCATCATTTGTTTCAGCCTTATAGTAGTTATAGCCTTCTAGTAAAGCAGAATTATGGTTTCTCCAGTTTCATATTTCCTGTCAGTCTTGAGATTATAATCCTAAATTTATAAATTTAGATCTGAATGGAACCTGAGAAAGCACTCTCATTTTACAAATGGGATAAGTGAATCGCAAAAAGGTTAATGTGAATTGCCAAAAAAAAAAAAAAAAAAAAAAATGGAGGCACTGAGACCCTCACCAGTGTTTCTTTTTTCTTTTTTTATTTAATAGCCTTTTATTTACAGGATATATGGATGGGTAACTTTACAGCATTAACAATTGCCAAACCTCTTGTTCCATTTTTTCACCTCTTACCCCCCGCCCCCTCTCCCAGATGGCAGGATGACCAGTAGATGTTAAGTACATTAAAATATAAATTAGATACACAATAAGTATACATGACCAAAACGTTATTTTGCTGTACAAAAAGAATCAGACTCTGAAATATTGTACAATTAGCTTGTGAAGGAAATCAAAAATGCAGGTGGGCATAAATATAGGGATTGGGAATTCAATGTAATGGTTTTTAGTCATCTCCCAGAGTTCTTTCTCTGGGCGTAGCTGGTTCAGTTCATTACTGCTCCATTGGAAATGATTTGGTTGATCTCGTTGCTGAGGATGGCCAGGTCCATCAGAACTGGTCATCACATAGTATTGTTGTTGAAGTATATAATGATCTCCTGGTCCTGCTCATTTCACTCAGCATCAGTTCGCACCAGTGTTTCAATATCAGTGCTAGAACAGTGCCATAGAAATTTGGGCAGATATTCTCCCTTACTTTAACCGCCTTCCTCACTCAATTATTTTCTTACTACCCCCCTTCCAAAAAAAACAACCCAATTTCCATCCATATAGCTTCAGCAAAGCCTCAAAGTTCCCAACTGGCACTGTTAGGTTTTTAATAAGGTGTTAGCATCCAATAATTTTAAGGTTTTATTTTTTAACACTAAAATACACACTTACATACATACATACATATGACACCAAACAGAAAACTTCTAAAAATCTCATTGATTTATGGAGTACCTTTCAAATCTCACAAAATGAAAAACATTTCTCCTTCCTAATGTTTCATGATTTCTTTGGGAAAATAAGTGAGAAATTTAGGAGAATTTCAAAAAAATATTGAGGATGGCCACTGGTTTGGAGCAAAAGTTCTGAACCTGGGAACCATGAGATCAACAGAAGATGTTAGAGAGCCTGTAAACTTAGATATGATTATTTATTTATTTCAAGATAATTAGCTGCCTTTGTAATTCTATTTTATTTTTGTGCATGTAAAAACATGATTCTGAGAAGGGAGTCCTTAGTTATCACTAAACTGCCAAAAACACAAAAAGGGTGACAACTCTTGGATGCTTTAGGTTCTTCTCTGCAGGATACCAGTTTTCCAGATATAACATACTTCATTATATATAATACATAATGTGTATATATATACATCTATATATAGATATAGATATAGATATATCTGAGGTCTTCCCGATATAATATTCAGAGTTTTTAAAAATCTAGAGATAGATGATTCTTTGATAGTCATTTAATTTAACTCTGCTATTTTACAGATGAGAAAATGGAAAATTCTGGAGATTAAGCAAATTGCCCCCAGAGCCACAAGTAGTAAGAGAAAGAGATTGGATTTGAATCCTGGCCTTCTTACTTTGGAATGCAGCCTCTTTCCACCACAACATAACATTAAATCTTTACTTTTAAGCAGCCTCTTCTCTCTTAAGAAGCCCATGAATTCTTAGCTATTCTTCAGAAGAAGCAATAAAGAGAAAGATAAGGTTCCAATAGTCAACAAGCACTGAGGAAATTTGCTAGGCCCCATGACAACTTGACAATCATGATTCCATTAGGCAAACTTCACCTGCCCCATTTAACCAGCAGTCACTCTTATTATTAAGAGAGATTTAAAACCAGTCCTTTAAAAATGTGTTTACACTTAATCTGTGTACCAGAAATGCTGACAAAGCTCAGCATGATATGTCATACTGATGATGGGTATGGGAGAGAAATTCAAACTGCCATAGGCAAAACCCAAGCTTCTTGGAGCATTTTAATCACATTTTTATTGGAGAAGCTTATTAGGGGATGTAGACGTTGAGAAGCTGACAAATTTTCCTGATAGTTTGCCAAGTGTATTCTGGAATCACCTGCTCTGAATTGTAAACTCATCTTAAGAAATTAGGTGTTAACATTTTAGCCCAGTATGAAAGTTAAACCTCACAAGGATGGTAGAAAAAAACAAAAAAACTTAAACACCCAAATGATTTTATTATGGGGAGAGAATTTGTTTAAATAAGGTAGAGGCATTTTTTAATGGCTTCATTCCCCTTTCTATAATAATAATTATGTAGTAAGAAAACTAACTTATTCTTTTATATGACAAAGTATATTATTTCAAGGAAGTATTCAGAATCTCTCTCTCTATCTCTTTCTCTATCTCTCTCTCTCTGTCTCTCCTCTCTCTCTCTGTCTCTCTCTCTCTCTTTTTCTTTCTGTCTCTCTCGCTCTTGCTCTCACTCCTATTCTCTCGCTCTCACTTTTTCTGGTTCTGTCTGTTTTTGTCTGTCTACCTCTGTTTGTCTCTCTCAGTATGTGTGGTAGTTCCTGGACTAGCTTTTCCTTGACAACAAGAAAAAAGACTTTAGGGTATAACACTGAAATAACCAAGCTTTGAAGACACAAAAGAATACCCCATCTAATAGTTGAGACAAACAGGTGTTTGGACTGTCTGGGCTAAATTTTTAGGTCTGCCATTGGATGGATGATGAATAATGGCCCTTCACCTCTTCAGTTTTGGTTCCTATCCATAAAGGGCAGAATACTATCAGAAGAAAGAATACTTTGGTCAATCCCCAAAGATAGAAAAGGAAGCAAGTCAATGTTTAGGAAATACACTGAGATAGATCTCCAGGATAAAGAGGACATAAAGTCACATGATACTGAGAGGACAGATAGGTATTACTATCTCTGCCAGCCAACTTACTGTTTTGGCATTTTACACTGTTAATTTTTCCCCTTTCTCTCTGCAGGCACACATCTAAATTACTATCTAATAACATTAATAATGACTAGCATTTGCAAAGTATTTTATATGTTATACCATTTGATAAAATGAAGAAATGATTAAATGATAAAAATGAATAAATGAATAAAGATATAAAAATAAGGTGATTAAAAATAAGCTTTTATTTCTGTGTGAAGTCTCTGCTTTAAGCCTTATTTCTTTCCTTTCTTCCCTACTATCTTCCTCTTTTCTCTTTCTCTTTCAATAAAGACCTAGCAGAGTTCTTTCCTTTGAGACCAGCACAGTTCCTTTGGGGAAGTATAAAATGAAGGAAAGGAATTATTTGAGAGAATCAGGATAGACTGCATGCAAAGGATGGTACCTGCCCTTAGTTTCCAAGGAAGGAGGGAATGAAGGAAGAAAGGAAAGAAGGAAGGAGCATTTAGGTAAACTAATGTGGACAGAAGTAAGCAGAACCAACAATGTAAATGGACAGGTAAACAAAGGAAAAAAGGAAAGAAGAAAGGAAGGAATGAACAAAAGAAGAAAGGAAAACTAGAAATGAGAGAGAGAAGGAGGGTGGGAGAGAAGAAAGAAGGAAGGAAGGGAATGAGGAAAGAAATCAAACCGCAATAATAATGGCAAATTTGGGACTAGAAAACATGTGAAAATGTATCTTTTGTCTATGAAGAGGTGGGGGGGACAGTTGATGCAAAATATTGCATATGCTTTTCAGATCTGACTGATGGATTGAATAGTTTTGCTAATTTTTTACCCACCCTCCTTTCTTTTTTATTTGTTACAAGGAGTAGCTTTTGAGGTAGGGTAGGAAGAATCTATTTAGAAAAGTTAATGAAAAAGAAAAGATATCAATAAAAAACCTTAAGGGAAGACAACACTTGGATCAGATTTTAATAAAATATCACAAATATGGGGCAAAGAATGATACAAATATTAAATAGGTAAAATTTCCCACTGTTAAACTAATAATTTTAGGAAGTGTCTTTTACTGATAACTAAATTTCCATACTAGAAATATATTCTAAAAATATTCCAGAACTTAATTTTCCATCTCACTTGTATGAAAGAATGTCTACTCCTTGACCTAATTGTTCCCCTTCCCATTCTGGCCAAAAAAAGGACAAAATAAAACTTAAGAAGAAAATAAGCAACTAATTAAGAGCAGTTTTGTGGGAAGCAATTTTGAATACACTTCCTAGAAAAGAACAACTTTTGAAAGGTATTATCAATTACTGTGTTAAAACAGAGAACTGTATTAAAAGAAACTGGCAGGTGAATCTGGAATAGGACGAGCACTTGCAATAACAAATAGCTCTTTCCTAAGCCAAGAGAAAAAAAAAAAAAAAAACAACAAGAAAAACCCTTCACTGGCTTTGAACACAATAAGCCTGGGGACGATCTCTTTCTGAGTGCCTGCTGGAGAGACTGTCCACAGAATAGTAGAACCCATTAATCAGCAGCTCCGGAGCTCAGTTTGCATGCTACATGGAGTCTTAATAAGGTTCAGGAAATAGAACAGGCTCTTGTCCAGGAGTGGTAATAGGATGAAAAGAGTCTTGGGCAATAGGGAAGCCAGATGTGGAGGTTCTGGACATTCTTATAGCTTGATATAACACTGCCCACATTCCCTTCCTAGTTCAGAGATGGCCACGTGCTGCTGCTCACTACCAAAGTCCTACTCTGATGGTTCATCACGGTGTGGAAGCAGTACCATATTCTCGTGCCTCCAAAGCAGGAGCTTTACCCAGCGTAATAGATTCCAAAAGTGGCCCCTCAATAAACCACGCTTCTAAGAAAGCCTGAAACTGAGTCCATCAAGGGTTAACCTTTGGCCAACAAGACTCCTGAAAAATCATCTAAAGTAGAGCAGTCCAGCTTAATCCAACAAGACAGTTATTACCCATCCATCATGTAGAAGACACTGACTTTCATAGTGGCAAATGATCTTCCTGGGTCATTGTGCCTTTCCTCTAATGTTACTATCTATTTACTTAGCATCTATTTTGTAAATATCTACATCTATCTATATAATATACATATATATATACTATATACATATATACATTTTTATATATACTGCACTTATTTATTCATTCATTTATCTATTTATTTGTTTGTTTGATTGTTTATCTATTTATCTATCTATCTCCTCTACTAGAATGTTGGTTTCTTGCTTGCAGAGACAGTTTCTTTTTGTATTCCCACTTCTTGGTACAATGCCTGACACATATTAAAAACCTAATAAATGCTATTGACTGACTGATTCATTTCCCTAATGGCTGGTCTCCTAAACTTGATCATTGTTTCCAGAAACTCATCTTCCTAAAAGATCAGATCAACGAAAAAATTCATGTTTCTTCAGTGGTCCCTCCTCCCCCTTTTGCCTCTCCTCTTTAATTGGAGGGTGAAGAACTCTCACCAAATCCTCCACTTAAGAAGGGATCCCAAGCCATTGACAACTGTGGGACTGCAATACCTATTCCCTATCCTTTTTGAGCATCTTTTCCTGTATTGTTTTCCAGTAGATTGTGGGCTTCTTAAGGACAGGAATTGTTTTATTCCTTCTTTTTATATCTCCAGCATTTAGCAAGTGCCTGGCACACAATAGGCACTTAATAAATGTTTATTAACTGACTGACTGATTGATAAAAAGGAGAGATCATGTGATAATACAGTTAAGTAGATTTAGAACTGTTTGAATAATTTAACCAAAATAAATTATCATTATTTGTCAATATAACTTTAGGGGAAAGTCTCTAAAGGAAAACCACAGAGATCTTTACTTTGTCCCATGCTTTTCAGAAATTTAATTAATTATTTGGATAAAAGTATAGACAGCAATTTATTAAATTTGTATATGGCATAAAACTGAGAAGGATTAGTCAAATTTGAGATGGAAGAATGAGGATCCAGAAAGATTTAAACACATTGTAATAATGGTCCAAATTTAATAAGGCTGAAATTTAATCAAGATAAATGCAAATTCCTATATAAAAATCACCTTCCAATGTAAGAAAAATATTGAAAGTGTGATTAGACTGTAATTTAAATGAAAAAGATAAATGCTTTAAGTAGACTGCAAATTCAAGCAGAGTTAACACTGGAACAAAGAATAGCAAAATCATAGATTCTTCAAATTAAAAGGGATTGCAGGGCCATCAAGTCTAACCCATGTCTGAATAAGAATTCTCCATACCCTATCAACAACAAGTGGTTTTCTACTTTTCAGCTGAAGATCCCCAGTGAGGAGAAACACATTATTTCCCAAGTTTGCTCATTCTGCTTTGGAGAGTTCTAATTATTACTTGTTTTTCCTAAAATTGCTTATATATCTGTTTCTCTTTAAATGTTCTCTATTTATTATAGTGATGTCCTTTATGGTTACTAGAAAATATGTGCTCCTTCTGTATGACAGAAGAAGAAAAAAGAGGAAGGAGAGAAGGTATCATATAATTTGGGCTATATAAGAAAGTCCCATATTCAGAAAGGGGCTGGTGAAAGTTCCCCGCAAAGTCTGACCTGGGGAGACCATTCTGGAGTCTTGTGGACTCCAGCTTTGTGGACCACCTTTCAGGAAGTTGTAGAGCATCTAGAAGGGGGCAAGCAGAAGAATGGCAGAGATGGAGACCAAATCACAAAACAATTGAAAGATTACAAAGAATTAACCTAGAGAAGGGAGGACTTCATTGGGCTATTTTACTGCCGACTTTTAGTACTTTAGAAGCTGTTGTGGGAATAAGGATTAGATTTGTTCTACTGCGTCACAAAGGGAATGCCTAGGAGAAATGAGTGGATGATACAGAAATTTAGGATTGGTACAAGGAGGTGATTCAGTGGATGGAGTCCCAGCCCTGGGGTAGTGAGGAGGACCTGAGTTCAAATCCTGCCTCTGTAGTCACTTACCTCTAATTGTCTCAAAAAAAATATTGCTTCAAGGAAAGACTTCCTTTTAAAGCTATCCAAATTGAAGTGGGCTAACTTGGGAAGTTTCCCCTCACTAGAAACATTCAATCAAAGGACCTGGAAGTTATTTCTCTTCATATCAGGTTGGACTAAATGCCTGGAATCTCATCCAATTTGTGAAATTTTATTGAACCATAAAAATGCATTGTTATGGAAACTAGGGGGCAAAGACTGAGAAATGGTCCATTGTGCCCAGTACTACCAGGAGATGAAAGGCTATGAGAAGATAGGGGAAAGGGGCTATTTTCCCGAGAAGGAAATTTGAGAGAAAACTGTCTCAGTAGGCTAGCTGTAATAGAAACCAAGTTGAGGAAGCTGAGAAGAGGGAGGAGGTTATTAAGGAGATTTTGGCTGTTAGATTTGGGGACTTTTCTCAAGAAATTTAGCTATAAAGGGGAAAAGAATCTGAGATATTGGCAGGATGAAGGAGAAGTAAAATGTTATGTATATGTTTTAAGTGTTGAGGAGCATATTCAAAAAATAATGGAAAAGGGGAAGTTAAAGATGGAAGGAAGGAAAGAGATGGCTGATGGAATAGGTTTGTGATAGATAGAAATGCTAAGAGATGAAAAGTCTTTTTGTTGAAAAAAATTATTATGCACTTTTTAACATTCATTTTTGTTATAAATTCTCCCTCCCATTTTCTTCTCAATCCATTGAGAAGGCAAGCAATATGACACCCATTATACAAGTGAAGCTATGAAAAATGTATTTCTATATTAATATGCCTTTCCCCCTCCACCCCGGCAAAAAAGCAAGAAAACCAAAGTGGAAAAAAAAATTGCATCATTTTGTTCTCAAGGTTCATTAGTTTTCTCTCTGGAGGTGGATAGTATTTTTGTTCATGAGTTCTTTGGAATTGTCATGGATCATTATATTGATCAGAGTAGCTAAATCTTTCATGGTTGATTATCATCATGATATTGCTGTCGCTGTGTCCAATGATCTGGCTCTGCTCACTTCAATTTGCATCTGTTCATATAGGTCTTACCAGATTCTTCTGAAACCATCCCTTTTTTAATTTCTTTTTTTTTAGTATATATTTTGTTTTTCCCATGATTTCATGTGAGAACTGTTTTTTAACATTTTTTTTCCCAAAGATTTGCGTTCCAAATTCTTTCTCTCCTTCCTTTCTTCTCCTCCCCCCTTCCTGAGACAGTAAAGCAATCATATATAGGTATTATACATTTGTAAACATATAAAATATTTCAATATTCCTAATTTCGTATAAGAAAAACTTGAATAAAGGAAAAAGAATGAATTGAAGAAAGTGAAAAATAGCATGCTTCAGTCTGTGTTCAAATCTGTGTTCAAACAATATCAGGTCTCTCTCTGGATTTGGATGATATGTTTCATTATCAGTCATTCTTAGAGAAAAATAATATTTCATTACAATTATACACCACATATTTTTAGCTATTCCCCAAATGTTGGGTATCAGCTCTCTTTGCCACCACAAAAAAGTTGTTATAAATATTTCTAGACACGTGGGTCTTTTCCCTTTTTCTTTGATCTCTCTGGAATACAAACCTAGTTAAGTATTAGTGTTATGGGTTGAAGTATATACAGTCATATCCCTTTTGAGCATAGCTCTGAATTGTTCTCCAGAATGGTTGAATTAGTTCACAGCACAAAATAGTGCATTAGCGCTTTTCTTTTTCCTCTCAAATATTTGTCATTTTCTTTTTTTCATCATGTTTGTCAGTATAATATGTGTAAGATGGTACCTCATTGTTTTATTTTGCATTTCTCTAATTATTAGTGATCTGTAACATTTTATATTTTATTGATAACTTTGATTTCTTCTTCTGAAAACTTCCTGTTTATATCTTTGTGCCATTTATCAACTGAGGAATGAGTCTTATTCTTAGAAATCTGATTAAATTCCTATATGTTTAAGACTTTTTCTCAGGGGAAATTTCTGTAAGGTTTTGCCTTATTTTTCTGTTTTCCTTCTAATTTTGCTGAATTAGTTTGGTTTATGTAAATATATATTTTAAATTCCACACAATCAAAATTATCCATTTTACTTCTCACAATCTTCATTTCTTATTTGGTCATAAGCTCTTCCCTTATGCATCTTTTCCATGCTCCCCTGATTTATAGAAGCTAGTCTTAACAAGCAGAAGAACCATATTCTTTATGATGAAAGGATAAGAGAGATGATGGAGGGAAGAGATGGTAAATAAGGTTTATAGGCAAGTGGATAGGCAAGAGAAGGGGATGGAGTTCACATCAGATGGTCTCTGCCTTCATGAAGGGAGCAGCAAGATGATGACTACTGAGAATTACATGGCAGACAATGGAGTTGGTGTTTTGAGGAGAAAAGATCAGAGAAAATTTAGAACAGCAATTATGGGCAAAGTGACAAATCATCCTTCAGAGACAGATAAAAGGGGTGCTGATCTATGTTGGAGAAAAGAATAACCTGGCTGATGAAATCACAGATCTTTTAAATTATTGAAGTAAGAAGATGCTAGTTTTTCATTGAAATGATAAATTACTCTTGGTCTCTATCTTACTTAAGACATATTTCATTTTATTATGTGTCAGAAGCTTTTCCCCCTCAATAATTATAGTTAGATCTGCTTCTTAGTCTCTAAAAATAATGAGATGCAGATATCTCACCAATTTTCATATTTAATTAAAATCAACTCAGTCCTTTAAGCAGCAATTGTGCATAGATCATTTTGCACAATATCTAGGAGAAATATGCAAAGTTTAGATTAGACAAGATCCTATAATGTCTGACTTTATGAAGCTTATAGTTCATTGAAAGTCTAAGAGCATTATCAATCAAAATGGTCAAGTATGGAGGACTTTGAATGACAGGGGAGAAAGCTTATTCATTTGAAAATATGCACTGAAGTGTTCTGTTATATAAAGAAGATAATAGGATCAAGAGTTAGGATGGGGGACCTTCAATCTTTAAGTGCTACTGAATTCTAGAGGTTGGGGATACAAGACAAAAAAGAAAATCTCCCTTGTTCTAGAACTCATATTCCTACCTATTCTACTCAAAATCATTGAATCCAATCCACTTAATTTAGTGATGGGGAAACTGAAATCAGGGGAAACTGAGACCAAAACTGGTCTTATCAAGAATCACACAGACAATAAGTGTCACCTTCAAACCCAAATCCTTTGAGATGTAAGAACTATTATGGAAGCAGAATGAACAGGTGACCGATTAGTTGTGGGAGGACAGAGGGAATTGAACAGTCCAAGGCAATCCTAAGGTTTCCAACATGGGTGAAAAAGTTGATGTTTGGACTGAGTTGTGAAGAAAATCAGAGATCTGAGAGATTCTCTGAAAATCAGAGAGTAAAGAGCATTCCATTCTATGGACCAGTAAGAGATGGCAAATGTCTCAGGCTGGATTTAAATCCCAGTCTTCTGACTTTAAGTCCAATCCTTTATCTCCTGTATCACCTTTGACTATGATAAGATTTAAACCTAAGATTTTAATGGAAAAGGAATTTAGAGTTTTAAAGAGTTGCCTAGTGACTTGTTCAGGGAACAGGAATTGAATCCAAGGCTTCTTGATTCCAAGACCAGTGTCCTATCCATGATACTTCTAATCAGAGATATAAAAATAAAATCATGAACTTCCCCTAAAGCTGCTTTTCCTATACTCATATATTACAGAGGAAACTGCCTTTATGATTATAACTTCTAAAAAATCAATCAGCCTATAGATTCCATTTAAATAAGGCTGGTTGTGCAGAGAATACAGACAGATGCAAAAATGTATAATCCAATGGCACTTTTGTATATCTTGGGCTATCACCTAAGTCACAAAGAAAATTGATTTTTCCAGACATGTTCCAGTCCCTGCTCCCCTCTGCTCCCCCCTCTGCCAACTGTCGTCCTGTCTCCCCAGATAAAACTCTTGACGCCTTCCCCAGCATCCTCTTCTTCTTTCCTGTTCCAAACAGCTGTCTTCCCTTCCTGGCAGAAACTGCTTGACATCTGGCTACTCAGGATGGCCACCGCCATGATGGGCAGAAACTATTTTCTGCAACTAGTCTAAGCAAGGGATCCTGTGCTGCCATCCAAAAAGACATTTTAAGAAAAAAAGAAGCAGGAAAGCCTCACCTGGGACACAAGAAGCAGAAAATAGACTCAAATAATGATTACACCCACATATTGATTTCTTTTTTTAAAGCAATAAAGAGAAACAATATTGTCATTCTTCCAGGAAAAGGACATTATGAGAACATGAACATTCTGAATAGAAAATCTTCAAAGTGATGCTCATGGTATTAATTCAACTAAGACCAAGACAAGTTGAAGGCATTAGGGAACAAACATTTATTTATGGTTTATTATGTGGGGCATCTAGGTGACTCAGTGGATAGAGCACCAGCCCTGAAGCCAGGAGGACCTGAGTTCAAATCTGACTTCAGAGACTTAACAATTCCTGGCTGTGTGACCCTGGGCAAGTCATTTAACCCCAATTGTCTCAGGCAAAAAAAAAATATTATGTGCTCCCTACTATGATAAGTACAAGAGAGAGAAAGAAAAGCAATAGATAAATAAATAAATAAATAAATAAAATCAAAACTACCTTGAGACAATCTCAAGGCTTTGACATTGGAATAGGAGAGACAATATATGAATAATTAGGGACCTGCAAAAGTTTATATTTAGACTAAGTTGTGAAGGAAACCAGAGATTCTAAGAGTCAAAAAGAGTAAAGAACATTCCAGGCATGAGAGATGAAGGCACACAGATGGGAGATGGACCATTGGGTTTGGAAACTGGAACACTAATGTTTTTGGAAAGAAGGTATTTAAAAAAAACACTAGAAAGACAGGAAGAAGCAGGTAATGAACTTTAAATATCAACCAGTAATTTACATTTAATCATGTGGGACCCACCTCAACTTGCTTAGCAAGGAAGGTGGGGTGTGGTCAGATTTATGTTTTTGAAAGATCATCTTGGTAGCTGAGGATGGATGGATTGAAATGGGGAGAGATTTGAGGGTATTAAGAATCAGCAAAGAGAAGTTGAGAGAAAGTGACCTATACAAGAGATGTTATAAATGTAGAAGTTACAAGATCTGACAATGACTTGCATATATAGAGTGAATGAGAGTGAGTAATCAAGGATGACATCAAGGTTGTCAACTGAAAACAAAAACAAAACTAACATGCTTAGGATAAAAAGGCTTATGGTCATCATTCTCACAGTCACTTAGGCTCCCAACCAGAATTTAGGCTCTTATCCTTGAGAGAGCACAACACCATATTGCTTCCTATGATTAGGACATTACATCTTATCATGTGGCTTTTTGGCTTCTATAGCATTCTGTTGGATGATTATTAACCACTAACCCCTCATATCATTATTTTATTAACTGTTATTTTAATTCATTGACTCTTGTCTAGCTATGTTTCCTCTATCATAATGGCAAAAGCTTTTTTTAACCTAAATATAAGAATATACATATTTATACACACATTGTGTGTACAAATATAAGTACATATGCATTTATACATTTGTATATGTATATTATAATGCATTAAATGTTATATATCTATATTTATAGATGTATTATAGATATGTATTATCTGTCAAATTACAGATGCATGGGAGGAAGAGGGAGGAAAGGCAGAGAGAGATTGAGCCATTCTACTATATTATAGGCAATCTTACTCTGTCATACAATATATTTTCTGACTTTCTCAGGTTAATGTCATCTACAATTCTGGAAAAACATGCCTTTTATTGCTTCATCAAGTCACTGAAAAAATATGTTGAAAAGCAAAGGAGTATGGGCAAAACCAATAAGACATTTCACCAGAGATCTCCCTCCTAGTTGACAAAGTGTTGTTGACTAATTTGAGGAACTGCAATCTGTTGAAATTACACTTTGCAGAGTCTCTTGAAAGCAGGAATTGATGCTTCTTTTTTTTGCCTTTCCTGGTAAAGCTAGCACTAAGCCCAGTATCTGGGACAGATTTGGTTTTTCTTTCTTTCTTTCTTTCTTTCTTTGAGTAGCTTTCTATTTTTCAAAATACATGCAAAAATAGTTTTCATCATTCACCTCTGCAAAATCTTGTTCTAAATTTTCCTCCCTCCTTCCCCTCGCCTTCCTCCTCTAGATGGCACATAATCTAATATATCTTTCTTCTAAATATATTTCCACATTTATCATGAAATTTGGTTTTTTAAAGATGCTAGATGACTGACTATAACCTGGACCACACCTCTCCATTTGGACTATAAGAACATGAGAATTTATCTAATTATTTCCTGACATATAATGTTTATAACTATCTCTGCTTTTATTACCATTTTAAAATAAAAAAAAAATTATTTATTTTGTTAACAATTTTGCACTTCTGATTGAGAAGGAGAAGGAGGAAGAGGAGGAGGAGGAGGAAGAGGAGGAGGAGAAGGATACAAGGAGGGAGGGAGGGAGGAAGTAAGGTTAGTTTTGCATGCTCTATTCTTGATGAAGCCATTTTGACTTATAATCAGGATGATCTCCTGTTATTCTCCTTAACTTCTACTCAACAAAGACTCTTATCAACTACATGGTTCTTCTGCTAATGACAACTTTACTTCCTCCTGCCCCAAGTTGTCCATATCCTGCCTCCCTGAAGCTTTAACCTAACCATTCCAGACCATAGGAATCTCTCCTTCTCCAAATTATTAAGAGACCCGATTTTAGTCCAGCTTTATTTTGTTCCTTGACCGTTTAATGTGTGTATTTTATTATCCCTAACTATCATAAATAACAAAAGTAGCTAGCATTTATATAATGTTCTAAGGTTTGCAAAGTGCCTCGTATATGTTAACTCAATTGAGCTCCCCAAAGGTACAAATGGGGCCATCTACTTATGTATGCATTTTTTATTGCCTATCCCATCACTTGGTACAGATTAATTGACACTTAGCACATCATAAACACTCAATAAAAATTTTTCTTGAATGCAATTGGAAATTAGTTGGAATGTTCTGTAATGTTTCTATTTATGTGCAAGTAGATGTGGTCGTAGTTTGCTTGTTCATTCTGTTTTTATTCCCTGGCTAATCAACTTCCCAGGTTGCCCTATTCCGATTTCGTGTCCCCTTGATAGCTTTCCTTATTGTTTAGGTTTGGTTGGTAATTCCAGGTTTTACCTGAATAGTGTCCTTTCTCTGACACTGAGTCAATGCATTGTTTGCAGGTAATATGATTGTTGGGGGGAGAACATCATGAAATATTACTCCCTCTTAATGGTCCCACATTCTCTTTGGTCGAGGTCCATTTCTTCTCTTTGTGTAACAGATACTGTAACTGACCAGAGTTTTGGTTTCCAGTAATTGAAAGAAAAAAATCTTTATCCAAGGTTAACTGTACTTAAGTCAAACAGAAGGCAATTTATATTCTTGAAATGAATTAAGTTACTTGACCTATCTTAAATTCCCTTGATTAAAACACCATCCTGTTATCTAATAAGGGACCCTAAAAGCAGTCAAAATTGGACTGAAATGATCACTGAAAATTTCATAATTAAACAGTCATTGACTTGAAGGCCCTTAAGATAATCTGATTTCTCCTCTCCCCCTCTTTTTTTTTGGTCTTATGTCAAGAATGCAGACTATAAGAGCAGTAGATCTCTGAAGAGCTAAAAGAAAACCCAGCTGTGAGTTTCTGCTAAATGCAAAGTGGACTTAACCGCCTTCTGGCCCCTTTGAAGACCCAAACTAGACCCGGTCTCAACAGGGTTTGCAGATGAATCTTGCCTCTGTTTCTCTTATGTCTGAATGACAGAAACCTTCTGGAAAGGCATGGGGAGATTTAAAGAGGGAAAGGAAAGATGTTAACTCTGATTCTCTTTCTGACCCTGTGTCTCCAACTCTCATCTCCTCCTTCTTCCCTCTTCTTTTCTTATTCCATATATCCTTGTCTCCCTTTGTGTCTGTCTCTAAACTCTCTCTCCTCTTTCCCTCTTACATTCTCTATTACTCTCTCCTGATTTCCCCTCTCTTCACTTCTTCCTCCCTTTCTATCTTTTCCTCTTTTTCTCTTCCCTTCCCCTTACTTTCCTCCATGTCTTTCTCTTCATTACTTTATGCCTCTCTTCCTTTCTCCCTCTCCCTTCCTCTTTCTTTTTCTCTTCTCTTATCTTCCTTTTTCCCAACTCCCTCATTCTTGTTTTCTCTCCTTTTATCCCTAATTTCTTCCTCTTCTCCCTCTGCTTCTTTTCCCTCTTTTTCCTTTCTTCTTTACTTTTTTCTTACTTTCCTTCTTTCTTCCTTTTTTCCTTCATTTATTCATCTTTCCTTCTTGTCTTCATTCTTTTCTTTCATTCTTTCTTTTCTCTTTTTCTTCCTTCCTTCCTTTCCTTTATTTCTTTTCTTCTTTCCTTCCTTTTTTCTTTTTTCCTTCTTTATTTCTTTTCTTCTTTCTTTTGTTCCCTCTTCCTTCCTTCCTCCATCTCTCTCTGTGTCTCTCTCCTCTCTCTGTGTGCCTCTCTCTCCCCTCCTTCCTCCCTTGCTCTTCCTCTACTTTTTTCATTCTCTTCCTCTAATTCCTCACTCCTTTTTTTATTCTATTCTTTTTTGTCTCTGTTGTATAAGATCAGAGGATACTAGAAAAAAATCAGAAGCAAGTATAGATTATTGGGTGTTTTTATCAGTTACTAAAACTGCTTGGGAGAAATGAATTTTAGTAAGAATTTGGATAATAAAAATTGATCATAGTTTTTAAATAACAACTTTAAGCAGAGGCTAGAAAAGGTGCCAGAAAGGAGGAGCATGAATAGGCCATGGGTGCAGCTGTGAACTGGTCCATCTATTCTAGAAAAGAATTTGGAATTGGTATATAACCTGAGAAGACTAATGATCAAAAAGCACGGGCCTTCATATACACCAAGATATTTGTGCAGCTTTTTCCCCCCGTGAGAGCAAAGGACTGAACATTATAGCAATGAACAGCAGTTTTTTTCCATGATAGCAAAGAACAAAGTTGATGTTCATTGTTCAAAGAACAGTCAAACAAATGGTGTCACCATGAATGTAATGGAATATTATGGTGCTATAAGAAACAATGACTGTGATGAATATAATTCTTATGAACTGACACAAAGTGAAATGAGCAGAATTAGGAAAATAATAACAATAACAATGGAAATAGAAAGAAAACCTTTGGGACTGAATGAAATCACTAGGACCAAATTTGGCTCTACGCTTTCCATCTAAATGCAAAGAGGACTTGACTGCTTCCACTTCATCTTTTTTAGGAAGTACCACTCCTCCTTTTTAAAGCCCTGCCTCCCCAACAAACTTCTAAGTTCAGAATGAACAGTAAGACATAGGGAAATTATATATAACATTAGACATTTTATTGAACTACTTTGTCATCTTTTAAAAATAAAAAATTTAAATAAAGAACAGCTTTCTAGAAAGACAGGAGAAATACACTGGGAAATAGACATGATGTAAAATTACTTATCATATATATATATAGCTACATAAAGAAGTTGATCTAAGTTTAAATTTAATCTCTGATGCCCCATCTGGGTGTATGACTTTGGTCAGGTCAGTTAACCACAGTTAACTATTTTATATAATCCTAGGTGAACCTGACAGAAAGGAAACACCTTGAGGCTAGAAATTATTTTGCTTTTGTATTTATATCCTCAGCACCCAGCACAGACCCATATGATAGGTGCTTAATCACTTTCTAATTAATTGGCTCACCATTAGGAATTACACCAATGTAATTACGTGCACAAGTCAAATACATTCAAAAGGGGCAAAAATTGTTTTGCAAAGTGAAGTTTGGGGACTATCAAGAGAACAGAGAGTATATGATGATAATCAACTCCATTGGATGCACCATAACCTTATGGTGTTCATTAAAACTCAAACAAGCTTTGTGTATGTTTTCATATTTTTTTTTTCACAGAATGCATTGTCATGGCACTTGGGCCACAATGAAAAGATAGGTTGGTCTCTTGGATAAATAATCATTTACCCTGTATACTTCCTGAAGCAATTAGCTAAGTCTCCCTATTACCCTTAATGTATATTTACAAGGACTAAGACTCCCATTGTGATATAGCATACAGTTGTAGACTAAAATGACCCTCAATGATAAACAGAAACAATATTCCCTTTGAAAGGCAGTCCCTGCAGCTTAAACCGTGACTTCCCTCTTGTTTCTGTAGACTTTGAGATGGGAAACGAAGACATTGGACTCCATGACTTCTATGTCCCTTTCTGACTCAAGCTATATTCTTATCATCCTGTACTAGAACCCGCATTCTCCTTCATCTTAAAGGTCACTTCCTGAAGAAGTGAACAAATCCTCTATTATAATTAGAGTTTTCTAGTTCAAAGAATCCTTATGGAACATTGACATTAAGAATTCTTAAGTTGAAGTTCATGAACTTCATGTGTGTGTGTCTTAATAACATTCATTATAATTAGTTTCTTTGGGTTTTTTTATATTTAAAAATATTATTCTAGGGGAAAATCCACAGATATTACCCAACTTCCCAAAGGGTCCATAGTATCACAAAATGGTTAAAAACTCCTGGAATAGCTTCTGAGTTCCTTGTTTTATAAATGAAAAAATTCCAGAATATCCAGGATTACATACATCAAGTCTCCTGATTCATAGGTCCATGTAAGCAATATTTCTGAAAGGGAAATTTGATGAAAAATAAAAATGAAGAAGATTCTATGAAAATAAATGCTCGAGATATTAATATAAAGATGTTCTCAGGGTGAGAACCAGTGATTCCCAGGACGCTTGCTAATGTAGCCAAGCCATTCTGGACAGATCCAAAGAAATCCTATCCATCAGTATTTCATTTTGCTGAAAATGTGGCATTTTCTTAGAGGACATCCAGTCCTGAGATTTTCAATCTCATGGTGCTTCTCCCTTCTTTCAAAAAGGGGGAGCTGAGAGAAACAAGTACTATACCCAATTGTACTTTTTCAGGAAAACAATATTCTTACCAACTTGTCTCCATAAAATGGAGCTATGCTAAAAGGATTCCATTAAGGTTGCTTTAGTCCCTACCTGACTTGGAGATACCTGACTGGAATTACTATACTTGATAGTCAGTCAAAAAAAAGTTATTAAATGACAAGCACTAAATTCTGGAGGTACAAAAGGCAATAAACTCTTGGAATCACAGTTCTTCAAAATCACCAAACATTACTGTTAGTAATTATCACACTTACATTTACATAGGACCATAGAATTAGATAACAGAAATAGACCATAGAAATAGTACCTTATAGACTAGTCCAACCTCTCATCTTTTTTTTTTTTTTTTTTAAATTATGATGCATGGATTTCAATATTGGCCCTTACAAAACCTTGTGCTCCAAATTTTCCCCTCCTCCCCCTCCCCTCCCATGGCAAGTATTCCAATGTATGTTACACATGTTAAAATATGTTAAATCCAATATATATATATATATACATATATATATACACACACACATAATTATACAATCATCTTGTTGCACAAGAAAAATCAGAATAAAAAGGAAAAAAAATGAGAAACAAAATGCAAACAACAACAAAAAGAATAAAAATGCTATCCAACCTCTCATCTTAAAGATGAGGAAGCTAAGATCCAAAGAGATTTAGAAACTTTCTAGAATCACATAACAAGTAATAACTCCCTCCCCCCCCCACCAAGTTGGATTTGAACCAATCTTCTTCATGGTATAGTCCAATTTACAAAGGGCGAGTGAGGAGAATAGTGATGGTTTTATTATCCATATGGTTGAGGGAACTAGGATCAGGGAGTTTAAGAGACCAGCATGAAGAATGAGTAGCTGGAATTACAGGCTAGATCTTCTATCAGTTCAGCATTCACTGCATTGCCACGATGATCCCCCTCTATTTTTTTTTTTTTTAATTCATCTAACAGAAAAAAGGCTTATGGAAGCTCTATAGATATTTGTTTTCATTTGAATTTCTGGCAGTGGCTGTTATAACAATGGCCGGGCCACTGTGTAAAAATCTCAAAACTCATGCCATCAGTCTTATTGTAATATTCAGCACAATACCAATTAATGTCAATCAAGAAATGGAGCAAACAGACAAACAATCAGTAATAAGAGATTTCTTGCTGCAGAAAGGGCCCTGGGCTAGACATCAGGAGATTGGGTTTGAATATCTTAGCTAACATTGGACTTTTGTGTGGCCATAGAAAAGTGCTTCAATTTCAATGGCACATTTTGCTCATCTGTACTATTAGTCTTAGTATACTTTTATTCAATTATAAAAAAGTCACTTTGTACAATAATCCATAGAAGAGCAAAAATAAAATAACAATATCAGAATGGAAACAAGTTAGAACCATTTCTCTAGGAACTGAGAATTATGAGAATTACTTTCCTATAAAAATAAGTAAAAATAATAATACATATCTTGATTTTATTCAGGCAAATAACATGGAAAAGTTGTCAAGGAAAATCTGTGACAATATGTTAAGAGACACGCTGGCATACTGAAATCAAAGCTTAGTGAGAATAACACATTTAAAGTTATGTGCATCTATACAACGTCAATCTTAATGTATATTTTTAGAATTATGAAATGAACCACAACAGATTTGAAAAAGATCCTTTTAAAAAAAATCTTTTAAAATATTAAGGAAACACAAGACCCATTTCCCTGTGATAGCAATCAAAAGAAAAGTTGTTAACATTATCTTAACAAAAAAAGAGGATGATTGAGAACAATAACAATAACAGATGATCAACAGATAGATAGATAGATGGATAGATAGATAAATGATAGAAAGGCAGCATTTATGTAAGGCTTTTTCTTTGAGAAACAATTTACAAATTTTATGGCATTTGACTTCAGAACAACCCTGGAAACTAAATGTCCTTATCATCCCCATTTTACAGTTGAGGAAACTGAGGCAGACAAAGGTTAGGTGGTTGGTCCAAGTGACAGAGCTAGTAAGTGTGGAAGACAAGATTTGAACTGAGTCTTCTCTATTCCAAGTTCCATGCTCTATTTATTTTGTCACATAGAGCAAATAATGAGGAGACATACTTTTGCATGTATAATAAGCATGTATAAATTCATTAAGCACCAATAATGGCTGATAAGTGCATTCCAATAAATTTGCTTAATGTAACTGAAAATGGTTTATCTCCAGAGAGAGCCTAGAAAATAGCTAAGATCCATGGATGGAATAAAAAAATCCTTCCATGGGAAACCTCTGCACAGATTCTGTCAACAAAATGAAAGTGTCACACAAAGGACTAAATCACGTGGATTTGTTTGTGAAAACAAAGGTGTTTTTGATGGTGTTTTAGCACTTGGTCATCACCACCAGAATTTGCCAGCAAGTTATCTTTAAGGAGCTGGGGCTTAATGCTCAATGAAGATTATATAGTAAATGATTGCAACCATGCAATACATCACTATAGGCTACACAAACTTTGTGCCTTCCTGTTATCTAGCAAGATACGACTCGGTGGCTAGAATTAAACATCAAAAGCTCACCATTTTTCACAAGGGAGAACCACTGCCCAGATTACTGAATAAGGGTTCAAAATGTACTTAAAAACTCAACTAGCAAACTACAATGGAACTGAGTTATTATAAACTGTCTTATATTGAATTGCTGACTATAATCACAAAGACTAATTTGTAAAAAAAATAGACAACTAAAGAACAATTTAATCAATGTCATCATCTAAAAATCTCACGTTCTGTAAGATGCATGGAGCAAAAAGCTTTTAAATATAAAAACTTAGCAGAAAAAAATCATATGGGAACTGGATGAAATATACATTATCACTATCATTCCATCTGCTACTAGATTTATCATGAAGATACTTTTAGTGAAGAGCGGAGCTTATATTCTGATACTTTCAAAAAGGCAGTTCTTTTATCTACCTAATTTAAGAAAGTCCACAGAATATTAAGTATAAATAATTACAGAATAATAACTTGTCTCAGGACAATTTCTATCTGAGCTTTATTTAATAAGGTGAGAATAATGATCTTTTAATATTAATGAGAGTGAATGAATACTGAAATCAAAAATAAAAAGGAGGGAAAAAAACAACTAGAATAATTAACTTGTTCAAAACTCCAGATTTAATGTTTACTTTTGGGACAATAGATTTTGAATATATTCAACAAAAAACTATACATTTGTATATTATACATTATTATACACACAATTATACATTAGTAAAATCCAATATATATCATCAGCAAGAAATTATAGAACCAGAAACACTTTACTGCCAAAAATGAATATGGGGATTCTAGATGCTCTCCTATTATACTATAAACAGGATTTAAAAAAAAAGAAACTTACAGAAATATGTCTGGAACAAACAGACATCACTTTATAGATCAATAGTAAGAGCTGACAAATAGGTGCACGTAGCTGGATTTATTGGATGTAGTAGTAAGTGGTTTACCTCTAGAAGGAACCTATGAAATGGCGGAAATCCAAAAGTGCCATCAAAGGGCCCTCCCCATACAATACCCACAATGATCTCAACAGATACTACCCCAACAAAGAAACACTGAACAAACAAATGGCTGAGCCCCGGTCAGAATCGTAAACTAGAAATTTCTATCCTTCATAAACTAATAGGACAAATATCTGTGCAATAAATACAGGCCCAGAACTCTCCTTGAGAATTCAAATCCTAGAGAGTACAGAAACCAGAGCGGTATAATAGATAAAATTGTCACTGGCAACAGCCCATGCATAAAACACAGATTATCACAATTAAAAAACACAGTTTTAAATGCAAGAATATTGAATATCCACAACCTCCCCACCATGCAGAATGAAAAGCTCTCCACATATGAAGATGCAGGAGAATAAATCAAAATCCTAGGTTGTATGTATCATCTCCATTATCCTGTTGTCTCCTAAAGCTGTCATGAAGGCATTTTCAGTGAAACATCAAAGATGAACATGCATCCCAATGTTTTTATTCAACTACAGAACGTAATCATTTTCTCCAACTACAAAACAGTACATTAATAATAATAACAATAATGTTTAGCATTTAAATAGTGCTTTCAGGTTTGGAAAATGCTTTAAATACATTAACTCATTTGATATAACATACATATATGCATATATAACTCCCCCTGTCTCTCTCTACCTTTGCCTTTATCTCTGTATCCCTTCCACCTTCTCTTCCTCCTCCTCCTCCTCCTCTCTTTCTCTCACTTGCTATCTTTCTTTCTCTGTATACCTCCTTTTTCTGTTTCTCTCTCTCCCTTTCTCCTCTTCTTCCTCCTTCTCCCTTCTCTCTCTTTTTCTATGTCTCTGTCTCTGCTTCTGTCCTTGTTTCTCTCCTCTCTCTTATCTCTGTCTCTGACCCTCTTTATCTCTCTCTCTCTATATATATGTGTGTACTTGTATATATATACACACACACACATATATATATATATAAAATTAGAGAGTTGGAGAGAGGATTTGGCTACCCTGAAAGAGCTAGACATGGCAGTTATCATCATCATTATTATTATTAATCTTTTTATTTCTGCCTTTCTACTGAATGCTAAAAAGGTCATTTATTCAACAAATATTAAGCACCTACTGTGTATCAGGTACTATGCTGAGTGATGGATATTTAATAAGCACCCACTATGTGCTGTCCTTGACTGTAACAGGGAATTTAGAAACTGGGAAGAGATTGGGGTGGGGAAGAAATGACTTCTGTTTTGGACACGATAAATTTAAGATTACTATATTACATTAACTAGGTTCAATATGTGGCTGAAAATGCAAGCTTGGAGGTCAGGAAAGAGATTAAGGCTGGATAAATGCACCTGAGAATTATCTCCACAGAGGGCTAATTGAATGAACAGGGATTGGTGAGGTTGGTCAGCAAATGAAACGGTGTAGGAGGAGAAGAGAACCTGGGGGGTCATCCTTGGGCACCACCTGGAGGCTGAGGAGCCCTCAAAGATGGAGCAGGAACCCCAGGGACAGACTAGAGCCCAGACAATTTGGAGAAGAGATGATTAAGAAGAAGACAGGTGATCTCAAAGACTTCAGAAGGCTCGAGAAGAAGAAGAGAATGAGAGGAACAGATGTGTTGATTGTGGGGGACCTTCTCTATGGGGTTAGTCACAAAAGGGAGGAAAGAATCGGAGTGCTGGCTGGAAGGGATGGGGGAACCAGAGGAGGGTTTTGGGGGGATTGGAGAGATGGGTATGTTTGAACTGAAAAAAAGGAAGGAGCCAGGTGATAAGCTGGAAGATAAAGGGGAGAGGGATGTTTTATTTCATTTGTCCTGAGATTATGTAGATTGAAGAAATTCCAGGCAGTGAAACTCCTTGTACACACACACACACATAAGCGCATATATACACACATACAAAACATACAATACACATACGTGTATATGTTCATGTGTATATACACATGTGTATACTTATATGTATATATGTGTATAGATGCATGCATACATATACACACATACACACATGCCCATACAGTAACTTAGATTTTCTGGGTGACTAAGAAGTGATGCATCTGCTGAGAGTCATAGTCATTTTATGTCAGAGACAGGATTTGAACTCGGGCCTTCCCCTCTCCAGAGCCTGTTTTTTAACCCAATTTGCCAACTACCTCTCAATGTCATTATTTTATATAAGTACTAATAAAACCACATTATTGCTTTACTGACATATCTAAAATCATGATTTCGGCATCCTTTCGCTGGATATCAAACATCCAAAGCCAATCCTTCTTTGTGCTCCATTATATCAGCCCAAACCAGTCAAACAAACCACTCCTTTCTCCTCAAGCTGTACGTGTAATATCAGATTTTCTGAACATTCTCCTCTCCTCTGATTGACAATCTCCTCCTTCCATACCTACGACAGTTTTGCTTCCCTCTCTTTTTCTTCTTCTCTTTGAAAAAGTGCTCCCATCTATCCGACATTATAATTGAATCAAATTTAATTTGAGCCAAATCCAAAATCCCTTCAATGCATCTACATAAGAAAGCACTTCATCTCAATAAACTACAAGTTAGGATGGAGAGCTAGTCGGCCTCAATTCTGAAAGATATAGCGAGCCAAAAGTCACCCTGTTTTTGTAAAGGGACAGAGCCAAAATCAGGTTTCATTTCTGCTTAAGACATATTACATGGCATATAAGAGAGATGGGCTGAGCTGATGAGTTATGACCATGAGTGATTTGCTAGAGACCCTCAACCCCCACTAGCTTCAGAAAACCGCTTTGCTCCCCAAAATGGTATTCACTGAGACTCAATAAAATGAACATCTTTGGAGGCTTCATATTTCATTGGATTTTTTGGCAGGTGACAAAGCAGACAATTTTATACCCTTATCCTGCTTGAAATTTAAATATGAATCCTCGTGGGAAAACTCCACATACACACAGAGTCACACAAATACCATTTTCCTTCTCTACAGATGCAGGATAGATAAGCAAATCAAAGTGCTTTTACTGGGTAAGAATATAATGAAAGCGTCCTTATTTCTTGTGACTGACATCTCATGAAATCTGAAGGTCCACTACATGGGGGGACAGAACTTTTCCAGGAGAACCCAATGGGGAACGGCAGAATCTCTGATGAAAAAGAACTTTGGATGTGGAACCTAAGCAAATCCCAGATATATGGGACTTTATCTCCCCAGGTTTCCCTGGTTAAATAATGTGGATCTCCATGATCTCACTTGGTTCCAAATCTCTGGTTCTATATCCTTCTATGGAGGTATCTCTTAAATGCCTCCATCTATATTTGTTCCCATCAGATGAAGAAGTAGCTGAGGGTTCAAATGCTGCTTCAGAGACTTGCAAATTTAATTACTCAGTGTGCTCCAAGCTACCTTTAAGATTCCAACCTCCAAGATTCTAGGAGGCTCAGGTCTGCACGAAAAGGGAGTTTTACTCCTGAGGAGTTCCCTTCACAAATGAAATCCTAGGGCCAGTCTGGAAAAAAATTGTTTAAAAAAAAAATCAACCAAAACAAAAACCTATAGTAAGTTACTACTAAAGCAGTTATATAACAGTAAAACCTTCACAGTAGAGAACTGCATTTCAAATTTATAACTAACATCTGGAGAAGATTAGACTATAATAATAACAATAATAATAAAATTATATTTCTATCAGGTTTTAACATTTGCAAAATGCTGTGCAAATGTCATTTCATTCTGCCTTTACAATAACCATGGAAGATAGGCGCTATTATTATTCCCATTTTACAGATGAGGAATTGAGCCAAACAGGGGCAAGTGACTTTTCCAGGATCATGCAGCTAGGAAGTATCAGAATCCAGAGTCTTCCTGACGTCCCAGCACTCTATCTATTCTCTCCACCAAGCTGGCTATTATTAGTTATTGCAGTAATAACACAAATCTACATTTTATTAATGTAGTAATTGTACATTAAGTGGTACAATGCTGTTTGGCTGGATTTAACTTGAATCTCTTGAAGCTTGCATATTCTCTGCCTTTTAAACACTGACTTTTGGTGACTTCCATTGTAATAAAAAAGAATAAACAGAACACACGTGCAGGCCACTGTCCAGACACGTGACGGTACAGTTCACATGGCAGAAGGGTCCTGATTCACACTCTCCTGTAACCAGGCTACCTAAATCTTGCTTCGCCAGACTTCGGACTTTTAAATTCAATTCGAAGAGTCTTAGCTGGTGTTAAGTGCATCATGTCAGTATATCAAGTAAGCTTTGATTTCCCTTCAGTCGTTCCCTGTTGCTACAAGAATTGATTTTGAGATTTCTCCCAATGACCTCTGAGGTTTTTCAAGGAATGGTTCTTCTTAATCTCCCAAGATTCAAGCTGAGTTTATATCTGCTGGTCATTGTTCAGACTCCTTGTGCTGAGAATATGCCTTTATGAGATTGAGAAACACAAACACACGAGGGATGGAGCTTTATCCAAAGATATCATATCCCCTTTGAAATAACTCTTCCAATAACAAGGTCATGGTTCAGTTTTATTCTTTTTCTTTTTGTAGCTTATAAGGCATAATTCTTACATGTAATTAAAAATAAAAAACCAAATTTTTAAATGGACTTTCTTTTTCTAGTACATATCTTATCATTTTGAAATTATTGATAATAATATAATAACCAGAATTGGTAAAGCAATTTAAGTTTGAAAAAACATTATATATATATATATATATATATATATATATATATATATATATATATCCTTAAGAAGTAGGTTTTATATTCATTTTACAGATGAGGAACTTCAGAGTTTAGTAATTTGACACAAATCACCCATCTGGTAGTTCTGAGGTAACATCTGAACCCATATCCCCAAATCTACCATATTCCATGCTGCCAATCAGTGATGGAACTCAGAAGTTATAGGAGACACATTTTAAAGCAGGTGACTAAAGCAGATGAATTACTTGTAAATGATGGAAAATTCTCTTGTATTAAAGTGTAGTAGAAAGGAGGCTAACATCGTTATTTTTCAGTCATTTTTACAGAAGGATAGTGAATTAGCAGAGGAGGAAAGATGATGCTAAATGGATATTAAAATACAAGATTCCCGGAGCAGATTCAAGCAAGAGAAGCATAGAACAGAAGGTGTCTGGGTTACAGGAAGACAGAAAGGGTTGAACTTAAACCTGGAGCCCTGAGAAGTTTGTACAAATAAGAAATCTGCTCCAAAGCCCTCCAGAGTACGTACTGTGCTTATTTTCCTGCCTGAGACGTCCCCACTTTACATGTTACCAAGATAAACTGGTCTCCTTGGTACAGAAAAAAGGGGTGTATATTGCAAGGGAGAAGGTGGAGGGGGAATCTCAGAATGTCTTCGTAGACATCCCCTCCTTTGCCACGAAGAGCCAGGGGTAATACTGGTTTAGACTCTGAGGTCATCTGTAAAACATTAAGGAAGATGATGGTAGAAATTTGTGGTGAGAGTACCGCAGTTAATTTCATAATGTCAGCCTCAAATGTTAGGCACTTAGCCCCAAACATTCTTAATTTTTCCTTTAATAACCATTTGTGGTTCTCTCATTACACCAAACTGTCTTAAAATATAATGTATCTACGCAATAAAAAAAGATAAAAAGGAGGATCTGCCTAAGGTTCCAGGACTGTTAACAGCAGAATCAGGACGAGACCAAGAGGCGTAATGATTCCTCCCTCGGCACTTTCAGAGTTACCAAGGTTACAGAAGGTTACAGATTTAAAGTTGGAAGGAACTTCAACATCAGCCGTTCCTAGCCCATCATCTTCCAGGTGAAGAAACTTGGCACACCACGATGACATCAGTTTCTGAGTTTTGAGGAGGCAGAGCACTGAGTGTCCCCAGACGCTTAGCACTTCCCGGCTGTGTGGCCCCGGGCAGTAACTTAACCCCGGCCTTGGCCAATGAGGTTCTCGGGCTCCTCCGGGCTCGCCAGTTGCAAAGGTTGCCTTTGCGCGCGCTGCAGCAGACGGCGCCGGAGCGGCTTTATTCCCACAACACAACAGAAGGATATTCTGACACGACTCGCGCAAAGGCTTATGGTTACCTCCAAAACAAACCCCATCAAGCGGTCGGAGCGGGGGCAGCCACGCGGCCCGAGGCGGCCCTTCTCGCCGCCGCTCTTCCTCGGGCCGAGAGGCTGCGGCCTGGTGCGGAGAGGCGGAGGGAGCCGCGGGGGCCTCCGCAGAGAACCTCGGCCCCCCCCCGCCGCCTCCAGGGACAACTTTTTGGGGCTAGTTTTTAAAAGTCTGACTGGAAGCTGGGCGGGAGGAAGTGGGAGAATCCATTTCCGTCTCCGGGGGCAGAGGTCATGGCCGGCCTTCCCTTCGGGCTCGTGATCAGGGATGGGAACCAGAGCCGGGAGCGCCTTCTCCCCCCACCCCCAGCTCACTTAGAAACCAGTAGGGGCCGCTCCTGGGGCAGCCGCGGCCTTCTCCGCTCACCCGCAGACGCCCCAAGGGCGAAAGTGTGCGCAGCCCCGCCCCCTGGGTCCTCGGAGATGTTGTGGTGACCTCTGCCCCCTCACCCAGGACCATAAATAAAGGTGACAGAGGGCAAACCTACATGCACAAGGACCTGAGTTCGAATCTTGCCTCACGTTAGCTAGCTGTGCGACTCAAGCAAGTTTTGATTTCCTCATCCAGGAAATGGGTATAATAATAGTAATAATACCGATCTCAGGGATTTTTTCAGTTTAAAATGAGATGATAAACATAAAGCGCCTTATAAGATGCAAAGCAGTGTATAAATGCTAGTTATTAATAATATTAATATACAATAATTTTTATTATATATAATTATTAAAATCATCATCATCATATACTTAAAAGTCATACAAAGCAGACCCTCATGGAAGACAAAGTAAGTGAGTTTTATCTTGCCTAAAAGATAACCAAGAAAATGAGGCAAAACTATTGAGGACACTAGGTTGTGCAGTGGATAGAGCACCAGCCCTGAAGTCGGGAGGACCTGAGTTCAAATGTGACCCCAGACACTTGGCTGTGTGACTTTAGCCCCAATTGCCTCAGCAAAAGAAAGAAAAAAATTTATTGAGTCACATAACCTCCAGTTTTCATTACTTGCATTAGCTTGAGCAAAGGACAATTTTCCTGGCCTATTTCCTTCTTAAAAGGAGAGAGTTGGACTAGCCTAAGGTCCCTTCTAGCTTGTTATCTCTATCAAAATGATTCTTAGCCCCAGTTGCCCAATCTGTATCCTGATCCCCCCGTGCTTAATGGGCTTCTTGAACCTATTATCTTGTAGGCAGCTTAAACTTATGTCAAAACCTGAACTCATCCCTTCCCCTTAGAACCCTTAGAATTCCAAACTCGCCCATTATTACTGAGAGTTTCACCCTCCTTCTGCCCATCCAAGTTCACAACTTATTTTCTCTCTCCTTCCCTTCTCCCATATCCAATCATTCCCCAAGACCTGCTGTCATATTTTTCCCATAAGCCCCTTTTCTCCTCTGACACCTCCATCTACCTGCATGTGGATGCTCCTCCCCTCCCACCTGGACTACTGTAATCACTCTGGGGCTCATTGTCCTGCCTCACGTTTTCCCCAACTCAAACCCAACCTTCCCTCAGTTTCAATTAATCTTCCTAAAGTGCAGATTTGACCGTGTTTTCCCCCTATTTGGTAAATTTCAGTGGCTCCTTCTTACCTCCAGGATCAAATATAAATCTGATTTGGTTTTTAAAGCTCTTTATAACCTAATCCCTCCTTATACCCATTTCCCTGCCATTTTTTGGTGACACTGACTTTTTTACTGTATCTATCTTGGGCATTTTCACTTCCTGTCCCCCCTGCCCGGAATTCTCTCCCTACTCACATTTAACTACTGGTTTCCTAATTAGCTTCAAGTCTCAGCTAATGTCCCACCTTCTTCAATCATATTTTCCCAGTTCTCCATAATCTTATCATCTTCCATCTGAGATGATCCCCATATTATCCTGCATATATCTTGTTTCCAATTAATATTTATTATTTCCCCCTTTAGATTCTTTGAGATCAGGGACTTGTTTTCCCCTTTCTACATATTCCCAATGCTTCAAACAGTGACTGGGCCATAGGAGATGCTTGAAAAATGCTCCTTAACTTATAAATTTGACTTGTTGATTAAACCTGCTCTGTTTTAAGTAATGGTACCATCTCACATCAATATATGAACAAAGAAATGTGGGAGAGGCTCAAGAAACCCCTTCCTTACATGGAAGTTCACTTTGATTTTTGTATAAATGAACAAAAAAAACTAGTCATTTAGACTTGAAAAAAACAGTCAAAAGCTAGGCTTGGGGATAATGAGCTCATCAATTTAAAGTGATAGAAAACTCTGAGGCCATCCAGGCTAATTGTCTCATTTCACAGATTAAAAACCTGCAAACTTAAAAAGTAGAAGTGACTTACTCAAGTTTATGTAGGTAGGTAACCAGTGCCATGGTGAGGATTAGAACTTAGGTTCTCTCTAAATTCAGAGTTCTTCCCATTCTATCACACTCATCAGAATTCATTCATGGAGTCTTTTCAATTAAGTGTTTGTGAATATTTCTCTGGGATTGATTTTCACAGCAGGAGGAACTCATTAAATAATACAATGATTTTTTAAAAAAATATATAGGCTCCTGTGTGACTCTGGGCAAGTCACTTAACCCCAATTGCCTCAGCAAAAACAAACACAAACAAATAAATAAATATATATATATACATATATAGTCCCAATATGTATGAATAAATTGGATTTAACATATATATTTTACCATGTTTAACATATATTGAATTGCTTGCCATCTTGGGGAGGGGTTAGGGGGAAGGAGGGTAAAAATTGGAGCACAAGATTTTGCATATTGTTGAAAAATTGTTCATGCATATGTTTTGAAAATAAAAAGCTTTAATAAAAATATATGGGCTCACAAAGATGATAGGGAATCAGATGAGGAAAGATATTATCCTTCTCACATACACATATAGGACTTGTGATCCTACTGACATAGAGACACCTGACAAGAATATTAATGCCCCAGTGATATGATAATATTAATAATAATAATAACTGCCACAAATATACCTGTGTTCTGAAACTTGGAGTTTATGGTTTCCTGGGTAATTGGAAGTAAGGGACTTGCTGAAGGTCAAAGAGTTATTATATGTCAGACCTGAAGACAGGTCAATTCCCTTTTTAGTCTCTTTCCCAAGTTACCTCTCCACTATGTTTATTAGATTATAGGAATATTTAGTAGCTAGATGATGCAGTGGGTAGAAAACTGATTGTGGAGTCTAGAGGCCCTGAGTTCAAATTCCGCCTGTGATCCTGGGAAAATCAATCAGTTAGTTAATTCCTTCTTCCAAGTTACCTCTCCATTATGTTTATTAGATTATAAGAATATTTAATAGCTAGATGATGCAGTGGGTGAAACACTGACCCTGGAGGAGCTGAGTTCAAATTCCACCCATGTGATCCTGGGAAAATCAGTTAATTCTGCCTCAGTTTCCACATCTATAAAATGAAGTAGAAAGGAAATTTCAAGAATTTTTTGTCAAGAAAACCCCAAATGGGGTCACGGAAAGTTGAATATGACTGAAGTGATTCAACAATAATACCACCAATATTTATCAAAGGTTATTTAAAAAAAAAAAAAAAAACTTGTGAGAGGTGGAGAAAAGGTGATAGGGACCCAATAAACTAATACTTGCCCTTTTAATTCACAAAATGACAACTTAAAATCTGGTCCAACAATCAATCATACACACTGCCAACCAACTCTCCCCATTAACTATTTATTTTATCCCTTTTTAATCAAAAAATGTCTTTTCATCTCAAAAACAAGAAAAGAGAACATAAACATTGCCTAAGATGTTGCAACCCACAAGAGAGCTTCTTTTCTGCTGTTTCCTTCATGCTCATGAGTACCCTGGAATCCTGCTGCATCTGCTGGCTGGAGGACATGCAGAGAAGATTCCTGGATATGTTTCTGAAAATAAAGTACGATCAATTCATTTTTAAAAGCCTCTGTGCGTTGAAGCACTATTTCTTTCTCCTGACAGGTGACAGGTACTGGAAAGGCAAAGATCAGAGGTTCACTGACAAAAAGAAAGTTGTCACGAGATTTCCTTTTTCTTCAAGCCAGGCCTTTATTCTCTCCTCTCATAAAACAAAGCAAAAGGAAATAGGAAGAAAGTACACTGAACATGAAAACCACAATATTCCCCATGATAGAATTATAGCAGGGACAAAGTAGACCGCGTTCAAACTTGTTCCTGTGACCTTTTCAATTACGATAATCCCTAAAAATGGTTTCAAATGAATTTTTAAGAAATAATGCGAGCAATTCCTTTTTTAAAAAAAAAGAAAAGAAAAGCTGAGAGTTTTTTCAGGATACCTGTTATACAGTTTTGTGATCTTTTCTATAGGGGAGCTGGGTGGTGTAGTAGAGAGAGCACTGGTCCTGGAGTCTGGAGCATCTGCATTTAACCTCAAATACTTACTAGTTAAGTGATCTTGAGCAAGTCCCTTAATTCTTTTTGTCTGAGTTTTCTCATCTGCAAAATGAGCTAGAGAAGGAAATGGCAAACCATTTCAGGATCTTTGCCGGGGAAAACACCAAATGGTCCACCAAGAGTCAATCATGACTGAAATGATTTAGCAACATCAAAAATGTCCTGTTCTATTACTTTCTACAAGGATTTATTTACAGAAAAATCAAAAGGTGAAGATTGTAGTCAATAAGCATTTATTAACCACCTACTATGTACTCAATGCAACAGTCATGTCATGATGGCTATGGAGGCCCTAACTCCAAACCCACAAAGACTCTGGGCTCCTATACGAATCAGAGCTCTGGCTGGAAACTAAAAAGGGTCTACGTTGATAGAAGGAGATTTATCACTGGAAGTTTCCTAGGACAATGAAATCATGGATGAACTAGCAAATATATATATATATATATATATATATATGCACGTAGAGTCAAATTATGTACAAAATAAAGTTATTTTGAGAGCGGCTCTAGCAGTTGGATCAGGAGAAGGCTTGATGGCATTTAAGTCGAACACTGAAGAAAATGAATAATTCTAAGAGACAGAGGGGAAGAAGGGAGGGCATCCCAGGCCCGAGGGACAGTCTGTGCATAGGCCCAGTGACAGAAGATGAGATTGTGGGTGAAACAAGAAGAAATCCAGCTCCTGTACATGAAGGGGAGGAATAGATAATGATCCTAGAAAGGTAGCTCGGAGCCAGGTTGTCAAGGGCTTTCAGTGCCAGAGAAGGAAATAGCCTTAGTTTCCACATTCGCCTCCTTTGTGCATTTTTGCCCATGGTTATTTTTTTTCCTAGAAAACAAGCCTTAGAAATAAATGGAGCCCACACTTTTTCTTAACATGGGATCCAGGCCTTTTAAAATTCCAAGAAGTGCATGAACTTGGATGGGGAAGAGTATACATTTTTAAAACTAGCTTCTAACTGTACTTTCAATTTTCCTCTCATTATTTAATAAGAGGATGCTAAGAAAGGGGTCTTTGGGTTGAGCAGACAGAGTGCCCAAGAGGGAAAATCACATGAAAACAGTGAAGAACTCCTGCCCTAAAGGAGGCATTGAATACATTGGAAAAAGTTGTGTTATCAATGATTTAAAATGTTATATGTTTACCATTGTTTTGCTCATGAGAAAGAAAAGGGGATTCTGTCAGCAAGTTGCCATATTGATTCCTAAGTAATACACCTTTATAGATAGTTTCAGTGAAAATAGAAGTAGCCATTTTTAAAAGATACATGTTCCCTACATCAAGCTCATTGTTGGAAAGGGAAAAAATTAGACAAAAAAGTAGCCATAGAAAATAAGGAACCAGATATAATTCAAATTTCCCTACACTGAATAATAGTTGCTGACTTTGACTTTTCTCGCATCATCTTTTTTTTTTTTTTTTTTTTAAACAAGATATCTTCTTCACAAGAAATGATGAGCAGACTGATTTCAGAAAAGCTTGGCAAGACTTATATGAACTGATGCTGAGTGAAGTGAGCAGAATCAAGAAAAAGTTGTACGTAGTAACAATAAGAACATGTGATGGATGTGGCTCTTTTCAACAAAAGGCAATTCCAATAAATTTGTGATGGAAAGTGCTATCCATATCTAGAGAGAGAACTAGGGAGACTGTGGATTAAAGCATAGTATTTTCACTTTTTGTTGTTGTTTGTTTGCTTGTTTGTTTTTTTCTTTCTCATTTTTTTCCCCTTTTGATCTGATTTTTCTTGTGGAGCATGATGAATATGGAAATATATTTTGAAAAATAACACGTTTAACTTATATCAGATTGCTTGCTGTCTTGGGGAGGGGGAAGAGGGAAGAGAGGAATAAAAATCTGGAACACAAGATTTTCCAAAGGCGAATGTTAAAAACTATTTTTGCATATATTTGGAAAGATAAAATACTATGAAAAAAGATGACTAATATAGAAATATGTTTGACATGATTGCACATGTATGACCTATATCAGATTGCTTGTTGTCTTGGAGAAAGAAGAGAGAAGGGAAGGAGGGAGAAAAAAATTGGAGCTATAAAATCCTCCAAAGATAAATGCTTGGAACTATCTTCACATGCAATTTGGGAGGGGAAATAACATATTGAGTAAAAAAAGAAATTAGAAGATCAATTTTTCCAGTGCCTGGCTCTAGAACTATATCACTGCCTCCTCATCTCACTCACATCATTCAGTCACTTTCTGCTACTGTCTCCTCTTGACCCCTCTCTCCTATAAAAAGGCCATTCTGCTGGGAAAACTGGAAATTAGTATGGCAGAAAGTAGGCCTGGACCCACACTTAACACCATAGACCAAGATAAGATCAAAATGGGTCCATGATATAGGCATAAAGAATGGGATCATAAGTAAATTAGAGAAACATAGGATAGTTTACCTCTCATACTTGTGGAGGAGGAAGGAATTTGTGACCAAAGAAGAACTAGAGATCATCATTGATCACAAAATAAAAAATTTTGATTACATCAAATTAAAAAGCCTTTGTACAAACAAAACTAATGCAAACAAGATTAGAAGGGAAGCAACAAACTGGGAAAACATTTTTACAGTTAAAGTTTCTGATAAAGGCCTCATTTCCAAAATATATAACTGACTCTAATTTATAAAAAATCAAGCCATTCTCCAATTGATAAATGGTCAAAGGATATGAATAGACAATTCTCAGATGATGAAATTGAAACTATTTCCATTCATATGAAAGAGTGTTCCACTCTCTGAAACTACTGATCAGAGAAATGCAAATTAAGACAACTCTGAGATACCACTACATACCTGTCAGGCTGGCTAAGATGAAAGGAAAAAATAATAATGAATGTTGGAGGGGATGTGGGAAAACTGGGACACTGGTGCATTGTTGGTGGAGTTGTGAATGAATCCAACCATTCTGGAGAGCAATCTGGAATTATGCCCCAAAAGTTATCAAAATGTGCATTTTGATCCAACAGTGCTACTACTGGCCTTATACCCTAAAGAGATACTAAAGAAGGGAAAGGGACCTGGATGTGCCAAAATGTTTGTGGTAGCCCTGTTTGTAGTGGCAAGAAACTGGAAATTGAGTGTATGCCCATCAGTTGGAGAATGGTTGGGTAAATTGTGGTATATGAATGTTATAGAATATTATTCTGTAAGAAATGACCAAGCGGGATGAATACAGAAAGGAGTCTCTTCAAGCCTCACATGAACTGATGCTGAGTGAAATAAGCAGAACCAGGAGATCATTATACACCTCAACAACAATATTATATGAGCATGTATTCTGATGGAAATGGATTTCTTCGACAAAGAGAAGATCTAACTCAGTTTCAATTGATCAATGATGGACAGAAGCAAAGAACACTGGGAAATGAGTGTAAACTGTTTGCATTTTTGTTTTTCTTCCCAAATTTTTACTTTCCGAATCCAATTCTTCCTGTGCAGCAAGAGAACTCTTTGGTTCTGCACACATATATTATATCTAGGATATACTATAACTTATTTAACATGTATAAGACTGCCTGCCATCTAGGGAAGGGAGTGGGGGAGAAGGAGGGGAAAAGTTGGAACTGAAGGTTTTGCAAGGATCAATGCTGAAAAATTACCCATGCATATATTTTGTAAAAAAAAGCTATAAAAAATAAAATGATATAAAAATGTGACGTTTTCTGAATAATAATTCTATAAAATAACTATCATTCTAGAGTAAAAAAAGTGGGGGACATAAAAGGAACTTATCAGGATAAGTTTGAACCCCCAAATTATCAGGAGCACAGGACACTCTGCTTGCTTCAAGACAGAAGCAAAGTTTACCAATGGAAAAATTGCCATACGTTCTTCTGGGTTTCTCAAAAGGACAATACAAATTTTAAGTTATACAGCTTTAAAATGATGTTTTACTATAGATTACTCTAGTAATTACAGTAGCTGAATTTATCGACATTGCTTGTCATTTGTTCATCTCTGACAAAATGTCATCTTCATCATCAATACAAGTATTGTGTTAGTCTATTTACTTATTTAATTATAACTCCATGCAAAGTTCCATAGATTATATATGCATCTTGAGAAAAAGAGAATGCCATATAACCTTTTACACAAAGCATGTTCTTTCTTTTCTCACTGTTTCAGATGCAAAATCCAGGAATGTCACCACTTTTATCTAGAAGAAGGGCTAGAAGAACACGAATAAATCACAAGAGAAAAGAAAGAAAAAGGAAGAAATAAATAATCGAGAATCCTAAATTATTGCCACTTTAAGAATATCAGCCTTCCTAAATATCAGGTCTCCTAGCTTCACTTCAAAGCAATGTAGAAAAATTAGAAATGACTCTGAATAATATTTTAGTTTTTTAAAGTTTGATACATGATTTAGGTATGTATACAGGGGAACAGGGACCTTAGTATAATCAACATAACATGTCTATCATGTTGTTGAACATTATGTTCATTATTGTTATTTATTAAAAGTTTCAAGGATTTTTAATGTGTTTGTTAAAGTAGTTTCTAGCTAGGAATGAATTCTACTGACTATCAAATGATTCATCGTAATTATCAGTTGGCAGTACTGAATGCACAATGTAATTATACTAAAATTTCCCTGAATTTGCTAGTCTTATTAAATATATGAAGCAATGTTAAATTTTTAAAAAGGCTACAACCATCTCATTTTCTCATCTCCAAGCTTTGCTTTGATACAAATCATGATTTAAGTAATAGCATCTCCTATCTTTATCAAAGTCCTGCAAATCTTGCTATGAGTGCTCCTTGGCCATCTTTTCAAATCCAATTATGATTCCACTTCCCTGCAGAAACAACTATTCCTACGTTGTTTTTAACTAATGACTCAGGTTTGCTTCCATTTCCACACAGATGTCTTCCTTAAGGCTTTTCTTAATCACACATACTCTTTTTTTCAGTTAAGATTTAATTAAACTGGACTTCTTATAGTTCTTCACATGACCTTCGCTTCCCTTTGTACTAGCTGTCCCCAAAGTCTATAAATCACTGTCATCTCCATCTTTTGGAATCCCCCAGATGCACCTCCTCCAATACAATGCATTTATATGTATGAATATATGTGTTTATCTATGCAAGTATATATGCACAAATATGAACACATTCATTGCATAGTAGATCTAAAAATTATAAAGTTTTTATATGGTTGTTTATATATAATTCACATTATCTACTGAATATGTGTAAATGTGTATATATATGTGTGTGTATATATATGTGGGTATATATATCTGGTGTGTGTGATAGATAGATATCTACCCACACACACTTATACATATTCAATAGATAATGTGAATTATATATAAACAATTACATAAAAATTAACCCTAACCATAAATGTGCTTTGTTTTATCCCTCTTATCAGTTAATTTTCTGTTAATTTTTCTTGAAGCCCTAGTAGAAGGTAAACTCCTCAATGGACAACACTGGGACATTTTAAAATCTTTTATCAATCTACTGCTTAACATAAGGCCTTGAACATAGCTGTTATCTAATAAATGTGTATTGAATTGAATATTATTTCATTCAGATCTTTCCTTATCTTGCCACTTCCCTATCCACTCATATTCATCTTTCTTTAACTTATTGCAATGAATTTACATGGGACCTAAGTTTCCATTTAATATCCCTTTTCTCCATCAGAAACAATTTTTTCCTTAAAAATGCCACATATCTATCTCTATGTGTATATATTTTATCTCCTCACTTTTTCCTTTCAATATAGCCACCACGCTGTGCCAATGAGAAATCAGTCTGTTCTCCAAGCAGAAAGAGCTTTCAATGGATTGATGTCCACATCTTGAACTCTGCCATGAATGAACTTGCAATCATTGACCCTTTTCTTTCAACAAGATTCATTATCCTTCAGACACCAAACATCCAAGTGAAAAAGAAAAAAAAATCAGTAAAAATTCCTGTGGCTCAGACTAGTGTTGCCCTTCAATACTAAACAAAACATTACTCTTGTTCACACATTTTATAGTCATACTTTAATGAATTTATGTTCTCATTAATAAATATTTATTAAAAACCTACTATGTGCAAGTCAATGGGCTAAGCTTCGGAAATAAAAGGCTAAGAATGAAATGATCATTACCCTCAAGAAGCTTATATGCTACTGAGGAAGATGATGGTACAAATTGAGATTTATTCACTCACCTTGCGTGACTCCTGTCTATATCCTCCCATAAATCCACCAAAGAGCATTTAACCAATGGCTATCCTTCAGGTCTTGTAATTACATGAAAAAAAATTATGAATATACAAAATCAATTTCATTTCCCTTCCAAGAAAAAACTAAGAGAAATCCTCCTACTTAAATACAATCATCTCATATTTTCTAATCTCATTTATGGCAAGAATGTGTTTATATGACTTTATTTCTTTAATAATATGTTGACTTATTGTGTACTACTCAAGGATCTCATATTCAAAATTCCAAGAGATAAATCTATGCAAAAATTGAGTAGGATTTATTATAAGTTTCTCAATCTTTTTTTTTTTTTCATTTTGAACTTAAATATAAAAAGACAACAACAATAAAACAGCATTTCCATGTATATAGGACAACATAAAAGAAGATTCAATAAAAAACCATGAATCTCCATTTCAGCTTACTTTTTTTTTTTTTTGAAAAAACTACAATAAATAGTGTGCATTTTTTTTCCAAAGCTACCCTGCTTTTCTGTGTTTTTTTTTTTTTTTTTTTCAATCATATTTTGCTTTGCTTATCTAGAAAAAGGCATGGAGTGGTACTCTATCTAGGCAAAACTTTTTTTGCATTTTTTTGCATAATTCTTGTATCATCTTGTTGAGGGATCTAAAGAAAGTATGAAAGAAGCAAGAAACAACATAAGTACTGAATCTTTATCTGCATAAATTATGTTAAAATCATAAGCTCGCTGTTAAACTAAATGGAAATAAGGGAGAAGGCTATATTAATTTTAAAGTACTCAGCACAAGGTCTAGCACATAGTAAGCAATATTAGTTGGTATCATCACCACCATCAGAATTTTTTTTTTTTAAATAACTGTTGAACTTAAATTTAGGAAGGCTTCGGTACAAATCCTGACTCAGATACTTTCTGACCATGCACAAGTCATATTAATTTCTCTGAGCCTCTGTTTTCTTACCTGAAAAATGGGAAAAATAATACCTATCCTACTCATCTCTCATGTCTTTTGTGGGACTAAAATAAGATGTATGTGAAGTGATCTATATATATCTGTACAACCAATTAAACTTGCACATCAACTATTTATATTATATTTAATTGATTTCAACTTGCAAAGCATTATAACAACTTCTTATTCAATCCCTTAAAGTTTCTATCCTGTTTCTTTATTTAGCCATTCATTATCACTTTTTTTTCCCTTCCCTAAGCCAGAATTAGTACCTGTTCCATTCTTTCCTTTGCAATATTTCATATGGGTCATTGCAAATTTCATTGTATTACTCATCCATGCAGGCCTTAACAGATCTATGGGGTTTCACTACAATAATACATTGCAATTTATTTAACCATTTCCTTACTGTTGTCCTGAAATACACAGAGGCATTTGTCATTATTTCCAGATTTTGAAATAAAATGGAACCTCTGAGAAAATATTTATCTCTTAGAAATCCTGAAATGTCATTTAGCTATTTTATATATATATATATATATATATATATATATATATATATCTTATAAAGTAGTCTATTTCCAGAATAACTGAAGGTAAATTATAATTCAGGAAGTGATGGTGTATACAAGATGGGATCATAGTTGGTTCAATTGTAGTGTTTAAGCAAAGTTTGGCAAATCATCAACCAGGAAATTGGAAATAGTTTATTTTGGATGTGGTACTAAAATCATTAATATTTTCTGGTCACTGATATGCATGAATCAAGGGTTTGAAAGGTTCCAGAACTTTTTTCTGCACCACTTACACCACAAAAAATAATCTTGAATTTTTTTTTCCTTGAAGTTAAAATAGAATTTGTTGCCAATGCAAGAAGTCAGAGAATGTTTGTTTGATGCCTAGAAATCTCAGGGAGTTCAGAAGCCATGAAAAGTCTAATGATATTACTTAACATTTTCTCCTTTATGCTCTAATGGTCATCATTGGAATTATTATAACTAATATTTTGTCTTGTAGAGATGACAGCCCAAAGAATTATTTTCTCATTTAGGAGAGATTTATATTTTCCTTTTTTTTCTTAAAAGATAAAATGATGAGAGAAAGGAAAGGTCACACCATTGTTATTCTCTAAAAATACCTTTCTAGGATTTATATTCTTGAAAGGCATGCTGAATTATTCATTAATACTTATTAGGAGAAGAAACTTAATACATCCTAGAACTTAGATATAATTTAGAATAATGTAGCAGAATAATCAAAAGCCATTCACTTAAATTTGTGTTGCTAACCAATAACCAGAGTAACCAGTTATAGCAACTTTCCCCCCAATTCTTTTCAGACTCTGGATTCTACTCTTCTCTAGCTGAATTGCCACTCTGGGAATCATATGACCTTGGGTTCTCCTATACCTACTAGTGACTTCCCTCCCAGGATCACCATTTCCTTATCCTTCTAGCACCCCTTTCTACATTATCTTGCCAGCCAGAATGTAAGTCCCTTGAGGGTGAGGGACTTATATGTGTACTCTTAGTACAGTGACTTAAGCATAATTTCTTAAAAACACTAATATCTAAGCAGTTAACCCACCATCCATCTAAACGAGGAATGAGATAAACTCATTTATTTCTACTTATAGATAATACAAACTTACTAAGTATGCTCTGTTGGGAGCCAAGTCCCCACATATCAAGAGAGAAATGACGTGGTATCTTTACCTATGGAGTTTGTGATAGGATTCAAATCCTTAATAATATCAACATTTGCATTTGATCATTGAGATATTTACTCCCAGAGGGTTGGTTTATAAGACAGAAATGACAAATAACATATTGAAGGTGATTTTTTTTCAATGCTAAAAAGAGCCTAAGACAGTTTTGCAGAACTGTGAACTTACATTTGATCAACTTGGCTCTGATCTTAGTTTCAATTATTTCAACATAGCAGATGATATTTTTTTTGACATCCTCAAAGGAGAAATTATTTCTATCAACCAATTTTAGAAAAGTTCACAACATAAGTATATAGCTTCATATAATTAAAAAATTCATGCAGTTTACATTGAATAAAGTAATATGTGCTATTGAATAATTCAGAACTGTATTTGACTATAGTATCTGTTTAATTAAAAGGTAAAACCTGCAACTAATCCACTGTGGTGTTGACTGAAAAAGCACCTATGTCTCAGTTTAACTCATCCCCCAAGGAAAGAATACACTGATCTGGATTCTAGAAGTTATGAGCTCAGTTTAATGAATGAAATGAAAATAATCCCAATAAAATTGTTCAGAAACATCTTAGACATCAAATAGCACCTAAGTTCTGACTAAATTCCATTTACTCATTCAAGAATTTTGCACTTTTAAATAGGAAAAGCTTTTTTTATACATACTTTTAATATGCTTTAATTTATACTTGGTAAAATTTCATTCAAGGATACTGCTGAAGTTCAACCAGTGAAGATTAAAAATCTCAGAACACAGGAAAACCTTTAAATTTCTCAAATATTGTCTAAGTATTTAATTATTCATAATCATGCTGTCATCAAAAATTCTTACATGAATAACTTAATATTTGATATTGGGATTCTTTTGTATTTATGTATATTATATGAATTCATTTCATTATTTTTATATTAATCTGTTTTACATTTTACTTTCCCAAGAGATAAAGACTGAAATGGAACCTGCCAATTCAAGTCAATTCAATTAATCCCAACCAAGTTTTATTAGGGTCCTACCATTTGCCAGGTCTTGCACTTGTCATGGCAAGTACATGGATTAAGCCATAAAAGAAACAAATAATTTTAAGACCCAGAAGTGACAATTATAGGATACAGCCTATGCAAAGGTTTGGAGGTGGGAATTGGAATAAAAATTTCAGATAAAAACAAATATACAAATTTGGCTAGAATGACAAGGAAATAAATCAATTTATAAACATTTATTAAACACCTAGTAGCGCTAGGCATTATGCTAAGTACTTAAAGAATAGTAGAGTGAAATTCGTCTAGAAAGGTATGCCGTTGCCTGCCAGTAAAGAGTTCTAAAAGCAAGTAGAATATGTGTTTTATTCCAGAAGGAACAACCATAAAGTTTTCAGCATGGGAGTGACTGACATGCTCAAACCTGTTATTTAAGAAGTTTATATTGGCTGCTATTCATAGCACAGATTGAAAAGGGGAAAGACTACAAGGAGACCAATTCTGAAGCTACTTCAATATGGCAGACATATGTATATATATACATAGATACACCGATGTATGGGGAGGTGCGGGGGGGGGGGGGTGTTTAAAAGTGTGCTTTTATAGGGATAGGAAACTTCCTGTGTAGAAACTCTCCAACTGCAGATACATCAGTGACATGTTTCTTATATAGTTGCCTTGAGCAATGAGAAATTCAATGACTTGCCCAGAGTTATACAGAAAGGATATTTCAGAAGGATGACTAAACCAGACTTTCCAAACCCCAAGGCCAGGCCTCCTTCCCTATTCTAGGAGATAATTTCCATAATCTGCAAGTAGAGAGCTATTCATTTGGGACTGTCTCTACTTATCATATATAAAGTGAAAGCAGGAAATATAATTGTATATATAAATAGAAAGATAGATATATATGCATATATAAATATACATATATACACATATATGCATATTTATAAACACATATGAGAAAGAGACAAGAGACAGAAAGAAAAGAAGAACTATGTATATATGTGCATGTAAGTATGTATGTATGTATGTATTTCTGCCTGAATTAATCAAGTAACAGAAGCAAAAGTGGTTCAATTGAATTGTCACCACCACCACTCCAAATAATTATCTTAATTCTACATTTCACATGATATCAATAATGTTTGTCTTGTCTCCTTGATCAGTCATTTTCAATGTAACTATATGACTCAGCAATACATACATGAGTTTCTACAAACCAAAAAATTCTAACTTTTTAATGCTACCTTTTATATATAGCACAATGATTAAAAACCATTAAAGCATTACTTGGTGAAGCTGGGTTATCTCTATTTGCATTACACTAACCAGGAAAATAAAGGGTTATTTGTGGTTGTTAAAAAAAAAAAAAAAACATTCATACCAACTATCCTGTGGATTAATGTGTTTATATGCAGATTATAGGGCCATCAGAGCAGAAAATGGTAGTCCCTAATCAGGCAGACCAGGTGGCAGAGAGTACCAGAAGGTAAATATTGGCCACATCCATGCCAAGCCCTAACAATCACAGATCTGAGCTACAAAACTAATTTTAAGGGTAAGAAACACCAATTTCTAAAGAGTCCTCTTCTGAGTGGAATCTGACCTCTGTATTCCAGTATGTTGAATTATGTTTATTCTTGCTTCATGTGAATTGTTTTGTGCTACAGATCCATCTGGAATTTGTTAGCTTCTATTAATTAAAATTTTCACACAGATTTGAAGCCCTCATTCCAGCAGGTAGCTTTATATGTGCTAAACCTTTCTGTTTGATATCTACCTTAAATGTAAGACAATTATCATACATAGTTTGAACACCACTATATCTGATAGTGAAATTCTATATATCTCCATTTCTTCTTCTTTCTTTTCTTCTTCTTCTTCTTCTTCTTCTTCTTCTTCTTCTTCTTCTTCTTCTTCTTCTTCTTCTTCTTCTTCTTCTTCTTCTTCTTCTTCTTCTTCTTCTTCTTCTTCTTCTTCTTCTCTCTCTCTCTTTCTCTCTCTCCATCTATTTGGAGATATTTCTGTTTCCATCAGGTTTCATTACACAAAGTTTTTCTTTAAAAAAAAAACCAAAGTAGTAAATTTCATTGTGAGATGAATGCACACTTAATATTAGTGTATATCAGAATCTACTATAGAACTTCTAGCCTTAGCAACTTGCTTGACAGGGGAAGTCACTTGGTCACTATGTGCCCTATGTTAATATGTGTAACATGTCAGTGAGTCCCCGATTTGAGATTTGAATTTCAACCTTCCTGATCCTGACACCAGCTCTCTCTCTCTCTCTATCAGGGTGACATGGCCTTTCATTCTGTTCTTATATTTTAAGCTGTAAGCTCCTCCGGTGGACTGTGAGTTACTTGAGTGCAGGAACTATTTCTTATGTCCAAAGTATTGTGTTTCTTTTCCCAGCACTTAGTCTAGTGCCTGGCACAGTGAAGATGCTTAATAAATGCTTGTTGGTTGACTACAAAATGGTCTTTTAAAACAGAAGCTCTAGTTCTTAAGTAGGAAGATCCATTACATTTTGGAGAAAATCTACATGCCATTCTTCTTAAACAAACAACATTATATGACAATTACAACTCAATTCAGGAGAGAAGGGAAGTAATTATTTTCTTTTCAATATCAAGGCCACATAAGTCAAGCATAATTAGGGAAGACCATATCCTATTTAAAAACTCTAAGTTTGATTTTTGAATAATTATTTCAGCCTAGTCCTTACTGAGGTTAGTCACTGAAATTCAAACTCATTGAGAATTAACAAATGATTCTTTTAGATAGGCCATACTGAAACTTTTTCAGGCTCCTCAAATTTGGTTTTCCACCTCCATTTGAAGCTACCTTCATGCTAAAATACCTCCAGTCAATATCAACCATCCCTTAAATCTGCAATCAGCTCTGTTGTTCCCTCTCTTCTATAGGGAAAGTTTCATAAGCTGATTTGCTAATGACAATACGTTTATTTTTTCAGAAATAAACTATCCCTGATCTAATACAAAACAATAAATAATTCAGGAGCTTCACATTATTATGGGGAATTTCATTTTGGAAATCAACTAGGGATCTCTGTAATGAGAAGCACTCACCTTGCTAGGAGAAAGCTACTCTGAATTTAATCTTATGATATTCCCTTCAGGGTGCACACAGCAGCTTGCTGAAAGACAGAATGATTCCAGTTGCTCTTGGAAATGGAACCATAGGGGGAATGAAGATAAATAAAATACAGGCATGGAAATGAACTTTAAGTTTGAATTCTACAGCAAGGGATTGATATTTCAATAGAATGGATATGGGCAAGTAGGGATTACTTTATTCTTTGTATTTGCATTCCTAGTGCCTAGAAGTGTGCCCGGCACATAGTGGGAGTTGAATAAATACTTGTAGATAGGTTGATTAATCACCTGTTTTATTCTTTAGTTAGAGACCTTAGAAGAATAGAAGTCATCAGTAGTAATAGAAATGAAAAAAAAAAGATTATCCTGAACATTTTTTCAGATATAATGAAATAATAATAATAATAATAATAATAATAATAATAAGCTGAATGTGGGATAAAGTATTTTGAAAAACTCAGTGTGTACAAAAGGGCCAGAACCCTGGAAATAGGAGCCTGTTTGATCCCAGGAGCCAGAAGACTTGCTCTCTGAACACAGAAAGAAATGCTCCTTTTGGATTAAGGAAGTCCTCAGTTTCCAGGAGCCAAGATCTGCCGAGGGCAGGAGTGATGTGTGAGCCGCGTCTGCAGCAGGGATGCTTACGGTGAAATAGACCAGCTCCCTCCAGGAGGTATCTACGTAATGAGTATCAATTACAAGTGAGAATTTCTGGGGCAGAGGGCTGAATTAAAGAAACATTCAAAAGCTCCATTAAATGTGTACATCCATCTTGGAGATTTCCAGGGTAACTACATTGTAATTAAGTAATTTTCTTCTTTTCATTTCTTTTTTTAAATCACAATTTTCCTCTCAGGCTTGGCAATCACCCACTGCTACAGGGCACCTTCACTTAGGAGAAGGAAAACCCATTTCCCTAGTAATCCTGAAATGGAGGACAGCTCCATCTCTACCGCCTGCTGAGTGATGGATGCCGATGGATACAGCCATTCTCTAAATGAGTTACTTCGACAATGCTCATTGTCTTACCAACCCAGAGCCTTCCAGAAAATTATTAAATTGTCAGTGTGTGTGAGCAACCTCACCAAAAAAAAAAAAAAATAATAAAAATAACAGTGACTGCAGCTGACAGCAGTATTATATCTCACCAACCCATTACCCAAGAGGTGTATTTTTAAAACTACCCAGGGGAAATGTGTAAACAAACTCTATTTCCGCCTGTGGGTTTTACATAGAGATGCCTCTTGGATACAGTATTTTGAAAAAAAGTATCTTTTAGGTTTTCTGGAATCAAAAGGAACAATGGTGCTCGGTGCATCACGGTACAATATCTGACATGGAGGAATATAATTAAAGATCCCATTTCCAATTGCATTTGCTTCAGGCAAAATAGCACATCTGATCCATAAAAAGCAGCCTACAGCCTTTAAATTTTAGGTCAACAGCACTTTCTGATTACATTTGCCTGTGGAAACGCCACAGCGATTTCTATTTATATTAGAGAACACTTTTGCGCTCTGTGTGACAGGGTGCTATCGCGGGCCAGCTCCTGTTACAAGGAGTTGATGTAACGCTGGCCCAGGAATAATCTAATCGCTGCTGACTGTAGACAGGACAACAGGACAACAATCTTACATCTTTCATAGAGCTCGGGAAACATCAAGAGCGTTTCAGTGCAGACAGTTCTAATGAAACCTGCATTGCATTATACCCCATCACCTGGGGGCATAAACCAAGGCAACTGAAATTTTAAAGGATTGCTAGGCTGTAGATAAGCAGCCTTGAAACCTAGCAGAGAGATGGCAAAATAGTCTATTCTCTATATAGAAGTCTATCATAGATCACTAGATCATAGATTTAAGGGGCTTCAGACATCATTTAATCTCATCCCCTCGTTTTATATTTTACAGAATGTTTTTATTTTTTTTTCCTTTTATAGAAAAGAAAGATTAAGTTCAGAGGAAATAAAAAGCACAGTCATGGAATCCCCTACAATAGGATTGTAAGGGACTTCACAAGTGATCAAATCTATCGCCTTCATTTTTTAGATGATGAAACTTTGATATTGAATGATTCATTTAAATTAGTTGAGATTTGACCCAAAGCCCCCAAATGCATTTTCCCCCTTGTATAAAACACCCATATTGTTGTTATTGTTGAGTCATTTCAATTTCATACAACTCTCTGTGACCCCAGCTGGAGTTTTCTTGGCAAAGATACTGGAATGGTTTACCATTTGCTTCTCCAGCTCGTTTTACAGATGAGGAAATTGAGGCAAGTAGAGTTATATGACTTGCCAGGCTAAGCAGTTAGCAAGTGTCAGAGGTTGGATTTGAACTCAGGAAGGAGTCTTTCTGAGCTCAGACTGAACCCCAAAATAAAGCCAAGTTGTTGTTTTTTTTTTAAAGAAAAAGTAGGTGCCCATTAATTGGGGAATGGCTGAACAAGTTGTGGTATATGAAAGTAATGGAAAATTATTGTTCTATAACAAATGATGAACAAGCTGATTATAGAAAGACCTGGAAAGATTTACATGAACTGATACTGAGTGAAATAAGCAGAATCAGGAATACATTATACACAGTAATAGCAACAATATGTGATGATCAACTATAAAAGACTTGGTACTTCTCAGTGGTTCAGTGATCCAAAGTAATCCTAATAGACTTTGGACAGAAAATGGCATCTGCATCCAGAAAAAGAAGTAAGGAGACTGAATGTAAATCAACACATGGTATGTTCATTTCTTTTTTTTTTTTTTTTTAACTTCTCCCATGGTTTTTCCCTTTTGCTCTCATTTTTCTCTAATATGATTCATAAAGCAATATATATTAAAAATAAATAAACTTACAACAATAAAAAAATCTACATTGCAAAAAAAGGAAAGCCAAGAGTTGAAAAAATACTGTCTGATTCTAAAATTTGTATTCCTTCTATTACTTCATAAGTAATTTAAAATTTCTTTTTGTTCATTTCATTATTATTCACACACTTTTGGTGATTATCTACATTTGCCCCTAGAAATTAATATATATACATATGTATATATATACTTCAATGAAAATATTATTATCTCTATAGAAACTAGACTATAGAATATAGCATTTGGAAAAGATGGCTGCAAGTTGAGTATTTGAATCCATGATACTCTTTTAAGATATTTGTTTTTGTTTTTGTTTTTTTAATTCTATCAGCAATAATAGTAATAACCAGTCCCATTTTAATACTGTTTTAAAATTCACCAAGCACTTTCTTTATGACCACTTCATAAAATAAACAGGACACAAATTAATAGTATCATTTTAAAAATTAGAAAATGGAGGCCAAAATATGAAATTGTCATGTTCACACACCTAGGGGAGAGGTAGAATATTGCCATGAGTAGAGCATTGGAGGTGGAGTTAGGAAGACCTGTCTCAAACACTGACCAGCTCTGAAATACTGGGCAAGTCATTAATAATCTCTCTGTGCCTCAGTTTCCTTCTTTGTAAAATAAGAGAGTAGCATTCAATGGGACTCTTAGGCAGCTTCTACTTCTAAATATATGATCCTAAAAATCTCAGAGCTGGGAATCACCCCAAGATATTGAAACTTTAAGTTTAGAGGGTTCTTTCCCGTAATGTTATTTTTTTAAAAAACAAATTCACTCACTGTCTAGCCAACTTGATACAGCCGAAGAAACAATGCGAATACCATTGACAAGGACAATCAGAGATTATATCATCAGTAAGTTATTAGTATCAGAAACAAAATATGCATCATCCCAATAGTATAAATGACTAATAATAAAAGTGAGAATTCCATGGATAACCAATATGCCACTTTAGGAAACCATATTGCATATGGTATATAGGTCAAGTGGGAGATACCAAGAACATTATCCATCATATTTATTGTAGTAATCATCTGGCAAAATGATGGAAATGGGAATGAAGAGTAGGGCATGAATAGAGATATATTTGTGAGGATATAATTGATAGTACCTGGCAAGTGATGAGATGCAAAAGGTGAAGGAAGAAGACTCATCTCAAATCTATATCTCCCTCAGGATCTAGCACAAGAGTTAGCTTAATAAATGTTGTGTTCCTATATGGGAAGAGAAGCGCTCTTCACTGTACCCACTGATTTAATAAGCAGTAACTGCGATCTGAACCTTGCCTTCTCACTGTCTGTTATGATTAAAGCCCATATTCTACTAATATCTGTAGTAAACAAGCGCAAACAGCAAATGTGTTTGCTTTTTTACTCCAGTTCATACTTCAATTCTAAAAGTAAATTTCAAAACGCTTTTGCTTGGTATTCAAGGCCCTGCATAATTTGGCGTGATCACTTTTTAGCATCTCATATATCTTCCCTCTTCACACCCTGATCTCTAGTCAAATTAATCCTGCTCTTTGCTACTGCCACACCTTTAATAAAGTTCTCCTCTAAGCCTCTCTTTCCATGTTTATGGAATCCATACATTTGTTAAAACTCAACTCAAAAGCAACTTTTTCCAAGAATCAGCAAGCCACCGCGTTCCTCTAGTTCCCTTGGATCTCATAGCAAACTGCACATTTCCTGTGCTATAATTTGTGTATTTTTATGTATGTATATTTATGTTATGTATTAGTTATGTTATACATGTCATGTTATATTATGTTATATATAATTTATGTAATTTGATGTCTCTTGGAACCTTTCTTATGCCCACATTACTTTTTGAGGGCCATGAAAGCTTAGGTGAGTGTCTTATTTCAAAATGGGAACCATCATCATCAACATGCATTAAGTAAGCAATTACTGTGTATCAGGAGCTGGGGATACTTAAAAAAAGCAAAAACAGGCCCTGCCCTCAAGGAGCTTATATTTTGATAGGGAGAGAAGACTGAAACTGATACTCCTTCAGTCCTATTTCCCAGGGGATGAAGTGCAAAAAGAATTTCAGAAACTTGAAAGCCTTATAAATGTCACCTAATGTTAATTTGTTTTGTTGGGATTGAGTCAATGACATAGAGAATTCCCCATGAGGAAATCCCCTTTACCATCAGGGGTAGACAAAAATAGGTGCCTTTGTGGACAAAGCAGTGGAAGTTCCTTGATTTCTCAAAGCTGATTTCCTTCTATGTAAAATGGAGATAATAATAGCTCTTCCCTAACAGAATTGCTGGGAGGATCAAATGACATCTTGGATGTAAATTATCTTACAAACCTTAAGGTGGGGCATAAATGCTAATTACCATCTTCATCATTACCCATCAACATCAGAGTATTCACACGCAGGTTGGTACCTGCTCTAGAACTTATTATCATAGAGTTGGATAGAGACCCTGAGAGATTACATGATTTCCCTGGGGATATTATCTGAAACTTTCCAAAGTTACCAATAGTCTCTTAATGACAAATGGGATGAGTTTTTTTCTCCACTGCTTCTCTGCTGCATTTCACACTCTTGATCATCCTCTCCTGGATAGTCCCTGCTCTAGGTCTCCATGCCCTTGCTCTCTCCTGGTTCTCTTCCAGTCTGTCTATCATTCCCTTTTCCTTCTCCTTTGCACGTTTATCAACCACATCACTCTTTGGGTGTCCCCCCAAAGCTCCGGGGCGAGCTCCCTTTACTCTCTATTACCTCTTGGTGAGACTTCCCAACTTCCTACTTCTATCAAAAGCACTAATTCGCCCAATCCCCTAGGTTCATAAATTTAGCATTTTCTTTGACGTTTCATTTTCCTTCATGCAATGGATCCAATGAGTTGCCAAACCTTGTTGTTTCTACTTCAATAATATCGCTTGAAGTTAATTCTTTCTCTTCAGTCCCAAGACAGCCACCTGGATTATGTCTCACCACCTCTTCCTGGAATACTTCAGAAGCCTCCTTATTGTTCTCTCTGTCTCAAGTCTCTCCCATATTCACTCTAATCTACCAATGTCACCAAAGTCATTTTTCTTACATTTAAAGACAAAGTAGGAACTCCCCTGTCTAGTTTTAAAGCCCTTCATAGCCTGGCCCCAGTTTTGTAAATGAATATCATTGGACATTAATCTCATTTTATACTCCACCATATACCCAAACTGGTCTCCTCCTTACCTCTCATACACCCCATCTCCCATCTCTGTACCTTTGTACTTCCCACCCAAGTGCATGGGATACACTCCCTCCTGCCTCCCAAAGTTTTTCAATTTCCTTAATATGCAACTGAAGTACCATCTTCTGTTCCACTCAACCCGAGAGCCCACACTCTCAAAGTAGTCTATATATTTTTACTTATTCATATCACATTTGTGCTATATATATTTATAGAATTATAGCTGTCTCCCCACTTCAAACATAAACTCTTAAGGCTAGAGATTGTCTCATTCTTTGTGCTTATTTCACCAGCACTGAACACGGTGACATGATAGATACTTAAAAAGTACTTTAAAAAAATTTATTCTGAACTTAAAAAAATAAAACATAACATGTTTTATTGTATAACACGGGGAGGAGAGAGGATGCAAATGAAACCACAAACTATTATGTGCAACATGTTATTTTTTTAAATAAATTAAATGCGAAGTACTTAAGTACAAATTAAGTACAAAGAACAGAAAGAACTAACTGATTTACAAAGAACCTGGGAAGGAAGACACTGTCTGCATTCAGAGAAAGAACTCATGAATAGATGTATAGAATGATTTTACACATTCACATACACACATACTTCTATATTTGTGTCTATGGCAGCCATCTCTAGGGCAAAGAAGGAGAGAGGGAAGGAAAAAAGTTACATAATAACTTCAATAAATGCTTTTTGATTAATGAATTGATCCGCAATTCAAAGCCAATTCTTTAGTCACAACAACGGCTGTTTTCTATTATAATTATATATATTATTTATATTAATAGTACATAAATTATATTCTAAACTCAGTAATTCCTTTAGCACTATCTGATACATACAACAGGTAATTCCTAAACATTTATACTTCCATGGGGCAAGGAAGGAAGAATTGAAATAGAACGCATCTTAAGGACTCCATTATTTAAGATCTAATTGATAGCCGAGCCAACCGAGGTAGACAGACCCCCAGCGTGCCATCCATTCTACTGTGTCATTCTGCGTCTTTCTATCATTTTCTTACCTATCACCATGTTACCTCGTGGAAGGATTCCAACAGGCAGGGTTAGTGGGGGGAAAAATAGTATTTGATCCACTCGCTTCGGCTGAGAAAAATATCCCCAACAAGGCTGAGTGATATTTAAAATTGATCTGAAACAGGTTTCAAGGAGGATGAGTGATATATATCCATAGCTTTCACAAATCTGGCCTGTCACTCTTTATTCCAAGTGCATTTTTATCTAACATGGAGGAGCACACCACAATATTCCCCTCTCGGTCTTACCGATCTGTACATCTTCCCTTAAAGTAACTGGGTCCTCAATCGATGAAAAACCATTTAAAAAGCATTTTTAAAAGATGCTGCCCAAGCATGATGTGTGTTGGGGGGAGGGACACTCAATACTTTTATCCCCTTAGATCCATGGCTAAGCTGTATTTAACAAACATCTAATAAGCATACACTATTGTGGAGCATGGGGAATACAAAGCCAAAAATCAAATAATCCCTCCTCAAGCAGCTCACGGTACTGTTATTCATTATAATACTGGGGCAGCTAGCTGGTGTGAGAGTGAGAACACTGGGCTTGGAGTCAGAAGACCTCAGAAATCTGGACTCAGCCCCTCAATAGCAAATATCTGCCTCGGTTTGCTGACCTATAAAATAGGGACAATAAAAGCATCTGATCCCTAAAGTCTTTGAGATGATCAAACAAAATAAAACATCAGTCCCAGTGCCTGGCACAAAGTAGGTGCTTAATAAAAGTTCATTATTGATTATCTCCATCCTGAGTCCTACATCACTGAGTGCCCATTGGACATCATCTATACCCGAATGTCTTGGAAGTGGAACTCATGATCTTTACAAAGAATCCTCCCAGATTCCTCCCCATTTATGGGGTCATGTCCAAAGTAGTCATCCCATCATTTCCTAACCCTACCAGAGAATTTTCAAGTTTCCAAGCCTCACCCCCAATCCATCTCCTCTCCACTTATTACCGTAATAACTTCTTCATCACCTTTCTTCCACCCCGGAGTACTACAATGATTTTCTAGCGGGTCTTCTTGCATGAAGACTTTTTTCCTTGTCTCCTCAACCCAAGTAAGGTGAAGGGCCTCCCAGAAGAGTCAGTCCCAACCCCACAAAGCTGCCAGATTGATCTTCCTAAGGGCCCCGCTGGTCATGTTACTCTCTGCTCAGGAAGCTTTAGGGGGTTCACTACTAACTCTAAAGGTAAAGAAATACTCACTCCTTTGCCCTTTGAAGCATTTCAGAACATGACTCCAAGCTCCCTTTGCAGACTTATTAGCCTGGAGTTCCTATTACTCTGTCTACAAACAATCCTGCTTGTTCAAACATACGACATCCGACTCCTTCCTTCCCATTTCTACACAGGCTGCTTTGATATCTGGGATGCTTCTTCTCATTTCTACCTTTGGGAATTCCCAGGGCTACTTCCTAAAACAGGTTTTTTATCATTTCCTCAATGGTGGGTCTTTTCTGTCCCTCCAGCACACCCTGACCCCCATTCCTCTGTGTCACTTAGTATTTTTGGCTTTTCATCCCAAGTACAGTGCATGGGGCAGAGTAGTCCCTTAACAAATACTAAGGAATAAAATTATGGAATCTAGGGTCTTTAAGGTCAAGACAGATTTTTACTTTCGTCTTTCTACCATGAGTCATTTAATAAAGTTTCATTTAAATAAATCCATTTGGCTGATCAAATGTCATACTAGCAATAGTTACAATAGGGAGCAACTATGTAGTACCTGCTGAATACTTTGCAAATATTATCTTATTTGATCTTCACAATAATCCCGGAAGAAAGGTGCTATTATTATAAAATTATAGTATTATACTATTAATTAATATGTAATATACATAATGATATTATGTATCCAATATATTGATATTATAATATAGTATACTAATATATTATATATGTATTATATATATAATACTATTATAGGTGCTAGTTGAGGAAACTAAGGTAGACAGAGGCTAAATGTTTTTAGTTGGATTTGGAGAGATAAGGTAGGGGAAAGGTAGATTCTAAATTGCAGAAGGCCTTGAAAGACTGACAAGGACACTAGAAAATACCACGATGGCCATGATGCTCATTTGATGGCAGCAGGAAGTGTAGGTCGGAAGGAGGCGAGAACAAGGGCATGAGTTTGGGGGGTTAGAACATTGGGCCAAAGGTATCTTCAGAATTCTACCCAATTAGCTCCCTTTACCAGACACAGAAAACACCCCTATAGACTTTGTCACAGTCTGTAATGAACAGCATTCAGCACAAACACACTAAAATAGGATACATTTCAATTAATTAGGTTTCCGGAGGAGTAATGTGATATTAGTCTTTGTCATTAAATCAACATTAGCCTCTGCAGATGTTCCAGATGCTCTAATCCCCCCCCCCTTCTTTAGCCTCCCCTCCTTCCTAGCCTCATAATAAAACCATGCATCAGTTGTAAGAAAAAGTAATCTTTAAGTAAAAATAGGAATCTATATTTTAATTGTAAATGTCTAAAGCTTAGGGCCTGGAGATTTCCTTAATGGTGCATTTGATGTGACTTGTTATTCTTACATTTGTTTTCACAAGCTTAGCAGAAGGGGGGTTTAAAGGTTTAAGTGAGGCCCATAAATTAGATTTTCCTAAAGAAATCATGTCCTTGACATATTTTTTTCATTATCTGAGAAGAATGAAACAGATTTTTTGGTTAATTAGTGCTAAGACATGTATTTTGCATTAGCATTCAGTTTACCAAAATGGCTTTAAAAACTGGAACAGATGGTGGAATTATAATAACTTTTGCTTATGATTTGGGTTAAGAATAGAGAGGCAGGAGGTTTCTACTTTTGCCTAACTTTTCCATAGCGTTAATGTTGATCATATATTTATTCTGTTTTCCTAGGGAAGGTGTAAACATGCTCATTTTGCCTGAGCTCAGCAGGGATGAGTTTCTGGAGTGGAGGGGGGCCTGGGGAGCAGGGAATCGTCACACGACCCTTCCTAAAGGTCCCCCTGTATGTCAGGCGCTGGGTTATATTTTGAAAATACAAATACAAAGAACAGAGCAAGACCCGCTCTATCAAGTTTCTTTGAGGCAGTGAGGTGGCTCAGGGTACAGGGCTCAGGCCCGGAGCCAGGAATTCTTGACTTCCTAAGGACTGTTCCTCCCATCTGGAATATAAGCAACTAGAGAATAAGGATTGTCACCCTTAAAAAAAATCCACAGGGCTCTGACACAATGGAGCAGTTTAATAAATGCTAGATCAGTGATCCCTGCTTTTTCACTCACAGAGTCATTTGTGAAGTTGATTTTTAACCCAAGTATAGAATTCTACTTTTATGCTTATTAACTATTATGTGCTTCAATCTAGTCTGCTATCCTTGCTCACTAAATATTGATTAAATATTAAATTAATGATTAAATATTAAATATATGGGAACAGTTGCATGTGGAGTGGATCGAGTACCAGCTCTGGAGTCAGAGGACTTGAGTTTAAATTCAGCCTCAGATATTTAACACTTATTAGAGGTATGACCCTAGGCAAGTCACTTAGCTCCAATTATTTTGCAAATAACAACAACAACAACAATGATAATAATAAAAGACCTACTATTTGCTGTGTTTTTTGACTAATCTATATTTTTTTATCTATATCTAAATAATTTCTAAAAAATTTAGGTAATATGACTTCATAGAAAAGGTCAGCTCTTGGGCCTAAAATGACTTAATCTCCGTCTGCCTCAGTTTCCTCAATTTTAAAATAAGGACAATAATGGTAGGTACCTCAGAGGGGTATTGTGAGGATTAAATGAAAAAAATATACATAAAGCCCTTGGCACACACCCTGGTACATAGTAGGTGCTTAATAAATGCTTATTTCTCTTTATTCCTTTTCCTTCCCCAAGGAATAACTGGGATTTAGATTTGGAGAAGCAACGTGGTAGCGTGGATGGGAATAACTACTCTTTGTTTGCTTGGTATGATTTATGGATTAGTTATAAAAACTTTAGAGCTTGAGAAAAACACTTCAACTGCTAGTTACTTCTCTTATTCCCCTTTCCAAAGCCTCCCTGTAGAAATGGATGAATGCTTTAGTAAATTGTGGAGAAGTACAGGTGTTAATTAGATAGCATTCAAGAAGAGCATTGAAATTCAAAGTGTAAAGAAGGGGGGACTATTTTTCATCACCTGGCTCCCTTAGCCAAAAACCTTGCTTACTGCCCTAGATGTGTATTCCTTACCCTCCACTCTAAGGAAATATTCAGATTGTTTTTTTTTTTTAATCTCACTTTGGTGGGGGGCCCCTAACTTCACTCCCACTCAGCTGTTCTGGAGTGAGGACAGAGTGAATATTTTCTTACCAACTTTTCTACCTCCTATTCCTTCCCCTAAGGCTTTAAACATACTAAAAATCAATTAACATGATTAAACCTTTTGCATAATATCAACTTTAGGAGCTTATAACTCCACTAAGGCTTTTGGAAGAACCTGTATTTCAATATTTCTGAATTTTAAAAATAATATCAGCTCTCTAAAGGATAAAGGACTGGGTCTGGGATCTTATGGGCCCAGGGAAATGATGGATAAGGAAACTCCTCTGCAACTTGGAGAGCTGCCTAGGGTCACACTGCCAGTCCATGTCAAGGGCAGGAGCTCAAAGCAAATCCTGCTGGCTCCAAGGCAGACTGTCCCTCCAGTACCTCAAAGTCTCTTAAAACACTAAGAATGATTTTTTTTTCTTTATTCCCATTGCTTAGTCCTTCTTTCCCCCCTTCCAAAATCGTATCAACAAGTAATTCACATTTACAATGCACAAGACACTAGGGATAAATTGGCCAAAAAAGTCCCCTATCTTTAAGAAGCTTTCATTCTGCTGCAATTCAAATATATCTAAAGGCATGTGTATATGTGTGTATACACACATGTACATCTATATTTTATTATTATTATATTTTTTTTTTCATTCATTTTCCCAGTCATAGCTGACTCTTACTGACCCTATTCGGGGTATTCTTGGCAAAGATACAGTATCTCCCTCTCCATTTCCTTCTCCGGCTCCACTTTCCAATATCTCCAAGACAGAGGCAGGTTCTGCCCCTCCATCCCTTTTCCCAGGACTCCTCAGTCTCCATTTGATGATTTATTCCTCCTCCTGTCCCCTTATAGGCAGTATTTAATGTTGAAAGACAGGGAATAGAATAGAGAAATTTATTCTTCACAGTCCCTGATTCTAAAGATGTCTGCTTTTCAAAACGTTGGAAAAGTCCTTCATGATCTCTTCAAATATTTAGATGAGACAATGACTCTTCTGGAAATGATCAATGGAATCATTTTGAATATTCCTGCTGTTCACTCCAGGGGAACGAATCAGAATACACAAGCTTCCCTAGACCAGTTTTAGGCCATCCAAATGATCTTCCAAAAGACCTGTTAAATCCAAGAAGGCACAGGAAATTCATTCTTAATATTTTTTAAAGCTAGAATATTAGTTATGGGTCAAATTTATGAGAATGGAGCTTTATTTTTATGTGCCACATATCTCTACTTTATAATACATCGGAGTCCCTTATATAATCACCATTTATAGTACATTTATGCCCAATTGAAAGGATATTCATAAAGGAGGCAATTCTAACTACTGAAAAGAACATTTGACTCCTAATGGGAAATTGCCAACTCTCAGTCTGGTTCTCTGACCCATCTCCCAAGCTCTAGTCTCCACTAGGAATTAACCACTTGGATATTTCATCTACACAAAAACATGAGAAAAAAATCAAATTCTTAGACTTGGAAGGGGAAGTCAGAAGTGTAATTAAACCCAATTCATCCTTAAACTGGGTTCCAATGTCTCTAACAAGTTGTTTGCCCTGCAGAGAGCCCATTCCACTCCTGGACATCTCCAAGTATCCTTGGGATTATTTATAAAATTTATTTATTTACAGAATGGCAGAAATACGCTCTTTGATTCAGTGATGATGGTCCCTGTCTGGAACCTGTACAACTCTTCCATGTGAGAACCATGTGGAGCTATTTCCTTAAGCCACCTGTTTAATATTCATGGACACCCCTGGGACACACAGGCTGTCTCTCACCCCTCAGTTTTGCTCCATGAACAGTCCCCCTCCTCCTGCGGTCACACATGTCACCGATGGTGACTTTTACATCAGTTCTTGATAGAAGTCATCATTAGACATAGAATGCAGACTGCTTCTGCCAAGGTTGTGATTCACCCCTGCTTTTTTAGGTCAGCTTTATTTCTGAATCTTCCAGGTTCATGGTGTTTTATGATTGTAAGTCAGAGAACCTCATGGGGAAAATATTTGTGTTGAAAAGATTGATTTTTGCAGCATGAAGTTTGAGGTCTTTCCAAACACTGATTCCTCCTAAAAGTGAGCCGTCCCCATTGCTTCATCCTATTAAATAAATTCTGAGCCTTATTAGGAAGGCACAAAAAAGCCTTCTATTAAAAGGGTGGTTATTTGATGTCATGCAGAAAGGCAGGCTGGCTCATGCTGTAGCATGTTTCCAGGTCTCTAAGCAATGTAACTTGCCAACTGAATTCAATGGCTATGATCAATTAGGATGCAAATCTGTGTATAATAAACACAGACAATTGGACAAAAGTGCACTGAATTTATTTTATCAGATTTTCCTCTCACTCACTGTCATCCATTACAAGAAGAAATGGCACTATTAAGAGATGAAAGTTGGTTTTTCCTGACCATGAGATGGGAGATAATGTTAAACTTGTTAAATTAACTCTTGTTTTGAACCTGAAAAAAGCTATAAATTCAGAGACTATTGATTTTTTTATGATTCTGGGTTTAGTACAACGTTCCCTTTACTAAACATCTCCAAATAATTCTAATGAAATGATTTCATCTGCAAAAGACAAAGAAATGGGAAGGAAAAGAAACAAATGCTTGACTATTCCCTGGTTTCTCCAGGAGACGACTGGACAAGATGGCTGCTTAATTATTAGATTTTTAAATTCTGGTTATCTTTCTGAGCTCCAGAAAGATAATCCTGGACAAACTCCATGGTACTTGAAATGGGAAACAACTTGACTGCTAGGTACTGCTTTAGCCTTCTGGTGCATTCAGGATGGGAGTCACTGCTGACACAAGATGAGGGAAGAGCCCCAGAATTTGCATTTGGATAAAAAGAAATGTTCTTAAGGGGTTTTTTTTGGGGTGGTGGTGGTAATGGTTTGCTTTTTAAGTAACCCAGCTACAATTCATGAAAATGGAATGATCATACCTTGAACAAAGTGGGCAGACTTCCTACAAGTTACTCTAGCCAGATATGAGGGTTTACCTTGGCCAGCCAAGATCCAGAAATGATTCCTCCTAAAAGTGATCCATCCCCATTGCTGCATCCTATTAAATAAATTCTGAGCCTTATTGTTTTACAGGATAAAAGATACAGAACCAGATGCTTCTGGTCTCCTGGATGCTCCCCTTGTGCAGGGCTGATTAACTAGCTGATGGGGGATCAGAAGGATCAGTTATTAGGCATTCTGCGAAAGTCTTAAATTGTACTTGGTAAGTAAGGGGGAATAATTAACCTTGACAAGAAGTAAGGGGGATCGGGATATCAGAGACTTAGAAAAAGAAGGGATCTCCCCTCTGCCCCCGATTTTACAGATGAAATCTAGAGGAGTTGAATAATAGAGGTAATACAGACGAGAAGGATTTCAACCCAAAGCTATTTTCATCTTATCATGATGACCTACATGTAAAGGAGGCATTTGGACTTGTAATGAAGGATGGACAGAAATCACAAAGAGTCAAGTGAAGGTTTGATACACGGAATGGGAAGGGAACCTCTCAATCTGGGCTCTCTAAAAGGGAAATGGATTGTTGGGAGAGGGAATGAGCTCCCCATCAATGAGCTCAGGAGGACCGGAGTTCAAATCTGGATTCAGACGCTTAATACTTCCTTGCTGTGTGACCCTGGGCAAGTCACTTAACCCCAATTGCCTCAGCAAAAAAAAAAAAAAAAAAAAGATCCATTTTGACTTTTCCTATCAAGGTCTATGATTTTGTAATTGTAGCTCATTGATTCAATCCAGAATTAGAGAAGAAACAGATGAAGAATGGAGGAATAATCTTAAACTCATTACAAATGGACCCTGAGTACAGGGGTGGTCATATACTAAGTGCTTACTAAATGCACTTTGGTTGATTCATTGGTTAATGTGTAGAGGATACCTATTTTTCATAATAGATGACAGAGAGGTTTCAAAATTGGAAAAGTGTTCATCTGCCCAAGAAAGCCTGCATCTATTTATTTCTAACTATGCATCCCTAAAGGTGTTGGGATTATTTGAACTCTCAATCAAGTGCAGATTCTTCTTTCTAACAGAAATTAATCTTTGGAAAAATGATCAAAAGGTTTCATAACAACAGGTAAATTTGGTGTCAGAGAACTTTTCAATTTTCATAAACAGAGCTGGAACAGTTGCTCAAAGGTCAGGGATGGGAGAAAATTATGAAAAATGGCATTAATGAACATCTATTATCTGGGCAAAACATTAGCTCAAAACTAATCGGTCTAGATTTATACCACTATGTGTCACAAAATCAGCAGGAAGCAAATTGGGAAATGGGGTACAAAAGAAAAAAAGATAAAATTCAATATTGATCTACAGCTCACCTGATGGGATGACTGATAGGGCAATTAGGTGGACTCATGATAAATATCCACAGATGATGAAAGCCTTATAAAGGCATATGGTGTTCCAGACTTAAAACTAGAGCTTACCCCAGGCAACAGTTAATAAGAAAAGTTGTCCAATGTTCTCAAGCTAAAGGTACTTTGTGCCTTTCTCTTTGACTTCCATATTAAGCCTTAGAATATAATCCTTTTCTAATACACATTTCCTCTCCAGCTCTCACACTATCTAAAATAATATCTGATGCCAAGAACTCTCAATAATTATTAGTTGAATGAAAGCAGATTCTCATCAGCAACATATGATTGTGAATCTTAAAAAAGATGAACTAGATGTTTCTGGTATAAATTACAGAGAATATTATCATACAGAAATGGATTGGACTAGATTCTAATCCATCAGTTTATATAGTACTGGCTATGAGAATGTAGACGTGGGAATCAAATCCAGATTCTCTGAGCACCTATCTGATCTGGAGCAAGTCACTTTAAATCTTGGGTCTTAGCTTTCTTATCTGAAAAGGGGAATATTGGACCAGATGACCTCAAAGACCCCTTACCAGTTCTCAAACTTCGAGTGTGAGGTAGTCTCTGAGGTCCTTCCAGTTTCTTAACCCATCATCAGAGACTTACACGGCAGCACTGATTCGTAAGATCAAAAAAAGCTGGAAGAAATCTCTAATCCTCTCATTTTATAAGTGAAAAAATGGAGCCCCACAGAAATTACATGATTTGACAAGGTAAAATATCTAAGCCCAGATCCTCTGACCCGAGAAGCAGAGATTCATCCACTCAACCACAAAGTTTTCTTCCATTTTTTATCTCCCTCTTCTTTTCATTTCACTTCATTTTTCTTCAATTCCCTGATTCTGTCTTAGAAAAAAGAGCCTGATAAATGTATTCAGATGAAGGCATGAATGACAGAGAAGTGCATCATGTTACTCCTCACAGCAGTATTTTTCTTTTTAAAGGAACACCTAGTGATTCAAAGGAAAGTAATGAATTTTTAATCACGAGAGCCCAGACATCAAAACAAAGGTGTAAAGTGGTTTTTGTCCAAGGGCAAGGGATGGGGAAGGGGGTAGGGCCAGAGAGGCCTTCGGGGTCTCCCAGTAGGAGACTAAAACTACTTTGCCCAAGCCTGAGGTCTACCATTCTCAGAACCAACTGAGTCTTGAAAGTAAGAGGAGCCCATGGTTCAGTGATAATGTAGTATTGTATAAACAACTGAAAATTGAGGGAGGAAGCTCTCTGGATCCCATTCAAATACTTGTGCATGGAAATACATACTAATGAACTTAGCATTTACTAAAGATGGAAAAACTTACAATAATTTAGGCCAAATTGCTTTAACATAAATCATTTTTAACCTGAGTTTTATGAATTTGCATCTCTGATGTAATGAAGCTACAGCAATAAAAACCTGCCTAATGCCTTCTGAGGAGGGAAGAAAGAAACTGGACAGTACTTTATACATGAAGAAATGAGATGCAACCTATCATTCAACCTTGAACTCAGCAACTGGCACTTGGCAGTAATAAACATTCACCTGAAGTTGGCTCAATTCAGGAAAACATTTATTGAAACCCATCTCTTATGAGGCATTTTCCTAAGGGCTGAGGAGGAGGAGGAAGAGAAGGACAGGGTCTCTGACCTCTAGAAGGGCTCAGAAAGAATAGAGTTAATGATCAGTCAGAGAAGGAAGCCGAAAGTGCAAAGAACCAACATGGACAGTTTCAAGAACAGGCTTCTCCACCCAGGTCTTAGTTCTCTTTGAAGAGCGGCTCAGTTTAGAGATTAGATAAAGGCTGTGGTTACAGCTTGCCTAGATTTTAGCAAAAATCCTGATAAAGTATTTGCTGCTATTTTTGTGCAAAGACAAAGATGTGGAAGAGCTAATAATCCAATTATAGAACTGGTGGATGGTACTCCTCACAAAGTTGTTGTGAATGTCAACTTGTGACATGGTGAATGTCACCATGTCACCTTGGAAGGAAGCCTTCTGTGAGGATGCCCCAGGCCCTTAGCTTGACACATTGTAGTTTGATGAGTTATCAGTGATGTGGACAAATTAAATTTGCAAATGATATAGTTGTTAAATGGATGATGGGGTCAGGACAGAAAGCTCCTGACAGGAAAGAACACTGGGCTGGACTCAGTAAGATGACATGTGAAATGGGATAGATGTAAAGCTTAGTTTTGTGTTTAAGAAATCAACTTTTTAAAATAAATGACAAATGGGAAAGGACCCTCTAATTGGGGGTATTCTGCAAGGCTCTCTCCCCACCCCCTTGTCCACTCTTTCCCTCTCTAATTCTCCTTTGTGATCTCTTCAGCTGTATTCAGTATCTAACAACATGGCAGCCTTTCTTCTTGCTAAAGCCAATTCCTCCACCTGTACCTCTCATACCATTGTTAGCCATCTTCAACAGCAGATTGTAGCCCCCTTTTCTCTTTCTAATCATCAACCTTTCCCTTTTAACTGTTTTCATGACTTCAAACAGGTGCAAATTTCCTATATTCTTAAACAAAAAAAAAACTTTTCCTAGATCCTAGCATTAGCTCAAGTTATTGTCCTATATGACTCCCTTTTTTCCTCAAAATTCTTGAGCTATCTATACTTTCCTCCTCATCCCATTGTAATAGGGCTTCCAATTTCATCAACTGCAATTATTCTCTGCAGAATCACTACTGATTTCTTGATTGCCAAGTCTAATAGTCTTCCTTCCTTCCTTCCCTTTTTCTTACACAAAACACACATCCCACATCAGCTCCCACGGATTTTAATATTACCATATTTCCAGCCCTAGTCTGTCCTGAACTTTAGCTTGTCATAACTGATCCTCCGTGGACATTTTAAACTTGGATGTACTGAGAACACATCAGCACAGTCTCAAACCCAATACATGTCAAACACAACTAATCTTTTCCTGCAAATTCAGTCATATTCCCCACTTTATTTTTTTCTGTCAAATTTGCTCTTTCGTTCTCCGCAACCTTCTCATCACTCTCACCTCCCAAAATCAATGTTGCTATCTCCGCCACATCTCTCACATGGGATGCTGTCTCTACTCACATGGCTACTTCCTTAGCATGTCTCACTGAGCTTATTATTTGTTGTTGTTCACTTGTTTTCAGTCATGTTCAAGTCTTCATGACCCCATTTGGGGTTTTCTTGGCAGAGATACTAAAGCAATTTGCCATTTCCTTCTCCAGCTCATTTTACAGATGAGGAAACTGAGGCAAACAGGACTGATTGACTTGTTCAGTCACATAGCTACTAAGTATCTAAGTATCACATTTGAACTCAAGAAGACTCATCTTCCTGACTCCAGTCCATCCATTGAAGAGGCAGCCACCTAGCTCATCATCACATATCCCTAATTGGTCTCACTGCTTACCTTAAATCTTTTCCCTAATAGTATTTTCCTCATTGCTTCTGAAATGATTTTATTAAAGCCCAAATCTATGCAATCCCCTCCTGTCCTCCTTAAGAAACACTGGTGACTTCTGGTTGCTCTTAGGATAAAATGGAAACTTCCTTGTTTACTTTACCAGCGCTTTATCATGAGAATGAAGAGCCAGATAGTAAGTAGGGTTGTAAAGTTTACAAAGGGCTCAATATCTGTTATCTCACTGGATCCTCACACTAGAACCTCCCTAGGTTAATGCTACTATAATCCCTATTTTACAGATAAGAAAATGGGCCACATTCTAATAATAGTACAACTTTATAATTAATATTTAAATCTTATTTATTAAATTAAAATTAATAATATTTAATTAATAATATCACATATTTAAACTATCTCCCATGCTTAGCATGAACTCCTTTGACTCCATCTAATGAAATTTTATTGGAATTAAAGTATTTATATTCATTTAATAATATTAATTTAATCTCATTATTATTTAATTTAATAATATATAATTAATAATATCATTTATATTTAAATTGTCTCCCAAGCCTGACAGGAATTCCTTCCTCATGTCTATCTAATGGAATGTTATTGGAATAATTCTTGATAATCATAGCATTTATGCAGCACTTTAACATTTGCAAATCACTGCTTTACAAATGTTATCTCATTTGTTCCAATAATCTTCTCAAGTAGATGTGACTATTCCTCCCTCTTTTACAGATGAGGAAACTAAGGCACAGAAGGAGTAAATGAATTTCCAAAGCAACATATTTAATAAGCATCTGAGGCAGAATTTGAATCCAGGTCTTCTGGTCTTGCTCTCTATCCCAAATAATCTTAGATTATCTACTTTATTCCTTTGTTCTTATTATATTTATATTTATTTCCCATGGTGCTTATTGTCTCCACAATTAGGATGTAAACACTTTGAGGGTAAGGACTGTTTCATTCTTTTTTTTTTGGAATCCCAATGTCTAGCACATAGTAGGAGCTAGTGATGTTAATTAATTGTTTTTTGGTTAGAGAACAGTTCTGATAAAAGACAAGGGAACTCTGATAGACTATCTGAAATGAACTGGAATCATCATTTTGATAAAAACATTCAAAAGAGTTCATTCCTTCATTCATTAAGAATTAAGGCGGAGCTTTCAATAAAGTTGGTCATGGCACCTGGCTAATACCCATAATCAGTCTGGCTCAGAGCCTATTGGGAGTTTTGCTTTCACTTTCACTTTTCCAGAAAGAACAGGGATTAACAGGAGAGAGTCCCGAGGAAAGTCATCAGGACCTGGAGCTTCACTCTTAGGAAGTCTGTTGGAAAGAACCTGGGAGGAGAGATTTGGCCTGGAGACCAGGGTGAGGGGCAGTCAAGTATCGGAAGTTCTTTCTTTGGGAAGCAGAGTTCGCTTGGTCCCCAGAGGGCATAAGAAGAATAGGATCACAAAGAGGTCATTAAAAGTCTTTGTAAGGAAAATCTCCCTAACAATAAGAGATCTGCATAAACAGAATGTGTCGCCTAAAAGAAAAAAAATAAAGTTGTGTATTCCCTCAGGGGGAGGTCTTCCTGCACAGACTAACTGGGCTATTTAAAGGATGGATTGCAAGTCTGGTGAGACCCAATCCAGCAAAGAGTTCTGGGATTTTTCTGAAGGTTTGTTACTCGCAATGCTCCTATTAGATGGGGGAGATTTTTATTTCTTGTTGTATTGACTCTTTGTGACCCCATTTGGGATTTTCTTGGCTAAGCTGCAGGAGTGCTTTGCATTTCCTTCTCCAGCTCATTTGACAGATGGGGGACTGAAGCAAACCGGGTGAAAAGCCTTGCCCAGAGTATGAGGTCATTTTTGATGACCTCAGGAAGATAAGTCTTCCTGACTTTAAATAGAGTGCTCCATTCACTGCACCCTCTGACTGCCCTTAGGTGCCTGACCATACTGAGGGCTATTTAAGGTTTAACTGCATTTGGCAAGGAAAGTTCATCAGAATAGAAGCCTCTGGGAGTTCAGTGGAGGGAGGAATCACTTCTGGGGGAGAGTCAGAGAAATTCTAAAGGAAAGGAAGGGAAGAAGTTAGATGAGGCTTTCCCTAGAATGAGAATGATATAGAATCCATTGGAAAGGGTCCCTCACATTTATTTATGGGGCACGAAGATTTGCAAAATGCAGACTGCATGGCCACTTGGCTAGGAGGCAATAAAATGCGCATTTTACAGTGAAGGAAACAGACTCGGTGGGTGAGAGTCTGAAGGGACGTTCATGCCTTCCCCATTTTAAGATAATTGCCCGAGGGCACAGTTGACCCCCAAAAAACTAATACAGTATTTGGTGGAGGAGAAAGAACAGTGGATTTCAGGTGGGGAAAAACAGAAACAAAAATAGCTGGGAAAAAAATCTCAGATGTATCATTTGAGAAGGGAGCCGCAGTGGGTCAGAATGCCCAATTTGGAGCGAAGCAATCTAGTTGCATTAGCACCCGGGAAGAGCTGCTTTGTTTGGGGCCTCACTTTACTCCATCTGTAAAATGGGGGACAATAAGATCTACGTTCCGGGATTTCCTGGAGGATGAGATGTTGATGCATGTTTAGTGTTTTGCAAACTTTGATGGACTTTTAAGCCCTAGGTAGTATCAGAATCCCTTTCTCTGGAATCACAAGCCCCAGGTTCAAAGTCTGCCCGTAATTCCCTTAGATTATTTAAGTCTCAGTTACCCTCTGTGGACAATGGAATTGGACCAGAGGGACAGCGAGGTGCCCCACGACGCTGTCTTTACTTATTAGTGGGGTGCCAACGGACAAGGGACTTATTTGTGGAATGAGGGTGGGGCCTGAGTTAATGGGATGGCTCCCGCTGAGCTGGCACGCCTTCCTTTAGAAACACCAGGAATATGTACAGCTCTTGCAAGCTTTGCAAAAAGCAACTTTTAGCGGGAGCCTGAGCTGACTTTGCACCTAGGGCAACCAAACAAGTGGCGGAGAGCCTGAGCTGCTTTTGCACCCGCGGAGCAGGGGCATGCAAAAGGCCGGAGCCCGAGCTGCTTTTGCACCCGGGGAGCAGGGGCATGCAAAAGGCGGGAGCCCGAGCTGCTTTTGCACCCGGGGAGAAGGGGCATGCAAAAGGCGGGAGCCCGAGCTGCTTTTGCACCCGTGGAGAAGGGGCATGCAAAAGGCGGGAGCCCGAGCTGCCCTTGCACCCGGGGAGCAGGGGCATGCAAAAGGCGGGAGCCCGAGCTGCTTTTGCACCCGGGGAGCAGGGGCATGCAAAAGGCGGGAGCCCGAGCTGCTTTTGCACCCGGGGAGCAGGGGCATGCAAAAGGCGGGAGCCCGAGCTGCTTTTGCACCCGTGGAGCAGGAGCCAGCAAGTGGCGGGAGTCTGAGCCGCGCAGGCGTTTTAGGGATTCCATCCGTTAGTAGAGCCCGGGGTTGTGCCCGCAGGAACCAGGGAGAGTTGGCGGGAACTTTCTTGCGCCTGCGGCATATTTACAGAACCTCCAGGGGCATCCTGTACTGCGCCTGCGCTCCAGCGGTAGCCACACAGGCCGCCCGCAGTGCGCTGGCGCAGAGGCAGGGCCGCCGTTAAGCACCGCCTACTCTGAGCCTGCGCAGCCATTCGAGCCTGAGGCAGCGTCGGAAGCAGCAGCAGCAGCTCTCGTCGCGCTCCGCCCCAGGTCCCAGTCCAGTCTCAAGGCCCCGGCCGCCTGCCGCCCCAGCCCTACACCCAGCTGCGAGTGTGCCGCTGCGGAGGCCCCGCCATGGCTCCGAAGCAAGCCCCGAAGCCCGAGTTCCAGGAAGGCGAGCGCGTGCTGTGCTTCCACGGGCCGCTGCTGTACGAGGCCAAATGCCTGAAGGTGGCCACGGAGGACAAGCAGGTGCGCTACCTGATCCACTACAGCGGCTGGAACAAGAACTGGGACGAGTGGGTGCCCGACAACCGCGTGCTCAAGTACTCGGAGGCCAACCTGCAGAAGCAGCGCGAGCTGCAGAAGGCCAACCAGGAGCACCAGGCCGAGGGACGGGCCCGGGGCGGGGGCCCGGGCCGTCGGGGAGGTGGCGCTGCTGCCTCGCTGCAGCAGAAGCACGTGGAGACGCTGTTCCAGAACATTCGCATCACACCCTCCACCTCCGCGGCCGCTGGAGCTGCCGAGGCCGGGGCCGCCTCCGCCGAGGCCAGCACCTCCGCGTCTGCGGGTGCCGCGGCCGAGGCCCCAGCCCCGGGCCCGGGGCGCAAGACCCGCAAGAGCAAGCAGAAGACGGGCGGCGGTGGTGGCGGCGATGGTGGCCCTGGCCCCAGCACCCGGGAGCCCCCGCAGCCCCTGCCGCGCAGGCGTGCCCGCGGAGAGCCGGCCGCCAAGGGCGAGGCGGCCGCGGCGGCCGCGCGCGCCGACCTGCAGGTGCAGATGCCGGCCGAGCTGAAGCCCCTGCTGGTGCGTGACTGGGAGCTGGTGACCAAGCAGAAGAGACTCGTGGGGCTGCCGGCCGCCAAGAGCGTGGACGCCATCCTGGACGAGTACGTGGCCTTCAAGAAGGCGCAGGGCCGGGGCGACAACGTGGAATACGCGGCCGACGAGGTGGCCGGGGGCATCCGCGCCTACTTCAACGTGACCCTGGGCACGCAGCTGCTGTACGAGGGCGAGCGGCCGCAGTATGGAGAGCTGCTGGCGGCCCACCCCGACGTGCCCGTCTCCCGGCTGTACGGCGCCCCGCACCTGCTGCGCCTCTTCGTGCGCATCGGCGCCATGCTGGCCTACACGGCCTTCGACGACAAGAGCCTGGCCCTGCTCTTCGGGTACCTGCACGACTTCCTGCAGTACCTGGCCCGCGACCCCGCCGCCTTCTTCGACGCGGGCCAGTACAAGGACGCGGCTCCCGAGCCCAGCCAGCGCGCCGCATAAGTAACCCAGGCGGCGCCGGCCGGCCCGGGGCTGCTGGCTGGTCCCGCCGCCCCTTGTAACACCGCCGGGAGCTGCGCCCGCCGCGAGGCAACGGCCTCGGCCCTGCGTGCTTTGTAACCTGTGTCTTTGATCCTGCGTTCCTGATAATCCGTGTTCCTGCACAGCGATCCTGTGATCCTGGTCATCCGTGTTCCTGATAATCCGTGTTCCTGCACAGCGGTTCCCGTGTTCCTGGTCATCCGTGTCCGTGCACAGCGATCCTGCGTTCCTGGCCATCTGTTCCTGCACCAGCGGTTTCTGATAATCCGTGTTCCTGCACAGCGATCCTGTGATCCTGGTCATCCGTGTTCCTGATAATCCGTGTTCCTGCACGGCGGTTCCCGTGTTCCTGGTCATCCGTGTCCGTGCACAGCGATCCTGCGTTCCTGGCCATCTGTTCCTGCACCAGCAGTTTCTGATAATCCGTGTTCCTGCACAGCGATCCTGCGTTCCCGGTCATCCGTGTTCCTGCACAGCGATCCTGCGTTCCCGGTCATCCGTGCTCCTGGCCATCCGTGTTCCTGCACAGCAGTTCCTGGTCATCCGTGTTCCTGATAATCCGTGTTCCTGCACAGCGGTTCCCGTGTTCCTGGTCATCCGTGTCCGTGCACAGCGATCCTGCGTTCCTGGCCATCCGTTCCTGCACCAGCGGTTTCTGACAATCCGTGTTCCTGCACAGCGATCCTGCGTTCCCGGTCATCCGTGCTCCTGGCCATCCGTGTTCCTGCACAGCAGTTCCTGGTCATCCGTGTTCCTGATAATCCGTGTTCCTGCACAGCGGTTCCTGTGTCCCTGATTATCCGTGTCCATGCACAGCGATCCTGCGTTCCTGGCCATCCGTTCCTGCACAGGGGCGAAGCTCCATGTTCTCAAAGTTTACTCTGCGTCCAGTTGAGGACTCTGTTTTTCTTTAGTTTTTTGCTTTGATGCTTGAAGTCAATGGAACTCTTAAGTGAAATGTGACTGTTACTCTTAGACAACTCTGTCTAGATTAGGAAAGAACTGTAGGTTTTTTTTGTGTGTGCGTGTATGTCTGTTTTATGGTGGGTTTTGTATTTTAAGGAATGGTCTAACTCTGATAAATGCCATTGTTGTATATCTCTGGTTTTCTGGGGAAATTGATATTGCAGGAGTTGTTTTGCAAGTCTTTATTTTTTCTTTAAATTGAATAAGAGGATTGGACTAGACTATTCCTAAGAACCCTTGGGTTTGTGACATATTCATTTTTGCCCATTATTTATCTTGTAGCCAGTTATCAGGTACCAGTGGTACATGCAGAAGTACAGTGCTTTAGTATCTTATTCTAATTAGAACTGGCATTTGTTTGTTTGTTTTTGTTTTTTTAGCCTTCATATACTTGTGTATTTGTTTGTTTTTTGTTTTTTTAGCCTTCATATACTTGTGTATTTTGTATACCTAAGCTAGTCACAAGCAGTCAGTAAATACTATAGGAAGTATTTGTTATTAATAATGGGGATGTGGTTAATTTAGAAGTAATTTTTTTCTACATTATATTATCTCTTTACAAATATAGTAGTTTGCTTTTAATTCATTTTAAGAAAAACTTGTGGCTGGGCTCTATTTTTCTAGTTAGGATTACACCTTAAACTAGATATCTATAAGTTCCAGAATACAGCTATATTTGTATGATGCAGGAGTAATGCTGATATCTGTGAAGGACAATTTTATGTTTTATGTTCAGTATTCTGATTTACTGCTTTTATGGAAAAAATGACCACTCAACCACAAACCAAGAGGTAATCTTTGTACTTTAATAAAGTATTAATAAATCATTTTGAAATTTAACAAGGAATATGGATGTCATTCAATGATCTTAAATATCCCTGAAATAGGAGATAAAAGCCTTTAGAAAAGTCTTATTCAGTTGCTGTAAACTGTTATATTTCTTGAAACCATTCAAAACAACTGCCCTTTTAGTTGCTTAATGAGCTTTGATTAATTTTGCCAAGTTTTCCTGATATTTTTAGTTGAATCATTAGGGCTCCCTGAAACTAATAGTTCAGTGTATATACAGAGAAATCATATGAATTAACAATTGTTGAAAATTCACAGTATTGAACATAATAATTAATAGGTTCACTTTTTTTTTTTTTTTTTTTTTACTCTTTGCTCCTCATTTGGAGACTAGTAAAGTCTTCTGTTGCTTTTACTCACCTAACCTCTTCTTTGAGACTTAAAGCCATTTAATTAATTTACCTGGTCCAGGTCAAACCCGCCTGGCCTACAGATCCACCTCAACTACTCTTGAAATACTTGGGCCCCTCAGTGTACATAATGATGTCTCTTAAAAGACCTTGGACTTAGTTGTCCATTTTCCTTAATAATCATGACTTTTCTTAGCCACCAGTTCACAAGGATGCTCATACCTAAAGTCTGTCTGTCAGCCAGCAACCTTTTAGACAGTGCTTGCATACCATGTGCAGACTGCTTGAAGATGCTAAGAAAAGCAAAAACGAGGTTTCTGGTCAAGAAGCTCACGTTCTAATTAAGAACATGCACAAGCCTCATAGGTGGAAGGGATCTCAGAAGGGATGGGGAGAGTTAGGGAAGCCCCTTGAGGAGGAGAAGATAATTCTAGGTTTGCAGCACAAATGTCTGGGGAGCCCTGAAAAGGCCAGAGGTCCGGGATGAGGTGTAAAGGGTAAAGTATCTGAAGCAGAAGGGCCGGGGAGCAAAGGGCTTCAAGCACCAAACAGGATATTTAAGTATAGTTTGGAGGTAATGGGAGTTATCTTAAGCTGAACAGGAGAATAACATGGTCATACTGGTGAGGAAGAATCTGGTAATTGGAAGGACTGAAGGAGGGATTTGCACAGGAGATGGATGTGTGAGTACTTATCAAAAGGTGCCTTATTCCTAGTGGAAGCTTAATAAACACTAATTGAATTTACTTGCATATCGTAATTATTAGTCAAGAAAAAACCTACATGAAAATGATAGGTGCAGGTATTAAAAACTTAAAAAATACTCCTGATTCAAATTCCTCACACTGTTTTAAGGTCAGTGTTTTTAGTCCCTGAAGACTGAATTGAAGTAGCTGATTTACAATCGAGTGTTCCTTCAAGTTATTGTGGGTTTTTTTTCGGTGGGGAGCCTTTTTGTTTTTGCTTTGTCCATTTATTCTCTGGGGAAAACATAGTTAAAACTGATTTCCACTGATCTTCAGTTCTTCTCAGGAGATCAGTAATTCCTGGTTGTTTTTCTCAGGCACCCTGGTGTTTTGCTTTTGGGGATATGTGCATAGTCTTTTATTATTATTATTATTAGCTTTTATCCTCATGAAAAAAAATGCTCTGATTTCTCCTACCATCATTCCTTATTAGATTCTTTCAAACAGACCTAACTTTAGTTAGCAAAGTTAGTGTTTTTTATTTGCTTCAAAGAGAGTTTTCCATTTGGGAGTACCCTATGATACTTGTGTGATAGACAATGTTTTAAAAAATAATAGCATTGCCATATAAAAACAATGAGATGTTGTATTTTTATGGATTACATCTGCTAATGAAATGGTATTGTTCCAAACACTTGTCATGAAATCTAGAATTCTAGTACATTGTTTCTCAGTGGTTCAGACAATTTTATCAGTAACTGAATTTAAAATATGGGGATGAAAAAATATTTTTCCTTTTCAGTAGGGGTTCTTAGTCATGTATGTTTTGTGTGTGTGTGTATGTGTGTGTGTGAGACAGACAGAAACCGATCCCTTTGGCAATTTGATGAAGTTAATGACTTTCTTTTCAGAATAATTTTAAATGATTAATTGAAAAAAAGTTAAAACTTCAATTTAATAACTCTTTAGGCATAATTCCAGATTGCTCTTCAAAATGGTTGGGTCAGTTCACATTTCCACCAACAGTAAATTAGTGTCCCAGTTTTTCCAACATTTATGAGTGAAAATAAAGATGTAATTTTTATTATTTTTTCCATCTTAATTCATGGATTCCCTAATTAAGAAATCCTGCCTTAAAAGACATGTGAGAAACAGATAATATATGAAAAGCCCTTCAGAGATGATAATGCACTGAATCAATGAAAAACTTGGAAAAGCAATTCTTTATTGGATTATAAAACAAAGTTAATATAGGAACTTTTATTTAAAAAAAAAAAACCTGTTAGAACATTAAAAACTGAGCTAATGAATTTTTAGCAAGAAATATAGAAGGATTCTCAAATTTAAGTGGTCTGTGTCTCAGAGCAACAAGGTTAAGGTTTTTTTGTTATGTTTTTTTGCAGAAATGAGTTCTGCTTTGGAAATATATTAAGTGGGAGTGATAGGGGATAAGAAGGAAGAGGGATAGGGAAAAGGCACATTGTGGAAGGAAGGTTACAAAAGATTTACCTATCAAACAAAACTCATGTTTTATTATATCTTGTAATACAACAGGCCAGACTAATTATAGAGAATTATTTTTAATAGGTTTCAAGAAGACCTATGTGTCTGGCACATAATAAAATGCTTGATTAGATTCAGAAATGTTTTCTGAATAGAACTGAAATATACACTTAGAGGTTTGGATTAGGAAGAAAAAAGGGGAGAGAAATCTCAAGGCCATTTCATACATCTCAGAGCTTTGGGAGGGCATTAGGACAGGAAAACTAAAGAGAAATAAAAGAAAAAAATATTCATTATGTATTTATATATATATATATACACAAGTATTTATATACATATATGTTTGTGTATATAGATACATCTACATATTTATAAATGTTGGGAGAGATTGAAGGCAAAATAAGAAGGAGCTAGCAGAAAATAAGGTAGATAATGTCATGGAAGCAATGAATATAAGCTTGGACAGACTTGTAAAATAGCATAAGATAGAAGAACTTGGTATGCTATGGTCCAGAGACTTACAAATAGTCATTTGTGACTGAAAGAGTGAACATCCATTCCCCCTGTCCTCTCTGTCTGGCAGTAAAAGGAGTTTTTTAGATATATGTCATTTATCTTTTTATTTTTATTATATATATATATAATATAATAATATATATTATATAATATAATTATATATAATATAAAATATATATTTGAGATATAAGTGAGTACTAGAGGCAGATTGAACCAGATTGCAGATACAATTGTTAAATTCTCAGTGAAAATATTTATACCTTGGAAACTACAAATCAGGGCTTGATTTTTTGTTTTGTTTATTGTCTAGACTTAAGAAAGTGATGAAGAAAATGTTATTAAAGCAGATTTGGAAGTGTCTTTTTTGAGAGCCACTTTAAACATTTAATACATACTATATTTGTGTATGTGTGTGTTTTGTGTATGATACTTTTAAAGATTGCTAAAATATTAAGAGCAAAATAATTTGAAGTTTTTACCTTAATTTCATTGCCAACTTCTACTTTGTTGGGAAATGAGTTAATAATTTTAGCATGTACATAAATTTTGTGATAAATTTAAAATGGAATGTAACATTCATATTTTCATTCAGACCTCTCTAAGTGAAAAGAACTTTTTATCAAATTAGAAAAGTTATTCCTTAGTTTAAAAGGAAAAGCCTTACTGTTTTTAGGATACTTTTCTTGATAATGTGGATCTAAGTTATTGTCTATAAGCAATATGACAATAAATAACCACTTCAAGGCAGCAATTAACATAATGGTACAGTCAAAGTTCTAGGTTGGCTGATTCAACTTGAAAGAATTTTTTAATGTTGGCTGATGCTTCGATGGCAGTTCAGTCTTTATGAAGGACATGTTGAAATATCTTTCATAAAGGTTTAAATCACAGAATGACTGGTGTTTTGAAAAGAGCAGAGGTATGAAGAAGGTGTACGTCTCCCTTTGTGGATTTAAAATGTAAAGCATCTGTGTGACCTTTTCAAAGATAATAATTGAGATTTATAGATAGATGGGAGATATCTATATATCTGCTAATTAATTAGTATTAACTCATGTTTTTGTAATCCTGGATAATTTGCATATATATATATGCTTTTTATTTTCAAAAATATGCATGGATAGTTTCAACATTGGCCCTTGCATACATAGTCTTTTGTTCCAATTTTTCCCTTCTTTCTCCCTACCCCATGGCCTAGATGACAAGTAATTCTATACATGTTATACATGTTAAAATATATGTTAAATCCAATATATATAAACATATTTAAACAATCATTTTGCTGCATAAGAAAAATCAGATCCAAAAGGAAAGAAAATGAGAAAGAAAACAAAATGCAAGTGAACAACAACAAAAAGAGTGAGAATGTTGTGATTTACACTTAAGTTTCCACAGTCTTTTCTCTGGGTGCAGAAGACTCTCTTCATCACAAGGTCATTGGAACTGGCCTGAATCATCTCATTATTGGAATTGCTTTAAAATATTAACAAAGCGCATCCATTGATGTGTTTGGGATATGGAAATTCTTTCCTTTTGATTATCAATATACAAGTGGATATCTAAATTTTGTGCCTTATTTTTTCATGTTTTCAATAAACAATGAAACATTACAATATACATTTAAAGTTTATTTTCTGATTGATGAATCATGAATCAAATTAGGTTACCACAAATATCACGAAAATAAAAATTTCTAATGAATAATTATTTCCAAATCCCAGACAAAGAGTCACATAGTAATGAGAGTGCTTGCCTAGAACTCAATCCCAGCTCTGACATTTTTGAGATGTGTGACCTCCCTGATTCCTAGTGTCATCGTAAGTCAAATGGAGCCAGTAATTTAACTCACAGAATTGGTGTGAGACTCAAACTAAATAATAGATTTTAAATAAAAGCTGTATAAATGTCACATAACCTCCTGGTACTCCCAGGAAAATCTTGAAAATTCTGTGACAAAGTAGCGGCTGATCTGCATTAGTGGAGGATTTTTTTTCTATTAGGAACGAATTTCCTCTACATTGATAAAATCACAGATTGGGTCTCCTGTGCAGATATCTGGCAGTCTTTACCATCATCATCATCATCATCATCATCATCATCTTCATCATCATCATCATCATCATCATCATGATCCCTGTCAATATCACCTTATTTGAAAAATGAAGAGGGCGATTTTATGGCCTCCAATATTTCTAAATCTAGTCATTGTGACTGTTAGCAGGATGTGTGTGAATTTGAGTGTATTACAGACAATACAACTCAATCATTAAAATAGAACTTGTTCACAGTCTGGATCAGTTGTATCACATGCCTGGGACCTTTTATCGGTGAAATGACATTTTTTGTTTTATCTCGAGTCAAGTCGAGTCAACAAGCATTTATTAAACCTGGGGATACAGAGAAAGACAAAAGAGACCCAGCCCTCAAGAAGCTCACCATGGAATGAGTGAGACAACACAAGAACAACTATGTGCAAACAAGATATATTCAGGATTAATTGGACATAATCTCAGGGGGTCTGGCAGGATTTTGGACTCCTGGCAGTCCGACAGTGTAGCTCTCAGTTTAATTGGATGTGGTGTCTGGCGTGTCTCGGGCTTGGGGGTATTTAATAAAATATGCACACATGTGTGATGCCCACTGATTTATTATGGTGAGCTCGCATCTGCCACCAGCCTGGGAAAGGGTTCACAACATAAATATCTACTGTTCTTTCCTCTGAGGGTTGAAATGTTCCCAGTTACTTCATAGTCCAAAGCATACATGTTTCAGAATAGCAAAACAGGTTCCTCCAGATCATTCTAATTGTAAGAAAGATGCGAGTATCAAAGAGAAGGAAGCTTCTTTTCTCTGAATTTAACAGAACAAATTTCCATTTTTCCCTCTTTCATCTCTATCAGCTCAGATAGTAGAACTTTAAGCACACGAGGCCATCTGGTCTATACTAAAAGCACAGTTACTCTTTCTTTCTCTTATTTTTTTTTACTTATGGAATAAAACAAACATTTTCATAACAGTATAAAAAAAGATGATTATACATGAAATCGCAAATCTGTTAGATATAATTTGTTATTCCTTTTAAATGTACAACAAAGTTTAAAAATTGTTTTTCCTTCCCTCATTCCCACTCTAGAGATGGCTACCGTTAAATACACACACATACAAATATGTATGTATGTATATGTAAAATTATTCTACACATACTTTTATTAATCAGTTCTTTTTATGGATGAAGCCTTTTCTATTAGATTGGGACTGGGGGGACCCCAAATTGCCTAATTAAGCTACTTGACACAAAAACTCAGTTTGATATAAATTCACCAATTTGCTCTCACGTCCTGGCTTAAGAAAATTTCCTGAGCACAATAAGCCAGTATGTCAATCTCCTAAAACCTGAAAGTTCAAGGTAGGCTTGAGGAGCCAACTAATGATTTTTAAATAGGCTGTTCCTTGTGTCTGTCTTGGAGCAGGGAGAAAGGAATGGGTCCTGCCAAGGCCTTTAGAGCTGATAAAAGCTAGAGCTGGAATCCTTTACAGCCTCCTCAAAATGCCCATTTCACAAAGGCTGGCGGGGTCTTGGGGAGCTCTGCAGAACTTTTGGTTTGGGATCCAAGGCTAGTAAAATCTGCAAATCTGTCAGAATATACAGTGACCTGAGTTAAAGTGGAGGAACTGATTTATAAGGGAATCTAAAAAAGAAAATGTACATGACTGTGCTCTGTTCAGAAAGAAGTCTGGGATGGGGTGATCGATCTATTCAGAGAATTTAATTTCATTTAGGTCTTGGCCAGCTTCCAAATGACACCCATAGATGGTGTTTTTGAGGGCTCTAAACCCTGACAAAGGCTCATAATATTTCACATGGCCCAGATGATCACCCTTCTGGGGCATATACTAGAAACGAGGAGGCATTTTTCACCTGAGGTCCATGAAATTGTGTTTTGCTTTAATCTTTCTTTCTTTCTTTTTCTTTTTTTCTTTTCTTTTTTTTAATATTTTGATCACTGCACCTTAGTATAATTGGTTTCCATTATAATCCTGTGCATTTTTTTTTATGCATTTAAGAAGCTGATTTCTGAGGCATTTTTCAGCTGAGGTCCATGAACTTGTATATTTTTTTAATGTTTTGATCACTGCACTTTAATATAATTAGTTTCCATTGCAATCCTGTGCATTTTATTTTATGCATTTAAGAAGCTGATTCTGAGGCATTTTTTATCTGATATCCATGAACTTGTATGTTTTTTTTTTTTTAATGTTTTGATCACTGGACTTTAATATAATTGGTTTCCATTGTAATCCTGTGAAGTTTATTTTGTGCATTTAAGAAGCTGATTCTGAGGCATTTTTTACCTGATATCCATGAACTTGTATTTTTTTTTTTTTTAATATTTTGATCCCTTCTGTATGTGCACGAATGTTTGTGGCACTCTTTGTGCCACTCTTTGTAGTGGCCAGAAAGTGGAAACTGGGTGGATGTCCATCAATTGGAGAATGACTGAATAAATTGTGGTATATGAAAATTATGGAATATTACTGTTCTGTAAGAAATGACCAACAGGATGATTTCAGAAAGGCCTGGAGAGACTTACATGAACTGATGCTGAGTGAAATGAGCAGGACCAGGAGATCATTATATACTTCAACAACAATACTGTATGATGACCAGTTCTGACGGACCTGGCCATCCTCAGCAACAAGATCAACCAAATCAGTTCCAATGGAGCAGTAATGAACTGAACCAGCTACGCCCAGCGAAAGAATTCTTCTAAAAACCATTACATTGAATTCCCAATCCCTATATTTATGCCCACCTGCATTTTGGATTTCCTTCATAGGCTAATTGCACAATATTTCAGAGTCCAATTCTTTTTGTACAGCAAAATAGTGGTTTGGTCATGTATACTTATTGTGTATCTAATTTATACTTTAATATATTTAACATCTACTGGTCATCCTGCCATCTAGAAGAGGGGGTGGGGGGAAGGAAGGGAAAAATTGGAACAAAAGATTTGGCAATTGTCAATGCTGTAAAATTACCCATGCATATAACCTGTAAATAAAAAGCTATGAAATTTAAAAAAATATATTTTGATTCCTATACTTCAATATAATTGGTTTCCATTGTAATCCTGTGCATTTTATTTTATGCATTTAAGAAACTGATTCTGAGGAGTCTATTAGCTGCTTTACCATACTGCGGATGGGAAACATGACTAAAAAAATGTTTAAAAATAACTAGCTCAACAAAATCTAGCAAAAAATTAATGAGTATCTATAACAGGAGACACTGTTTTTCCTTTTTTTTTTTTTTTAAATCCTTATCTCTTAACACAGCATCTAACACATAGTAAGATATGATGATAATGGTGGTTTTAGGTTAATAACATTAAGGAGTAGCATTCTCCATTAGTAATTAATAAAAATTTTACTTTATTGGGGTTCTCTGTTTTCAAGTGAATTCAGCCATAATTGTGCCTTTTTGTTGTTGTTGTTGTTTTTGTCTGTTTGTTTATTTTTGAAAATCAGTGGGGACAGGAGAAAGTATCTGGTCTGCCATCTTGCTGACTTCATGACCCACAAGTTCCTATTATATAAGTTTCCCTGCTCCCATTCACCAGGGAGTTCCTAATTAACCTCTGGGTAAGACTTAATTTTATTTCTAGAAAATGTGGTCTTCTATGACTTGTAGTCAAAGAACCCTGTCAATAGAATATTGGGGTGAAAAAAGGAGCCTTTGTCTCTGGGAGAAATTAGGGATCATTAATATCACTTTGTACCTTGTTGAAAACAATCCAACCGGTTCTCATTTGTTCCTGGGCCCAACATTTTGTCCTTTTGTCAGATCTGCCCCAGGTACATATCTGAAGTGAACAAGATCCCCAAAGTGTCCCTCTAACTGCACCCCACAATCTAAACAGGAGATACTAACCCTAAATGCCTTCTAGAATACTTACTCACCCCGTGGAAGTCTGACCCTTCCAGTATTCTAAGATTCTTAGATTTATCTGCAATTATTAGAATTGTTTAATACAGGGTAACACACACTGAACTATAAAAATGAAGTTGAGGATGGGAGTCTTGGAGGTCATTAAGAAATGCAGATGCCATGGTTTCAATTGTAGGAATCTGAAAAAGTTTCTAGGGCATTGCAGAATGACAATGGATTCTGGTGATTACATTTATTAGATACTATGCATTAAAGAGCCAATTCATTAAAAATTAATGGCAGAGGGATACCATCCACATGTTATAAATAATCACTAAGTGGAGACTGACGGCAAAGCACTGGGTCAGTTTGAATTAATAAAAACAAAATGAAGCAGGCATTGGGAATCATAAAAAAGAGAGATTTATAACAAAATATCTTATAAGAGGAAGAAGGAGGAATAGATATTACCCGATTTATCTGAAGAACAAACAGGAAAATGAGAACAAATTCACCATAAACCTCCAATATTTTCCATGAATAAAGCATTTATTTCCTGAAAATGAATGTCTTAAACAGAAAGGAACCTTATAGACAAAGTGTGACATTGGGCTATAGTGAATATAATGATAAGAAGAGAAACAGATGTTCTCCTGCAAATCAGGGAAAATGTTAATGGAAGTTGAATCATTTCTCTGAGTGTCTGGCCACACAGGGGGCTGATGTCAGTAACAGACAAGACTATATATTTCAAAAATCTCTGATTTTATTAACATATCAAACCCTGACACAAAGCCTGCTTTTCAAGGTAAGGTTTTCCTAAAATGTGTGGGTTAGATACTACCAATTTTCAAAATTTATAATCCCGGTGTAAAATCTGGCAGGATGCTGGAGTCCTGACCAGCAGAGCTGGGTTCTGGGCCCTGCTCTGGCATTGATTATTATCCTTTCCCCGTCTTCCTTCCCTCATCTATAAAATGTGGGGGTTGGACCAAATGCCTTCTGTCATCTCTTCCAGCTCTCAGTGCCATCAAAATTTATATTTTAAATGTCAAGTACTAGCTTACTTTATTTGAAAACTCATCCTGCTACTTCTGGAGCAATGTGATAAATTAATTTCAAAAGTATTCCTGTAGAGGGGCAGCTAGATGGTACAGTGGTTCGAGTATCAGCCCTGAAGTCAGAAGGACCTGAGTGCAAATCCAACCTTAGACACTTAATATTTACTAGCTCCGTGAATCTGAGCAAATCACTTAACCCCAATTGTCCTGCAAACAAAACAAACAAACAAAAAAAACCAATAAAATAAAATAAAAAGTAAATAGTGACTTAAGATAATTGAGCAGATGGTATGACTGTGCCCACCGTGGCCAGTCTGACAGTGAGATTAAGAGACAAGGTAAGATGATGTCAGGTCAAAGGTTTCTCCAGGTTACCTGAACGTCATGGCTCTCATGACAAAAAGGATAATTCTCAGATGGGAGAATGCCACTGCAAGGCAAACGGCCTTCTGGATTTAAGCCAGCTTTGGAGGAAATGGATATAAATCCCATATCTCCACGGCATAGTCCTGGGCACACAGTTGGTACTTGATAAACACTAGTTGACTGACTAATCACTAATGAGATTTATTAAAGTATCATCACATCATACTTAAATCATTGGACTACATAAGTCTGTAACAGGAAAAGGAACTCTAATTTAAGCTAGAAGCTAGTGACTTCCTCACTGAAGGGATTTCCAAAACTACTTTCACTGAGTCAACAACAGACATTTATTCTCTTCTTACCAAGTACCAGCCACTGTGTTAGACACCAAAAACAAGGTCAAATGCTTTGATTTATCTAAAATAATGTGTTTATTTTGTGCTAGCAAATAATTAAATCTAAACTATTATAATGATTTTAACCATTAAACTGAGAGGTGTTTAAGGGAAGGGAGTTTTATTTATTGTTTTGTTTTGTTTTGCGTTTTTTCCCTTTCTTTATGTTCCCAGAAATTCACATAGTGCCTGACACATAGTAGGTGCTTGATAAATGCTTGGTGATTTCACTTGATTTTAAACAAAATTATGTAGATAATATAATAATAACAATAATAATTTGAAAAATTTGAAAATTTGCAAAGCAGGTGACATACCGGTTCTCATTGGAACCTCTCAGAAGTCCTGCATTATGATCATTATTTGATTACTGTTGTTCAGTAATATCCAACTCTTTGTGACCCAATTTGGATTTTTCTATTTTTTTCTGTAGCAATTTCATTCATTCATTTTGTTTTTATTAAAGCTTTTTACTTTTCAAAACATATGTGTGGACAATTCCTCAACATTAGCTCTTGCAAAACTCTGTGTTCCAATTTCCCCCCTTCCCCTACACCATTCATTAGATGGCAAGTAGCCAATTTGCGTTTCCTTGGCAAAGACACTGGAGTGATTTAGCATTTCCTTCTCCAGCTCATTTTACAGATGGGGAAACTGAGTCAAATAAAGTTAAGTGCCCAGATAGTAAGTATTTAAGGTTGGATTTGAATTCATACCTTCCTGACTTCAGCACTCTATCTACTGTGCCGTCTCATTGCCCTCCAATGGGAAAACAAGCCCAGAAGATTGTCACTTGCTGACAAATTAGCCCAGGGGATCTTCAGTGGGGTGCTCCTGACCCCACATTTTCATCCTCATAAAGGAATAGGAAAAGGAACCCAAACATTTTAGCATGCCTTCTGTAAAAGGCTGTATGTATTTTTAAGTGAAATATTTCTATAAGGCTTCTTTACTGTTAGTATTCATGAAGAATCCTCTGGAACTCTTAAATACCCGCTCTGTCTTTTACCATGGAAGTGATTCTGCAAGCAGAAAAGATTTCAATGTCAAATAGAAATGCCCTTGAGTTTTCCTTGCAACTTACTGGCCAGTCTTCAAGGGCAAAAGTAATGAAAATGTACTTAAAACCTGACAAACTTAGGCCAGAGACGCCCAATATTGCTTTTTTAAATGTTATTTCCCACTTATTAATAGGTTCAGAATGCAGAAAAGAAATAGATTCATTTTGTTTTCTTTCATTTTAATATAACTGAAAGGTCAAGGAATAACCAGGCAGACGATGGACCTTCCCCTTGTGCTGCCTTTTCTGTCCTGTATCAGCAATTAGATTTAAGGTCTAAGAATTCTGCAAACACGACTTTCACACGGAAGAAACTGTGAGGAAGATGAAGCACCGGAGCACAAAGTACCCAAAGAAACCTGTTGCCTTTCTTCAGACTCCATCATTGGAGTGTATAAATATCAGCCAACCAAGAAGGATTTACAACAAGCCCCTGCTTGTCTTAGGTAAAGGGACTACAAATAGAAAACTTGCTTTCAATGAGCTTACACTCCAATAAGCAATAGAAAGAGATATAAAATTTCACACATTTATACCTACCTAATAACAACTAGCATTTTTATCAACAATACTGATAGGAGGAAGTAGATAAAAATGGGATAGGATAGAAATGTACATCAAGTGGTACTGTAAGGAAATCAGAACCAGTCAAAGAAGAAGGTGAGCGGGTCCTGCAGCTCCTAGAATTAAAGTGTAAAGTTTTAGGGTCTCCCTTCACCTCACCTTTAAAATTAAGGATTTGCTATTCCCTGGGAAAAGGAGAGGTTCTTTTGGTCCAAATGTTTATTTAACATGAGCAACAACCTAATATAGACCAGAAATAAAATGACTAACTATAATAGACCAGAAATAAAATGAATGTAATTATAATTTAGACCTATAAATAACCCCAACCAATTACCATTTCTGACAAAATCAACGGGAGTGATTTATTTCATAATCCACGTAATGCTTGCGTATGAGAAGGGCTGACAAGTTAACACTCATCAGAAATATTGGTTGATCCACTTTCCCAATTAAAACTGTTAATCCAATACTATCCAGAAGATATATTTCCATCTGCAGGAAAGTCTGTAAGACCCACTTCCTAGAATCTTAGAATTAGAAAGGAGCTGAGAGTTAGTCAGTCTGCTCAAATTTATTAAGTGCCTATAATATTAGACTCCCATCCTATTGAAAAAATTCCTTCTGCAGAATCCCAGACAGGTGTTCATCTGACATCTGCTAAAACACTTCCAGTGATGGAGAACTCACTACCTTTGAAGACAGCTTGTCCCATGGTTGACAACTACAATCGACAGAAAGCTTTCCATAGGCTGAGACAATTTCTGTATCCTCGTCATGTCTTTCAATAATAACAGAATAATAATAATAATAATAATAATAATAATAATAAAGTTTGCAAGGTGCATTACAAATATTTCAATCTATCCTCATGACAACCCTTGGATGTAAGTGATATGGAAAAAAGTTTATAAAATACTTTAAAATTTATCAAAAACTTTTTCCTTGTTATCTTGTTCCTCATAACAATTCAGTGAGCAGTTGCTATTATTATTTCCATAGCATAGATAAGGAAACTAAGTCTCAGATTAGGTGATCTGGCCCAGTGAGTGCATAGAATTCACATTTTCCTGATTGAAGATCTGGGATATGTGACATAATTCTGGGCAAGACTTATGCAGGGATAAGAAATCTGAAGACATAACTGGTGGTTTAAAGGGAGATCCCATCAGCATTAGCCCCTTACCCCCATGTACATATATTCATTTTTTTCTTGGAAGGAGGATGTCAGTTCTCTAGGAATTATTGGTTGCCTGAGCTTTGGGCACAGGGTTAGCAAGTTGCAATGATGTGGAAGGTTAACATCAAGAAGACTCATAACTACAGCCTCGAGATAAAGGGAAATTAGACTCCAGAGGGAGGATAATGGCTGCAAAATGTGACTTTAAATCTGTGCATGTTAAGGGGAAAGGGAAGGAAGCCAGGCTCCCCCCAATGATGAGCTAGGGGTCAGCAGTCTGAAGGCTGGCAGGAGGGGGGCTGCACGTACCATGGTACCCAAGCATCCCCAGACTTGTAGAGCATGAATCATTCATTGCCCTTCCCTCCCATTGTGCCCTCTGGAATCCTCCTTCTGTTGTTAACAAACTGACCTCCACAGGAGACCCAGGTATTTTAAAAATCCTTTCCTAAATTCTGCCTTCCTGCCGGCTTGCCAAAACTTATTAAACTAGGATACCCAGATGTGTATGCAATACTCCGACAGTCTGAATGGCAGAGAGCATACATAACTGGACTAGTGTGTCTTGTGACCTGAACAATAAATGCACTTCTATTAACTAAACTTATTTATAAGTTCATTCTGTCTTTGGACCACCTGGTATATCAGAGAGGAGGCGGAGGGATCCCAGGGCAATGTTATTTAATTCTCCTGACAACCAAGTGATGACATTTCTGGTTTCTTAAATCTCTCTAATGAGATCTTTAGCAGTCCTATTAAGTCCAAATCGTTCTCTCCTGGAAGCCTTTCCGGGGCTCCTTAGTCGATGGGCTCTCTCTGACCTTCTCAAATGATCCAGTATTAATTTCTCTCTTTACATATTTTATGTAGAATGTAAGTGCCTCGAGGGCAGAGACAAATTCCTCTTTTGAATTTGGATTTCAATGCCAGAATATAGGTGCTGCTAATTACCAGTGATCACTGGATTGGGTCCCTATGGATGAGAAGGATGGGTTTTTTTTTTTTTTTTTAAAGAAAAGTTAAGTGAAGAAGAGAAGAGAGAATAATGTTGATTCCCCAAACAATTAATCATCATGAATTCAAAAAGTAGAACGTTATCACAAATTCAGGCCGATAGCTGTGTATAAGGATGATTTTATGGAAACTTTCTCTTATAAAAAAAATTAAATTTCTAAAAACAGAAGCGTCAAAAAGTTGTGTTATTGTAGGCCATTTTCAGAACAGACTTATAAGGACTTTTAACTCACTCTGAAGTGGACAAGAAGAAAGAAGAAAGGAAGGAAGGAAGAAAGAGGAAGAGAATATTAATATGAAAAATACAAATCTAAAAAAAAAGTGATTCCTATTAATTTTACTCTGGCATGCATGAAAATAGAATTTCTTATGTCTTACTTTCACTTCAAACAGTGCTTTCCTTAAATTGGGCATAGACCTATATGATGGTTTTATTTAGATGTATTTTAATGAATCTTTAGGCACCAGATGGATGGATTTACAGACAAGGTATATTAAAAGGCCATTTTGAGTTTGGGATAGAAAAGACCTTTAATTTATAGCTCTAGAAAAATATCTATTCCATGATTCAAAGATCCTTGTGGATTATAAAAGAGGAAACTACTAACAGAAAAGGAATTATTCACCACATTATTAAACATGACAAAAAGCTTCTGAATTGGAGCTTAAAACGGGCTATTTAAGATTCCAGCAATCCCTGGGACTTTGGCAACAAAAATGTTCAAAAGCCTTTTATAGTTGCTGTCAGATTTCTGTACAGCATTTGAGATTCCTGTGAACTTATTTATATAACAAGCTAAAACCTGAAGCCAACTTGAAAGTCTTTCTATTCTAATTACATAGAATTGGAAATGCCTAGGAACGAAGTTCACTGTTCTCTCTGGAATATTTTTTCTAAAATGAGGGTTTAAGGATTGAGGAGCTAGGCTGGAGTTAGTAGAGAATAACTGTTACGGCTTAGAATAAGCAGCCCTCGCTATAGATACACAAACTATATTTTGGTAAAGTGGTTCCTAAGAGCTGCTATTTAGCTAGTCAATCTAGGAACTGCACAGCCTAAATGACTGCTCGCTCAGTTCCCTGGGGTCCCCTCGAGTGGCTGGTTTCTGAAATCCACAGAATCAGGGAGTAGATCAAGTTCAGGATAAAATGATCCAAATGGGGGACAGCTGCTGGAGTCCCTGGAGCAGCGCTGTCCCCGATTCACTGGGTCACCTTGAACAAATTGTTGGAGCTCTCTCATTCTCAGAATCACCATTTTATACCTGGGGTTCTCCATCACTTAGGGAGCAAAGGTAAGATGAGAAGTATTTGGATACATACACACACAGAGAGAACAAGGAAAGATCACTGGATTTGTAGTTGGAAAATCTGGGTTCTTCAACTGACCCTGGGTCACCTGTTTGGGTATCAATTGCCTCATCTATAAAATGGGGGGCTGTAAACTAGAGGGGTCTTTCTAATAAGATCTTTATTGTTTATGTTTGTTTAAAATATATTATAGTATTAAAAAAGTTCTTTCCAAGATTTTTCTAATTCTAAATTGATGATCCAAAGTATTTTATTTCTAAGGGTGGTACGTTATCTTTTTAGATCCCACAGTATGGTTTCCCATAGAAACAAGCCATCAACAGATGTTTATTAAGTACCAATTATAAGCCAAGTCTCAAGCTAGGTGTGAGGTTAAACAGTGGGAATAAAATCTCTCCTTTTCAGGGAGTGAGAAAGGGTGTCCTACAGAGTTGGGGTAAGGGAGTTCTGGCAAAGCAAAAGACTTTGTTCAGTGCAGAGAAGATTCACGATGGTGACTTTTCACAGATCTATTTAACTCATAAATCAGGTATTTGGAAATTGAGGACCACATAGACACATAGTGCCAGAAGTGACTTCCGAGATCTACCCTCAACCCATCACTTTATCCATGACGAGCATGAGATTGAGAGAGGGAAAGGGATCTGCCCCCATTACACCACGGTCCTTCTTGGGACTTCAAATTTGCCCCCATCCTGCCTTCCTGCCTCTCTACCTTGTGCACGCAAGGATGATGATGATGATGGTGCTGGTAATAATGCTGGCTGTGAGTATCAGGCAGTCATCACCACTCCTTTATTCTAGCACCTTCAAACAAAGAAACAACACTCTCTTCTTTGAGAAAGAACTTAATTGCTTTTATTTTCTTTCTTGCCTTTCTTAAATTTTAAAAAACTTACTAATCAAATAATAAAATAAATAAAACAAGAGGTAAAATCTTGCATAAAATGCTTAGCATTTAACAGGTAAAACTATTTAACAAATAAGAAAAGAAAATGTTTTCATTCTCTCTTTCCTTCTCTCCCTCTTCCATCATTTCCTTCCTTCCTTCCTTTTCTTCCTTCCTTCCTTCCTTCTTTCCTCCCTCCCTTCCTTCCTTCCTTCCTTCCTTCCTTCCTTCCTTCCTTCCTTCCTTCCTTCCTTCCTTCCTTCCTTCCTTCCTTCCTTCTTTCCTTCCTTCTTTCCTTCCTTCCTTCCTTCCTTCCTTCCTTCCTTCCCTCCCTCCCTCCTTTTTTATTTTTCCCTTCATTTATTTTAAAAATATAAATTTAGTCCTTGTATATATGGTTCTGATTCTGCTGATTTTTGATATGCATCATTTCCAATAGGTCTTTGCCTATTTACTTGCAAGAACCATATTTATCATCTTAAGACACCATAATATTCTATTACATTTATATGCCATATTTTATTTTCCAGTGTCAGAGACATATAGGTTATTACAGATTTTCTTGCTAATTAAAACAAGCTACACATATTATTTCCTGTGGATGGCTTCTTCTTCTCTTTCTTTTTTATTGTTCTTTTTTCTTTTTTATGATGTCTTAAGAATAAGGTCCAAGTAATGGAAATACTTACTAGAAAGGTTGAATCAATTTTGTGATTTTTCCTGCATGCTGCCATATTCATTTCCAAAATAACTGCATCAGTAGTTGTGCCAACATGGCATTAGAATTCCTGTTTCTCCATGGCCTTGCAATAATGGATTTTGATCTCTGCCCCTGCCCTCCCCCTTTAGCTATTTCTTCCATTCTCATGGGTATAAGGTAGTATTGTAAAGTTGCATTGATTTGCATTTATTTTATTATTGAGGAATTTGAACATCTTTTTTACATAACTATCAATGCATTTTATTCTCTCTTTCAAAACTTGTATATTCATGTCCTTTGAAAATTGTCCTACTAGAGAGTGTGTTTGTGTTTTGTTGTTTGCTGATAGTTCCTTATAAATATGGAATGTTGGACTTTCATTTCATATATTGTTTATCAATATTGTTTCCTAGTCTATTTTTACACTTGTTTTTGTTGAACAAAAATATAATCAAACCCATTTAATTTGTCTTCAATAAACCAAAATATTTTTGACAAAAGAATCCCCTTTCTCATGCAATTATATTTTTAAAAATTTCATAGATCACTAATCCAGTTAGAATTTAATATGGCATACATGTGTTTGGTATTCATCCAAACTAAATTGTTTTTTGCCATATGGGCAAATGACTTCACTATACTTTTTGCTACATGGTGAATCATGAGTTTGTTGGACACCAATATTTTTTATTTCTTTTAAAAAAATAACATTTTTGTTATTTTCATTTATTTATTTGTTTGTTTACCATTTTATATCAGACTCATCTCAATGTAATTGGGTCCCATTAGTGCAAAGGATAAATTCCCCTGAAGTGGTCACATAGATTAAAATTCAGACTATTAGAAGCTCTAATTATGTAAAATATGGTAATTGGTTCCAGTCAAATGGAAATATTTGGTACAGATTCACATAATGTCACCACCTCATATGATTATACTGTATACTCATATGATAGGAATAATGATTCCTACAAATCAGGAACTAACTATATGTTTCCCTCCAAAAAAGGGAAACTCCTATGCCCATACCCAGCAAATTATGTTTTTTAACAAAAGTACTGTTCACACATATGCAACATTGTACATCCATCCAATGAAAGGAAGAAAACAAATTCATAAGAATGACATTTGTTCTCAATGAATACGAAAAAGCCAGAAAAGCATGGAAAGATTTATATGAAATGATATGCAGTGAAGTGAGCAGAATCAGGAAAACAACAATGTAAATGGAAGAAATAATGAGAATGATAAAATAACAACACTGACAACAACAAAGCCCCAAACAAATGAAGGTTTATTATAATGACCAAATATTCATCTTTATTAAGTAATAGTATCTATTTCTGTCTTCTATATTCTATTCTATTGATTAATTTTTCTTTCCTTTTCCCAGGACCAAACAAATCTGGCATTGCCAGCCCCAATTCAGCAGTTTCCTTTTTTATAGTTCTTATGACTCATGCCTTTCATATTTTGTGATTTTTTAAAAATAACTTTATCTAATTCTACAAAATAACCTTGTGGTATTTCAATTGGTATGGCATTAATTACCCGAGTTCATTTTGGAGGAATTGATATTTTTATTCTATTCAACATAATCTTAAGGCTTCATTTTTCAGTTCTTTAATTTCTTCAAAAGTATTTGTGTCAATTGGCTAATATTCAAATACTTGACAAATTTTGTTATGAAAAAGGCAATTAGTTTATCTTTCAGTTCATCTTAATTTTTCGTGGGGGTATTTAGAAATGTAGGTGATTTTGTTGCTTGTTTTCCAAATATGCAATTATGTGTTGACAAATTGTGTATGTTTATTCCTTTTTTAAATGCCTTATTAATCTAAAATAACTATATTGGTCATAAAAAGGAATGTATTTGATACGTATTGATATCTTTCTACATATGAAATATAAATTTATATGACATGTGCCATGTAGATACATAGATATAATATGTGTGTATATGTATATGGCTAAAGAGAGAGGAAAGAGACAGACAGAGACAGGGACAGAGAAAAGAGGGAGAGGAGGGGTATATATTGTCATGTACACATGTTTTCTCCCCATATACAGTATAAGCTCCCTGAAGACGAGATCTATTTCATTTAATTTTGGCTTTGTTTCCTCATTACCCAGCACATGAACTTAATAAATACTTATTGATTAATGGATCATTTATGATAGGAATAGGCAGATTTTTCATTAGCTTTTTTCCCTCTACAACATTCAAAGAGTTGTTGTTAAGTGTTGAGAGGCAGGAGTTCCTGTTGGAACCTAATAGGGATGATATCCACGATAAAAACTGAATTTGTGAGGTAATTGGATGGTGCAATGAATAGGGCACAGGCCATGGAATCAGGAGGACCTGAGTTTAAATCCCGGCCTGAGACAATGTGAAGCTGGGCAAGTCATTTAACCCTAACTGGTCTCAAAGAAGAAGAATTTGCTAGAAATGATCCGTTGAGGATAAATGGTACCTTTGGGGACATACAAAGAAGTATTTATAATGCACCTATTATGTGCCAGTTTCTGGGTCAAAAACCTTATCTTTATTATTATCTCATTTTATCCTTACAAAAACTCTAGGAAGTACGTGCTATTATTATCCCCATTTTACAGATGAGAGATGGTGGCTGTCAGGTGAAGATGATTGTAGCTAGTACATGTCCAAGGTCAAATTTGACTCAGGTCTTCCTGACTCTGTGCCCAGGGCTACCCACTGTGCCAGCTGGCTGCTCTTACAATGTATTAGAGTGTCTATATCCAATGTTCATGGCACTTTTATCAAAGTTTTAGAGTCTGTGCTATGAATAGGTAGCCCATGGCAATCAACCATCTGAGCAGCAAAACATTATTCTCTGGGGTGGATTCCGTGGTCAGCTCATATTGTCTTTCCTTTCTGAAGAACATTCAGATTTCCTGGATTAATAATAGCACTTGACACCTGTATGGTACCTTAGGTCAAGAGAACACTTTCCCCTTCAATACATTTTCCTTCCCAATGAAAACACAAACATGAAATAGAAATTATAGTTCATGTAAAACACAATTACACAGAAAGAAAAATCCTGATTTACCCTTTACAATCACATTTATATGTGATGTGTTCCAATTAGTACGAATAAAGAATCTTGAGAAATAGTAGCATTACTTGAAATCACACTGCCTACTTCCACTGGACTGGAACCAATGACCATGTTTTACATAATTATAACTTTGAATAGTACAAATTCAAAAACACATGACCCTTTAGTGGAGATTCATTTTTCATAGTAATTGGGCCCTGGCTGCTGTAAGATGTGAAGTCATCATTTGTATTATACTTATTTTTTATATCCACAACTAAAATTCCATACCATACTGAGCCATTAACATCCATAAGATTATATGACTTTAATATAACAACTGGTAATTTTAAATACATCGTGCCTTTTTCTTCAAATGGGTCCCCTATGCTGCAAGTACCATCCCAAAACAGAATACTTCTTCAGTCTGTCCGATGAGCATTTATTAAGCAATTATTGTATGCCAAGTACTATGTTCAATTCTGAGAATACAAATAAAAGAAGAGAGAAAAACAGTTTCTACCCTTAAGGAGATTCTATAATTAGGGAAGACAATTCAAAAAAAGAGTTCAGTCCAGGAGAGGAGGTAGAGAGAAGGAAGAAAAATTTCCATGGGGATGATTCAGCTTCAGCAGGAGAGGGATGACTATTCTTTGACCCATAAACAGCCAAATTAGGGAAGAAGAAATTAACATAAAAATATGAAGAGAATTAAATAGTGAGACAAAAGGTAAGAAAATCCAACCCACACCATTATGCCAAGCAGTCACGGCACCCAGGGCTACTTCTTGACTTTCTAATAGAGAAATTGATGAGGATGACTGTGATAAGGGATAAAAAAGTAGAAAGGTCTGAGTTCTAGATATACTTTTAACAAACAGGTTATCAGGTAACTCTCAGCATCCCCAGGCAATCCTCTAAGACTACATTGAAGAGCATGAGCTGCTCAGAATTGGGAGAGGGAATATCCTCACAGGATTTCATTTCATCATCTATCCAGAGACCCATTTGGGTGACGAAAGTGTATACAGTTAGTGCTGAATAAATGTTGCAGAGAAGGAAAATGAGAACAATAATTGGGAGTTCTATAGTCAGTGACTTGTGCCGTCTCTTTCTAGTGCTTTGTATTAGCAAGGAGAAAAAAAAGACTTAAGAGATGGTCCCTTGGGTGACATGGAGCAAAGGAGAATCTGGTTTTTTCTTTTGCCTTTAAAACAAGCACAACAATTATCCTTCAGCTACATTTTCCACCGAGTTTAAAAGAATGGGTCCTGGCCACTGTATTTGGCAATTTAGATGAATGTTGGACTCCAAGAGAACAGACAGTTTGAACAAGCAGGCTCTCAAGTCAAGGAAAGCAGTCTTCAGACTGCCCTGGAGGAGGATGGATTGGGATGAGCTGGGAAATAGAAGTTTAAAAGATTCTACTCCATTCTTTACCATTCAGAAATATGGATGTTACTGTAGCAGGAGCCAGGGTTAGTGAGAGGCTAATGTCCTTTCAAGAAAAATACATTTTTTGGAATTACTCAAGTTTTAAAAACATCCTTTCAAAAGAGCACAAAGGTGGATTATAATGTTACTTGGTCTGGTTCTCACACTTGGAGAAATCCATGTCCAAAGGAAGGGGGTATTACCATAGATCATAAAGTTACTTTGACATAATGAGCCTCTTGCCTATTAAGTGTTCAATGGCCCAATCCAAGCATATCAAGCTAACTTTCTTCCCTCTCACCAGTCTCACCCCTTTCTATCATCACTCTGAGTAAAACCTAAGAGGATTAAAACATTGGGCTGCAGTGCTCAAAGTAACTGAACACAAATTTCCATAAATCCAAAGCAAAAGGAAAAAAAGAGGAGAGGGAGAGGAAATTCAATTTCTTATTAAAATTGTTTCTTGATCCTTTTGGATGCTAGACTTGTGGATCTCCACTTACTTTTAAGAATGGATTAGGTTGTCAAAGAAAAAAAGATAACACATATAAAAAAGTTATAACCCTTATAGTTGTATGGAACAAATGTCTTTTTAAGATGCACAGACAGGTATGTGCATGTTCACAAATCAAGGCCTTTCTGTGTTGCTCCAGAACTGAACAAGTGATCATGTATTCATTTCATTTATTTGCTATTTAATAAGCTTTTATTCGGGAAATATTCTACTCTGCATAGTGAGAGGGATCCAAAAACAATGGCATAACATTCCCTAATCTCAAGGAGTTTATATTCTTTTACACATTGTGAAGGAGTAGTAGCCAAGTGATATTTAAAGCAAAATTTACTTTAAAAATTACTGGGAAGTTATAACTTCCCTACTTTAGAACCAAAGGGCCATTTCAAACATCCTGGGAGAGATAGAATACAGCCTTGTTGAGGTCTTGCTTCTGTTTTCATATCTTGTGCAATATCTGGTAGGTACATAATTAAAGATTACCGAATGAATCTATTAAATCAATAGTGCTTTGGGTATTTTTGTCTTTTCTGACACATCAAGGTCATTTCCTTTTAAAAACAACTATTGGTTTGTAGGCATTAGTCGAACATGGAAGTCTACATGGAGTATTATGGAAAAGGGTTTATCAGTATGCATCTGTTCCCCCATCATGGAATGGAATTCATCCCACTTCTGCCTATGTAAATCAATCAATTAAATGTTTATTAATTGGTTCTCATACCATCTTTCCACTCCCTTTCTAAGTTTCATCTAAATGTCAATTTTCTAACTTTTGGGAGAGTTTATTGCATGGATTATCCAAGTCATTCCTACCCAATAGTGTTCTTCCTCGGTTCTTGGGAGTAAATGTTATCTCCCTTATCAGATTGTATTCTCCTCAAGCAAAAGATAAAACTCATTAAAAAAAAATTCCCATCCTGCCTAGCACAAGGGATTAAAAAACAAGGAAACAAAAACCAGTATCAGATTCTGGCTCGACAATAGAGTAATGATAATGATGGACATGTTATCACAATGGCAGAGAAATCTGCAAGGTCCAGGTGGGAGGAAGGTTGAAGATGGTCTGAATGCTTCCTTGCTTCTTTGATACAGCTTCCTCTGTCCTTCCCCTTCCCTCATATTTTTGCAGAAACTCCTAAGGGATTTCCTTTCTCCTCCTAGCTCATGAATCAGTCAGTGATGAATTATTAGGAAGTCCATCTTGATGATTACTTTAATGCAAGGCCAAAATTCAAGATAAAATTACCAGGAACAAAAACCAACCAACCAACCAACAAAAAAACTCTTCTTACAGTCCCCTAACTATGTAATCATATAACTTCAGAGTTGGGAGGGGCTGCAGCAGCCATCAAGCCCAATTTATACCTATATTTAGGTGTATATATACACACACATATATATATATATATATATATATATTTAGGTGTATATGTATATTTAGGTATATATATATTTAGGTGTGTTATATATATATTTAGGTATATATATGTATTTAGATATATATATATATATATATTTAGGTATATATATGTATTTATATATATATTTATGTGTATATATATATATGTATTTAGGTATATATATTTAGATGTATATATATATTTAGGTATATATCTATATCTATATATCTGTATCTATACTTGATGAGGAGTGACCAGCCTCAGCTTATAGACTTCCAGTGAAGGCAGAAACTCCTGTCTCCTAAGGTGGTCCATTCCATTTTCAGATAGTTGTAACTATTGGGAAATTTTTCTTATAACAAAATTTAATGTTCTCCCTTGCAAGTCCCAAGCCTCGTTTCAAATCCTGCCCATTAGGGCCAAACAAAAAAAGCTCATGGTAGGATTATGAGATGATCTCACCTTTTTTCAAGGAAGAATACAAAATTAATTATGTATTGCATGTTCTTTGAGGAATCGTATTGAATAGAGGTCCAACCGAGGTCCCCGACATGAAAGCATTCTAATGTGGTGTCCCCTTCAGCAAAGTTAATTGGTAGAAAGCGGCACTCCCCAGAAAATTCCATCTAAGCAAAAACTGAATCGACTTGGCTGTGCTCTAATGGGGGCTGATTTAAATTTCTCATCAGGCAGCACTTTAAGGTATCACAGACAAGATTGCATTGGGCAGGGAAAAGGCTTTGATGCTATCAGTCTCACACCAGGATCAAAAAACAATTTTAAACGTTTATTGCAAGTTTTGTTAATAGATTTTTTTTCCTACCCCCACCCCCTCCTGCTTCACGGCTCTCAACAACTTCTCCTGATGTCTTGTGGCCAGAGAAGTGAAATGAGGGGGAACAGACTTTTAGACACATTGGGGAGCTTGGAAAGTCGCCCCCATAATGTTTAACCCCCTTAACAAGGATCCGTCTTTTCACCATTTCAGGAAAACTGAAGGACAAAATGTCCCTCAGAGGCCATGACACCTCCAAGGTGGGCTTTCCTCGAAGAGACTGCTTACCCAAGTTTTGGAAGACCTGCAATGCAAATTTCTACAGCAGTGAGCATTTCCTCCTGGGTCACTGGATAGTCAGAGAGGAGGTTCATGGTAATGGTAGGGCAGGGTAATGAACTGAGGCAGGACAGACCAGAAAAAGGGATGGCACTAAAATAGGGTCTCAGGTGTGGGACAAGTCACCACCTGTATGACCACAAACAAGTCAGGTGTTTGTGTGTCTCAACTGAAACAATATTTGCAAAAATATAGTGACTTTAAGTCACAATATAAGTGTCAGCAATTATTATTATTATTATTCATTCTTACTCATGAAAATCATTAATCTGTAAATGAATTTCTCTATATTATTAGGAATGTTGTCTTTGTAGTTTATTAAATGATTTTTTAAAAAAATAAAATATTCAATGTTTTTATTTTATAAAGATTGGGATAATGTTGGGATGGGTAGAAAAAACATTCTGACCAACATCACAGATGATATATTTGATGACTGACCAATACCTTCCATTTTAGCAACTGTGATTTTATAGGCAAATAGGGCTGGTTTGGGGATATCACTATTGAAAAAAGTTGTAAAGAATAATTTTATTTTTGAATTGAATCTGTAGAAGATACAAAGCTGGCAGGGACAGATAACACATAGGATGATCAAATTGGGATTCAAAAAGATTTTGAGGGAGGTTTTGAAAGGAGAAGAACAGCAGTTTTGGAGTCAGAGGAGCTGACTTTGTCCCTCACCACCTTTTCAACTAGAAGCAATCACTTTATATCTCAGTGGCTAATTAAGGGAGTTTGGGATGAACTGTGTATCTAAATCTATGATTCCAGCTGCATAATCCACAAAGTAGTGGGCAAGTATATTGACTCAAATCATATAAGATGATATTTAATAGAGATAAATGTGAAATACTGTGCTTGGTATAAAAAAAAATCAATGTTAAGGGGGAGGCAACAGAAATTAGTTTGAAAAAGATCTGGGGGTTTTAGTGGACCACAAACTCAACATGATTCAGTAGAAAACTAGTGCATTCAGAAGTTGTCATAGATGATGGACTGTGAAGTACCTTTTAAACCCGAAATTTGTTGATTCTGCCTAGGCCAGTATATACTTATTTCTTCTAGTTGTCACATTCTATTTCTAAATAATTGAAAACCTTACTTAGATGTCTCTCTGACATTCATTTTGTTGTCACCCTTTTTTCCCCCTAAAAGGTACATTCCCCTACAACATGAAGTGTGTTAAAGCAACAGCACAAATATTCTCGTTATGATAGACATAAAATGGCATAATAACCAAGAAACACTGCCTATAAATGTATTCCAAGGAGGGAAAAAAGTCCTTGTCAATCATACCCAGTGAAGGAAATCCAAAATACTTAGAATTTGATGAGCAGACATTGGGTTTAACAAGTCAGATATATAAGAACTGAAAGAAGAGTTATTTCTTACAATGAAATTTCCAAATCCACAGTGTCTTTGAACAAGGAACATTCAGGAATCCTTAATATCAACATCTCAAATTATCACTGATTTTTTTTTTTTTTTTACTTCTAATCCATGAGAGACTCTGAATTGTTGCCATCTAGCTAATATATATTCTTAGCTCCTTGTACAAGGGACAAGATGTGGTATATTGCCAATATGCCATTTACAAAGGACTGCAAAACAACTCATTTATTTCTACTTTTTGTGAATACTGCAAATTAAGAGATGGAAGCTGTCTAGAGCAGAGATCAGCAAATTAGGGCCTTGAGCTTAGAATTTCTTTTTCATTTTTAAATAAAATTTTATTTTAATTAAAAAATATAAAAAAGCATTCTTAGCTCGGGTATAAAAAAAAGTGATGGATCAAATTTGACTCGAGACATATTTTACTGATCCCTGCTCTCGAAGGAAACAAGAGATAATTGTTCAAAGCTATGTCATTGCTGAGAGGATGTTTTTGGATATGCGATTTTCTGTTCTTTCCCTTAACAATAAATTAATGATGATATTATCTTACAGAATGGAATATAATTGACTGCTGATTTTATGTGGTGGCTTTTATAGCCACAAAAATACAAATGTTAAATGAATACTAATATAGCAGACTTGTGATCTCCCTGATGTGGGTATTTCTTCCAACAAGACAAATAGCAAGCCATCTATGTCTACTCATCTTGAGGGATACTTATCTATATCCTCCCATTAAGTTTGTTACAGGAGTCCACCCAATATATTGATAGCCAGCCTCATGTTCCCAGACATCATGAGTGTATCAGTAGAGCATAATACAGCACTTTTGCATAAGTTTTCTCTCTCCCTCTTCTTCTCTCTGTCTCTTTCATTGTCTTTCTCCATCCCTGTCTGTCTCTTGTCTCTTTCTGATTTTTGATCAAAATGCTAATAAATAGTGTCTTTAGGTCTGGCTGAAATGCCATTACAGCACATGAAGTTCTCAAGTTAAAAAACTGGAAACATATTTTCTGATTAAATGCATCTTCTAATAGTCCCTTGGTAACTGGAGCTTTATTTTCTTCAAGAAAAGTTCAAAATGGAATATTCAAAAAATGTACGTGATTTCTGGTGTCATGACTCTTTGGAAATAAAATCTTGAGGAAAAATAGTTAACACAATCTGCGTACTGCAAAGGTTGGAAATGGAAGTTTGATTCTGGGGAACCAAGGATGCCAACTTTTTCTTTTGCAAGCTGTTAAATGTTAGTGGGATTGGGAGGTCACCAAACTGCATTCTTTTTTATATTCCCTTCCATTTCTACCAATACCGATTTCCCTCAGCCTCCTGAGGACATTTCCCAATTACACTTTTTCCAAACCAGCCAGCCTACATATGGGAGTTAGATGCATAACTTAAGAAATATTTCTTGGCTGCGTTTCTAGCCTGTTGGGTAGTTTATAAGGTAAATAACTCCCAATATGAAATCAAAAGTATCATAAAATCAATGATTTGTCACACTATTTGATCATTTTCAAGGAAATAGACAAAGGGAATTCTCCACCAAGATTCTCTTCTGGTCCTTCCTTGTCCCCTGGTCTTGACTTTGGGTTCTTAAAGGCTACATCAGTGAAATAGCAGTTCCTAAAGCTCTCATCATGTCATTTCTCTGCTCAAGAAACTTCAGCAGATTTGTATCATGAAGGGTCAAACGGGGTCTTCTCTTTCTGACATTTAAAAGCCCTTCCCCATCTGGTCTAGACTGTCTTTCCACACCGATCGCATTTTTTCCTCTTACACACTTGTGGTTCAACCTAAATGGTCCATTTAACTGAATGATATTCTACGTCCCTGCTTGCTCTCTTGCTCGTCTCTGTCTCTTGGAAATCCCAGCATTATTCAGATCTCATCCCAAGTGCCATCTCCTAAAAGAAGAGCCAGTCTCCTCTCCTCCCCCCAAACCACTATGTAACTATTTTGAATATATCTTGTCTTTATTGATTAATGTAAAAATTATATCTACCTGGCAGGTTGTAAGCTCCTTGAGGCAGGGACTGTTCAGTTATGTTTTTGTAACGGACACTTAGTAGGGGCTTAATTATGCTTGTAGACCTGAACCGAATGGAAATATCACACCTGCCAAATCCTACTGGATTTTATTCCATTCAATTCAGCCAGAACTTAGAAGATTCTTATTCTGGCCAAAGGACTGTGTTGGTACCCTGGAGACAAAGAAAAATGAGACAATCCTCAAAGAGCTTACATTCTATTAAGCTAGAATGTCTATGAATATGGCTCCAGTGATATATGATATATCTATCTATTAAAAGAAATCAAGATAGATTGTGAGAAGTTTGATGAAAGATTTTCTTTTGGTGAGGGCAGAACAATGCTAAGGCAAAGAAAAATTGCAATCTGTATCAATGGAGGACCCCCTCCTCAGTCATTCTGAGGAAATCATGGGGGTGAAATCCTAACACACTTAGCATATTTAGAAATACACTCGCAGACCAACCTGCGAGTTGACTACCAAATGGTTGAAGCATATTGTCAGGATTATCAATATTAACGATAATGTTATGGATGATTGATTGTAGGCTCCTGGCTCCTGTCCCCAAAGCAGAACGAAAGAACTACTGCCTGTCATTCTTCTGAGACCAATAGACATATTATGACACATTTCTCATTATGAGGGCTTGATTTGTCATCATGGTGGGTGTTCTTTAAAAGCAGGCCCCGGGCTTTTGGAGGACAGTTGGGTAAGATCCCTTTCTTCCCCTTTCCATCAGAATATCAGATAGATAGGGAGCACAGATTGACCTAAATACCACATTTAACTGGATGTTATATTCATTTAAACTGTTGGCAAAGAGACTAGCAATCAGCAAGCATTTATTAAGCACCTTTTATATACTTAGCACTGTGCCAAACCCTGGGGAAATCCAGAGAGACAAATGATTGCCTTTGTTCCCAAGGGTCTCATAGTCTGTCTAATGGGAAGAAAATATGGACACAAGTGTACACAAAGTGTTAACGGTACGCCAGGTTGTGTGTGAGGCAACAAGAATTATTCCCCCTCCCCCTAAAAATGGAATAATTTTTGTCTTCAAGGAGCTTACACAAGAGAATCAGGACCCTTGCTTTTACTCGGGAGCTTTCTCCCCTTCAAAAAATGTTAGGGGTTGGAAAAATTAGCCATGGATATATTTTGTAAATAAAAAAAATTGTTAGGGGTCTACTAAGAATTTGCAGTAGGATGCCAGTGAACAACATTGAATAGGTCTCATACTGACTTTCCCCCTTCTTTGGGGTGATTTCATGGGATTGCTGAGCTATGAGATCCCTTATTAGTCCAACACCTCATTTTACAGATGAGGAAAATGGAAAGATGAGATCACTCTTCTAGATGTACACAACTAGGGTAAACTCAAGATTTTTTAGTCCAAATCCTATGTTCTCTGGATGGTCCCAGGTTGGACCACAGGATTAGGATGGTAGATTTTAGTCAGAAGGGATCTGAAAAGTCAATGAGTTTCAAAGACCCAGAAAAGTTAAGTGACTTAGTTCAGAGTTGTTAAGTAGCAGAGGTAGAATCTAAAACTGCGTCTTCTGCCTCTCACCTCAGCTCAGGGAGCAGTGGCCTATGAAGCCCAGGGTGGGTACTGCCTGCAAACATCAGGAAGGACACGGGAACTTTTTTGTTGTTGTTGTTGATCACGAGGTTTTATCAATATAACTTTTTTGTCTTCCACACTACTCCGAGTGATTCTGATTCCCAAGGTCTTTGTACTACTTCTCTTGCATTCACTCCCCAGAACCAGACCAGGGTCTAGCAGCACCGAAGACAGATGTCCGCCACAGCTCGTGGTATATTAACCAATTATAATATTAGCAAATCCCCTCACAGTCTCTCAAGCACCCTTCCATCAGAGAACTAACAAGCACCATTATATAAATCAGAAACATGAAGCTTTCCGGGGTGGTCCCAGAGCCAGCAAGGGTCAGGGGTGGGATTCACACCCACATCCCTCCTAGAGGGCTCATCTGTACCCAAAACAGGAAATTTCAGTCACCAAATAACTGAACCTTGAACAAATTATTTATTATCATTCTTGGGGCTTGGTTCCTACAATCGGAGTAATATGATTGTGGAAGACAAGAGTAGGCTCTCACCTCAGTGGCTAGAAGGAGTTCCCTGACCCCCAAATAGCCTATGATAATGAAATATAGACACAGGCTCTGTCCCGGGGGCCTGAGCTGGGGCATCTCTGGTCAGCCAGGGATACCCAGCAAGCCAAAAAGCCGTGCTTGTCATCAGAATTCCCACATTGCTCTGGGGAACGGGAAAGACGCTAGGAGAATTCTTCCCTGAATCTAAAATTAATGCTTAGTTTATTTGTAATTAATTGTATGTTCTTGCCTGACAGAACATAATAGAACTACAAAACAATCACTTAGAAAGGGAAACAACTGTCAATTATCACACTAATAAATCAAGTCTACCAAAGGTGACGGTGGGAAGGCTCCTGGGAGAGAAGCATGTGATGGCCAATCTTTCCTGCATAGAAAGCAGGCCCTCTGGCATCCGTGGCTAAGCAGAGGCCTTGATGGAGTAGCCAGGGCCAGTGGTTCTGGAGGAAGTGGACAAATGGCCTCCGGACACTCAGGAAGTGTGTGCAGACCCATGGAGAAGCTCATGTTTCCAGTGATGACCTAGGAGCAAAACACAAGGCAAGCTCTGGAGTTCAAATCCTTACCAGATATACAACCCTGAGCAAGACTCTCTACCTCGTTTCTCAGCTCTAAAATGGGCATAATAATAGCACCTTCCTCACAGGCTTATATTGAGGGTTTCAAGTGAGTTCAAGTGAGGGTTCAAGTATATATATATATATATATACACACACACACAGAGACAGATACAATGCTTAATAAACCTTAAGTCTTATGTAAAAGCCAGTCATCATGATAAAATATTATGAAGAAAGAGGGTGAAACAAGTCATTTAGCAGCTTATGCTCAGAAAAAGAGGAAGGGAAATCCTAAAGGGTGAATAATTGATAACCAATGAGCACCTAAGTGCCATAGAGGTACCAAGAAGTATTAAAAGACCCCACTTTCAGGTATAAGACCCCATAAGGAGGTTGTGAACCACAGTTTAAGGAGCTGGGATTAACAACCTGCTTTAAAACACTGTTTTGAAACTGAATGTGAGGACATGAAATTTTGCTTTATTATCAATAAGTGCTTGATTTGTATACCTATAGACTGGGGTCAGAGAAAAATTTCTCTGGTGAAAAGGGGGCACAAGTGAAAGTTCTGATATAAATCACTGGACACAAAATTTCCCCCTTCTTTTCTACCAACCTAAATCCTCACCATCTTTCAAGACCCAGCTAATGCTGAAGATCTAGCTCTTTTATGAAGCTTTCCCTCATTTTCCTAGTCCTTTGGGACCACCCCCTTCTCTGAATGCTACAGCATTCATAATCTACATAACTTGCTTTTGACATTCAGTCTTAAATCTTAAATTTGTTATTGTTCCAGACCGTGAGTTCATCACTGGGAGGACTTCCAGCCTGGAAACTTCCTCTTAGGTGGCTGGATTGCCAAGAACCTGTAGTTTTAGAGTTTTGCTTAAACATGGAAAATTTTGGTGATTTGTCCTCATACACCCAGTTAACATGTCAGAGGTAAACCACAAACCTCAGTTTTCCTGATCCCAAGTCTCATCTTCTGTACACTCTGCTCTTCTACGTTGTACCATGAATACATTATCAGGCCCCTTGCTGTATTATTGTTGTTGTTTGTCCTTCATTGTCAAAGACTATGATGGGGAGGGGATACCATGACATGCGAGTGAATTGGATTTAAGTGAAGGAGGGCTGGGCAAGGTCATCTGCCTCAGTTCCCCTCCAGAGCCATTTGGGTCCAGTGGCCAGATATAGATCAGGACAACCAGAGCTAGCCCTGGATGCAGCGGGAGACTTTGGTCTTTTTAAGGTAATGTTTTCCACAGGACTCCAATCTGTAGTAAAATAGGTGCTCTCTGAGAACAGGGCCTATTTTATTTTTGTATGTGTACAGAAAGGGCCTGCCACCCTGAAGGTTCTTTATAAAAGCTTATTTTTTAAAAAATCATTTTAAATTTATGGAATAAAACAAGCATTTCCATAATATAGTACAATAAAAAAAGATGATTGCACATGAAACTGCAAATCTATTATGTACAACTTGCTATTATTCTTTTTAAATATATAATAAAGTTATCATGGAAATTGCTTTTTCCCTCTTTTTTGGCATATGGGCATAATTTTGGGCATAATAATTTGGGCATCATATAAAAGCTTATTGATTGATTAGGTATTTGTCAAACTGAATGATACAGAAATATGGTATTTTTTAGGCATATATTTCTGACTTTAGCATTTATTTAAGGCTTCTCAAACAGACAAGATTGCCTGGAAAAGAAAGAGCCAAGTGACCCAAATCTGAAGGTCTCCTAGCTGCCCACTCCAGTTCTCCCAAAAGCCATAGTGAGGTACCTAAAATGAGCTCCCTCTGCAGAAATAGGAAGCGTCTTAGCATCCAGAGTTGTACATCTTGCCTGACGAGCTCATGTCTCTAAGGCTAGGCTTGTCTCTAAGGCCAGACTTGACCCAGGCAGGTCCTGTTGCCTTCCCCTCCCCATAGACCTCTCCACCATTGCTAAAGGTACCAGGAAGGATATACCTGACTGTGTCTCCTCAGGCAAGCAAACCATAAGCACCTGCCTCAAGTCTGCAAAATCAAAACTGAAAGAGTTTGTTTGTACAAGGAAGAGGGGGCAGTGCAAAATGTACCTTTTTGGTTTATATAATATAGATGAGAGGTGATTTTATGGGGAGAGAGCTAGCAGCTGGAAGGAGAAAAAAGGTCTCATCTCAGTATCAACTCAGGAAGGAAGCGATTCAGGGGTGAATATCTGTGAGTGTGGAGATGAGTCTTTAATTAGAAAAAACAAAACAAACCAGGAAGCTTTGATTACACAACACTAATTTCTTGAGACATTCTAAGGTATCCATTAACTTCTTAAAGGAAAACAATATTTTTCATATACTTACTACCTCCTTTCCCCCAATACACATACACACACTTCAGGGGCCACAATTCTTTCCAGAAGTCATCATACCTAATTGCTATAGTTTTCTCAAGGAATCATTCTGGCTAATTTTAATTAGCTCCACCACATTATTTTTTATTTTAAAGGGAATGGCGGGGGATCTTTGGGTACAAAATGAGCTACCTATTGACATTTTTTTTTTTTTTCACTTAAAGGTCATTTTGGAAGGGAAGAACCTTTCTTCACAAGCTTCCTGCAGACAAGACACAGAAGCTATTCTATCACCCAAGGTCAAATATTTATCTTGTTTAATGTATGTTAGATACTGTGCTAAACTGTGGAAATTCAAAGAAAAGCAGAAACAGCCCCTGTCCTCGAGGCTCTTACATTCTAATTCCACTGATAATTCTTGCTAACAGAAACCTCCGTCGTGCTTTTCTTCTAGGTCACTCTTAGCATCATGAGATATTTTTCATAGAGTCAAATTGTAAGAAAGCCATGCTGAATAACATATTAATATATTATATTTACATATTAATATAAATATAATTAATATAATAATATAAATATTTTCCTGCTCAATTCCCAAGATCAAAGAGCAAAGCTTAGATTTTTCCAAAGGGGCAGATTTTTATCCTCATTATACTGTGGCAGGAAGAGAGTCAGGAAGTTCTGAGGGCAATTGTCCCCCACATAACTTGGCTGTAGAATTGTGGACACTCAGTTTCTCATTTTCCCATGTGAAAAGGAAGAGGTTCGGATTTTATAGTCTTTGAGATCTTTTCTGGGTCTAAGTCAAGGGCTGCAATGGTTCTAAATGGAGAAGGTTCTAATTGGCAAGGGCAGAACTTCCTTAGCAGAAGCTCCTTCCATCAATGAAACTAATACCAGCTTGTTTTTCAAAAAAAGAAAACACTCATCTTTTCTATTTGCATATTGCTCACCTTGCTCTCAGCAATCACGATTATTGAATTAATGCTGAGTTTAACTTCTGAATAAGTTGCATTCGATCTGCAATAAATTTTGAAGGAAAATGTAAATCTGAGAAAGATGATAAATGTGGTCTGTACTCAGTGATCTTTTGTGGACTGCCATCCTTTCACACAGCAGCTTCTCCCTAGAGATTTGATACAAGGCGTCCTGGGAATATTGAGCCAGCTTTGTGACTCAAGGTTTCCCTTTGTTCTGTGCATCATTCACTTATTCAGCAGGAATTGCAAGAACCTACTCATGTCAACCTACTCATGAGGCAAGTAGATAGCACAGCAGCTAGAGCATTAGACATCTAGTCTCAGTTTTTCTAGTCAAGTGATCCTGGAACAGTCACTTAACCATTTGCCTTGGTTTTCCCATCTGCAAAATGGATTTCATAATCAAATCTACCTCGTCAGGATTATTGTGAGAATCAAGTGATATAATATTTATAAGGCATTTAGCACAGTGACTGCAACATAGTAGGTGCTATCTATATATCAGCAATGATGATAATTATATAGGATTTCAGGCTTCAGAATTAGAAGGAACCTTTAGGATTATCTTGCCTAAAACTGTTGCAGAAGAGGAAATTTGAGATCCAGAGGTGGGGGGTGATTTTTCAAAGGTTTCCCTACCACCTTGTCATCCACCGAGGAGAGATGACTTTGTTACATTGTCTCTCTACTGAGGAAGAAATTAATGAAACTGAATTAAATTGTGCTTTGTGCTATATATTTTTCTAGATTGGCAAAGCCAATGGTTGCTATTCAAGCTATTTCACATGTTCTCCCCCATGGAACTCCATCTCTTGACTCTTGGCATTTTCCTTGGTTCCATGAAACCCCTCCATGGAATCTTTCCAATTCCCAGCCATTGTTCCTCTGGGGCCGACTAGGACACATCTAATTTCTCTTCCACAAGATAATATTTCATATATTTGTAGAGTGATATTATTTCCTCCTTTCCCCTCAAATCATCTCTCTCCCAATCTAAATATTCCTAGTTCCTTTGACCAATCCTCACATCATTAACTCAAGACCCTTCAAGCATATGTCAACTGTGAAGGTTTAGCTTCTTTTCTCCATGCTTGTGCTGCTGGGTCTTTATTCTTTTGTTAATTTTTTTTAAGGAGAAATTGATATGGGGAAAAATGAATCAAGTCAAGCCAAGATGCCTTTACTAAATATCTACTATATGCTAACCACTATGCTAAGCATTGGGGGCAAAAAGAAAGACAAAAAAGAAAAAAGAAAGAAAGAAATCATCACGACTCTCCAGGAGATTGGAGACTAATGGAAATCATAAATCTTCTGTGTGGCAGAATCTCAAAGAAAAGGAATGAAAGATCTCTTTTTCGATAGCGTGAAAACATAGAATTTTAGAGCTGGAGGGAACTTCCAGATCATCCATCCAGTCTCTTTTTCCAGATGAGAAGACGAGTCTCACAAAGGTGAAAGAACATTTGGTCCTGAACCACTGAGCAGGACTGAATCTGTCATGTTGCTAAATGTCAGCTACTGGTAGTGTCTCTATTGGCCCCGCTCTAAAGGAAGAAATCACTTTATCATGAATTGATTTAGTGGAAGGAAAAGGGCTCCAGGAGATCCACGTTTTCTGATTCACACACCAGTGCCCTACACACACACAACCCATGATAATAAAACCACATCTATATAATTGCTTTATATTTATGGAATGCTTTCCATATAGACAGGTGGGTAGCATAGTGGATGGAAGCTAGACTGTATTCAGAAAGACCTGGGTTAAAATCCAACCTCAAACTCTTCCTAGCTATGTTACCCTTAGTCACTTAAGTCACTTAATATTTCTCATCCTCAGTTTCTGCAAATGTAAAATGGGGATAATAATAGCATCTCCATCCAATGATTGTGAAGACCCAATGAGATAACATTTGTAAAGTGCTACATGTGTGATGATTATTACATTATTTTTTTTTTTTTTTTTTTTGCCTCTTCACAACAACTATAGCCACACTGAGGGTGGAGTAACTGGAACTTTTCCACAGGACATCAAAATTTAGATGATGCTGAAAGTGCTTACACTTCTCCAGTATAGAAATAACTGAATTAAGGATGTGATTGGCTATTAGCATCTATGTACCCCTTACACACACAGATTCCACACCACCATGAAGGTCAAGTGAAAATGCTTTTTGCATGAATGAACTGGAATAACTTAAAGGATACCTTATACTCCTCTGCTCTTTCCCCTTTGGAGATAGTATGACATAAAGGATGGAGAACACCCATCACAATTAGGAAGATCTACATGCAAGTATCTCCTTTGACACATCCTCACTGTATGATTGTGGGTCAATGACTTCATGTCTCTTAGGATCCTTAAGACCCTAAGTTGCAGAGAAGGCCCCAGTCTGCTTTGGTGGAGGAAGTTCCTTCTATCAATGAAGATGGCCAAGGTCCAATCCCTATCTAGGGTCCCTTCTCCTCCTTTCTAGGGCTGAGTTGTCTGACCCCTGAACATGTAATAATAGAGTCCCCCAAATGCCCTTGAAGTCCACAGCTCTATGATTCTTTAGTTTAGATGACAAAGGGGAAAAGCTATAGGTACAGTTTACCTTCCCAAGGTAAGAACACTGAATAGACAGAGGAGAAGATGTTTGCTTCAGTTTCCTGGTCTGCAAAATGAGCTAGAGAAGGAAATGGCAAACCACTTAATATATTTTCCAAGAAAACTCTAAATAAGGTCATAAAGAATCAATTATGATTGAAACAAGGTCTAAAGTAACTCCAAGCATGTTCTGACCAGGACCAGCTGCCTTAGCCCTTGTCAATGAGATTGTCCAAATCTGCACATTTTTAGAGGAATGGCCTCTCTCTCTGTTTTATCAAATTAATTGCTCATTTTGTTTGTATTGTCAACAACGTGTGTAATCATAATGACTAATTTTTGCCTCAGAGAAGAGATGAAGAAACGCATTTCCTGCCCTGGACAGGACTACTATTATATTTGCTCTTAGATACAGTCCATGTCTAAGATGGTTTTGCAAAATTTTTAAAAACAATTTTTTCACTTTGCTACAAGGGGTCTGGAGGTGGAAAGAGGGGGATATATATCTGGAAAGAATTATGATGTAAAAATAAAAGACGTCAATATAACTTTAAAAAAAGCTTTCTCAAAAACAATAACTCCCCCACATACCTGATGGTTTTTCATATTTAAATGTCTCCCTTGGTTTTTTGTTCCAAGCTTTTGTTTAATAGAAGGTTATATTTTATTAATTCATTTCAATTTGGCAAATGCTTATTAAGTGCTTCTTATTAAGTATCAGATAATATTCTAAGTCCTGGAATGCTAAGACAACAGTGAAATGGTTCTTGCTCTCAAGTAGCTTATATTCCATCTCTGAGCTTCACTATAATACTAAACATTGGATCCATTTTGTAGCCAACTCTATTATAACATATTCCTACTGGTCTTTTAAATGATAAATCTGCTGGATGGGGTTCAAAGCCCAATTATGACTGAATTTTACATTGAAATAGTAAATGCTTAGCAATATCGACTTTATCATCATGCACAAGGGCATAATGAAATAACCATTCAAAGATATTTAACCAATTCACAATTTAAATTTTGGTTATCTAATCTTGAAGGCAAAACAAAAAACACACAACTTTTTGAGAGAGAGAGAGAGGTGTGTGTGTGTGTGTGTGTGTGTGTGTGTTTGGAAGAACAAATGCATCAATAAGTTTATATCTGATGAATTTTATTTTCATAAATATTTCTGAAGAAAAGAGGCAGAAGATCTTTCAGAAGTCAGTGACATGTACAAATCAGGTCTTATCTTAATTAAATAGCCAATGATATTAGTTCAATTCTATGTGATTAAAGGCTAAACTCAGGAGAAGGTCATGTAAATGGAGATAAGGACATGATCAAAAGGGGTATTTAGATGTGGGGTTTAGTGAGAGAAAGTGTCATGGTTAATTGCCAGGTTGTAAACCTGGGTGATTAGAAGAATGGTTTCACCCTCAATAGAAATAGGCAAATTGGGAGGAAAAATAAGTTTAAGGGAAAAGCTAAGTCCATTTTGAGTCTGAGACACTTCTAAGAGAACATTTAGGTGGAGCTATCCAGTTGGTACTTTTATGTGCAGATGTGGACCTCAGGAGAGACACTAGGACTACATGTACAGATATGAGCATGAATTTCCTGGAGTTAAGCTGGAATCCATGGAAGCTGTCGACAAAATTATCAAGAGAGAAAATGCGGAGGACACAACGAAACAGAAATTAGAAACCCCACAGAAAAACCCATGAGAAAAGTCTTCTTTAGACAGTGGTTGCAGGAGCTGAGATGGAGAGGAAAAACAAATCCACTTCCTTTAATTCATAACTTATACTTTGTATGGTATGTATATATTTAGTTTCACTCCTTAGCAATTTATACAAATGGATTGTCTTATAAGTACAAACAATATCCTTTGATTCAGGAATATTGTTGTATGGTTGGATTTTTATATTACAAAGATTTTTAATGTTATAATTATGTGGAAGAGTCTGCAAATTATTGTGATAAATTTTTATGTAAATTGATCTTGGTTTTGGGAGGGAAAGAAGAAAGAAGGAAGGAAGAAAGGAGGAAATGCCTAGTGAATACTTAAAAGTGAAATCTGGGTGGAGATGGTTAGAGCTCTAATCTCTCTTTGAAGTTAGTGGGTCCAAAGAGAATCTTGCTCCACAAACTTCTTGCGAGGAGATGTACGACAGTGTTTAACACTCACGATGAAGTGTCGCCCTTGACCCAAATTATGCTTAGTGAGTTTGCAGTAATTATCTCTGCTCAAGAGAGTTTGTGCATTGGTGTTGAAACCCTTTGATAGCTCAGATAATACAGCTTTTTGTGTACTCACACTATTTTCCCAAGTTGTCTACATCAGTGTCATGTTCAAATGAGGCAGAATAGTTTAAAAGGCTTTGCTTTAACACTGGCTTTATTTAGCTTGAATAAACATTTGCAGTCATTCTCATTTAAAACCTGGGTGAAGGCAGGCAGCTACCCTGCCCTGTTTCTTACTAAGGATCTCTACAAAGAGACCTCCCAGAAGAGAACAGCTCCGATAGATGATTTATCGTAGATAGAGGATTTTTTTTTAATTATCCTTTGGGTAGAGGATGAAAAATTCATTATCTCCAAATCAAAAGGGAGCAAAAGGCTTGCAATGGTGTCAGAAATGTGAGCTGCCTTTAATCTGATGGTTAACTGCAGGCCTGGCATGATTTTATGGATGTACAAGTTCACAAAAGGCTAGAGAAATGGAGAAAGGAATAGAAACTTCACATTAAAAAAGTTATAGAACTTTGAAGCTAAAAAAGAAATCCAGAGAATCAGAATTAAGTTCTCTCCTTAGTTCTGATTCCCACAGAGTATTCAGAGTTTGTACTAGAAATTCACAATATTTAACAATGGGGCAAGGTACCATCATTGGTTATCACTAGCTAATGCAGATTCTGGGGGAAAATAATAGAAACTCTTGGAATATGTCCTTGCAATTACTAAAGTTTCGTGCTGACTGATTAAACAACAAGAGCGTATTAAATACCTATTATCATCCAGGCACTGTGTTGTCAAAAATCAGTCAATAATTATTAAACACTTTCTATGTGAGACAGAGTATGCTAAGGATACAAGAACAGGCAAAAACAGTTCCTGTTCTTAGGGAATTCATAGTCTAGTGGAGGAGACAATGAGCAAATAAATATGTTCATATAAGATATAAAAGGAAGGTAATTTCAGAGGAAAGGTAATGGATCGGAAGGGAGAAAATACCCCTTTGCTTATAGAAGGCAAGATCTGAGCTGAGTCTTGAAGGAAGCCAAAGGAGAAAGAACATTTTATGGCTGGTGAACATTCTGAGTGCTAGAAGTAGACAGCTGAGGTTCACTATTATTTATAAACTACCACAAGATGAACCTTTCAATTACAGTCGGGGATGGGAATTAGACTGGGGATTTCAATGATCCCTTCACCAGTGTTGGTGAACCTCCTTCATAACATATAGTCTTTCAGAGTCACTCTGAAGTGACACAGTCAGAATCAGTCACATAATCTATTATATTTCAGAGGAGAATTAGAACCCTGGGGGGACTCCCAGCTTTAAAGCTAACTCTTTTTCCACTACAGCAGGTTGCCTATGTAGGACAAAGACAGAGTCCTAAATTCAACAAAGAAAATGGTCAGCCCTTCCTCCTCTGGGATGCCCCACTTGCCCTCCTTAATTACTAATGCCCTCTCTTAAAATTACTCACAATTCTTCTTGAGAATTCAATAAGTCAACTGTACTGAAATTGGAACATCATGTAGACCCAATCAATAATCAATCAAATATTTACATTGATTCAGAAAAGAGTCATCTTCTTTAAAAGAAGCCATCATCCCAAATACACATCATGTTTTGCTAATTTCTGTTATATATCCAATGTTAGCTGCTATTGTCATCATCATCATTTATTATCCAAATATTTGAGTTTTCCCAAAGAATTTCAGAGAGTAAAAGATGAATTTTGATGATTATACTTCTAATAATTTATAATGAAGCAGTTATTTTCATCTACCTGAATAATGGTCCACAGAACATTCAGTATAAAAGAGTAATAACAGGCCAGTGATTTTTTCACGGAGCATGTCTATTGGAATTCCACTGAGCAAGGTGAGAATGAGACAATGACAATAACAATCAATAAATAAGCATTTATTAATGTGTCATTACCTAGCATGTGTCAGGCACTGTGCTAACTGCTTTATGAAGATTATCTCATTCGACTGGTAATTGTGGTCAGGTATAATGGAGGGAGTTCTCACTCCAGTTTTCTCCTGGGCATCCCTGCCAATGTGTGAGGTCTGACTTTGAGAGGTAACGAGCTTAATTTTCCTACATATCCTCTAAGATCATCATTATAATAGAAGTTCAACCTCTACTCTATGGACCTTTAAAAAATCAAAAAGAGCAACCAAGGGATAGCCTAAGTTAAACTACTTTTAACTTGTCCTTGTGAGGTTGACCTTTCTCCCATTCACCTAGAAACCCTATTGTTCCCAGCAATGTCTATTGTCGCGAAAATGACATTGTACTGGGAGAAATCCTATCCGGGCAAAGTCAACCTCTAAAATAAGTGTTATAATAAATATGCAGAAATGTCACTCTTTACATTAGCCCAAAGGTTTTGTATAGCTTAAGGATATGTGCGGTAAGCTCCCGATAAAAATAGAAGCTTGACAGTGGGGATGTATGTGTGTGTCAAAATAATATTACTCTTTCTGGGAGGATGGCAGAAAAACTGACACTACATCCACCAGCATGATTTTTATAGATCTGCCTCTTTGCCAGATGTCACCTTTTATAAAATGCTTTCTAAAAACATGACAGTAGAGAGCAAGAGTGTGTTTACTGCTTGATAAACTTTAGTAATAAAGTTAGGATGGCCTGGAAATTAGTGCCTGGGAGGCTCTTCATTAAGCACTTAGAAAAAAACGGAATAAGCTAAAATGCTAACTATTCAATTCTCAATGTATGGAGAGAAAGTCCCTGGCAGCAAATCTTTGCTCCAAGGGATTCTTTCTGTCTCATAGTGATATTTGCCCGTCCTGCTCATTGCCAGCCAAACAGCTATATTATTCTAAAGAGTACGGTTTCCTTTGACACAATTTTAAGCCCAGTCCTGAATAGCATAATTTTCCAAAACTCAAACTAAATTCACCTAATGTTCCCCCTTCATTCATAAGCAAAAATGATACTTCTCTTTTAGAAAAGTAATAACCAAGATTAATGTACCATTTAAAATTTTTCAAGGCATTTTACCGAAATCGGTTCATTTGCAGGGTTATCACACAATGAGTATGTATTTGTTATATCAAGGCCTAGCTTTACAATACTGTGGTTTGTGACCCCATAAGGGATCTTGTAACAGAATTTGGGAAGGGTCACAAAATTATGATTTATTATCAGTAAATGTTTGATTTGTAAACTACTTTACATATCTATTTACCTGGGCTCATATAAGAATTTATTGGGCAAAAAGGGGTCATGACGGGATAAAATTTAAGAAGTCCTGGATAAAGGGACTAAGTAATAGGGGAAGACATTATGAAGACAAAATGAGAGACCCTATTCTCAAATAGTTTATGATCTATGGGGGGGGATGTATAATGTACAGGGAAAAATGTTTGTATGCATTATATATGTTGGTGCATGTATATAAATCCATATACACATGCACACATATTTAAATATAAGCATAAATATACATATATACACATAGATACTATGCACATATGTGATCTAATTACTAGAGCCCTCCTCTTGAAAGTACTTTGTATTTACATACACAGATTTATATAGAGGTGTGCAACTATAACATATAAACACAGATGCATGTGTGTGCATGTACGCACACACGTGAATGTACATATACACAACACATAATGCACACATGCAGTATACTGACATGTGTACACATACATGTTTATGTATGCACATGTGTGTGTGTGTATGTGTGTATGTAATTTCAAGAGTAATTAGAGAGGGCAGGTTGGGCATCTCAGAGGAGGAAGTGCTGACCATTTTTATCAAAAGAATGAGAAACCAATGCAAAAACAAAATTCCTTATAATGATTCCATGAACACGCAGTTAAGTATTTTGATTTTTTTCTTTTTTTTTTCTTTTTTTTTTTTGGTTAAAGCTTTTTCTTTTCTTTTTTTATTTAATAGCCTTTTATTTACAGGTTATATGTATGGGTAACTTTACAGCATTGACAATTGCCAAACCTCTTGTTCCAATTTTTCCCCTCTTTCCCCCCACCCCCTCCTCCAGATGGCAGGATGATCAGTAGATGTTAAATATATTAAAGTATAAATTAGATACACAATAAGTATACATGACCAAACTGTTATTTTGCTGTACAAAAAGAATCAGACTCTGAAATATTGCACAATTAGCCTGTGAAGGAAATCAAAAATGCAGGTGGGCATAAATATAGGGATTGGGAATTCAAGTCATCTCCCAGAGTTCTTTCGCTGGGTGTTAAAGCTTTTTATTTTCAAAACATATATAATTTTTCAACATTGACCCTTACAAAACCTTGTGTTCCAAAATTTTCCCTCCTTTCCCCTACCCCTTTCCTAAATGGCAAGTAATCCAGTATATGTTAAACATGTTAAAATATATGTTAAATCCAATATATGTATACATATTTATACAATAATCTTGCTGCACAAGAAAGATCAGCTGAAAAAGGAAAAAAAAATGAGAAAAAGAAACAAAATGCAAAAGAGTGAAAATGTTATGTTGTGAAAGTTGGTTCTTAATGACTCTAAAGACTGAAATCCGGTGACAGTAAATAACATGAAAAAGAATAATAGGAAGATACCTTTAACTGTGAACTTCTTTTCAGTTGACCATATGTTGCTGAAGACACATTTTTAGATAGTGTCATTGGAGAGCGCTCTGGCTTGAATAGAATGTGGACTAGTCATGGAAACAGCAAGGTTTGAGGGCAGATGGACAACCAATGATGGTTAGACTCTGTGAAGATTCATACCATGTCAAGAAGCCTAGGAGAAGGTGCCAAGAATATTGAATGTGTACCAGGTGGTGGATTTACAAAAACATGGACAGACATTCACTGAAGTCAGATACAAGAAGAAATGTCAATAGATTTTCTTTTAAAAAATGGGTAAAAAATCTTTTATAGCCACACACTTAGACTGAAACCCTGATTTTCTTAGGAATATATATTATTAAAAAAAAGATCAAGAGAAGTCTTTTAAAACTGATTTTTATACAAAATGCATGTATGATACATTAGCTTAGCCCAAGGTATCATTCCCTTAAGACCTAACACAGATAACTTTAGTTCTTGACAAATGTGACAGTTTGTAAATATACATATAGATATTTATTTTTTAAAAAATGAGATCTCTGCATTGCCAGATGTTACTATAAGAAATGTACTGCTATTAGATTTCCTCTATCATTAATATACAGATTATTTCCCTAAATTACCCACAATACAGCAATCATTCCCTGTTAGTCTCAAAGTTACCGAAATATACAATCTTATTAAGTCTGGGGGAAATGACATCAAATAAAATCACTGAAAAATCAGAGGCTTTATAACACTATAATCAATTTCACATTTTTGTAGAATTTCTTTAAAATTTCTTTTTATTTTTTGAAAACTTGGGCACGCCTACAATCTCTGAGGCTGGTGGATTGCTTTATAGCTAATAATAACTAACATTTCTTTAGCACCTACTATGTTCCAGGCACTCAACTAAGCTCTTTACAATTACTATCTCATTTGTTCTTTATAACAACCATGAGACAGGTGCTCTTATTATCCTCATTTTCCAGATGAGGAAACGGAGGCAGGCTTAGGAATGTGAATTTATTAGATGATGAGCTCCTGAGAGCTGAAACTATTTTTGTATTTCTTTGTGTCCTCACATCTGAACACAATAGTTGGCAAACAGTAAATACTTAATAAAAAGTTTGTTAACTGACTAATATGTTGCCAGGAAAACTTTGACTTGATTCAATAGCTCTGGAAAGCAATTTATAAATATATGAGAGAAATGACAAAGCTGTTGTTTTCTGATTCAGACATCCTGATATGAAACATAGAAGTAAAAATCAGAAAGGATAAACATATAGCAAAAATGTCCCCAGAAGTATTTTTGTGGTACACGACAGATAAGTGGATAGATAGGTTAGAGTCATTTTCCTAAGTTCAAATTCAATCTCAGACAGTAACTAGCTGTATGACCCTCACTAAATCACTTAACCTGTTTACCTCAGTTTCCTTATCTGTAAAATGAGCTGAAGATGGAATGGCAAATCAGGCTATATCTTTGATAAGAAAACCCCCAATAGAGTCACTGAAATGACTGAACAAAAATTACCCTCAAACTGCTTTAGCTTTTCTGCCAGGATGGTTTTACTGGGGTGAGACCATTGTCAATGTACGGCTTCTTGGAGACACAGGTGGGGTAGTAGGGAGTTAGGGAAGGTGAAACAAATCAGATCATAGACACAGAGTGGAAGAAATCTTTAATCATCTAGCTATTTAGTCCAACCCCCTCTTTGACAGATGAGGAAAAGCAGGTAAATTGATGTGGCCAAGATAACCTAGGTATTAAAAGGGAAATACAGGCTTCAAACGCCAGTCTTTAATGCAGTTTTTTCTCTATTGTATCATGTTGCTTAATTGATGTCAAGGGAAACTAGCTAACCATTAGAACTTCTGGAGATGTTGGGGAACCCCTCTTCAAGCTCTTGAAGCAGAAATCGAGGGGGTTCTTGGACTGTTTCTCTCTGAGGCCTTTCAGAGTCCATGATTCATTCACTGAACACAAGAATCATAAGGTTTTGGGCTCTACCAATTGTATTAACAATGATATTTAAGCATTGTTAACCCCAAATCTAGAATATGAGGCACATATGCTCCAAATGACATACTGGACTGAAATAGGAAACCAAAATCTTGTTTTTTATGAAAAATAAAAAAGCATCACAGCATTACTAGTTAGATGAAAGAATTTAAAGATAAATATAAAATCCACATATTAAACATACTATTTAAAGGATGAATTTATCCCAGACATATATTATAGTTGAAAGAAAAAAGGGAAGAGAAAAAGTCCTGTTTTTACAACCTTGTTGTCATAGTGCTCAAAAATTTACAATGTCAGGTCCTGTGATTCTTTCATAGAAAATGATATACTAACAACACACCAACACTCTGAAAAGTTAGAATAAATTGCTAGTCCACGATGTCCCCTAAATATCCCAGATTGTGTTTTTGTTTGTTTATATTGCTAGGTAGAAAAGACTCATTTTAGAAGAATTCTCAAGCATCAAGAAAGCAGACATAGCTGGGTGGCTCTCTAGATTTCACTCTCTCAGTTCTTGAATGAATATTGAATGCACCACTATTAATCAGGCCCCATACAGTGGTCCAGGAGGAGGAGAGATCTTTTCTTACTTCTCATTGTCACTTCCACCTTTCTCCCTGCCATCATCACTGACAATGGTTTCTCTTCTAACCTTCACTGCATTGAGAGATCATGCAGCTCAGGCAGTTAATGAGACAAAGGATACAGCACTGAGCTTAGAGTCAGAAAGACTTGAGTTCAAATTCAGCTTCAGATACTTACCAGCTGTGAGGCTCTGGACAAGTCAAGTACCCTCTGACTGCCTCTGTTTCTCTACCTGTAAAATGGGGACAATAATACCACCCATTTCCCAGGGTTGTCATAATGATCAAATAAGACAATGCTTATAAAGCTCTTAGTACAGTGTCTGGCACAAAATAAACATTAGATTAATATTAGCTATCATCATCATCATCATCATCATCATCATCATTATCATGGTGCCATTTATCTGTGAGGGCCCAGGTCACTCCTTTCTCAGACTACAATAAGTACCTCGTGACTTTCTCTCCACCTGCTGGACACTAGAGTACTAAAATATAATTGCTGATGTTTGAGGGAACACTGAGGAAATTTCCGCAAACATCCCAGCCTTCCAATTCATTTACCTCCTCCATTCCCATGAGTGACATCTTCTCTTCCTCTTCCCTTTACACAAGGGAGGTCACAGTCTTGATCCATTTCAATGAAGCTGACAAATCTTCCCTGAGTATGCTCCAGAAATCTCAAATCCCCTCCCTCTAGTAATGATCAATTCCTATCATTTCTTCTCTTCCTGTACCTGTATCTTTATCAAGATCCCCAGGCTTTCATTATTGTCTCAGATCATCACCCCATCCCTGACTTTACTTTCCTGAATTCCGAATTAACCTTTAAACAGGTCAAATTAAGGCTGTTTTCTGCTTTCAAATCCCTTGTCCCTTTATGGTATGCTTATAGTATGCTAAAACCCAATCCTGGATTAGTCCACCATCACTCCTCTAGAAAATATAACCATAGTGGCTGGGACCCCTTTTGATCTCCACTGAGCCAAGATAATTCTTTGATTTCCCATGAATTCCCTATTATATTCCTCATTTCTCAGGCAGCCTCTTGCTTCTCTCCTAATTCTTCTATACTTCTGCTCAGCCCAAGGATCTCGCCTCATACTTGCCTGAGAAAACAGAGACTATTTCTGAGCTCTCTCATCTCCTCTACTCCATTGTTTCTCTCTGTTGTTTTCATTTCTGATCTTTGGAGACCAACAAAAAAAAAAAAAAGAGAAAGAAAAAGAAAAAAAGGAGAGAAGACAATCTCTTTTCTATGTGACATTTTCAAATACTTGAAGACAGCTTCAGTGGTTCCTCTACATATTTTAATACTGTGCCATGCATTCTCTGAGGTTTTATCATTTGATAATAATGGCTAATGAGGCACCTATGAATTCATGGAATTTAAAATGCATAAAGGATATTTTATAAACTAATGATAAGGGGCCTTTTCCATCCAAAGAATATAGTCTTCCTTTAGAATAATGGATAGAGTGTTGGACCTGAATTCAGGAAAACTGTTTCTGATATATACTATGTGACATTTAATCTCTGGACCTCAGTTTCCTCATCTCTAACAAGAAGAGTTTGGCCCACATAGCCTCTGAGGTCCTTCCCAGTTATAAATCTGTGGTATCATGAGTCTAAAGTTTTTCAAAGGACTAATATGGACATTTCCAATTTGTTTTATATTTGTACACACTATACTCAGCCTTTGAAGGATGAGAGACATTTTCTATTTTGTTTCTGCTCTAAATATGGAAAAATATGAAGGCGTGCTGCATTTTCTTTTTACAATTAGGTTTTATTACATTATGTGTAAAGTGCCCAGAGGCCTTTAAGAGGCAAAGATACCCCTAAATTAAATTATTATTATTAAACCCCTTAAGCCTCTGTTTGAGTTTAGATTGTCACCAGAAACTTTTGATAAATTAAGTAATATTCAGTGTATGAGTTGGGCATAGTTTAATAAAATATATTTAATATAGCTACAGTATTCCTACATGGTGCAACAATATTCTAACCACATTTCCCCTGAGTCAAAGTGTTCCTTTCTCATAAATGATAAGATCTGTTGAGCGATGGACTAGCATCTGGCAAGCAATGTCTTGGAAGTTTCAGAGTTTTTGTCTTACCTCAATAGTTATTTGATTCTGTCATTTCTGAAATGAAAATCCTTTCTTCAACCTCAGGGAATATTCTGAGCTCCCCAAATGAGAATCACATTAAGTAATGTCCCCAAAACAGGGAGCTCTTCCAAACACCCCATCTTTTGAACCAAATTAATCCCAACATCTGTCTAATGGTCAGAAGAGTAAAAGATAATGGTTCATGTTCTGAATTTACCTGAATTTACAAGTTTCTTTCATTGTGCACATATTTGCCTAAAAAGGGATGCTTAATGGTCTTTGCTTTGTGGACTGAGAGCTGATGGGGACATTAGAGGTAATTTAGTCTAACCTCCTTATTTACTTAGTCATGAAAAAATACCACACTCACAAAAGGAAACAACCTTTACCATGGACAGTGAATGGACTGAAAATAAATGGGAGCATTTTAAGAATACTTGATTTGGGGAGGAGAGGAAGACCACTAGTTTTTCAAGCCAAAAAGCAATGTATTTATGGTTGTATCAGATGTAATTACTTGGGATGACATGAAAGGAAGTGCAGAACATAAAAGATTTGGGATCAGAGATCTAGATTCCAACCTAGGCCTGCCAGTGAATATCCATGTGATCTTGAGCAAGTCATTTTGAGGCCTTCTCTGGGCCTCATAGCAAAGTGAAAAAATATGAGACTAGATGACCTTGGAAGTCTCTCCCAGAATCCTTTGTGGTTCTATTTGGCAGTATAACTAACTGGAAGAGAAATTAGAGGTCATTAAGTTTTAGGTTTTGTTTCTTTCTTTTTTTTTTTTTAACAGACTTTACAGATTTCAATTATTTATTTGTTCATTTATTATATTATGAATTAGATTCTGAGACTCAGAGAAGTTGTGATTTAGCCAGGGCTATACAGGTACTAAGAGAAAAAAGGGCAGCATCTGAACCAGTTTCTCAGGTTTAACATTTTATATTTTTTTCCTTATGTCTTAATAATCTTAAAAAAAATTTAAAGCTGATATAAATGGAGTTAGTCTTGCTCAGTCTTCTACAATTACAGATACATACTGAGCATGCCCAGGCAGAATTAGTGTACATAAGTCAGTTTTGTGACCATAAATTTTCCAAGAATCCATCATCCCATTAATTAGGTTTTATTTACTAAGATGGATGAGTGATTTGATACACTAATAAAAAAAAAGATTTTCAGTGAGAAAAAGTTCTTGAGTTAATTGGAAAATACACTTCAACTCATTACTCCATTCCCCAATGCATTCTGGTTAACTGAGAATTCCTGGCTCAATTAAGCTGAAAAGTCTAAGAGCACATACAGAATCACTTAGGGGGCAACCACAATTTCCTCCAACATCCTTCTAATTGTCATTAGAGTGAGATAACAGAGTTCTACATTATTTTGTTATTCTTCATCTTCTGAACTTACAAAAACTTTCTCTAGTGTGTATCTCTTACTTAGAGTGAGATATCTATAATCCTACAGTCATTTATACCACCATGCATACATATAAATAGAAACAAACTATAGTTTTGAGTTTTATAAAAGAATATATTTGGATAGGGGTTGAGGGGGGCAGGGGAGATGATCACTGTATAGCTTCCTTTTTTAAAGCCTCAAATAAAGAAGATCTTACCTTCAGTTGAACAATGATCAAAGAAAAGTAAGAAGATACCTTTCACTATGACCCACACTATTCCTTTCCTAAATGAAAAACTGGATCCAATGGGGAATTTCATAAAGGCCAAGTTAGTAGCTGATGTCCTGTCAGTATAACACAGAGGAAAGGGGATATAATAATCTAGTATTTAAAAAAAATCAGCATTTAAGTTAAACAGGATTTGGCAATGGTAATATAAACAAAAAGAGAAAAGAAGGAAAGGGTGGAGGGGATGAGGAAATCCACTATCACAATTAAGTTAAGCCTTATTGTGGCAATGTGTTGACCTTGAACTGAGATAATTCAGAATAATGGACTGAGAAAGAACTGAGACTGGGACTGGATTCAAATCTTACCTCTGAGACTTACTAGCACTCTAATCTTGGGAGAATCACTGAACTTTTTTAGAGTCTCAGGCAGACTAGAAGGCAGACTCACATTTGACTCTCATTTTCCTACAATTTCAATCAACCTAGCCTCCATGAGATGACCCAAGGGGGCAATCATTCCTGAAGGAGCCCAAGCTAATCTATACTCATACAAGCTATTTTAACAGTTAATCAGCAGATATGCTTTTAGTTGTTTCATGGTCAGAGGAAACAATGAAAATAAAGATGATATAGCTTGATCTGGGCGAATAGTGATTAGGTGAGAATAAACATTGGATTGTGTATAATAGCTATTTATGAATGTGTATTTATCTATGCATTATACATATATCACATGCATATGAATATTATAGCTATCTCTATTTTATGTCTTGCTTGAGTTTGCTAAAAGATCACAGAAGAAAACTATCATGATGATTGTACCTACTTTGGAATCTTATATAATCTTGAATCTGTCTTCTATAGGAACTACAGATGGAAATTATGCCCCACCTGCAGTTTCACATCTCACTTGATGAACAGTTCAAACTGGAGTTCTTTAGACTAAACTCAACATGTCTAAACCTAAATTCATTCCCTCTCCTCTTCCCAATCTCTCTTGTTACCATCAAGGGCAGTACTATTCTTCCAGTTATCTAGGCTTAGTTCTTGACTCTTCCTCACCCCATATATCTAATCTGTTTCAAGTGCTATTACTTCTATCTTTATGATATATCTCATGTTCCCTTTTCTCCTCTAAAATAGCCATTCTCCTTGTGCAGGTCCTCATGATGTCACTCCTGGATGGCTGCAAAAGCTGTTGGGTCTGTGTGTATCAAATCTCTCTCCACTCCAATCCATCTTCTACTCAGCTGCCAAAGGGAACAGATCTGAGCATGTCACTCCCCTCATCATACCTGATAAACTTCCACGATTCCCTCTTGCCCACTGGCTCAAATATAACCTATATGGCTTTTAAAGTCTTCACTACCCAGCTGTTTCCTACCTTTTGAGTAGTCTTAAAGTTTAATTCATTCCACATATTTTATGACCTAGTAACAATAAACTCTTTGCTTTTCCTCAATCAAAATACTCCATCTTCCAAATCCATGCCTTTTCATTGGCTGTCCCACAGGTCTGGAATGATCTCTCATTTTTCCTCCTGATTTCCCTGGATCCCTTTTTGATACAGCTCAAATCCAACCTTATTCAAGAAGTCTTTCTGCCCCATTTCTCCCTAGCCTGTGGTGTTAGTACTTTTCCCCTTGAGATTGCCTCTAATTACACATATGCATATGTATATATTATATATATGCACGTTTGTGTGTGTGTGTGTGTGTGTGTGTGTGTGTGTGTGATACAGGAACATAATTGTTGGGATGTTGTCTTTTCTTTTGAATGTAAACTCTGTGAGGGAGAACACTGTTTCTGCCTTTCTTTCTATCCCTTTTACTTAGCAGAATGTCTGCTACACAGAAGTTCCCTAAATTGGGCACATATACCAAGTGAGTCATAGAGGAGATGGCTCATCAATAGATATATTTTCTTAGCTGAACATTTTGTGTTGGTAAAAATATATACAAATCAACATGGAAACAACATGAGAGAATTGTGGCTGAACAAATCCTAGTAGGTGAATATAAAGGAATACACACACATACACACACACACACATATATATATATATGTATGTGTATACACACACATATATTCACAAATATACACACAACTGTAGAGAAAGCAACTATGAATTCAGAGGAACTAGGGAAGAATTATATAAAATGAAACACATCAAGAGAACAAGAGACATAACTAAAATTGTAGGACATGATGATGAAACAATGAATATAAAGAAGATACACAAGCATAGGAAAATTTATATAAACTGATGTAAAGTGAAATAAATGAAGTACCACAAAAAAGATAATGACTGAAACAATGCAAATGGAAAGAAAAATAGTGAAACAATTGAGGCTGAATGCTACAAAATTAATTCCTCCTTTTATAATTATATAACATAATTATGATTTTATAATAATATAACCTTAGTAAAAAGCTATTAATTAATTGAGGTGAAGGATTATAGTTGAAGAACATTGCATATAATATCAAACTTTTTAAATATATTGGTTAGCTTTTAATTTATAATTATTGTAAGGGATCATTTTTATTATTTATTATAAGGGATTATTACTTTGTTATACAGGGAAAGTAGAAGGGAGGGTATAATGGGATAGACAGATTATGCAAAAATAATAAATATATTGTAAATATAATGTAAAGGTAAGCAACAACAAAAAAGTCAGAAGAATTCAGATCAATGCAATGATCACTTTTGATTCCAAAGATCTGATGACGAAACATCTCTCCTAGTCAGTAGAGAGATGGTAGTCTATAGATGTACAATGATAAAAATTATCAGATAAAGGCAGTGTGTCAGTTTTAAATTATTCTTCTGTGTATGTTTATGTGCATGCACTTTTTAAAGAGGGGATTCTAGTTAAAGAAAATATTAAGAAGTAATAATGATAGTGGAATGAAAAAAAAACACTAATCAAAACAAATGAATATCACTAAAAAGCAACATAGAGCTAACAAGTGGGAAACTACCATAATAATAATAATTATTATCATTATTATGTGCCATTTCTGGGACAATATACACATTCTGGTCATGGTGATCAAAGGTTGGAAATATTATTACCCAGAATCAGCAATAAAGGAGAACAGTAGCTTTAATTTCAAATTATAAGATAACACATTGATTAATAACCATGACATGATTAGTCAATTCAGGATCTTAATGCACAATGGTAGAATCTATCCATTATCTGTTCAACGTGATCCTCTCAGCCAAGCAACATTAAAAACAACCCAGGAAAATTACTGTCCCTCAGTAAAGGCTTTGGAATTTCATATGCATTTAATTAGGTAACTGCCAGTCCAGGGACAAGAACATGACGAATCGTTGTTCTTTTCAAATTAGAAGAATAGATTGCTCAATGAGCAATATTGATGTTTTCTTGCACCTAGTTATACAAGAGGTTACTGCCGCCATCTTCCTTTAATTTCTCTAACCTTTTAAACATTTACTGAACTTTTGTTATCTTTAGTTGTATATTCTAGCCACTTGCTTTCCAAAAAAAGAAAAATAGATGCGGCATCCCTATTCTGAGAAAACACCCTCCCCTAGTCAGAGGACCCCAGCCATCATCATGGACCACTGGAGGATTTTAACAAGGTCATCTTTATGAGTGAACAGAAAAACAAACAGTTAGTATTGATTACTTTGCAATGCTGCTATTAATCATAATCGCACTGCACATTAACCTATAATCATCATCTTCAACTCTATAGCTGAGAGTTTGGCTCTGACTTCACCATTCTTAGTTTAGAAAGAATTAGGCTTATAATATCTCAAAAGTATATGCATGTTCCTCATTCATTCATTCAAAAAACTACCTACTGTGTTCTAGGTACTGAGTGGGATGCTGGTATATGAACACAGAAAAATGACAGTTCTTGTAACCTTTAAGTAGCTTATCCTCTATAAGAAAATTGTATACACATATGCACACTATCATATATATCAGTACTATATATATACATATGTATATATGAACTTTATACACATACACACACCTATATATATACCCACATATATATATGGCAGCTATGTGGCATATAGTGGGAATCAAGAAGATTCATTTTCCTGAGTTCAAATCGGATTTCATTCATTCACTTACTAGGCAAATCACTTAACCCTGCTTATCTCAGTTTCCTCACCTATAAAATAAACTAGAGAAGGAAATGGCAAACCACCCTAGTATTTCTGCCAAGAAAATCCCAAATGGGGTCATGAAGAATTGAATAAGAACAACTAGAAGAAAAAGGATAAATCAAGGTCAAAGAGGGTCTAAATTCAATGAATCCAAATGTAAACAGTTTGGAAAAGATTAAAATCTAAGATAGAAATAGCCTTGGGACTCACAGAGGGAAGATTCTGATTGGAGCTAGAGCCTGGAGGACAGTCTGGGAAATTTTGCCAAGATACAATGCTTTAGTCTAGGGCCACCACTATTCTTATCTTGGGCTCTGGCCATTTTGTCACCTCTTTGATCTATTAGTCCACTAAAGCTCTCCAGGTCCCCTCCCAAATCATATGACACACACACACACACACACACACACACACCCCACACTCTAGCTCTTAATGCTTGACAGGAAATATTCTTTCATTTACTTAAGAGGTTGGTGTACTATCATTCAAGAGCAGGGCAAAGGTGAGAAGGATTGGGAGAAACCTCATTATATTCTCATCACTGAGGCTGCAGGTGTTAAGGCAACAAGCAAATGGTGACTAAAGTGATGACATTCAATATCCCAGGAAGTGGTCTAGAGCCCAGCTTCTTAAGTTTGCAATCTCCTATGGGATTGAAGGTGGGGGTTGTGAAATTAAGATTTATTATTAGCAAATATGTGATTTGTATACCTGTATTATACACCTATATACCCGTGGTCACATAAAGATTTCTCAAGCAAAAAGGGATCATGAATGGAAAAAGTTTTAGAAGCCCTAGTCCAGAGGACCAAGATGGGGCACAGCATACTGGAGAGAACATTGGAATTGGAGCCAAGAACACCTGGATTCCAAGCTCACCTTGAACATTTAATAGCAGTCAATGACTGAATCCCTCATCTTTCTCAAGTTTTAAGATTATAAAATGACAATGATGATAATATTTTAATTTCTCATCCCACAAGGTTGTTGTGGGGTTCAAATAAGATAGTGTATATGTAAATTATTTGATAAATCTCAAAGAACTAGCAAGTCAGGTGTTATCATTTGATTATTAATGAGTTCTTCCCCCCAAACTATGCTGGTTTAAGATATTTCCACAGTAAGGACTTAGAAACATTTAAAAGGAATTTCATCACAGACTGATACTAAGAAGGGACAGAGAACAGGATATAGAATATAGACTCCTGAAGGCAGGAACTATTTTATTTGTCTTTTTTTTTTTTTTTTTTTTTTTTTTTTTTTTTTTTTTTTTTTTTTTTTTTTTACTGTCACTAGCATTTAAAAATAAAACATTTTGAAAATGATCTTGCTTTATTTTTTGATTCTTTTTTCAACTGAACTTGTGCTCTGACTTTTGTTGGGAATTCCTAGGATGGGAAGCTCTCTCTGACAATGCCAGTCAGCTTCACTGTAACATATAGTCTTGACAAGTTTTCTGGGCACTGACAGGTGAAGGTACTTGTCAGGGTCATATAATCAATATATGGTGGAGACGAGCCTTAGACCTTGGTTTCTTAACTCTAAGGTCCACAATGCTGTGTCCATTCTGCCCATTTTGATAATTTGCTACACTGAGTTCCTTGAAGGCAAGCATTGCTTTTGCCTTTCATTCCCAGACCATAAGATGCTTAATATAAATACTTGTTGCCTTGACTAGCATCGATGACATTCACATACTTGAATTTTTTAAAAGCCTGCCCTTGTCCCACATTTTAAGTAATGACACTTGGGAGAAAGGGTTAAAGGGACATATGGCCTCTTGAATCAGATCATTCGATCAACAGACTAGCAAACAGGACCATGCAGTAGCTTTCTCTCGCAGTCTCTCTCCATGGTCCTGAAAATTCCCTGTCCGTTTCACAAACAATGGAGGCTTACAGGTTTCCCAGGGATTCCAAGCACATCTCTCAGACTGACAGAGCAAGCATTCCAGACAATTGCCTCCCCCAGGGTCAAGCCCGTGCAGCTCGATCAGGACTCCAACGGGTCATAAAGCCTTCATAGATCTCCCTGCAGTGGGTGGTGATGTCTCCCCAGGGCAGCTCATCATTTTCTGCTATAGCCAAGCACTTGTCATGATAGACAAACACCCCGTCACTCTCAGGCACTCATCTAATCGAGGCTTTCGTGGAGCAGGCAAAGAAGACAAGGAGAGAGGGAAGACTAGAGAGAGATTAGGCACGCCTGCCTGTCCAGCGGAGACTGTGCTGGGCCACAGAGCACTCCCTCAGATCGGCATTTTAAAGCAGTACCTCGGAACTCGGTATCTGCTTCTTCAGCCATAATAATAACAGTTCACGTACTAATAACATTGCTTTGTGATCACAATTTCAAAGCACACAGGTTCATCAGATCACACATTATGGCTTGGAATCAGGCCGAAGTTTGCAAAATGTGGCCTGGGGAGCCCTGGGTCCCCAAGACCCTTTCAGGGATCTGTGATTATTTTCATAATAATACTAAGATGTAATGTCCAATATAGCAAATATCAATAGATATAGCTCCCATAAACAATAGCTCTTGGGCAAGGTGGATCTTCAACAATTTTTAAAAATATAAAAGGAGTTCTGAGACCAAAATGTTTCAGAACTGATGATGTAAAGGAAAATAAAAATAAAATAAATAAAATTTCTCGACAGTGAGAGTTATGCCAAAGTAGAATGGGATGCCTTGGAGGGATGATCTCCCAGTCATTGACTTGCTGGGGATGCTATAGCAGACACTTTTGTCCAAGGGAAGATCAGGCTGGATGATGATAGAGATCCCTTCCAAGTCTGAGATTTCCAGGGTCTGTGATCTGACTACTTAAAACAAGAGAACCATGTTAGCTCCCAGCAGGGAAGCTCTGTAGTCTCCTGCCAGTTAAATGCACATCACAGAGTGAGATTAGAGGTTTTTTTTTTTTTTTTTCTTCTAGAGCAGCACTTCTCTCCTCAAAGAATTGGTACTTCCACCTATCACAGAGCATTACTGATGTTCTGAAGAACTAACTGTAGGTTTCCCCTATTATCACCACAACCCCTCCACTGCAATGATTATAGTTTCACCTGAAGAGGGGGGATTGAGAGTGGGGGAGGTTACAAGAGCAAGCTCATTTGGGACTCTTATCCCACTAGCACTGGGACAAAGCATAATCAAATTAAGTCTTTCTGTCTGAAAGCATATGTTAGCTTTTATTCTTTGAGGGGGCACATGGGATGACAGAGTCATAGATCTAGAATTTATGTGCATAAACTACCCAGTAGAATGTAAGTTCCTTGAGGATAAGATTTACAATATTTTGTTTATTTGTTTTGCTTTGTCTTTATTCTCAGAGCCTACTACAGTATCTGGCAAACAGTAAGTATTTAAAACTTAGCTAAATAACATTTAATTGTAGTAAAGGTTACTTTTTCTTTCAGTTTTCCCCAAGATATATGACATATAAAATTTGACCTAAAACTGTAACTTAAAAGAAAATTACAAAAGCTTGCATGTATGGAATATTTAACTAATCCAGACATTATTCCCCCGCAATTCATATATATACTACCTCTTGTCCTTAAAAACAATCCTTTGAGGTAGACAGGACTGATACTATTCTTCCCAATTTATGAATAAGAATAATGAAGACTCAGAGAGATTAAATGACTTGATCATAATCATTTACAGAGGAAGAATTAATGGCCAAAGAAAATTTGCCTGCCGTGGGTCTGACCTTATATGATCTATTCTTGTGAAGACAATAACTGTTTAGAGAGTTTTCAACCTAGCTTCAGCAGATATCTAGTCCAACAAAAATCCAGCTTTCATTTAACGAGAACCACAAAGATGACAACAAAGGAGAAATGTTGTTTCTGACATCATAATGTACAGATCAGAGACAGAAATGTGACCATAGCCAAGCCAGCAAGAGCCCCCAAATCTAACTCATTGCCAGCTTGGTAAATCCAACATTACAGCTCTTGCTAGTCATTACTTAACAAAAGATTTTTTGAAACTTTGAGGACCATTTATTTTTTTAAAAAATCTCCATTTCTTAGATCCTAGACTATATTGTAAGGTAATAAAATATAAATAAGAGTAGAACACTGGCTAATAAACTGAATTGAAGACAGCATTTCAATAATCAGATCTGGGAGCCATTTATAAGCCTCTTGAGTTTCTCTGTCATAGCTCATAATGTCAATGATATGACTTCAAAGAAAGAAAAGTTGGGATTGCTACCCAGATTTTTTTGGGGGGGGAATTTGGTATCATGGCATTTCCTTAAAGTTCCTGAATCTAATCAATACATCATATTAAATAAGATTTAAAATCAATGGAACTGGGTCCCTTCTCTCCATAAGTCAAAGAAGAAAAAGTATGATTTTTAAAAAATATAAAACCATTTAATGATTTCTCTAAAAAGACATATATAACCCATGTAAAGAAGGGAAAATACATGGCACAGTAAGAAATGAGCTTTCTCATTTCTTTTCTTTTCTCATTCCTCTTCTCAAAGGAGCAAGTTCAAAAACTGTGTCTGATGCTTACTGGGGAGGTTATTTGGGGCAAGTCATGTGACCTTTGAAAAGACTGAAGAATTCTGATCAATAAAATGATTAATCAGTATTCCAAAGGACAATATGTAACACAAGACAGAGAGATGGGGGACTCTGCACAGTGAGAAACATAATTTTGGATCCAGCCAATGTGGAAATTGTTTTTGTTTGACTCTATGTTTGTTATAGGATTTTGGTTTTTTTCTCTTCTCCTCCCCACCTAGTAGGACTGGTGGAAAAAAGAGAAAAAAATTTGTAATTTTTTTTTTTTTTAGTGAAAGGTAAAATAGATGACCTTTTAGGTCTTTTCCAATTATTCTTAAGTAGATCTGTAGGCCTATAAAGCTTCTAGAACTAGGTCTATTATGTAACAAGGCCTTTTTTACAATATAGCTTTAAGTATGATAAGTTATTTACATATTACCATTCACAAACTAGATAACTACTAGTCTAATTTAATTGCCTGTATTATTTCAGTTTGAGACAGTACAGTCTAGAATATAGAAGACTGGTTTTGGAAGCAGGATATTCTGCATTCAAATTCAGCTTAAGATACTTACTGACTGAATGACCAAGAATCAGAGGACTTAGTTCATAGTCTTTCTCTGTGACATTTATCCAAATCACCTAGCCTCTCTGGATCTCAGTTTACCCCTCTATAAAATGAGGGAATGGACTATATGGCCTTCCCCACTTCCTTCTAGTTCTAGCATATGCATTGTTAACCTGGGATCCACACACTTCCTTTTTGATATTTTGATCAGTTTTTCAATAATAATATTAAATTTTAGTATCATATATTATAATGTCATATCATGTAATTTATAATGTAATGCATAGTTTACATTTAGATAATTACATAATTGAACACCATAAATATCATCCTACTACAACTAATAATTATAAAATACAATAATAATTTAATTATTATTATAGAATTTATAATATTCTTAAAGTTTTAAAAGTTTTTTTTTACATGTTATTGTATTTGATCCTCACAACACCCCCCAGGAGATAGGTACTTTTATTCTACCCATTTTACACATGTGGAAACTGAAGCAAACAGAAGTTAAGTGACTTACCTAGCATCACATACTCCAGCCTCAGACATTTGTTAGATGGATAAGTCACTTAACCCTGTTTGCCTCAGTTTCCTCATCAGTAAAATGAGTTGGAGAAGGAAATAGCAAACCATTAATATCTTTGCCAAGAAAACTCCAAAAGGGGGTCACAAATAACACCACTAAAAATCACACCCACCCACCCACATGCCATATGTTAGTGTGAGCCTAGTTTTGAACTCAGATCTTGATTTCAGGCTCAGCATTCTATTCATTGCACCACCCAGTGGCCTGAAGTCTTTGACAAGATAAACCACTTCCATTGGTGTACTGAGACCCCTTGGATTGAGTTTAAACTATTTGTCTTTATTTATCTTTGAAATGGTGATATCAATCTTATTTTTTTTTAAACCAGGCTTTAAATATTCTGGAACATTTTTTTCCCTTTTCGTAATAGTCTCTCCTCTCAATTACATGTAAAAATAGTTTTCACCATTCATTTTTATAAGATTTTGATTTCCAAATGGAATGAATTATTTTAATGCCGTAAGCATAAAAGCAAACTAAACAGCCTTTTGTACAAATCAATCATGGAAAAAGCTGACATTTGTAAATTTGTAACGTATATGAAACTTTGAAAACTGATATCCACGTTGTCCTTACAACATGGTAAGTTGTACCATGTACCCCTTGTACATCCTATTTTACAAGTAAGAAATTGAGGTTCAGAAAAACTAACTGATTAATGGAGGATCGAAGAGGCTTGACTGAAAGTCTTGCTAACTCTGGGTCAATCAGCAGTCTGGCAACAAGTATTAATTATAGGCCACATCTAGGATTTTAACCCCAATACTTGTAGCCTCCACTATATAGGATTGTTATAGGATTTTGGTTTTTGGATTTGGGTTATAGGATTTTGGATCCTTCCTCATCTTCAGAGCTGCTGTGGCCTATTCCCTTGACACACATTAACTGACTTAATTTTGTATCTATCCTACATGTCCATGTTTCCCCTGACAGAATGTAATTGAAGGCAGGGCATGTTTCACTTTTGTCCTCCTAACACAGCCTAGAACAAGAGAGCCCCTTAACAAATAACTGTTGATTGATTTATGAGCTGCCAAAGCAGGGTTTCATAGATTATTGAAGTTTGACAGGAGTTAAGAAATAGTCCTCAAATTGTGCAGGTTAACTCCTAGAAAATGATGCAAAAGTAAAAAGTGCAAATGTTGATACATTGAACTTATAGGAAATGGGGTTTCCATGACCACCCAAAACTGGAATCATTTCCTAGTGATGGACAAAAATTTTTTTGTGTGTGTCTAATCACTTATAACAAAACATTAATTCTGATAATATGCACTTTTCCTAACATAGGAACCATGAAATGATCCGTAAAATGCAGTATACAAAATAAAATTGTTAACATGCAAAACATTTTTAATCACTGTTAATTCCCTAGAATTCTGTGACCTTCTTGCTAACATCTCAATTAAAAAGACCAAGTGATTGTAGGCAATATTCACTTTTCATTACACATGAAATCTATCGAACCATACATACCTTCCTCCCTTTTTACAGATTTAATGAATCCTTTAACACAAAACTCATTGCCAACAGTGGCTGCACACATTGCAGCATGAAGTTTACCTAACACTTTTATTTTCTCACTAAGCCAAATCACTGACTTTGCAAGCTTGGGCTGAGCCCAAAGGCCTTGCTCCATACTTTGAGGGCAATTACTATAGGAAACTTAAACTTTAAAGACAAACAATGAAAATCATCAATGAATGCAGAGGAACTTCTATACAATGGTGGGCTGCTCCAGACCAATGAAATGCCCCCAGCTACTCCACCAACTTGTCTGCCTTGCACCTCTAATTTTTTCCTCTATTGCACATTACTGTGAATATGTGAAGTTGTCAACATGAAGGTGAAAATGAAGGCACTAATAAAATCACACAGATGCTTAAAGTCACAAAATCTAAATGTGTCAATGTTGCAGATCTGGAATGAGAATTCTGGCTTGGTCATTATCTATATGACAATAGGTCAGTTTTTTGACCTCTCGGGGTACCAGTTTCTTCATCTCAAACAGCTATTATAGTGAATGCAATGATAGATCAAGAATCAGGAAGACCTGAGTTCAAGTCTACTCCCAGATGCCAACTAACTCTGTGATCTTAAACAAGTCACTAAACCTGTTTGCCTCAGTTTCCTCATCTGTAAAATGAAAATAACATCTCAGGATTATTGTGAAGATTGAGATGATATTTGTATCGCATAAGATCTTAAGATACAATATAAGTGCTAGTTAATAATAATAATAATAAATGCGATGGTTGGACTAGATTTTTTCTATCCTTTCTGGCTCTAAATCTATGACCTTTTGATCTGATCCAACTACGTACAATTCTCCCACCCCTATCTGAGAAGCATCTGAAATGATCTGCCTGAGTTCACAAAGTGAGATTTTCATGAAAAGCACTGTTGATCTTTGTGGATAGCTTATATATTGGAATGGAGACAAAATTATTCAAAGACTATCATTTGATCTACCCACAGAGTTTTTAATTAACTGTAATCACCAGAAATGTCCCCAGTCTTTATAACCTGGGAGGCTAATTTAAAGAATCACACTGTCAAAATTTTAAAGAAAAATCACATATTTTAAAAACCCACCCATTCAGGAATCACCATAATTCAATCTCTTTGAACAGCCTTCTGCTCCCCTTCTTCTTCTTCTTCTTAGCCCTTGACTCTAGTTGCTTTCTGAATGAGGATGATATTGGGCTTGGGACAGATGAGCAGATACCTGACATACACTTAATAGAATCACATTGAGTCTTGAATGACTCTCAGATTCTATTCAGTCAGTAGCCTCTTCGAGCTCACTCAATGCTATCCTAATGGTCTAAAAGTGAATGGAGCTAAAAATAAATGGACATTTTACTCTCTCCTCAGAGTAGGACCTAGGATCAGGATCATTCTATGTTAAATTACTCATTAGAAAAATTTCTGATAGAGTGCTCTGCTTTAACACTGAACATATCCTGACAAATCCCACAGAAAACTTGAAAAATGTGTGCTTTCTATCATAATGATTATTATTCAGATAACACCAGCTGTGTGCCCATTAAACCAAGAGACTGCTTTTCCACATACCACCAAATACCAGCATTCAATCATGAAAGGAAAGCAAATCTCCATGGGCTTCTCCCACATGCTTTACATCAGTAGCAATCTGCACATTTGTATGCACATGGAAAATATGAATAAAAATCTGGGAATGTTTTCCAGATGAAAGCTCTTAGGCATCTTTGTTAGTGGGGCAAACATGCCCTGGTATTGAATGGTATCACTCAATTTGAACACACATCTTGGGAGGGAAGGGAAACATTCCTCTTTTATGCAAACACCCTGATTGAAAGATGATCCCAGAGACATGGAGGGAGATTCCATGAGTGACACACAGACCAGAGATAGAACTTCCCTTGAATTAAGATGGAACCAAGTTTTGAAATGGAACCAGACTCTCTTTAACTGAACTCTCACTAATGGAAAAACCAGTGAAATTCCAAGAGAAGAAACACTGTATTCCTTACAACAGAAAAGGGGGAGACTAAGACAACGGATTGTTGTAAGAATTGTCACAAATAATGTTTATATAAGGTGTTTTTGTGTCACTGTTTTTCTTTGTCACAAGAGCAGGTTCATTCTGAAAGAGTAGTTAAATGATGAAAATATAGAAACAAAAGGTGCCATCTCTCTCTCTCTCTCTCTCTCTCTCTCTCTCTCTCTCTCTCTCTCTCTCTTCCTCCCTTCCTTCCTCCCTCCATTCCTATCTATCTCCCTCCCTCCCTCTCTCCCTTCCTATCTATCTATCTAGATATTTATATCTCTCTCTGTATGTATATCTCCTTTTCATTATTACACTTAAATGCTGCTTAAACCTTTCTCTACCTTCAAAATTCTAAGCATTCTAAAATCTTATCCACAGTATCACAGGGTTCAGAATGGGCTTGCTTAACAATGACCTAGCCTTTTAATAACAAGGAATAAATCAGTAATAGAATTAAAGAGAGGAAGATGTATGATTCTTACAGAAAAGCATATGACTGTAAGACAATGAATGGAATGGAATTTAATTTGCCACAAAAAATAAAAAAAAATGCATTCAAGGAAATGTGGAGAAATGTCTATGAACCGATGTAAAGTGAGCAATGAGTGAAATCAACAATGAGTGGAAATAACTCTAGAAAATCTTGGGCTTCTAGCCATTAGAATGGAAATTCCTTGAGGGAGGCACTTGCATTTTGATCTTTTTATCTCTAGTTCTTAGAAAAGTGCCCTGGCACATAGTAGGGGCTTATAGTTACTGTCAGTCAGTTAATAGGTATTCATTAAGTACCTAATAGGTTATGTGTCAGATACTGGGCCAAGTGTTGAAGACACAACAAAAGAGAAAATAAAAAACAACAAAACAGTCCCTACAATTAAGGAGTTCAGTCTATTGGAGAGACAGCTACAGAACACTATGTATTGATTAGTCAAAGCAACAACCACATATGTCTTCAAGAGAGTGATGATGAAAAATATCTTCTTTCTCTTAGCAGAGAGATTATAGATTTGAGAGGGGGTAGAAGCAGACATGCATGCTCAGGCTTGGCTCATATATTATGTTTTGTTTGATTCTACATAAGCATTATAAGGAAGGGCTTATAGGGCATTATAAGTCCTATAAGGAAGGGCTTCTACAAGGGGAAGAAACTGGGAGGAGTGGGTGGGTGGAGATTGATATACATATATATGTATACAAGTACACACACACATATATGCATTTATATATTTTGTATCAATAAAACATTTATATATATATATATATATATATACACATATATATGCATTAATAAAACATTTAAAAAAGTGGTTAAAAGAACCAGGGAAAAGAAGTAGAGAAGGAGACACAGATAAAGAAGTTTATTACTATCCTGTAGGTTCTTAAGAGCAGATACTGGGTTTTGCCTCCCTCCCCCCTTTAAGATCTCCAGTAATTAGTATGATGTTTGGCACATAGTAGGGGTTAGTAAATGTTTATTGATTAATATTTACGTACATAGATATGGCATTTCTTGATGTTATATATGTATATCTCTTGATATATGTTTATATATAGTATAAACAAATATTTCTTAGATTAGATGAAAAATATTACTAGAGAGTTATAGAGAGCTAACTTCTGAGCCAAGAAGATCTGGATATAATTCTTTTCCTTGACACATATTAGCTGGGTCAATGGGTGAATTATTCAACATCTCAGGGCTTCAAGCAATTTTCTAAAACTATAAGTTATCAATAACAGTATAAAACATATGCAAATACCATAACTTTGTAAATATTGCACAATAATGTAAATACAATAACTTAAGAATTTTAATTGACACAATCAATAACTATACATGATCCCACAGGACTGATGCTGAAGAGATGATGGATTCTGGATCAAATGAAATATATAATTTTGGGACATGAACAAAATCAGTGTTTGATTATTTGTAACAAAGTTTTTCTTATTTTCTCTCTCAATGGACAGATTGGAGTGAGGGAAAAATTATTTTTGCTAACCAAAAATTAAATTTAGTTAAAAGTAAATGAAAGTATATGTTGCAGAGAAGGCAGTAGTAGCCTGTGTTAGTAGGAGTTTCCTATCAAGGAGTGTCCTAGAACATAGAGATCATATGATCAATTTTTATCCCTATATATATCACTAGGGACTAAGTAGATTCTGGTAGAATTCTTTTCTCTATTCTTCATATATCAACATGTCTGTCATCGTTAATGATTATGCTATTTACCACAAAAAAGAAAAAAAAATAAATGTGATTGAAATCCACAGACAGGCATGCCAATTGAAAAACAAATGACACTCCCCTAAATTCTCAAATGAAACAAAATGAAGATAAATTCTTCCCTAATTTGGGTTTCTGGAAGAAAAGGAGGGAAGGAAAGAAGGAGAAAAGAAAGGAAGGAAGGGAAGAAGGAAGAAAGGAAGGGAGGGAGGGAAGGAAGAAAAAAGGCAGGCAGGAAGGAAGAAAGAAAAAGATACAGAAAGGGAAGAAGAAAGGAAGGAAGGAAGAAAGAAAAGAGGGAAGGAAGGAAGGGAAAGAGGGGGGAGGAAAGGAGGGAAGGAAGGAGGAAAAAAGATGGGAAGGAAGAAAGGGAAGGAAGGAAAAAATAAAGGAAGGAAGAGAGGGAGGGAAGGAGGAAAGGAAGGAAGGAAGGAAAGAAGAAAGGCAGGGAGGGAATGAGGAAGGGAGAAAGGAGGGAAGAACAGGCATTATGTTAAATGCTTCACAAATATGATCTCATTTGATCCTCACAGCACTCCTAGAAAGGAAGTACTATTATTATCCCCATTTTACAGGTAAAAAGAGATGGAATGATTTGCCCTGAGAATCAAATCTAGGTCTTCTGATCTTCAATCTGATCCTTCTTCCCACGGCCTCTCCTTCTCAAATAAGAATATTGCACAAGAAATCAGCAATACCCACCTTCATGCTCAGAGTATAAATAGCAACCTGAATGATTAATTTTCTATTTATTCTTCCCTGCTATAGTGACATGAAAAAATGAAGAGAAGGAGGCATATAGAAAGAGCATCTGTATTATGTATATGTGAATATTTTTATAAATATATGGATGTATATATATATATATGTGTGTGTGTGTGTGTGTGTGTGTGTGTGTGTGTGTAGATATGCAACTATGGAGAGGTGTCAATGTGTGTGTCTCTACAGATATTTATACTAATACAGATATAGATCTATTCCCCAAGGGCAATTTGCAATCCCAGAAACTGTCTGGGACCACTGAGACTTGTTCAAAGCAATCCACATTTTCCATTTCAGACAAAGCTCGAAACCAATCCTCCTGACTCCAAGTCTGGCCCTTAATCGACAACTTCATGGTGTCCTTAAAGCTGTTATAAGCAGTCACATCTTATCATAAACATTTATTATTTGAAGGAAATTACTGTTTTATGCTATGTCTCAAGTCCATATACATTGCACCTGCTCCTTGAGAGCAAGGACTGTATTGTTAAACAAATAATAATGATCCCCTTTCTACCCAGCACAGTACTTGGTTCATAGGTCTAATGAAGTCTAGAATGATTATCTCTTTACACAGTGTATATATTAAGATGCACTGTCCATGGATGAGTGCACATATACGCAATATACTACGCTGATTTCATGATGGTGCGCTAGCCCGGGTTCTGGACAAGGGACAGTGCTCTGGAGAGAATGAGGTTCTGTGCTTGCTCCCACACTTTTTAGCATGATCTTTTCAGCCACATTGTCAAATGTGAGGGCAAACATGGAATCAAGGGCAGCTACTGTACTGATGGCAAAGTCTTCAGATTAAAAAGGCTCCAAGCCAAAACTAAAGTGGAGGGAGTGTTGGTGTATGATTTTTCATTGCATATGATTGAGCATTCATTGCAGCCTTCGAGGCTGAGATGCAAGAAGCATAGATCATTTCTCTGCTGTTTGTGCTAATTTTGGCCTAACAATTAACACCAAGACAACACAGGTACTCCATCAGTCAGCACCATACCATCCATATGGAGAAAGTCTGCTTACAGCAAATGGTGAAGTTTTGAATGCTGTGGAGATATTCACTTATTATATATTTACATATATAAAATATAATATATTTATATCACATTTGGTAGAATTCACATACCTTGGCAGTCGACTCTCCAGAGATGCCCACATTGATAATGAGATTGATGCCCACATTGCCAGAGCTAGCTCTGGCGCTGAAGGAAAGTATGGAAGAGGAGAGGTTTTGGACCCAAACTGAAGATCTACAGAGCTGTTGTGCTGATTGATCTCATTGCTGTTTGCCTGTGAAACCTAGACAGGCTACCCGTGCCAGGCCAGGAAATGGGATCACTTCCATTTGAATAGTCTGAGGAAGATTCTGAAGATCTGAGATTCTTTCTGGAAATTGCCCAGTGTTCTAATTCTACTGCAGAGAGCATAACTCCATTGGGCTAGCCACATTGTTCAAATGTCACATGGATGCTTGTCAAAAAGACTATTTTATGGAGAATTCACACAGGGCAAATGCTCACAAGGCATCAGAAAAAGTGGTAGGAGGACACTCTCAAGGTCTCTCAAGAATTTTAGATTATTTGACATGGGAGATAGGATCACCCAACATGGCGTGCCCTTATCAGAGAAGGTACTGCTCTCCATGAGCAAAGCAGAATGGAATTAGCCCAAAGGAATATAAGATGTGCAGAATTAGAGAGTTCACCCCAATGTTCATTGGGACTGTTTGTGTCCAACCTGTGGAAGAGCATTCTGAGCTCATATTGGTCTGATCGACCACAGTCGCACACGTGGTAACTTGACTTGAACATAGCAATGTCATTTTGGTGTTCTTAGAGTGAACAGCAGCCAACTAACTAACCAATATGTATATATGTGTTTATACATATAATAGCAAGCATTTACTTACTATGCATCAGGCACTGAGGAACACAATCACCATCAGACAGTTCCTGCCCTCAGAGAGTTTACATTTTATTTCTTTCTAATGGTGATAGAAATGGATGTTTGAAAGCCTAATGAGAAAACATATAAAGTGGAATCTCACCTCTGCCACTTACTCCTAAGTGATCCTGGAGAAGTCCCTTAAAATCCCTAGCCCTCCATTTCTTTATCAGTAAAATGAGAGAACTGGACTTAAAAGCCTTGAGGTCCTCCCTAGTTTTAAGTCATGATTCCTGAGTACACATAGGAGGGTACAGAAAATCAAAATAAGTAGACAAATGTAAGGTAATTGAGGAGAATGACATCAGCAACGGGAAGAACATAAATGGCTTCTTGTAGGAGCTTGTGTTTTAGTGGGTCTCAATGGAAAAGAGATTCTATGAGGCAGATGGATGGAGCATGTTCTAAGGGGGAAGAATACTGCAGGGACCAGGGAAAGTCTATGCAGAAGAATGAATGTGGGAGGTGTGCTATGTGTAAAGAACCAAGAGAAGAGCAAAGTGAAGGAGGGAAGTTCACGTGTGATGAGATTTAAGAGAGGGGTTGGGATTATTCTGTTTGTCCAAGATAAAAAAAATTATCCAAATGAGGGATTTGATATTTATTCCTTGAGGCAATGGTGACACAGTGAAGAGAGTTCCAAGCCCCGAGTCAGCAAGACTCACCCTCATGAGTTCAAATTGGCTCTCAGACACATACTAGCTGTGTGACTCTAGGAAAGTCACTTAATTTCATTTGCCTTAGTTTCCTCATCTCTAAAATAAGATGGAAAAGGCAAAGGCAAACCACTGTGGCATCTATGCCAAGAAAACACAAAGGATCAGACATGAATATAATGACTCAACAACAACTCAAAAGTTGAGTTATAGAGTGAGTTGATTAGATATAGGCTTAAAGAAAATTACTCTAACAGATGTATGTAGATAGGATTGAATTAAAGAGAGAGATTTGATAGAGAGAGCCCAAGAAGTTACCATTACTAGAGCAGATGAGATGTATTATTTGTGTGAACTGTGTGAAGGAGATACATTCAAGGCATATTAAGGAAATCAAAATGGTGACATTTGGCAATGGAGTGGATATGTGGAACAAAGGAAGGAATCAAGAATAATGCTGAGCTCACAAAATTGATGGAGTGGAAGAATGCCCCTGTCAGAAATGGGTAAGTTTGTCATAGGGGAAGGGTAAGAGGAAAAGATAATGAATTGTGTCTTGGATGTGTTGGGTTTGAGATGTCTCCAGGAGATCTATTCTGAAAAATGCAATAGACCATAACTGCAGCTCATGAAAGAGATCAGCGTATCTTTCTCACTACCATCACACCAGGAGCTCTTCAAGGGCAGGGACTGATTTTTGCATTTATCTGGCACTTAATAAATGCTTACTAACTGATCACAGGATATATATCTAGACATATGTGAATGGGTTTTCACACACATAAATACAAATTCAAATGTATATATGTATATATAAACACACATACACACACACATATATATGTTTCACAAATAACACTAACCTAGAGACACAAAAAGGTGCAAACATCTGTTTGGATGGAGTGATGGACACAGAATCCACTATACCATACAATTCAATGCTCTCCACCCTCTTACCTCACAAGGGTGTAACAGCCTACCTACCATAACTTACTGGAAGCAGAGCAGACCTCACAGTTGAGAATGTAAGTATCTAACCTAATGCAAGATTAAAAGGCTGCTTTAATCTAAAATCAGCTTTAATCTGAGAGCAATTCAAATTCTATTGTAGAAAGCACAATGCCACTGGGCCGGCCACACTGTTTGAATGTCAAACATATGCTTGCCAAAAAGACTATTTTTTGGAGAATTCACACAGGGCAAGTGCCCCTGTGTGGGTCAGAAAAAGCATAGAAGGACGCTCTAGAGTCTCTCTTAAGAACTTTAGAATTGATTGTATGACCTGGGAGACACTGGCACAGTACTGCCCAACATGGCATGCCCTCATCAGAGAAGGGGCTGTGCTCTGTGAGCAAAGTAAAATTGAATCATCTTAGAAATTAGATGCAGTTACAGTTAGAGAAGGCACTCCAAAAGTTCACATAAACTTTTTATGGCCAGCCTGTGACAGAGCATTTCCATTTTAAGCTCTGATCAGTCCCAGTCAGATACATTGCAATGACTGTAACTTGACTAACATAGTGATGTCTTTTTGGTTCTCTTGGCAATCATCCAACCAGAAGGCTACTTTAATTTGGGACCAATCTATTTTTTGGGAGAAAATAGAATATAATCTCTCTTCCTAATGGTAATAGAAAAGGATGTTTGAAAGCCCACCATGGCCAAATTCATCTAAAGTCTTTGGCTTATCTTCCATCTTGTGAACATTTACAGTGATTCCTCTTTCTATAATACCTTGAAGTTTTCATCACTTTATAAATTAAAATACAAAAAAAAAAAAACCCTCTCATCTGTACAGGTATAATAACTGATGGATTCAAAATGGCAACCCTTAGGAATGAGAAAAAATTCTACATACCTTTAGATTTATCCTTATTTGACCTTCTCAGGCTTCCAACACTGAAAGGTGACTGGACTTTAAAAGTCCTACATTTGCATGTCTATAAAAAGATCTAGTCTCCTTTTATCTGCTTCAATAAAACTCAATAGACACTTACTGCCTTGGGCCACTCCAAATGTATATACAATTTTGGATAGATTTCCTATCTAAATTTCCTAGGCTGTAGTTATAAAAGTATTTTCATTTCCCAGAAGTGGAATAATACTGTTGGGTACAAAGTTGGTGGTGGGGGAGAAGCAGGGCCACCTGCATCCGTGTGTGTGTGTGTGTGTGTGTGTGTGCTCATGCACATGTATGGAAATGAATTTTCCCCTGCTTTGGTATGCTGTTAATAGAGAGCTATATCACAAGAAACTACAGTCTCTCAAGAATTGAATATGACCATCAGCCTAGGAGCAATGGAAAGCACCTGGTAAGTATGAGTAGGCTGTGATATATAAAAATCAGGAAATGACAAAGGAGAAGGAATAATAATCATGATAATAGCTTCTATTTATATGGTGCTTTAAGGCTTGCTAAGTGCTTTTTATATGTTATCTTATTTGATTTTATTCTCATAACAACCCTCAAAAATATATTTTGAAAAAGAAGATAGTCATGTGGCAAGAGAAAAGAAAACCATTGTAACATGATGATAATTAAGATAGTATTACTACATAGCACCTTAAGGTTTGCAAAACACTTTAGAAATATTATCTCGTTTGGTTCTTTCAATAGAACTGCTATTGTCTCCATTTTACAGATAAGGAAACTGAGGCAGGCAGAGGCTATCTGGCATGTCTAGGATTTCAGCGCTAAGAAGTACCCAAGGTAGGATTTGAATTCAGACCTTCCAGATTTCCGGACATCTCGTACAATCTATAAATTCTACTGGTATCCGTACAAAGTAAAGGGAAAGTGAGGAAGGGCCCCCAAAGCACAGGATGAAGTCCCCTTGATAAACTTACAAGAGGGAATGAATAAAAATTGTACAGGATGGGCAGGCAGGGATGGGATATATTCTACTTTACTGTAGAAATACTGATGCTGAAGAGAACATTGGACTCTTGGGGGGTATTTGGGAGATAGCAGAGCATCACTGAGGGTTCCATGTGAGAGGGAGGGCTGGTTAGGCAAGTCTCACCTCTGATATAGACTGGCTGTGGCCAGCACAGCTTCTCAGGGTCCCCACATTACCCTGTCAGACTTTAGGTTGCTATTCTGCTGAGGAGATGCCAGCCTAGAAGGTCCATGTGTGCGTAAAATTATGTTCATTTGGACCAAAACAGAAGCTAAAAAGTGGCTGTGCATCTGTTTGAGACAAGCAACCGCCTGCAGTTACACCTGCAGGAAGAGGAGAATACACATTGTTTGGGGAAGAAAGCACCACAAGGTTTCCTGGATCAGAGGATTTCCACAAATAGGAAACTACGGATAATTCCACACTGATGGAATGATGCACCAAGCCCAATGTCCTCCCTTCTCTCCTTGGGCACAAAGGTTCAGAGATGCTTAACTTCCTGTAATGTCTGGGGAAGCCTGTGGCTCCCTTCTCAGAATTTTAGTTATCACATTTAAATAAAATACAAAACATTTCACAGGAAACCAGTTATAGTAAGATAAAGTTATTTCTCTATCTAAGCAGATATACACACATATGTGTCTGTATATATAAATATATACATTTATGCTTATATAGACATGATTAAAGAACTCTATATCACATGTATAATATACACAAATAATATATATTAGTAATTAAAGAGCTCTGAATTTATATCACATCCCTATAGATGAAGGGAGGGAGAGAGGGAAGGAAAAAAGATTGAAAAGAAAGAGAGGGGGAGGGAGGAAAGGAGGGATTAAAGAGGAAAGAAGAGACAAAGATAAAGAAGGAAAGAAGGAGAGGGGAAGAAGGAAGGAAGGATAGAGGAGGGAAGCAGGAGGGGGAAACTCTTATATAAACTTAGAGTATATATTGATGTATATTCATATACATATACATATATACATAGACTTACACATGTATACATATATACATTGCTTCTTGGAAAAGGGGTCAATAATTGTGCCATGCTAAATGCTATGCTAACATGGGTCATAACAAGGCAAACAGTGGATATGGTTGAACCTTGAATGAAACTTGATATATAATTTCTGTAATCATCATAATTGCTCATAGGCTTTAAATTACCTCTCTATAAATTGTACATACACTTCATTGGAGAGGTAGTATGGGATAGGACTCGGAGACAAGATGACCTTATCTGAGTCCCATCAACCAAGGAAACAGACGTTGCAGAATAACCATTAATATGAATTAACAGAGGAAGTTTCCACACTGGGAGCTCTCTAGACAACTGCAATCAGACACCTGGCCAAAGAGTTCTCATCCCCAAAGTCCTCCACATTAATTATTGCTTAATATTTTTATCTGCCTTACCTCACACCATTCTTCTACCCCCTTGGTAAGTTTGTCGAGGGCAGGGATTCTCTTATGTTTGTCTCTGTGTGCCCTGTGCCTTGTACAGTACTTATGTACCTCTTCAAATTCATTTGCTGTTACTTATGCTTATTAGGGCTGACTGTATACTAATAAGACTAATAGCCACCAATGCATGCAATCACTTTTTATTAATCGACAACATGTAATTATAGAAGATACTTAAGTGTTCATTAACTTGTTGAATTGAACTATGTTGTGATATTTGCTGTCCCCTAGAATTTTTCTAATTTACGCTGAATATTTAACATTTAAGTAGTGCATCAAGGATGCCATTAGAAGGAAGAAAATCTCACCTAGTCCTATTGAGAGCAACACTTAAGATGAATCATTGAAAAATCTCTTGGTGTTAGCAAGTGGTGATGGGAGGGAGGGACACTGCTGGGTCACAGAGGAGCCAAAGACCAAAAAGAACCCTGGAAGATCACTTAATAAAGCCCATCTCTAAGTCTTTATGTAAAAAATGGGCCAACAATACAAACGGTTGAGCAATAGAATTGAAAAGATTAGACAATTGTTTGTCATCTGAGTATCTATGGTTCAAAAATACTGCATTCCATTAGAATCCTCTTAAAGGGAGGCTCTAACTATACAATTTCCACCCTGTTCTGTGGTTCATACATGTACCATTTAAGGATAGAAAATCTCATTTCTCCAATTTTACTCATTTTCCCCTAATACAGCCTTATACTTATTAAGCAAGCAAATGCCTACCTCCCTGCCCCCCAGGAAACAATATATAGATTCACTGTCAGCATCATGGGGCTTCCCATCTTTTATTGCCTTCGTCTTCATAATAAGTGCCCCTCCAATGGAAAGGAAGTTCCTGTAGGAGGGGATCCCCCAATGAATGAGCGGATTAAATTGTGGAGAGCAAAATGAAAATCAAAGCAGAAAAAAAAATCCAGTCTGCTTGAAGAAAATATTTGCAGCCAACATGACAAAAGTGGAATCTATATTTCCTAACAGCTGTGAATCAAAACATGAATAACTGAAATTAACTGCACTGGGTTGGAGAACAGATGTGCACACAGATAGTACTTGAGTTCTTTTGTTTTTAGTTGTCCATGCAAAATCACCCAAGAAAGTTATTTCCCAAATCTTCTCACCTTGTTTGTTCTTATTGTCCTTGATTTTCCATCAAACTATTAGAAGCTTGGAAATAAAAAAAAATAGACACAATGAGGTTTCAAGACTGCTGCTTTTGTTTTTTTTTTTGAAAGAAGGGGATTCAGAGAGCTGCCAATCTCAAATGAGAAGCCCTGCCTAAGCAGATGGGTTTTGACACCTTTGGTATGATTTTAAATGCAAATATGACAATTTATGCTCACGCACAAGCTCTTCTGTCTCAAAACCTTTTTTTGGATGTTAATTTTTTTTTTTTTTTAAATTTTGTTCTCTGAACTCAGCTCTTCCTCTTTTAGCAATTAAGTCAATAGGGATCCCATTACGGTAACAGTGATATAATTGCTATATTTTAATCCAATAGTTTTATGTAATTTTAAATCATTACTGAAAAGTGTATGGAATATAAAACATAAAACAGAAGCTATCAGCCACTAAAACCCTGAGTTGTCCAACTTTCATCTGTGTGTGTGTGTGTGTGTGTGTGAAATCTGATTTTATTAAAAATTAATTACATGAGAAACTTCTGTTGTGGAGTGGGGTAGTGAAGTAATAGCCATGCTGCCTCACTGAAATCAGAAACCACCAGTAGTTCAGGTGAAGGGAATGTTGCACCTGGTGGTTTCTACCAAGAAAAAACTAGAGTATATGGAAGGTTTTCTAACAGGAGGGATTCATTACCAAAACTGAGAAAATGAAAGGGAAGACAAGATGGAATAAGCAACAGTAGAAAATAGGATGCATAAGCTATGATCCAATTGGGGGGTCGGTCTTCCTTCCTTCCTTCCTTCCTTCCTTCCTTCCTTCCTTCCTTCCTTCCTTCCTTCCTTCCTTCCTTCCTTCCTTCCTTCCTTCCTTCCTTCCTTCCTTCCTTCCTCCCTCCCTCCCTCCCTTTCTTCCTTCCTTCCTTCTTTCTTTCCTTCCTTCTTTTCTTCCTTCCTTCCTTTCTTTTTTCCATCTTTTCTTTCTCTACCCCCTTTCCCTGCCTCTATCTTTTCTTATTTTTCTCCCTTTCCTTTTTTCTTTTATCTTTCCATCTAGCCAGAAAGCACCCTAACTACTCAGCATGACCCCACTGCTGCATAGCCCCAAAGCTCCAACTTGCCCATTTTCCAACCAGAGCTAGTTCTCTCTCCTTTTGATAGTCCAATGGTTCCCTGTTCCCAGGAATTCACCCAACTGATGCCATTTAGCATGGAAAACTGATTGATTTTAGTCCTACTGCAAAACAGAATTTCTAAATTCAGGCTCAGCCTCCCCAGTGGCAGACTCTATAGATGTGTGTTACCATTCCCAGCTGTGAGCATATTTCTGTGCTCAATGAATGGATCAAAACATCATCAAAAGATGTGACTTCTTCTCCTTCTAACATTTCTTGAGATAAACATATGTAATTCATGAAGTGCCAAAAGGTAATCAATATTATTCAAAGCCCACAGACCCCAAAGAATTCATAGAGACCCAAACACGTTTAAAATGTGATTTCTCATTTGTCCCTGGTAAAGTTAGGCTGCATGTCCCACTCAAGTCCATCTTGATGAAAACTGTGGTGTAATCTAACTGATTCAGAATCTCTGAAATCAAGAGGTACAAGGGTAGAGGTAGAGGAGGACAGAAGTGGATAGAAGGGAGCGACAGTCATCACTGATGTTATGTTAGGCAGTTTCCTGAAATATAAACAATCTTCCCCTTAGTTAGTTATGAGAATTGAGCTACTAGAGTATGGTCAAAGGTTCTTCAGGAATTGGTCTATTGATCTTACCAGGGTCAGGAGAGACACATCCACTAGGCCAGGAATTGAAGGAGTGGATCCTAAGGTGACTCTCACTGCAGAGACTCCATTTAATCAGGGTAGGCAGAGATGGAGTTAATTTGGTTCTTGGGAGTTCATCCTCTGTTGCATCCATATATCCCCGCATCCATACATTCCTATATAAATAGGCTCATTATAAGTAGATTGTTGCAAGCTAAGCATGACTTACCACCCAGAATGGTCTGACGTAGTCAAAGTCCAACCCTGTCCAAGATTCCAAACATTTCTGCTGGCAAATCCTACTATGAACTAGGAATTCAAAGATTTCCCCAAGTTCCATAATGAAATTCTCCAAATTATTCAAAAGGGCCTAACTTTCTATTATTACCAGTGGCATTATCCATTGTAGGATGAGCCCTAGTACATGAGAAACCACAAATACAACTTTTTGGCTTATTTGATGAGAAATGTGTAGAGTCAGATTCAGAAACCCAATTTCATCTGATCCAGGGCCCATGAAAATTCCAATTGGCTAGAAAATCTTTATAGTGGCCAGAATCAGTTGGCCTGAAAACAGGAAATATATTCCAGTAGCAGTGGAAGCCAATCTTTTTTTTCCCATGGTAGAGGCCAGCTGTGATAAAGGTTGGCATCTTTCATTAAAAGAGGCTAAAATGGGCCTGAGGACTCAGTATTGTAAGGCTATATTCAATGGTGGAAATGGGGAGACAGGTCATGGAGGCGGTACAAGATATTGTAGATCAGCAGGTAGGTGACCACAGCTGGCCATCCTGGGCTCAGAGGTTACCAACCAATCAAACAGGGAAAGTATCATGGTCCTGCATTAAACCAATATCCATCTGGAGGGAAGAAAAAAAATAAAGAACTGTGTGCAAAGAACTCTGATTTCTAGGAAACAAGACCAAGAAACAGGAGTCAAGGATTTGAAGCAAGAAAGAAAAAGATGAGAAGCTGGATCCAAGAAATATTATGTTTCCTTGATTCCTAAAGCTGGGGGTTTTCTTGAAAATCTCCAGGTTTGCTCTTTAGGGGACCAGTTCAAGTTAGAGGTTCTGAGACCGCTTAACATGTCAAATGTCCCACTTCTCATTGGTGATATCACTACCAGTGGGATGTGGGAGGACAAAAAATGTCTTATCATTATCATAATAAAAATGATCTCATGTTAGGGATGAGACTGGTGATTTCATTGCATTAAGGAAATCTTTGGTGATGAAATTTCCTCTAAGAATCTTCTATGTAACTCATAGGATTCGGGAGTTGCCAAAAAGTTAAATGACTTGTTAACAGTCACACAGCCAGTATGGATCTGAGACAGGATGTGAATTTAGGTCTTTCTGGCTTTGAGACCAACTCTCTGTCAATAATAATAATAATAATAATAATAATTAATAACAAATTAATAAGGAGAAGAAATAACATTTATAGAGTTCCTTAAGTATTAACAAAGCACTTTACATATCATTTAACCCTCATAACAACCATATGAGGTAGGCACAGTTATTATTCTCATTTAACTCATGGAGAAACTGAATTTGGAGAGCTTAAGTGAGTTAGTCAATAAGTATTCGAAGTGGTATTTGAATTTACCTCTCTCATACTCCTATATGTTACCTCAATATACTTCTATATAGAATATAGTATATATATATATATATATATATATAGTATATATGTACACACACATACATGTACATATATACATATATGCACACACACACACACACACACACACACACACATATATATATATATAGTATGGCATGGTATGGTATGATATGGTATGGTGTGGTATGGTATAGTATAATATATACTTCTATAGACTATATCAATGAGCTCCCTATTTTTAGATCTCCCACAGCACCTAATACATTGCCTCAGTTACCAGGGCTATAACCGACATTTGTGACATCAAACTGGAAATCGTTCCTTTCCTCCTTCCCCAGCCTCCTGGCACATTAGTGCTTTTGTGACAATTTCTTCAGTCCCTCGATCCAGTGAATGCTCCAGTGGCCCGGCCAGCTGGAGAAGCTCTCAGTTCCTCATCCTTCCCTAGCAAGGCACAAACAGACTCTTTGGTGGGGGAGAACGTCTCCCTTTCTCATCTCCATTTTCCCTCCATCGCTGTGACACCACCTGCTGCCCAGAGCCTCTGTAGAAACCCTGTTTCCATCCTGAAAATGCCACTGGTTATTCTGAGCCGCAACCCGCAGGCTTCAAGAGGGTCGAGTTGGGGAGAGCGTGGCTTGTTTCACGTCCTTGGCAGGTCAGCGAACATGACTTAATTTGATGTGACAGCTCAGGCTGGAAGGATGCTATGGCACACTCTCCACATTCAAATTGGATAAGTGCGGCCATCAACCAATTGCTGGACAGCAACAGGGCAGCAGACGGGCACTGCCAGTGTCAAATTACCATCCAGGAGCTGGGCATGCAGCATTCTAGAATAATTCTTGAAAAAAAGTAATTAATCATCATTTAGAGAAGCCCTTTGTGAAGTGCGTTGACTATTTTTGAGTTATAAGCAGATATTTTCTTGCGATATTTGAATATTTTGTTTATATACCTGAATTCACATATTACTGGAAGCTTTGCTTATGATGCAACACATAAATGTGAAAAAACGAGAATGTGACTGTGAAATAAATGAGGACAAGCAACACAGAAGGAATATAAAGAAGCCAACTGTCAATTTTACTACAGGCATTTATTAAGCACTTACTGTATGCCAGGTACTACACCAAATGCACACACACACACACACACACACACACACACACACACACAGGATAAATTGAAGGTAAACTCAGAGATAAAATATTAAATAGGACTGGGAAAGGTTTCTTATGGAAAGCAGAATTGAGCTGAGACTAAAAAGACAGGGAAAGAATTCCTGACATGGAAGGCAACTGATATAAATGCCCAGAGCTGGCAGATGGAGAATCATGTTCAAGGAATGGCAATGAGGTCAGTGTCTCTGAATCACAGAAAAGACAGATGGGAATGATATGGAGGAAAACTGGAAGGGCAGGAAGGAGTCAGATGATGGAAGATTGTAAAAGCCAAACAGAAGATTTCATGTTGCTCCTGGAGGCTGTGGGAACCATTGGAGTTTACTAAAAAGGGGCTGCCATGGTCAGACCTGTACTTTAAGAAGATCATTTTGGGAGATGAATGAAAGATGGATTGCAGTGGGGAGAGATTTGAGGCAGGCAGACCACCAATGGTTTCTGTAATAGTCCAGGGGTGAGGCGATGAGGGTGTGCACCAGGGAGGAGATAGCGTCAGAGGGGGTGTGATTGTGAGATGTGGCAAAGGATAAATTGACAGGTCTTGGCGCCATATTGGATATGAGAGAGGATGTGAGAGGGGACATTTAGGATGAAACTTAGGTTACAAGGCTGGATGGCCGGGATGAGGATGGCACTCTCAAGAGTAATAGAGAAGTTAATTTAAGATGTTTACAAAACATCCAGTTTGAGAACTATAATAGGCAGTTGGAGACACAAAATGGAAGGTCAAGTGAGAGGTTGGGGCTTGATAAATAGATCAGAGGATCATGTGCAGAGAAAAGGTAATTGAATCTGTGAGAGTGGATAAGATTGCCAAACAAAATAAAATAGAGGGAACAGAGAAGAAAGCTTGGGACTGAGCCTTGAAGGACACCCATAGTTTCTATGGTTTGGAAACAAGATTATTTCTTCTGTTATTTCATTCTTTGACCTCCTATACTTGGAGGAGAAGTAAGTTTTCAAAAGCTCAGATCCCTAAGTACAAACTAAGCAAATCTAGAATATCTGCATTGTGTTTAATTTTTATGGTTATTTACAATCCTGACACATAAGAGTGAAAGTCCTAGTGCATACAAATATATGTTTAATGTATACACATGTGAAGAGGAAGCCTGATAAGTCAATAAGATATGGAGCTCAGAATCAGAAAGATGTGGTATCTCTAATCTAACATCCAATGGCAGCTAGATGGTGCAGTGGATAGAGCACAGGCCCTGGAGAAAGGACCTGAGTTCAAATCTGACCATGGACACTTAATACTTACTAGCTATATGAGCCCAGACAAGCCAAATAACTCCAATTATCTCTCAAAAAAAAAAAGAAACATTAATATGTATCAGCTATGTGACCATCAATAAATAAGCATATATTAAATGCCTACTATTTGCAAATAATATGCATACAGAATCACGAAAGAAAAAGTTAAGCAGCTTACAATATATCAGAAGAAATATGTTATTTATCACAAATTTATACTAAATACATATTTATTTAATAAGAGTTACTATACATTTATATTAATATATGTGTATATGCATATGTGTATATATACAATGGAGACATTGGGTTTATTTTATTGCAATGGTATAAATTATAAGTACGTGTATATATGTGTATTTATATTATTCATTTTAAGATATCTCCATTTGAAACCTCCCTTTAATATTATTTGCTTCAGAATGAAATGTAGTGTAAGCTAAGTCAACTTTGAGCCCCCTTCAAAAGGCTTTAGTTGCCAAGGTAGCAATAAGCTCTCATTTCGAGGTAGGTTTATCTGTTGGGAAATATTATCATATAAACCCAAGGGCAACTTTCTTTTAAGCTAAATAACATTTGGACAATGTGGTATTTTACTTCATCTCAATCCAAACAAATTAAAAATCATCTCATCTAGGTAGTTTCCAATCTACAGGCTGGATCCCCTTCCAGGGGACTCCACAGTCCAAGTCACACTATTTCCAGTCCTGTGGCTTAGCACACTGGAATTGTGGGTTAGGATTCCCAAGCTATGTTGTGAGTATGGAGCAGGATTTAGAAAAAAAGGCAGAAGAACACAGCCTGATTTCAACTTTGCCACTAACTGTGTAACTTGGCCCAGTCACTTAATGATTCTGGGCTCCCAGAAATCATTTAAGAGTATCCTTTAGAGAAAAGTGACCCTTTCTGTATCTGTGGAGGAGGTTTCCACATTGCAATTCCACATGCAAATTAGATCATATAGAATGAAATAAAACATTGTGTATTGGGTATTTATATAGTATTTTTAAGATTACCAGGTACTTTATATTATTTCATTTAATCCTTACAACTGAACTAAGAGGTAAGTTATTTGGTGGTATAATGGAACTAGGTCTAGAGTCAATCAGATGAATTAGTTTGAATCTTTAGCTCCACCAGTCACTAATGGTGTGATCTTGTGGGCTTTGTTTTGGTCATTTATAAAATGAAGGGGATGGACTAAACAATCTCTAAGGATGCTTGAATTCTAGGTTTATAATTTTATGGTGGTAATGACCCCTTTGGACTCTACCACCTTATGAAGCTTAAACTTGCTAACTCCCTCCTGGGAACAATACAAAACACTATTGTACCTTAGGAACAATGATAATAGATGTTCTAAAAAACAAGGCACAGAAACAAGGGCAAGAAATTAATTTGCCCATGTTTCAAACGAGACTGCAGAGTAGAATCTGGCTCCAGGGCTGGGTAAGATATCATCTTTCATCTCCCATCACCAACCTTTGGTATGAAGCAAAAAAGAGAGAAGAAAATCAAAGTAACAGATTTAATACAATTGAAACTGCTTTTTAGTAGTTCTCTTGATAGGAGAGTCATTTCCCAAAATTGAGGATGGCTCTCGTAGTATCTCTTTGATGTAAAAGGAAGATGAAATGAGAAGAAGCATGACACATTTTCTTTCTCTTGAATCAACTTACCAAACCATCATATTAGAGCCAAAAATGATAGCCCTGCCTGAGGGAAGGGGAATATATTCACTCTCAGTGTTTCCTTGTCCCCAGATCAGCAGTGACTCCTGGGAGTTGTCCAAAAACCTGCATATTCCTCTTTCCAGCCACAAAGGCAGGTGCTCTCCATGGTCCTATGAATCCTAACAGTCCTTCCAGCTCAAACAGGCTTGAGGCTATTGGTTATAAGAGAGATAACTATCTCTTAGAGACAGTAATGAGAAATGAGATAGTGAATTTTAGTCCTTCAGGAATCAATTGCATTTACCAGATAAGTCCAGAAATACATCTCTCCCATAAAAATCAGTCCAATATTCACATCAAATATGGCATCTTCAACCTGCGTCATTTATTGATCCCAAGAGATCCACTTTATTAAACTACCAACATGTGGCAAAAGAGGAAGAACTGTGTGTTGAAGGCTTAGAGGAGGGGTTGGTTTCCAATTTGATAGTCCATGATAATTTCCACAGATACTTATTACATGGCTAAGAATTCTAAGATTCAAGGCCAAGGCAGAGAGAAGTTCACTCTTCTCCTAGCAACTCCTTCTCAGAGGCAAGCCTAGAGCTGTTCTCTCCTGACTCATCATTCACCCCTAGTGCTGGAACTGGTTTGATATTTTTTTTAGATCAATCAAAGGATGTGACTACCTCAGCCGATTCAAAACACACTTGTCGTGTGACATCACTTCAGCACATCCAATGCCTTTCAAGGATTTTTGGCACTTAGTCTAAAGTCTTTAATTGATGGTCCTGTTAGGATATCAAAGCATAGCATCTTGTTGGCTTTAAGTAGTGATTGATGGACTCAATAACCCCCCCATCTTTGTAAAAAATGACAATGATTAAGCAAGGAACTTAGAGATACACAGACAAAACCTAAAACCATCATTACCTTTAAGAAGTTTAAATTTTATTGAAGGAGTGTGGGGAGAAAGTGACTATTGTTGTTGTTTGTCCTTAGTTCTACAAGAGGACCAATACATTAGGAAGGTGACAAGACTTGCAGGTGAGTTGGGTTTAAGTGAGGCAGGGTGGTACAAAGTCAGCAGCCTCACTCTGTCCTATCGAGCCATCTGGGTCCAGTGACCAGATATAGATCAGGGTCACTGGAGAAAGTCTTAGATGCAGTGGGAGATCTTGAAATTTGTCAAGCTAAGGTCTTTCCCAGGTCCCAGTTTGTCTGAGACATCACCTATTCCGTGAATAAGGCTAGGTAAGAAATGAAGCAAAATATGGTCTTGTTTACCTAGCCAAAAAAAAAAAAAAAAGTCAACCTGGGAGGGAAAGATTCTTAGCATTTCTGACCCAAAGAGAACAATTCCATTTATACTCACTCTGAGATATTGGGGCCCAACAATGACCAAGTGAAGCTTCATCAATCAATGAGAACCAGAATGATTTGGGTTAAGCCAGGGTCCTTAAGGAATGTACCCTGAAACTTTCAGACACCTTACAAGATTTCAGGGATCAAAATTTATATTCCTTTGGTCAGAGCACCCATAAGAAAGGCTTTGATATGTGGACATAGGTAGAGGAGGGAAAGGATGGAGTGGAAGGACAGAAGGATGAGACTGACTCCATCCCAGAGATGAGTAAATTCAATGTTTATTCAAATACAAAAACATCCCAAAAGAGAGAGTATGTTAATGACTGAGAGAGAAGGAGGGGATACCAAAGTTGGATTCAGAGGGAAGCTAGGAATTCTACAAAGCAGAGAAGAGAAAATATTCCAGGTATGGCAGTCTTAGCAAAGGTCTTTGGGAGATACTTTGCTATGTTCAGTAAACAGGTAGTGAGCCACTTTTGGCAACAAATATGCTAGATAATTACGCCATATGCCTTTAATATTGGATTCATAGGAACAACTGAATTCTACTTTAAAAAATTACCAAAATTATTGTTGTATCATTTCATGAAGTAGGAGGCCGCTTTCTTGGGCAAAGTCAAATCTTTATGTATTCACTTTCTATTCTTTACCCCGTCTTTTCAGGAAACCTCATCCTACACATTCAGATACTACTACTTTAAAAAAAAAAAACCCAAAAAAAAACATCCTCCCTTTACTGCTAGACAGTAGGACTTTTTTCTAATTGAGAACTAAATTATTTTCTATGCATGAAGCATTGAAATATAATGCCTGAGTTGGCAAAACCTTCCATTATATCTTGATAAAAAAAAATGGTCAGAGATGCAAATAAGCTGGTAGAATGCTTTTTTTTTTTTTTTTTTGACTGAGCCTAAATGCAAAGATTCCCAATCCGCCTACAAAGGGAACTGTTCTGGTCATGAAACATTACCTTCTCAGCATGCAGTATGCCCATCAGCAGAAAAGGAGTAAGAAAGAACCGACTAACTTTATTTATTACATTTGCAATGCCTACAAAGCCATTTACTTAATGGATGAGTATCATTAGCGGTCCAACCACAAAAATAAAGAATACAATGATGTGTTTCATAGGTTCATTAAAATAATATTTCACAGGAGTCATTAGAAAAAAAAGAGCTAAAGATCCAAGAGACAGTAAGTTGTCTGCAAATAAATGGAATGGAACCAACATGTTTTCAAGTAAGTTAAGAAACATGTTTACAAATATATTACATCCATTAAAAAGGAAAAGCACCAACTTCAAGATCACTAGGGAAACTATTACTCATGCAATTTGTTAAAATAAAAATAATACAATACTTGAATATTTGTGCTATTTTTGTGGACAAAAACTAACAATGGATATTGAAATATGAATATCTTTCAATGAAATCTAATGGATCCAAGGAGAACCCAAAGTGTATATACATATTATATACATGCACATCTATACATACATGTATATGTATATATTTATATATGTGCATATGTAGATATATTGTATAAGTATATGTGAAAATGGATATATGAAATATATAAATATGTGTGCATAAATCTCTCTATATACACAATTATATGTACAAATACATATATATACATATATATTATGGATTTATACACTAACACATATAGACAGACAGACACACACCCTTTTTTCTTAGAGGAAGAGAAATAGTCCAATTAAGTATTTCAGGGTAAATACTGAAGACCAAACTCTACTATCCCTTATAAAATAATCACTTCTTTCTAAAAGTGTGTATACCATGAAATCAAAAATAATTTGGACAATTCACTTGTTTTAATTACTTAAAATTGTCAAACCAACGCAAAGCCAAGACAGAAAAAAACATTGCTTTCTTTTTTTTTAGAGGAAAAGATGAATTCAAAAGATATGGTATATCAGTTACCTTATGCTTTCCAGTTCTCAATTGGGAATATTAGCAGATATTTCTCATATGATTGAGTGAACTCTTTGTCTTTACAAAACAAAACAAAACAAAACAAAATGTGGGCTGCTAATTGTTAGTCATTTGTCAAATGTTTCAAGATTAGCATTTATACCTTAAAGGAAGATGATTATGGATCCAAGGAATTTTATTAGTAGACTGGACCTTGGAGATCATCTAGTTTAACTTTATCTTTGAAGAGTTAACTAAAACCCAGAGAGGCTTGCTGACTTGTCTAATGACTAAGTTGGTTGTCTCCAAGTCTCCTATCATTAGGCAACACTACTTCTCATGAAGATTCTTTGCTTATAAAGTATATTGGTGCCATCTTTATGGGGTTTTAAAACAGAATGGTTCAGCTCAGCTTTCCTGAGATCACAGAAAGATTGTGGCTAAAATGAGAAATTTCTTGAAACCAAAGCAGTTTGGGGATTCAGCTGATTCATTTGGCAGTTCTTTCTCTGATTAAGTATATAATACATGCAAGAAAACAAAAGGCCCATGAACTAGAGTAAATATCTATCTCTAAATCAATATAGATGATCAAAAATTTCAAATCCAGCCTTAGGCACTTACTAGCTATGTGATTCTGGGCAAATCATTTTACCTTATTTGTCTCAGTGTCCTCATATGTAAAATGAGCTGGAAAAGGACTTGGTAAACTGTGCCATTATTTTTGTTAGAAAAGCCCCAAATGGGTCATGAAGAGTTGGACATGACTCAAAAAAAATTATTTGTATGTATATAGCATTTGCATAATTATAAATAAATTTGTAAAGTATAAATAAATAAATTTGTTTATTTATATGTATGGGTATACACACACACATATATACACACATTACACACATTTTTGTATATGTGTGTGTGTGTGTGTGTGTGTGTGTTGGGGTGGGGTTTCCATTCTGTTTTCCTTACTTTTCTGACTTCCCTTGAAGTCTAGAGGAGCTATGGTAGAAAAGGAGCAATGCCATCTGAATAAATGTAATCATCTTACGGCAAGATAAAGAATTCCAGTTTAGGAATTAGAGTTGAATCCTGGCTTTGTCATTGCGTGACTAGGAAAGTCAATTGACCTTTATAAGAATCTGTTATGTCAGTCATAAAAAAGAGCATATTAAATAGCATAAATGACCTATAATGGTTCTTCCAATTCTAGAGGCAAGAAACATAAATTTAAATTCAATATAACTCCAGGATGGGTCTATGTCTGAGTTTTTATTGGTATATGGAACTCTGAGATGAAAAATCTCCCTTAACCATTGCAGGTCAACTGTTTCTCTACCATTTTGCTTTGGAAGATTTCCAGGAACCCTAAAAAGCAAAGTGAAGGGCCAGGTACCCCACACATATACTTGAGAAAGGACTTGTTCTCAGGTTGTCCCGACTTACAAGTCAGTACCTCTCTGCAAGACACACAATTACACCTCAATTCTAGGAATTGTTTTCACTGACAAGAATGTTCTCATTCATATACTCACATATTTATATTTGAGATGAACTTTGGATATCATCTGGTCCAATTTTTTCATTTTACAGATGAGGAAACTGAATCTTAAGGAAGTCAAATTAACCAAGGCCATATGGGTAATAAGTGGAAGATTTAAGATCGAAAAACAACAACTTGGACCTGAAATTCATGGTCTTCTTCTTTCACCATCCTGCCTCTTGCTCCCCTTCTCTGTTCCATATTTAGTCCTCTACAGGAGAAGTAGTTATATAAAAATAAGTTATGGCCATCCTCAGTTACTATTCATTTGCCTATCCTTTCTCAGCTCTTTTCTGACTCTCATGTAGTATAATTGAAACAATCAATACAATCAGAGGAAGACACATTCCAGAAAACCAAAATGGTACCACATGATACTGAAGAAATGTGTGATCTTATTAAAGATTCCAAGTTTTCTGCAGCTCTTGATGATGAGGACTGAAGCTGTATGAAAGTTCTTTAGCTTCTTAATATAGAAGAATATGTGGATTTTATTTATGATTATATAGATGTGGACAACTAGGTGGCAGAATGGATAGAATGCTGGGCTTGATGTCAGGAAGATTCATCTTCAGAATTCAAATCAAGCCTCAGACACTTACTAGCTGTATGACTCTGGTAAAGTCACTTAACACTGCCTGCCTCAGTTTCCTCATCTGTAAAATGAGCGAGAAGGAAATGACACACAATTCCAATATGCTTGGAAACAAAGCCCTCCAAAGTGGATCATGAAGAACTGACTGTTTCTTAACAATGACATAAAGCAACAGTCTGACAATTGAGTCTATGAAGGTGTCTGGAAAAAAAAAAACACCCCCCCAAAACCCAAATGGTTTCATTCAAAGCCTGTAGCTATTTTAAATATTAATGACAAGAAAGGTTTCGGTTCTTATTCAATCAAAAACACCTAAATACTGACATAAATCTCAGTTAAGATATAGATTAATTCAATTAAGTTTCAAATTGTCAGAAGACTGAAGGGGCACCAAAGATTTAGATCTAATGTCTTACAATATTAATTATTCTTTACTGAATGTAAAGCAAAAGCATTAAAAGATCAGGTAATAAAGTATTTTTTAAGCCCCCACTTTTAATCTGGCTCTCCCTTCTGTGTTTTATGAACAATTATTCAATTTATTAAAATCATGTCATAACTAGAGAAGAAAGAACACTATCTTGGATTTGTCACCAACTACAAGAGTGGCTTACTCCCTGGCCCTCAGCAGACCTCCACCTCCTCACTTAGAACATGTAGGGTCAGACAGAAGCTGATTTAGATGGAGACTGAGAGGTTCCTTCTCTTTGGAACGTACCATATGTGGCTGGGTCTTCAAGAACGCCTGGCTCTGGGGAGCAGTTCAGAACAGGAACCTTCTTTCCCAACTTTGAGAGATGGGACACGGCAGGTGGGGAACCATTGTATATACTATCAGACATGGCGAATATGAGTCTTGCATTTTGCTGAATTACTTTTTTCTCTTTCTTTTCAAAATTATTTTCTTCTCAGGAGAGCTTGCTCTTTGGGCAGAGGAAGAGGGAAGGACACATTCAGGGAAAGCGATATCCAAAAAATCCCCAAACACACATACACACACACACGTGTATGTGTGTAATATATACTCCATGACTATGTCCATATGTATATGTAATATACACACACGTGAATATACAACTATAATTGAATAATACACAATCTATAATAAAATCTATAATACACATAAAAAATTGAAGCCCTGATATATATACACACATATATAGAAATGTATCACACACATAATATACATGTTAATATATGCACATGTAATATATATATTATCTATATTTGTATATGTTGAAAGCTCCATTTTTATCCCAAAGAACTCAGGATAAAATAAAGATCTCCATTGTAAGGAAAAGGACTCAGACTGCTTAATGCAGCATATGTTGTCAGATATGAGTGCCGTTTCAGTTGCTGGAATATTGTTTTCGTTTGGTTTATTATGCTTTTTATTTTACATTGTAATGTGTTTTGGAAGTACTCCTCATTTCTACCTGCACCCCTCCAGGGAGACTTTCTGAATAATAAAGTAAGAAAAGAATAAGCCAAACCAAGGTATGGGCTGGGTTTTTTGTTGTTGTTTATTTTTTCATTTTCTTGCTTAGCTGTTCTTGGTTATAAGGAAGGGATCCATGGCAGAACTGGGAAAGTCAAGGTATCCTAGGCTGAAATTGTTTAAGCTATAAAAAGCAGGCAATAAAACAAGTTTTTTGGTTTTTTTTTTTTTTTTAAATATGAAAGTCTGAACACTTGCAGATGGATAGAACTGTGTAGTATCTTTATATAAAGTTAATTATGTAATGTTAAGAGATTTTTTTTTTTTTTTTTTTTTTTACTTAGCAGGATCAAAATAAAACAACAGCTATATATTCGTTAAGGTGAATGGTTCCTAAAAGGTTTTAAAAAAATAAACCATGGTCTTCTCTGGCGACATAATAAATGGCATTTTAAACGTCAAAATTTGTCTTTGCATACATCTTCTCAGTTGAGCCCCTCAGAAAATTAAGGGGTTAACTTCTAGAAATATTATTCAATTCAATTCAAATGAAATCAATTCAAAAATTTTTAGCAACGACATTCTATGTGCCAGTCAACGAGCAGAGATCTAGGGATAACAAAGACATAAAAGACTCTCGAAGGGTGCCTGCCAACCCCATTTAACAGATGAGAAAACAGGCAGACAAGAGAAGCAATCTTATCATAGATACCCAGTTAGCAAAATGGTAAAGGCAGGATTCACAGTCCCACTTCTTCCAGAACACTTTCCAGTCCATTACCCTGAATAAGTTCTGCTAATTAGCCCCAAACTTGTAGTGCCTCAATTTATAAGGCTAACTTTTTTTTTTTTTTTTTTTTTTTTTATCCCACGAATCCATAGCTGTCACTGAGTTAGAAAGTTGCTGCTGTCATGGAGAAGGAAATTGTTTGTATGCTACAGATGGCTGTCCTTTTATAGGCCATCTTAATGACTTGTTCTTATCTAATCTGTCATCTGTTATTTGCTTGTCATTATGAACTTTTTTAGGTTTCATATCAATCAGTTGCCTCTGTTTACTAAACAGATGGCATTATGGAAAAAATGGAAAAGCCTGGAAATGACATTAAATTATAAAAATATTCAAAAGGCTAAACACTTTTTAGCATGTCAAAGATGAAATAAACAACTCTAAATTAGGAACAAGAAATGAGAGTAGAAACAGTGGAGGTATGACGAGTGGCAGCTTCATCTCCCCCAAAAGGCATTATTCAACTTAAAAAATGTTTTCAGATGTAGAAAAAGAAGGGTAGGGTTTGATGGATATGATTTTTTATCCTAAGTAGGTGTTTTTTCCCCCTTCATTTTTACCTGTGTTGGCCAATGGAAGCAGCCTCTGGCAACAAATTTAAATCATTGATGGAAATGCTATTCATATTGTAATTCCCAGGTGTGCCTCCTTTGTCTGTTGTAGCTAATCTATTTCCCAGAGTTTCTGTAATTACATAAACACCGCCATTTAGAGAAAATGGTTCCCTATCTTTGTTTGTCATCTTTAGGCCTCTTTTGTTTAATCACTGAGTTATTATCAAATAGACACCCAAATGCAAGAAGCATAACTATAAATCTAAATTGTCTACCTTAATGAGATTAGAGTTCAGAAAATAATAAATAACTATCTGCCAAGCCAAAGCCATGAGGTGCAGACTGTACAGTAGGTAAGGGATGGGTTATAAGAAACAGAATTGTACAAGAAAAGTATGCCAAGGCTCCATCTCTGTCTCTTTCTTGATAAATTTTAACGTTTAGTCTTAAGGCTGGTTCTGATACAAGTTTTGGAGTTGAGTTCCTCAGAAGACATATAAGTAGCCTGATGGCTCCATGGATAGAGCCCAGGATTTGGGCTCAGCTTCAAACCCTCAAATAGACTCAAACAAAAAGTGGTAAAGCTTTGTGACTCTGAGCAAGTCACTTAACCTATTTATTTCCTCATTGCACAAGAAGAATATTATAACAACCCCTAGCACCAAGGGTTGTTATAGGGATAATATGCACTAGATAATATTATATGAGATAATTGTAAAATACTTTGCCAACCTTGAAATGCTATGTTAACTCTAGCATATTTAGTATAACAAAAACTTCTCTGTAGAATATAATCTCCTTAAAGGAAGGTAGGAATTATTTCATTTTGTCAACCAACAATCACCTCCCAGACACCCATTTTGTGAGATACATACCACTTGTAATAATGAAGCATCCATCCCCTGTTCCTAAGGTACTCACATCTGCCTTAATAACAAATTGAAGGCAGCACAACATGGCGGAGTCTTGGCTCTTATGGCACCCAGATTGGAACACTCCCTCCCAAGACAGTTCAAAGGGATTTTTTCCCTTTTGTTTTTTAATATCCTCTTTTGGTTCTTTTTTTGCAAGCTGATTAGTGAGTCCTATTAAAACATAATAGCAGATATAATTTCTAGTGGTTCTTGACTCATTAAATAATCCAATTATCAACAAAAAGTTAAGATATCATTTGAGAAGCAACATTAGCAAATTCACAATAAGAGGAAAAAAAGTTCAAGCCAGTAGAAAGAATATCGGTTCTAGGGTCTGAAACCTGGGTTTAAATCCTACCTTCAGTGCACACTGTCAGTGTGACTTTGGGCAATCTCCATAAGCCTGTTTCCTCATCTGTAAAATGACAAGAGTTGGACGAGGTGACCTCTTTCAGGTCCTTTTTACTTCTTGCTCTATGATCAGCATTGAGATCAGATCTCTATGAAGCTAATTTTGAAGGATTTGACTAAAATCTGGATCTGTATCTTGCCACTGGACTCAGTTTCAGAGGAAAGAATTTGGTGGGGGTGACTTTGCCCAGCCCTCCCTTACTTAATTTCAATTTACTTGCAAGTCAAGGCATTACCTTCCTGATGTCATGATCCTTTTAGAGAACAAAGGACAAATAACAATAAAAGCAGTTTATTCAAAGAACATATAAATGTTTTGAACTTCAAGGCTGCTGGCAATTTTTACAAAAGAAAATCAAGCATCCTGTTAGTATTACATGCTTTATAGACCAAGATTTTCTAAAAGAACAGTATACATCCTGAAGATGAATCTGAGAGTGTGCTGACTTTTCTTAAAGTTGTCTATTTTGAGATATTTAAAAATAGTTATATTTTGAGCTAATGGTTTCCATTTCTGAATGGAAGCCTAATAATGCTTATGTCTTACTTATTTTATTAAGATGATGTTAATCTGGAACAAGGATGAACTTATATCTAGAAGACAAAAATATACTTTTTCCCCTTACTTGTGTGAGCTAATCACAGACCTTTGTAACTCTAAACTTTCTCAGGAAATGAAATCTCATTAAATCAGAACAATTAGGCAGAAAGCCAGTAAGAATTTTTTTTTTTTTTAAATATCTCAAGGATCCAGTATATGCTGGATAGGAAGACACCGAGAATGGGAATAAGTATGGTAACTAAGAATGAACAATTTCATTTTATTTAAACCTATCATTTTCAGACCAGATAAGTTTTTTCTTTGGTAACAAGATGGACTCCAGTGATATAGTTTGACAATGATGTCTTTGTCTCCCAGATTTGGTAAATAACTGCTCATGGGAGTGTGTATCGTAGAACTTGTAGACACTTTCTAATTGTGAATTTAGACTGCTAGTTTTCTTCATCATAGACTTAGATAACTGATCACATTCTGATTAGAATGAACATATAATTTAAACTCCTTTATCCAGAATCAAAAAGCTCCACTAGAGACTGCAACTATCAGCCTGTTCCTGGGCCATGACTAGGAAAGACCTTCCCACACTCAGATTTAAATATAGGAAAATGAGTCTTCCTGACTCCAGATCCAGCACCATCTAGTTAGGAAAATATGTAGTAATCATAATTGAATGTGAATGGGATGAATTCACCCATAAATTGGAAGTGGATAGCAGAATGATTTAGAAACCAGAATATAATAATATGTTGCTTATAAAAGACACACTTGAAACAGATACACAGAGAATTAAAATAAAGGGCTGGGATACATATGCTTCATTTGAAGGGGGAAAAAAGGCATATGTGGAGATCATGTCTCAGCCAAAGCCAAAGCCAAAGCAAAAGCAGACCTAATTAAATGAGATAATTGGAAAAACTACATTTTGCTAAAAGGTACAATAGACAATGAAGTAATATCAAAAAAAAATTACAGCAAGTTTCTATGATGAAGGTCCAATTTTTCAAATTTATGCTGAATATGCAATTAAGTCAAATTTATAAAAAAAGTAATCCCCTAATTTATAAATAATCCAATGATATGAATAGGCCGTTTTCAGAAGAAATCAAAGCTATCTGGAGCTATATGAAAAATGCTCTAAATTACTATTAATTAAAAACTTCAAAGGTACCACCTTGAACTTACCAGAAAGAACAAATGCTGGAGAGGGTGGAAGAAAATAGGTATACTAATAAACTGTTGTGAGAGTTGTGAACTGGTCAGACCACTCTAGAGAACAATTTGGAAGTATGCCCACAAAGGTATACTTTCTAATCCAGAAATACCACTAGTAGGACTATACTCCAAAAAGAACAAAGAAAAAGGAAAATAAATTATATGAACAACAATATTTATAAAAGTTCTTTTTTTGGTAGTGAAGAATTGGGGGTTGATGGGATGCTCATCAATTGAAAAATGGCTTATTGAGTTGTGACATGTGTATGATTGGGATGAAGTACTATTGTGCTATAAGAAATGACAAGAGGGGTAGTTTCTGGGAAAAAAAGCAAGATATATATGAACTGTCACAAAGTGAAGTGAGAACTAGGAGATCATTGTGCATAGTAATAACACCATTATAATGATCAATTGTAAAAGACTTGGTTACTTTGATTAATACGACAATACAAAACAATTCCAAGAGATTCATGACAAAAAATTTTTTATCTACTTCCAGAGAGAACTTATGAACTCTTGAGTGCAAATTAAAGACTAATTCTGTCATTTTCTTTCTTTTCTTAAGATATAGCTGATAGAGAAATATGTTTTGCTTGATTTCACATGTATAATTGATATCATTTTGCTTGTCTTCTCAGTGGGTAGGAAAAGGAGTGTAGGAAAAGGAGTGTTTGGAGAGAGGGAGAAAAACTGTAGCTCAATTAAAAAAAAAAGTAAATAAATAATGAATTAAAAAAGAAAAAAAAAGTGGAGAGGCCTGCATCTAGTGGTGATGATCTCTCCCTCATTATAAATCCTCAAGCAGAGACTGGATAATCATTTGTTCTCTGTGATGTAGAAGGGATTCTTGTCTTAGTTTGAGGTGGACTAGGTGGAATACAAAAGATTTTCAACTTTTGATGTTTTGTGAAATGACATTTAAAAAAAATGATTATTTTATAAATAGCTGCATTCTGTCAGCGATGCTAGATTATGGTTAACAAACAGGTGAGAGGTAAAGACGAGTCTTACAGTCAGAAGGAGAAAAAATATGACCCTTTGATTCCAGAAGGCATCCTTTCTCTGCTACATCATCTTCAGATTTCTGCAGAGATGTGAATTATAAAAGGGAAAAAGTACTATTAATTATGAGTGTGTATAAAATGCCAAAATAAAAAGATGAGTACACATACATACACACATATACACAAGTGTGTAGAGAAAGATATATATATCTCTCTATATGTATAGATAGATAGATAGATAGATATAGACATCCTTTCCAAACTTAAGACTATAAGTGCTAGAACTAAAAAGGGAAAGAATTTGAAGTCTCAGGCAAAAGGGAAAATATAACATTTGTGAAATTGGAAATCATCATTCTTATCACAGCCTTTCTAGACTCCCATAAATAGTTAAGGACAGCATTGAGAATGAGTTCCTTTTGAGTGGCGTGATCCTTAATGTCACCTCTTACTTAGCTAACCTCACTTACTTCTATTCACTGGGAAGTTGAATTTGACAACCTCTCCCTTTTCCAACCTCCTACTTTTTTTTTTCTTTTTTTCTTTTTCTCCCCCTCGTTCTTAACATAAGTGAGACAGGTCATTTGAGGACCTCTCTATCCACCAGCTTAACCAGCTGGTAGAAAAAAAAGCATTGTTGATAAAGCTGTCACAAATCTGTGGGTGATTTCTAGGTTTCATAGAATGGAGTTAAGGACTTGTCTTTTTTTGTTGCTTATTCTGTCTCTTCCACCATCCCGCCACTTCAATCCATATACACACACAAAAGAAACAAATGCTTTTTCTGTTGTTCCCATCTTTACATCAATTAATCTCTATTACAACAAGTCTTATTCACATTGTCCACGACAAAATGATTACAATGTGGTTAGACAAAATAACAGAGTAAATGAAATATAAATGCTGCTGAGTTACTTTGTTCCTTCATCATAGATGAGTAAGGGTGAACACTTTACACTAACGAATGGTATTATTTGTCTTATAAACAAAGAACTGTTTGGAGGAGAAATCAGAATTAAGGGGAAAAAATGAAAGGCAGTCTGGCATGGGAAGAAATCATAGGATCATAGATTTATACCTAGAAAAGATTAGAGAATGATGACTAGAGCTGAGGGAGACCTCAGAAGTTACTTAATTTAACCTCTACATTTTACAGAAGGAAACTAGAATACTTATGTGACTTGCCCAAGATCACACAGGTACTAAATGGCAGTATTTGAATATAGATACTTGGCTTTCTATCTTCTAAATCTCTGCATAAAATCCTTTCATTGCAAATGTAAATTCTTCAAGGGGATATCTATATCTATGTATAATATATATATATATATATATATATATATATATATATATAAATGCATATATCTCTATCCATCTGTTTATCACCTATCTATGTATCTATCATCTCTCTCTCACCTATTTATCCCTTCTATTTGCCTGAATATCTTTCTTTCTTTCTTTCTTTCTTTCTTTCTTTCTATGCCATTTTACCTGTATTTCTCTAGCAACTAGCAAAGTGCCTTCCACAATAGTAAGTGATGGATGAATTCTCAAGTTCTAAGTAAAGGAAGATGAGGTCTGATGGCCAAAGGATCATAGAAATAGAGCTGGAAGGGATTCAAGAGATTCTGAAGCCCAATCCCTTCATTTTACAGATAAGTAAACTGAGGCCTACAGAAATAAAGTGTATTTCTAAAGGATATAAAGGCAGAAGTGGCAGATCTAGGCATTAATTCAGGTTTTTTTTCATCTTACTCCAAGTCCTATGGTTTTCCCATAGTGCCTCTGTTTCATTCACAGCCTCTGCCCCCAATTAAACAGTTGAAGACCTCCCAGAGTTCTAAATATCTAGAAGATTTAAACTTTTCATCAGTATCCTGGAAATGTCACAGGAAGAGCAATGAGTGTCAGCAGGATCTGCCTTGGGAGCCAAGAATATTCTTGAAAAGGAAAGTTATAGGATGAAAAGTAGCTTTATAAATCTACAGGGAACTTGGTAGAAAACTAAAAGGATTTCAAATAATCAAGAGATATAGGTTTACCCCTTTGCTACTTGAGCTAGATATTCTTGAACCCTCTTTCCCTGAAGTCCAAATAATTTCATGGGAAAGTATCTCACTGACATTTTAAAGGATGTTTGGTACCAATTCTTCATAGTATACCACCTTAGTAAAGAAAAGCAACTAAAAACAAATTAAATCAGCTGAATTGAACATTGATGAGGACTCCTGAACAATAGGATGAAAAAAAATAAACAAAATAAAAAAGACAATCCAAGCCCTTCAAAGGTTCCTAGAAACTGAGGAAGACAAATAGAAACCAACCTGTGAGGATTCTTTATGACAGGGCATATAAGATCTTGGGAGAGTAGCTACAGAATTTATTATATAAATATATTTCTAATATTTTAAAAATTCAGAATGGGAAACAAAGAACAAATTTGTTACCAACTTATAAGAATGCAATCTGAACTTTTTAACAGAAATTTTTGAGTTCATATGATAATCATCATCACTAGCATTCTTATGCTTATTCAAGGCTCACTAAGCACTTTACACATATCTCATTTTATCTTTATGATTTTGGGAAACATCTGTTGTAATTATCATCGCTTTATAGATGAAGAAATAGAAGTAGACAGGGGTCAATTGACAGCAAGGTCACACATCTAGTAAGTATCTGAGGCTGGATTTCAACTCGTATTCCTGATTCAAGGCCCTCTACTCATTGTGCCTCCTAAAAATCTCCTTATTGTTCTTTAGCATATATCAAAATGTTTGTTGATGACTAAGTTAAAAAGATAGAATTTTTTTTTTCTTTTTTGGTTTGAAGCTGTCTCTAAGCATTCTGTGGACCAGCCAAAAAGCCAAAAAGTTTCATACTAGGAGAAACATACTCTGGAATCCCAAGGGTTCTTAATTGGAGATCTGTGAATTCTCTGTTTTTAATTTAAAAAACTATAAATTCAAAAAGACTCCTTTGTGATCTATGTATTTGATTTTAAGCATTTAGAAACATTTGAGAAGTAAATAAACTTCACCAGACTGCCAAGGAGGATTCATGACACACGCTGAGAGACAGACACAGAGACAGACAGAGAGACAGATTTAGAGAGAAAGACAGGAACAGAGAGACAGAAAGACAGATGGAAAGATAGAAAGACAGAGACAGACCCCCACACACATAGAGACTGACAGATACATACACACACAGATAGAGGGAGTGACAGATAAAGAAGGAGAGGGAGGGAAGGAGAGAGAAACAGAGAAAGAAAGACAGAGAGAGACACACAGACAGACAGAGACAGCGACAGAAGAGAGAGAGACCCCCTCCCCCCCACAGAAACAGAGAGAGAGAGAGAGAGAGAGAGAGAGAGTAAGGAAGGGAGAGAGTCATACACAGACAGAGACTGAGACAGAGATAGAGAGAGAGGGGAAAGAAGGGAAGGAGGGAAGGAGGGAGAGAGGGGAAGAAAACAGATTTAGAACTCTCTAACATAGTGTTAAATTTGGAATTTCTTTCTAGCTTTACCACAATCACCTCAATTTAAAAAAAAAATGTAGAGGCTACCACCTGCCCTACCTACCTTGCCAGAAAATTAAATGAGATTATTGAAGGGGAAAATATGATTAAACATGAGGCATTATGGAAATAAAGGCATGGTCCTTTTCAGCTGTAATTCCCAAATAACTTTGTGCTTTTATTCAAGTTAGTTGCCATCATTGCATCTCAGTTTCCTCTTTGGATAAAAAAGGGATGGGTTTGGGTGAATTCTTAGGTTCCTTCCCATTATAGACCTATGATCTTACACAATAAGGAGTAGTTACTCCAATGGGCACTTAACAAAGTGAAGCTGTTACCTTGTCCCTCCTCCCCACTTCCTAACCCAATAATAAAATCAAGGTCAAGATCCTACTATGTCTATTCACGTTTTGGCCATGCACTGACCAAGTCTCCCTTCCATTCTGACTCTCACAGCCTGCTTTCTGGGAAGCTGAGAGACCATATGGACTCAACAATTCTTTAGCACAAATACATTCAAGCTTATGAAAACTGAGGCTGTCTGTTTTGTATCCCATGTTGAAAACTGTATAAATTCTCGGAGGGAGAAAAACATGACTTACTAAAAAATACATAACAAAACCTCTAGAAAATGGAAATTCTATTCTCATGGGTGCATTAGTTATTCCTATAGTTTTAAATGTTATCACAATTTACTTTTAAAAAAGAGGATCTTAAAACCACAGATGTATTATACATAAAAATAAAATAAACCTAGCCAAGCTTCCCCAAACAGCCTAATACCTTATTAAAATAATTCCCCCTTTCTTTTTCACTTTAGTACACTGGCCCACTCATCTGTTGCTCCTTTGTCATCTCACGTTCTCAGCCAGAGCTGCATTATGGCCAAGGAATCCTTTCTTTCTGTCTTGAGGATTCAGGAGGTCATTTCTTGCAGAGTGAAATGCCAAATGCTTGTGTGTAACCTTCCAAAGATTTAACACAGTTTTCTGCTCTTAAGATCTATTATTAAGTTACCAGGAGCTCAGCAAGGCAAGTGATAAGCTAGCCTTTTCAAATTATTTTACTTCTTGGATGTTTAGTTACTGCAGCTCGCTCTCGATCATTTTAACGGCTAACTTCTTCTGGTAGGAGAGGATGTGACAGTGAAATATGCCTGATCAACGGTTTAGTCCGGGAGGTATGCAACATTCATGGGATCTAATCCCACTGAAGAGATACTTAATTTTAATAAATAAATTGGCAAGCCCCATTTAATGTCCAAAGCACTTGGGTTCTAATTAGATAACATACCTGATCTGCAGCCGTGCTAGGCGCTTCCTCGTTTAGGCCTATTGCTTCTCCTGTTTATGCTTTCTAATACTACATCTATGATTTATTGTTGTGAGGACTTTTCTCCCACTTACACAGATTGTGACTTTTTCATGACTTCACACTCTATGTAATTCTTGTCTGTGTTTTCACATTAACTCTCCATACAAGATCAACTTACTACAACATTGCAGGTTTTTTTTTTTCTTTTTCTTTTAGTGTCTCAGGAGGCTATCCCTATTTTATTGTATTGTACTTTTTATTTCTTGGAATATGAATCCATTTTTATTAAGGCTCTCTTTTCAGGTGAGAGAGACACACATACAGAGACAAAGAGAGAAAGAGAGAGACAGACAGACACAGAGAGAGAGAGAAAGAGAGAAACAGAGAGAGAGATAAAGGGAGGGAGGGAAGGGAGACAGAGAAAGAGGGGAGGTGGGAGAGGGGAAGGGAGACAGAGAAAGAGAGGGGGGTGGGAGAGGGGAAGGGAGACAGAGAGAGACAGACAGAGACAGAGGGAGGCAGAGAGAAAAAGAGAGCAATTGAGACAAAGACAGAGGCAGAGAGAGAGAGAGAAAGAGACAGAGACACATTCACAGAGGCAAAGAGAGCAAAGACACAGAGAAAGACAGAGAGACAGAGAGAGAGAGAGAGAAACAGAGAGAGAGAGAGAGAAACAGAGAGAGAGAGAGAGAAAGAGAGAGAGAGAGAGAGAGAGAGAGAGAGAGAGAGAGGAAAGAGAGAAAGAGAAAGGAAAAGAGAGGAGAGGGAGAAGAAAAGGGAAAGGGAGAGGAAAAGGGGGGAAGGAGAGAGGGAGAGAGAGAGGGAGAAAGGGTGAAGGAGAGGGGGAGAAAGAGAAAGGAGAGGAAGAGAAAACAAGAACACTAGAAGGGACATTAAAGGTCATGTAGCCCTACACTCATTTTGTAGATGAGGAAATTGAGGGTCAGGTAAATAAAGTGACCTTCCCAGGTTTTCCAGGTAGTGGGTGGAAGAGTTTACTTTGCATCTATGCAGTATAACTCTAAATCTGTGACCTTTCCTACTGCTATAGATTTCACCTTTTGTTGGGGCTTTGTTAACAAAAAAACAGGAACATATGTTTCTTATCTGGAGTCTTTTCTTTATACTGCTCTACCTATAGTGCCTTCCAGGTGTGGTGGTGTAAGAGTTTGGCAAACATCTCAGGAAGCACGTGAGAGTTAAGCCATGTATATTAATTTCCTAGTAAAGAGATAAGAGATTTTACATGCAGAACGAAAAACATTTCTGGACATGATCAATGTGGAATTTTACTTTCTTTTTTTCTAAACAATGTATATTTCTAAAAAGGGTTTTGTCTTTCATTTATTTTCGCTGAAGGAGTGGGAGAGAGAGGGAGTGAGGAATTAGGTTCTAAAACAAGAAGAAAGGAACAGAATGAATGCCAAAAGGAATCACAGATAAGTAGGGCAGCTGTGAAAGTTACATGGTGAGTTTATTATATACTTGAAAAGAAAGTCAGGCTCTAGATAATAAGGATTCATAGTTTATGTACAAAGATCTCCTTCTGTTCTTCAAGGTATGGGGGAAATGCTCGTTTTATTTGGTGTTTGTTAAGTTCAGAATTTAAGAAAAAAAGGAAAACAACAAATGAAAAATTAAGACAAGAATATAGGCCAGGAACATTTCTTATTGGTGGTCACACTTGATCAATGATCATTGAGTTTTCGTTTAATAATGCATTTTTTTCCTTATCTTGTAATCTATTTTGAAGTAACAAAAGCTTTTGGTATTTTTATATATAACTATTTATTAATGTAAAGTTAGTTTTTATACATTCTATGATGTATAAGTGTATATATTTGCACGTGTGTGAATATATATATGGGTATATATGCATTTGCATGCATGTATATTTGCATATATGTATGTATACATTTATAGTTCAAGATTACATTGCCTTATACACATGCATATATGTATATCTACCCCCACATATATATGCGTGTATGTGTATGTTTGTGTACATACATAAATATATATATGTATATACATACACACACACACACACACACACACACACACACATATATATATAAAAGAACTAACAAGGAAGATCATAGAGGATAATGGAAGACATGAGCACTGTGGGACTTGGAAGCAATGAGGAACTCCAAAGAAGAACAAGAACGAAGGATATTGCCAAGGGATGGGCTGATGGAAGGAGAAGATGCATCGATCATCTGACATGGGAAAGAGATGATACTGCTACTAATGCCTTTGTGACATGAAGAGAAAGCGAGGGAGTCTCCAGAATATTTGGAAAAGAAGGATGACCAGCTGTTCAGTCAGTCCATCAAAGATCACTTATTAAGCACTATGTGACAGACATGGTACTAACACAAATACAAGCAAAAAAAGAGTCCTGCTCTTAATAAGCTTACATTGAAATGAATGAAAAGATCACCCATAAAAGGAAACTGAAAAAAAAGGGTGGTGGGCAGGGTAAAGATTCTGCATGATGACCATGATGGAGAAATTGATGGGCTAGGATGTGTCTTTGAACATATGCATTTTCAAGAGTTAGGGAAATATATAGAGGTCTTTAGATTTATTCTGTATAAACTTGTTTATCTTTTGGATCTCCTTCATTAGACTGACTGTGAGCTCATGACCACTATGGATTTTTTTCATTTGCTGTATTTTTATATCTTCAGTGGTAAACATAGATTCTTAAACATCTGTCTATTGATAATTAATTTCCATATTCCATTAACTATATATATTTGTGTGTATATATAATATCTATACATACAAACACATATATGTGTATATGTAAATTCTGTTGGTTAAATCCAGTCTACCTTTCATTCATTCTACAATCCAGCAAAAGGGGGTCTTCTGCTGTACCTCACAAACAAAAGCCTATTTTCTATTTAGCATAGGATGTCACCTTCTTATAGGAAGAAGCACATCTTCCTCAAAAGCAGTCTCCTACTTGAAGCCTTTCCCCACTGTCTACCATAAATATCTTGTATTAACTTTGCATAAAATTTATATCTACTTTTACAGTGCAAAGATACGGAATAAATTAATCTGGGCAGCATGGATTGTGACTCTTGGTTTGAAAATTTGCTAGATTTCTCAAATGATTGAACAAATCTACAATGTACCCAGAACTGAGCCTCTTGGAACTCCTTGGATGAGGAAAAGGGAGGAGGTGTTTCAGGATTGTGGGGATTGGATACTTACCTATTCTTTCTCTATTATTTCCATCAAATGATTCAAATCATAATAAGTGTGCCAAATAGTTCCTTTCTCCAAGCCCCCCAAAACACAACCTCAAAGACTTGCTATATTTTTAAAATTCTGAATTAGCAGATCATATGTGTACCTTGCAGCCTTGAGTATATTGAGATGCACTGTACTTTGGGGACTCAGGTTGAGTTTTGTTCTTCCTTCTCCTTTTCACTTGGCCTACATGGAGAATTGGGGAAAAGGATTGTGAATGATCCGGGGATAATTCTCTGCAATTAGTTTATCCTCATTAGCAGGAGATTCCTATCCAGGGCAATGAACTCAGCTCTCCCCTGACAGTGCTAAATGCTATTAGAACACTTTGGTTCTCATTATTAGTAGATCTGATTTCCTAATTTTATTTCATCAATTCTTTTCCATTAAACCAGGTACTTTCCCTGCCTCTGCATTCTGCTCCCAAGTGAGTAACTTCAATTATCCAGGGCTTCTTACTCAATCAACAGCAAATTCCCTAGGATGAAAGAAGAAGAAATGTCAATAGTTCCTAAACCTCACTTCATAGATTGTTTCCGGAAAGCAGTACAAGTTAACTCCCATTTCCATGAACTGACCAGGGAATCCAAATGTTTTCAATGTAGTAGTATTTACCTATAATGAGTAAATTGCTGAAAGTCAGAGTAGCACCATGGGCAGCATATTGGAATCGGGAAAAAGTCTCGCCTCTGACATGTATTAGCTTTTAGCTTTGTGATTCTGGAGAAATCCTTCAACTTCTCCTGCTTCTGATACATCTCAAAGATGATTACTCCTCCTTTCTCTTCTCTCCACTCTTGCTCTGTCCTCTCTTTTTCCTCCCTCTATCCTTCTTCTCCCCTCCTCCACCTCTTCCAAATAGTATTGGTGGTGGCAGTAGTAACAACAACAATAACTAGCATTTATATAGTACCTTAAGGTTCCAAAGCAAACTAAGATGGAGAAGTTGATGGGCAAATAGATTTGAGCATATGCATTTTAAATAACTGGGAAAACATATAGAGGTCTTTAGATTTATTCTGTACATACTTATTTATATCTTTTAGATATCCTTCAGTAGACTGTAAGCTCATGGCCATTCTTACAACAACCCTGGAAGGTAGGTACCATTATTACTCTCATTTTAAAGAGGAGGAAACTGAGGCAGATTGAAATCTAAAAAAATAACTATTCACATAGCACATGGGACCAGATCTGAATTCAGATCTTCCTGATTCCAGCTCTCTGTTAGCTGCCCCTACCTGGCCAAATGACAGATGATATAGTGATGAATATGTGTAGAAAGAGCTAACAACACTAGTAGTTCTCTACACTAATTGATTAAATAGCACATTCAGACTCAAGGAGGGAAAAAAAAATTGGATTCCAGAAAAGCATTTAATTAAGCATGATGTCTGGCATATAGTAGGTGCTTAATGGTTACTGTCTGCCTATCTAAATCTCTAATTTTAGTAGATAAGATTAAGACAAGTAGAATATAGCCAAAAAAATAAAAACAAACCAAACAAGGTAGTTGGAAATCATTTGAACTTTCTGAAACTAGATCCTATAAACATATTCCTGGCATCTCTGAAAAAACATAACAGAGGCAGATAGAGAAATAGAGAATAATCTCATTTTGTATGTATGTGCATATATATCTATTGATTGAGTGACTGTGGTTTAATGGACATGGAAAGGAATATTTGTTCTTTTAGATAACCATTAATATTAAATATTACTTAAATATTAAACTGCACTCTTAATAAATCAACTGTTTGCTCCATGAGGACACAGACTATTTTGCTCTTGTCTTTGTATCACCAGCACCTGGCACATCATAGACATTTAATAAATGCTTGTTGGTTGATGGATTGATATGTCAGTGAGATCACAGACCCTCAGAATATAGATATCTTTTCACAAAACTCTTTATGGCTTCTTTCTTTTTTTAATATTGAACCATCATAATTTACAAAAAAAGTTTTCTTTCCATAAGCCCTAGAGTCACCTTAGGATTTATGTCACTGAAGATTCTGTAAATCTTAAGGATCAACTCAACTCACATTCAGTCTGTTTTCTTACTCAAGCAGAATGATTTTTGATTTGGGAAGGAAAGAATAAAAATGGTAAATGGGAAGTCAAATCCTGAGGTCAGAGAGGAGATGGTGAAAGAACATTTAGTGGTCTGCAAGGAATTCAAGTTGCTAACTTTGGATGAAGTACAATCTTAGGTAGTAGAAGAAGCGACAGATATGACCACCGAAACGCTGACAAATCTTAGAGACTAAAAATGATATTATGTTATAGAAGTGCAAATAAAAGAGAGCGAGAATTAGAGAGAGAGTGAGAATTAGAGAGAGAGAGAAAGAAAGAGAGAGAGAGAGAGAAAGAGAGAGAGAGATATGAAGGGAGAGAGGGAGGAAGAAAGGGAGGGATGGAGGAGAAAAAAAGAAAGGAAGGGAGGAAGAAAAAAAGAAAGAGGAAAGGAAAGGAAAGGATATAGAAATCAGACTAATACAGTAGATTTGTCTTCCTCTGTTCTTGGCAAAAAAAAAAATAAATTAAATATATATATGTGTGTGTGTGTGTATTAAAGGGTTAATTTTATAAGCATTTAGAAAGTGAGAAATGATTACTAAAAGCCAGCCTGGCTTTATCAAGAATGAAATAAGTCAGACTAATCTTATTTAATTTTTCCATGATAAAGTAGACTGCTATAAAAGTGTGCATCTCAATTCCAGGAAAAACTAAATCTCTAATGATTTTCTGATGCACAAGATGAGATATAAAATAAATGATGGTTCAGAACTAGGTGAACGATCAGAAGTAAGGAATAGGTCAATATCAGCAGAAAGGGGAGATTTCTAGTGGAGTGACTCTAATGCTAGTCAATGTCTTTATCAATGACTTAGGTGAAGGTGTGCCTGTAAATTTTGCAGACGACATGAAATTTGTAGTAATAGATAATAAGATGACATTGTCAAAGTCCAGAATCTCAATATGTTAGAGTAATAGTTCAATTTTAGTGAAATGAAATAGAGATGCATGTGATGTTCTACACATGGATCTAAAACAATTTCACAAAAAATATAATGGAGAGACGTGGTTAGGTGATAGTTTGTTTGAAAAAGATCTGGAAGTTTTGAGGGACAAAAATAAGTTCAATAAAAGGGAACAATGTAGCATGGTAGTCAAGGAAGTAGAGGTTGCATCAAGAAAGAGTGGCTAGGACTATGGGAATCTTGGATTTCCCTAGCCAAACAGATCATGAATTTTGTTCCTTATGTTTTGAAATCTATTTCAGTAGGATATAAAAGTCATACTGATGACTTAATTTAATCACTTAAATAATGAAAAAAGGGACCATTCTTTTGTTCTGATCAGATCACTCTATAATACTGGATTCCATCTGTCCCTCTCCCTCTTTTTTTCTGTCTTTCTCCCCTCAGTCCTAATTTCACTAATTGTAATGATAATAATACTGACCACACCGAGTTGTTGTGAACAAGGTACTCTATGTACCCTAAAGAATTATATATATGTGAGTTGTTATTATTATTGCTTTTACTAATAATATTAATGATGATTTTATTATAGATCACATTCAGAATTGTCACCAGCAATTTTTACCACTGCACTAGAGTTTGCCAAACATGACCAAGGTCAGTTATACAAAACAAGTTGTCAAATGAACTTTTAATATAAATTCAATTGGGGGTAAAGGGAGCCTGAGTCATAGGGACATAGTATGGTTGCTTCAAAGGCAGGTGGAATAGAGATCACCACATGATAAGGTAGCTTCACATTTCAACTAATTAAAATCTTTTTTTTTTTTTTTAACCAATTTAAATCTTTTTTGGGTATCTGGATCTCCAGTTCTTGGCACAATGCCTGCCACATCGTAAAAACTTTATAAATATTTATTGGCTAACTTGGTGCTATTCCCTAAGTTTTAAGTTGTAGAGTAGGTGCTAAGCTAAATTGGTAGAGAGAGTTTCCATACTGGGAGTTCCATCTAGCAATAAAAATACATATCCTGTCCAAAACAAACTAACAAAGCACTTAATGCTAGGCTTAATTAGTTTTTGCATTGAAATAGTTTAAGCACTGTCAGTGTCCTTTCAATTCTAGCACCCTGGGACTAAGCCCAATCTCCTTTACCTTAACTATTTCTCTCAAATTTATCAATTTATCTTCTGTCAAATTTATTAAAACAAATACAATTTCATTCTCCACAAAATCAGTATTTTTCTTAGTTGCTCCTTTCCAAAGGATGAACAAAACTCCAAGCATCCTTTTTACCCTGTAGCTCTGAGACAGGACTGAAAATAGGTCTCATGGCCCATAATCCTTACCAAATAAGCATGTAATGTATGTATACTGAAAGTACACTATGCTTAGAATGAGGCTTAACTTGGCTTATTTTGTAAACCCACAATAAACAAATCTTTTCTTTTTAAATCTGATGCCTTGGTTTAGATTCTTTTGTGTTAGAATAAACATGCATGTTTGCAATTCAGTCTAATCATTTAAATGGCCAGGATAGGTGAGTAACAATAAGAGTTTCTTTAGAAAGCAGACCCGAACATGAACGGTATTTAAGTACACAGGCTATGTGTGTAAGCAGAATGGAGCAAGGCTTAAATCTGCTTCATCCCTAAGCCACAGAAAAAAATCATTCAGTACTTACAATGTCAGACAAAGAGAGAAGGAGGCATTTGGGAAATCCCTTCACTGTCCTAACAAGCAGAAATACTTGCTGTAGGAAATAGTTTACTAGACACACACAACAATTTGGTGCTTGGGGTGCATGTCAAGGAGTTTGACTTCATTTGACATGGGGATCCCCAGATATGGAAAACCCCCTTCAGCAATGTACAGATGATTAACTCAAAGACAGTTTGCATGGTAGACAATACACTGGAATTGGGAGCCAGGAAGACACAGGTTATCTCACCTCAGAGATATCTCACCTTAGCCTCTCTGTGCCTCAGTTTCCTAATCTGTAAAATATGTGTGTATGTGTGATTAGATAGTCTATAAGGTACATTCTAGCTCAAAATCTACACTCCTATAAACTCATCTATCACTTAAAGTGTTGCCAAGATACTGAGAGGTTAAGTCTCTTATTTATGACCATATAGCTAATATATGTAAAGAGACATTAATGACTTTATGACTCCCAAGATGGCCTTCTTTCCACTGTGCCATATTTATTCACTTTATAGCAATGTCTACTAATGATGTATTACAGGAAGAATCAATAATATCTCTTATACTTATCTGACATATTTCTGGACAGATATTTGTCTTTAAAATATTTTCATTAATTACTTTATTTTTTCTGGTTATACATGTATATTAACTGTTAAATAAACATTCCTTTATGAATCATGTTGGGAGAGAAAAAATCTGAACAAAAGGGAAAACCCACGAGAGAGAAAAAAAACAGAAAAAAAAAGTCAAAATAGCATGTGTTGATTTACATTCAATCACCATACTGGTGATGCAGATGGCATTTTCTATCCAAAATTTATTGGTTTTGCCTTGGATCACTGAAGTTCTGAGAAAAACCAAGTCTTTCATAGTCTTTCCAGGCCTTTCTAAAATTACCTTTTTCATCATTTTTTTAATAGAACAAAAATAATCCATTACCTTCATATACCACAACTTATTCATCCATTCCCCAAGTGATGGGCATCTATTGATTTTCCAATTCTTTGCTACCACAAAAAGAGGTGCTACAAACATTTTTGCACATACCATGGACAGATATTTAAATCAAAGCATAATTGATTAATATTGGTTAAAGCTTCTTCTTTCCCTATTCCCCATCAAGCTCCTTTTATTTTCCAAAGTATAATGTGTGAAAGAACAAAAGGTCAAGGGTATCAAGGGAATCAATAAAATAATACAAAAGAAGGTAGCCTAGCAATATCAGATCTCAAACTATATTATAAAGCAGTTAACATCAAAACTATCTGGTGGTGGTTAAGAAATAGAGTGGTTAATCAGTGAAATAGACTTGATACACAAGCTAGAGTAGTCAATGATCATAATAATCTAGTGTTTGCTATACTCAAAGACCCCAACTTTTGGGATAAAAACTTACTATTTGACAATAATTGCTTAGAAAACTGAAAAGCAGGATACAAACTAGGTGTGTATACACCATGTATCAAGAGAAAGTCAAAATGGGTACATGATTTAGATATAAATCAAATCAGAAGAGCAAAGAGGAGTTCCATCAGATCCATGAGGAGGGGAACAACTCATGACCAAACATCAGATAGAGAGCATTATGAAATGCAAAAGAGATGATTTCAATTATATCACACTTAAAAATTTTGTACAAAGTCCGTGCAATCAAGATTAGAAGGGAAGGAGAAACGTGAAAAACAATCTTTAAAGCAAGAATCTGTGATAAAAGCCTCATTTTTCAAATATATAGAGAACACAGTCAAATTTATAAGAATACAAACCATTCTCCAATTGATAAATGGTCAAAGGATATGAACAGGCAGTTTTCAGAAGAAGAAATCAAAGCTATTTATAAGGTATATGAAGAAATGCTCTAAGGCACTTTTAATTAGAGAAATGCAAATTAAAATAACTCTGAGAAACCACCTCACACCTACCAGAATGGCTAATATGACAAAAAATGAAACTGATAAATGTTGGAAAGGCTGTGAGAAAATTGGGACACTAATGTACCGGTGGTGGGGTTGTGAATTGATCCAACCATTCTGGAGAGCAATTAGGAATTATGCCCAAAAGATAACCAAAGGGCAAACCAAATCCTTTGATCCAGTAATGCCATTACTAGGTCTGTATCCCAAAGTGATCATAGAAAGGGGGAAAGAACCTACATCTGCAAAAATATTTATAGCGGCCCTTTTCATAGAGGCAAAATATGGAAAAGTAGGGGATGCCCATCAACTGGAGAACGGCTGGACAAACTATGGCATATGAATGTAATGGAATACTATTGTGCAATAAAAAATGATGAACAGGCAGATTTCAGAAAAACCTGTACAAAGTGATACAAAGTGCAATGAGCAGAATGAAGAAAACATTGTACACAGTTCCAATAGCACTGAGTGATCAACTATGAATGACTCAACTCTTGTCAACATAGCAATAATCCAAGACAAGTACAAAGGACTCACAAAGGAAAATGCTCTCCATGTGTAACTAGATAAAGAAGTGATGGACTCTGAATGCAGAAGGAAGTATATTTCTTTCATTTACTTTATTCTTTCTTATATTATTTTCTTCTTATCTGTTTCTTCTTTCACCATTACGATGACTAATATTGAAATATGTTTTACATGATAACACATGTATAAACTACATCAAACACAGGGAACAGAGAAGGGGAAGGAGAGAGGAAGAAAAGTTTGGAACTCAAAATGTTGTGAAAATAAATGCTAAAACTTTTCTTGACATCTACCCGGGTGAGTGGGCGGAATAAAATACTGTTAAAAAATAAAGTTCAATGTGGTTATTATGATCATATCTTTCAGCCAAATAAGGAAGTGAGAGTTGATTTGTGACCCAGAAGAGAATCTTCACTCCTGATTTCCCAATCCATTGTTCCCCATCCTCACCTCCCATGTCCTGATAAAATCTATTTGGAGAGGCTTTAGCTATGAACAACTTCTCACTTTTCTTGAAGCTTAGGTGGGTCTTTTTGGAGTTTCAAGACAAATGCAAATCTAAACTTCAGAAGTGAATTTCACAGGACTTGATGGAAATCTGAAATCAGCAATGTGACAGCTGGCTCTTTAAAATAAGAAGAGGAAAAAAAACCATGCAGCTCATCTCACTAATCAGTTGATGCCTATTTTTTTTTTCTTTGAAGCTGAGTACATTTCTATGGGTTGGCTATTGTTTGGATGTATGTAAATCATCTGTCACTCGAAAGAAAGTAGCTGCATTCAGCTATATTAAAATCAAGCAAGCAAGCAATTAATAAGAAAAACATGAGAAGAAATTCTACCTTTCATTTTGTAATAATCCTTTATTAGATAATTTGACTTTAAGTAATTGGTTTTAAAATACACTCCTCTAATGAGTATAAAAATAAATATCCAATGCTAAACTTACCAATTAATTCTAAATATTTAACACTGATGTTCTGGAGATTGTCCTAAGAAGGAAGACCGAGATTGAGGTAGAGGACATGATGTAGAGACCTGGGGATAATTAGCCTGAAGAAGGGAAGTTTGTAGGTATATTTAGGTATAGTGGGGCAGGAAATGGGGGAAGATAATATAACTATTATCAAGTATTTAAAGTACTATCAAGTGGAAAAGGGAAACAATTTGTTCTGATTGGCCTACATAGGCAGAAATGGTAGTAATGATGTTTCAAAGAGGTAAATGTAGATTTGAGGTAAGGAAAAATTAGCAAATAGAAATTTGTAGAGTAAGGGACTCTTCATCACTGGAGCAAAGGTGAGGTGATTATTCATTAGGTATGAGATAGCATATATTCTTTTTTCAGTGTGGGTTGGACTAACTCTGAAATCATATGATTCTATGATCATAGAAATTTTAGTAGGACAGGCATTTCAATTATAAATTGAGATGTCAAAGGACCCAAAGTTTAAATGAATTAATTCAGGTAAGATGGTTAATGGTACTCATTACCCCATCCCATCTTGCTTGCTGGTGCATCCTCTTATATAAACTTCTCAAAGAATTCTGAGCAGCAAAGAAGCTAACTACTTATTAGAAGTTAAAAAATTAGAAATTAGACAATATAGAAAATTTAAAATTCCCAGTGGTTTTTCAAAAGCAAATAACTAGTTCCCAGGTGCTGAAGTTGGGTGGTAGAAAGATCATTGGATTAGGAATCAGAGTACCACTTTTGAGTTCCAGCTCTGTCTTTAAGTAGTCATAGAGTTTTAAATCAGTGAGTCAAGGATTTATTACGTGCCTACTCCATGCCAATGATGTATTAAGATCTGGGAATGCAAAGACGGACAAAAGGCAATTTCTGTTCTCATTGAGTTACTGTCTAAGGAACCAGTCACTTAAATATTCTGGGGCTCAGTTTCCTTTTATGTCAACAGAGAAAGTCAATTACAGGATCTTACAAGGTCTATTCTAGCTCTCATATTCTAATTAAACTGAATTTTGCAGGCTTATCTAACATACTCAGACAACAAATAAAGGAATGAAAAAATTATTGAAGACTTACTGTGTGTAAGTATTGTGCTAAGCATGAAAGGTAAAAAAAATAAAGGAGAAAACAGTCCCAGAACTCAAAGAGCGTTCATTGTAAAAGGATAAGAAGGTACAAATAGGAGAGTAGTGTCCTTGGAGGGATATTTTCATTTGGAAAGTTAACTGACTGGTAAGTGGAGTCTTCAGAAATAGATTGGCACAGTTTCCAGGAGATAGAGCTCCAGAACTGGAAAGAAGAGGAACAAAACTTGGAGGACAATGTTACCAAGAGACATGGAGTACCAGAGAAGAAGTCATCATTGAAATAGAAGATCAGAATGGAAATTGAGAGACCATAGATCTTATTGTAAATAGTCTTTTGAGAACAGGAGGTATTTTTTTCTTTGTATAACCAGGTATAATTGGTATGGAGTAAGCACTCAATTGAACTGAACTGACTTAAAAATATTTTCAGTTAAAATTTTTTTCTAGCACAAGTAATGTTTTAAATGGAAATGGAAACATTCATCCTAGAATAGCTCATGAAGATTGTGTCTGGATCCTACTCTTAGGGATGGCTGGAGAGAACACAGCATAAAAGGGTCAAGCTCCCCTTTTGGCCTTATTATCACACTGGAAGAACTCAACATGGTTCTTAGTGAATAGAGAGCCAATATTGGAGTCATGATGGAATAGAGAGCCAATATTGGAGTCATGACATCTTGAGTTCTAGTCTAACCACCACATTCTATGTAAACCTGGGCAACTCTCTAAGACTATAAATTAGAGATAAGTTGTTGATAAGTTTGAGAGGAGGGATTTCCCATTTCAAGAGGTCTCTCTATCAATAATATCAGATCTAGATTGATTACCCTTTCCCCTCATTCCTCAAAAAAAATCATATGAGAATACGTAATTTAAAAATATTTAATGTGAATACTCTCTTTTCACGAAACAGCTTCATTTAGAGAATGCATTTATTTAAATGGAAATCCTCTTCTTTTAGACGTAATGAAATCACAAGGCCTACTAATGACTCGCAAATTGGTTTTCTCCTAGTTTGCAGAGAGAAAGCAATCTAGATTAGTTAGACTTTAGGAGACTCATCTTAATGCTTATTGGCATCTCATGCTTTTTTTCTTCTTCTATATTTTAAATGTATCATCAGCAAGTCTTTAATTAAAAGACTTCTAATTTTCTGCAATCCATCTGTCCTGTTTTTCTAAAAAAGTTCTCACGGGTCTTTATTGATCATAAATCAGATGTGCAATTCAGTGGCACATGACACCTTACAGAGTCTGACCCTCGGTTGCTGTCTCTTCCTTCATTTCTAATTGCTTGTTGGATTTCAGAAAGAAGTTTTCAAAAATCTCATTCTCATTTTTCCTGTGGTTCTCTGCACTTAAGAAACATCCATGAAATGGAATCATCACAACAGATTTCATCAATGGTGATGAACATATTAGTAGTACCCATGAAAGGAAAAGTTTGTTTTGGGGTGGAATTTTTTATATATCAATTATTTACTTCAATAGTTAAATGTTTCTAAAGAAGCATCTGCATTCTAGGGTCAAAAAGGCAAACTATGGCCACTGGACCTATAGAAAACAATTATTGGTCTTAGAGGATATTTAATACAATTGGAAAAGGTTAGATTTCTATAGGTCATTTGATTTAATTAAGGAACCTCTAAAGTTCATTCTTACTCTAGAGGCAGCAAGGAAGCAAGCAGAATGGACAGAGCATTAAATCTGAAGTCAGGATATTTGTATTCCTGTCTCAGATACTTCCTAGAAGTCAATTAACCTCTCTAAACCTCAGTTTCCTCATCTGAAAAATGGGGATAAATAATAGCACCTATTTTCCAGGGTTGCTGTGAGATTAAATATATTCCCTAAAATGAGATCATATTTGTAAAACATTTTACAAAACCTAAAGGACACTGGGGTGTATTCCAAAGTGATCATAGAAGAGGGGAAATTATTTTTTATGCAAAATTATTTTTATGATAGCAAGGAAATGGAAACTGAGTGAATGCCCATCAATTGCAAAATGACTAAATAAGTTGTGGTATATGAATGTATTGGAATAGTATTGTTCTATAAGAAATAAAGAGCAAACTAATTTCAGAAAAGCCTGGAAAACTTACACAAACTGATTTTGAATGAAAAGAGCAGAACTAGGAGAATATTGTCCACAGTAACAGCAATATTATGAGATGATCAATTATGATAAATTTAGCTCTTCTAATCAACACAATATCTAAGATAATTTCAATAGACTTGGGATAGAAAATGTCATCCCCATCCAGAAAGAGTACTAAGGATCCTAAATATGGATTGAAAGATACTATTTTTACCTTTTTTGTTTGTTTGTTTGCTTTTGTTTTCTCATGCTTTTTCCTTTTCTTCTGATTTTTTTTCTTTCACAACATGACTAATATGTTTAAATGATTATGTATGCATAACCTATACCAGATTGCTTGCTGTCTTGTGGAGGGGGGAAATAAGAAAGGGAGGGAGAAAAAAAATTGGAACATAAAATCTTACAAAAATGAATTGAAAACTATCTTTACATGTAATTGGAAAAATGAAATATTATTGAGGTTAAAAAAAGAAAAATCCTGAGATACTATGTAAATGCTAATTAATATTATTATCATAACTGGAAAAGTCAGAAAATACAAAAATAATTTGCACAGAAATCAATACAGGAGGGAGAAACCATGTGTTTCTCATGAATTTTTATAGAAACAACAGTCCTTCCTAAAAGAAAACAATTCCAGATGCTTTAAACAAACAAAACAATCTTCCCTTAAAAAAGGGAAATCATTAAGAATAAGGACTAGGTCTGTGATTTCATTAGTATCCAGAACTCCCAGGGGAAGAAACTCACTCCACTAATGCAGCTTGGCAGTCATCCCATTGGTCAACTAGTATATATTAAGCACCTACTATATGCCAGAGATTTAAAATTCTGGAAGTTGCCTGTAACTTATAAAGAGTTGCCTAGTTAAAGGGATTTGCCTGGAGTCACAGAACGAGTATATTTCAGAAATGAGACTGAAACCTAGATGTCCTTGGCTTCCAGCTATGAAATAAGCCTAAGGGCAGAGACTGCTTTTGTTTTTGGCACAGAGGTTAAGCAACATTTCATTCCCAAACCTAGAAGCCTGAACAAAATTCTTATGTATAATCTTTTATTATGGAAACCAGAATTACAGGACATCTCCAAAATCTTGGTCAGTTAAAATATATTAAAGTTTAAAATTGCCCTGTCTTTGGGGCACTCATACAGGCTCCCGTATAATGCAGGTAGTCATTCCACAACTTTTAATTTCTCTGTATGGGAGTGGTAACTGCAGGAGCCTATGTGAAGACAAAAGAGTTAAAGGTTTTTTTCCTATCTTATTATTCTCATCTCTAAGGGGAAAAGGTCTAATCAGATAGCCTTGGAGGTCCCTTCCCTTCCAAAACTGTAGGTGTAACTATAACTGTTGTTGTCCTTCATTTTCAAAGAGCACCCAAATGACATCCCCATGTTAGAATCGAGTGTGTCCAACTCGATTGTGTATTTTTTTATTTTTTATTTTTACAGTGTGTCCAATTGTGGCTGATCAGACCAATATGAGCTTGGAATGCTCTGCCACAGGTCGGACACATATAGTCCATTTGAACATTTGGGATAGCCTTGAAGGTCTCTCCCCCTCTGAAACTATTATTTTATGACCCTCTCATCTCAAAAAAATCCCTGGGGCACTTACAAGGAAGATTTGATAACAAAATCATCACTCCCAATGTGCTAAGTCCCAGCTTCTTAAATTGTGGGTCATGACCCCATAAGGGGTATCATCATTGGATGGAGGGGTTGCAAAAGTATGCTTTATTAGCAGTAAATGTTTGATCTGTATACTTGTTTTATATACCTACATTCTCAGGCTCATGTAAAAATTTCTCAGACAAAAAAGGCTTGTGAGTGGAAAAAGTTTAAGAAGCCCTGTCATAAGTAAGCAGAAGTTATATATTTAAAAAAAGATTCCTTTTTGATAAGTTTTCTAACATTAGAACCTTAAAAATGATTTTTCTCATATTACAGTGCCCTAGCCTGTCAATGAACACTGCAATCAAAAAGACACAAATGGGGAAAGCAATAAAGATAGTGCAGTTTCTGAAATACTGAAACAATAAACTCCACTGAATTATCCAAGCTCTAAAGAGACAGTGAGCATTTATGTAGCATCTACTACATGGCAAATGATGTCTTGAGTGAGAGTATCCAGAAATGAGGACTTTAAATTCTATTGGATTAATCTATCCAAGCAAAAGCATTTGCTGAGTTCCCACCACGTGCCAGACACTGGGTTAGGTGCCAAGGCTACACAGCTTTGAAAAGGGAGAGAGAGCCTTTGCCCTTAAGTAGCTTATACTCCATTGAGGAGATTCAAATACATTCACAGATAAGTATAGGAGATAGATAGATAAATGAAATAGATGGATGGATGGATAGATAGATAAAATATATAGATAGGTAGATAGGTGGATGGATGGATGGATGGAAAGATAAGATAGATAGATAGATAGATAGATTGATAGATGGATAGATGGATGAATGGATGGATGGATAGATTAAAAACACAAAAGTGATCTGGAGAAGAGAATCAGAAAAGACGACTTGAAGAACAGTAGGCAGGCAGGCAAGAAATACTTTTTCGGTCTCTGTTCTATGTGAGACACTATGCTAAATCCTGGGAGTACAAGGAAAGACAAAAGATAATTCTTGGTCCCGATTCATTCATTGTCTAATGGGGAAGACAATGTCTATAACAACGTACAGACAAGCTACAGACAGGATAAGAGAGAATGACCTGAAGGGAGACTGGAAAGCAGCTTGGGTAGGTAAAGGCTGAGGAGGAGATGCAACCAACATGAGAGGCAGCCTGGGAAAGTCACTGAGATAAGAGATAGAATGATAAGATGGTAAATAGCTTGTGTGGAAGTAAGTGGGATAGGGAATGCTGCACTGTCAGTATGGAAAGCTTTAAATGCCAAATGAAAGTGTTTTCATTCTATTCTGGAGGTGATAGGGAGCCATGGCTATGATGAAAAGTACTAGAGAAACTCCACAGTGTGTGCAGGCTGCAAATATGGCAGAAGGAAAACCAGGCTTTGTTTCCTCACTGATCAGTAGGTAAGATTTCAAGATCAGGGCCAGTAGGGCTCTTTGGAGCACTTAAGCCCCTCTTGGTGGGGTAGGCCTGGGACATTTAAATCCATCTGTAGAGAGGAGGCAGTCCTACAATCCTGCCAAATTTTATTATCATTCAGCAATAATTTAAATGAGAAAAGTGTTTGTCAAAAGTATAGAACAACCTACACAGACTTAATGGTGGCAGGCTAATATGATGAAATTACTTTAATCATAAAGCAATTTTAAGAAAGGGTTGACATTTACTTTTTTGTCATCTTTCCCCAAAATGAAAAATGGCAGTGAACACAAGTAGAAAGGCCTGACCTTCCCTGAGAATAGGCACTCAATTCTAGGCTGTAATGGAGATGAAGTTTGGTACAACACATTTGTCAAGAGGGCACAGCCTGTGATAAAGGGGTACATTTTAATTACAGTATAATGTACTGGAAAAAATGCTAAAAACGGGACCCAAATGACTAAAATGTTATCAAGAGAAATTATAGAATCCATCAAAATTAAATTAATTAAAAAAAAGGAACAAACTGCAAATAGAGTAGGGTGTCCCTATCTCCTAACCACTCACAGTTTCTCCTGTGTCCTGTTTAATATTGCTCTTCCAGAACCTTACTTTTGTCCCTGGTAGTACATGATAAAGATCTCATTTAATTTCCATCTAAGTGAAAATGAGAGAGGAACTTGGCTGCTATGGGGCAAACTGCAAAAAGGTTAATTGGGTTTTAGATACTTATCCCTAATTGTTGAAAATTTTATCCTAATATCAATTTCTATAATAATGCTTAGGATCCCTAAGGCCACGTGGGGATAGGTTTCAGCTCTAAATTTAAATATGTCCTTTCACCCAAAAAAGAGAAAGTGTCTCACAGACACAATTGTGGTGATTAGAACTCAACTAATTAGACAAAATAGGCTAAGTTAATCAACCACCCCTAGCAAAAATAAAGTGGAAGGTTGGAATGGTTAAATGATTAATTCTAGAATGGCCAGCCCCAAACCATATAACTCACGATACCCACTGAGACCCTTAATAAATAATTGCATTGGTGATCCGGTGTAGATGGGGGAGAGGGAGAGAATACCCGAATCCTAAAAGGTCAGTTTAATGTCTTCTTTTTCCTAGGTCAAGGTCACCTAGTACATAAACTCTATCACTGTACCACCAAAAGTCAAAGATTGAAGTATTTGGTCATCTTGAAAACGTATTGTAAAAATTTCCATGGAAAGTACAAACGTCAGCCTGAGGCTGAAAAGGAGAGGTGTTTCAAGACTCATCAATCCATAAGCATGCATTAAGCTCCTACTGCTATCACCACTATTACTACTACTACCATATCACCACTATTACAACTCCTATTCCCACTATTACTACCACCACCATCACTATTACAACTACTACTTCTATGGCCATGACCATTACTATCACTACCATGACCAATATTACTACTCCTGCCACCACTTCCATCACTACCATCACCTCCTACCAGTACCCAGCACCACTATAACAATAACTACTACTCTGACTACCAGCAAGTCAGCTAGCTAGTATCTAGAAGGCACTTTAATTTCTGCAAAGAAGGAAATATTTTAGAAATATAATCTCTTTTGACCCTCACAATAACTCAGGGGGATAGAATAATATCATTGTTCTCATTGTATAGATGAGGAACCTAAGGGAATAGGTGGTTTCATTTATTTATTTAAAAAGTCTCCATTATATACTAGATACTATACTAAGTACTGTGGATACAAAGAAAGGCAAAGAATAGCTCCTACTCTTAAGAGATTCATAATCTAACAGGAAAACAACATGCAAACAACTACGTCCTTCCTTCCTTCCTTCCTTCCTTCCTTTCTTCCTTCCTTCCTTCCTTCCCTCCTTCCTTCTTTCCTTCCTTCCTTTCTTCCTTCCTTCCCTCCTTCTTTCCTTCTTTCCTTCCTTCCTTTCTCCTTTGCTCTTTTCCTTCTTTCTTCCCTTCTTCTTTCCTTTCTTCCCTCCCTTCTTCTCTCCCTCTCTTCTTTCTTTGCTCCTTCCCTCCTTCCCTTCCTTCCTTCACTTCTTTCCTTTCTCCCTTCTTTCTTCCTTTTTCCCTTTGTTCCTTCGTTCCTTTGTTTCTTTGTCCCTTCCTTCCTTCGTTCCTTTCTTCCACCAGGCAGTCTGCACAGCTTTCCATGTGCCATATTTGAAATAAAACAAGAAATCATTCCCATCAATCCCTGAATAAACAACAATAAAAATACCTCCCTTTACATTTTATTTGACACTTTGCAGCTTTACAAAGTATTTTAAGGCAATTTATAAGGCTCTTGGCCTAGCCTGAGTACAGTAAATGTTGATATACTCATCTTCTTAATTGAGAAACTGTTACCAGAACAAAGATGCACAAAGTGAGCTAGGGGCAAAACAGAAAGCCCTATTTGGCCTTCTATTCAGATTTCTCCTCTTTCCCCTTATATATGCAAGAGAAACTACTGTATCATTGTGGTATCTGATAACAGTTTCAATCTAGAGGCTATATTCTTCCTGTATAGAAACTGAGCAATCTAATAGCTTTTTAAAAAAAATTTCTTTCCTGCTTTGAAATATTTTGGGGCTGCCCTGAAACAAATAGGCATTATATAAAAGGCAAATACTACCTGAGAAAATATATTGGACACAGCAGCTGACTTGGTCCTAGTATCTAGTGACCGAGGTGCTATTAACAATTCAGTCGAATTATTAAAAGCCTCTTGGGGACTGAGCACTAGCTAAGTATTATGGATATAAAGACACACATAAAAAGAGCCAAGACCATCAAGAAGCTTTCCTTCTGAGATTCCATCCCTCTCTGATCCCTGTTGAGTTAATCACATACTTTTCTTGTCCCCTTCCCACTCTACCAGATCCTTCTAGTGAATTAATCCATAGGCCAGCAAGCATCTATTATGTACTTACTGTGTGCTAAGTTCTAGGAACACAAATAGAAATAGAAAGATAGAATCAGTTGTAAGGGTTAAAAAGCCTCTAGGAACAAGGAATGCAGGTCAAGGCATGTGGGAGGATCTGAGGGATGAGAGGTACCATCAGTCAACTGGAAGATGGGACCTCAGGAGGAAAGAGAAAATCATTCCAAAGGTAGAGTGAATTCCCAGGTTTCTAAGGCGTGGCAGAGAAGATCAGGGAGGAATGGAGACATCTTCAGATTGTACATTTATTGATTCATCTAGAACTCTGTTCTCAAGCTAAACAACTAACCTTCATATTAAAATGGGCCTCCCTCATGGAGGGAGATTCTATCTAGAATATACTATGACCTATCTAACATGTATAATTAGCTATATATTATACAATATATTTTATTATAATTCATATTTTATAATATACACTTTCTATATGTTTTATATATTTAATATTTAATTTTCAATGTGCAATAGAATGCAAATTCTTTGAGATCAGAAATCTTCTCCCTTTTGTCTTTGTATGATAATGACAGCTAACATTTCTATAGCTCTTTAAGATTCCTAAAGCATTTTCTTACCTTATTTGTACCACACAATAATCCTGGGTGGCAGGTGCTTTTATTATCCCTCTCATGGAGAAAGAAAGTGAAGGTGAGAAAGAATAAGTTTCTTTGCCAGAATCACTCACCTAATAAGTGTCTGAGGTGGGATTTGAACACTATGCTCATATTTAGCTATTGCACTCAGATCCTGATGAAAATAGATGATTAATAATAAATGGTTGTTGGGTTGGATTCTCCAAAGGAAAATAACATGTACACAGATAAAGTAGCTGTAAATAGATAAAGAATAAATATATTTTGTAGTCATGCAGGATTTTATGTTTATTTATAGTATTATAGAATAATTAGGTGGTGGTGATGCTAGAACTGGAATTATCTGTAAAATCTTTATATGGAAAAGGGCATGAGCTGAAACTTGAGGGGAGCTAAGGATTCCAAGAAGGGGAACTGAAGAAAGGCATTCCAGGCATTTTAAATGAAAACAGGATGTCAGTAAGCATTTATAATGTGCCAGGTACTGTGCTATGTACTCAGTGTACAAAAAAAAAAAAAAAAAAAAAAAAAGCAGCAAAACCAAGATTTCTGTGAGCAGAACCAGGAGATCATTATATACTTCAATAACGATACTGTATGAGGATGTATTCTGATGGAAGTGGATTTCTTTGACAAGAGAAGATCTAACTCAGTTTCAATTGATCAGTGATAGACAGAATCAGCTATACCCAGAGAAGGAACACTGGGAAATGAGTGTGACTGTTTGCTTTTTTGTTCTTCTTCTTGGGTTATTTTTACCTTCTGAATCCAATTCTTCCTGTGCAACAAGAGAACTGTTCAGTTCTGCACATATATATTCTATCTAGAATATATTGTAACCTATTTAACATGTATAAGACTGCTTGCCATCTGGGGGAGGGGGTGGAGGGAGGGAAAGGAAAAATCAGAACAGAAGTGAGTGCGAGGGATATTGTTGTAAAAAATTACCCAGGCATGGGTTCTGTCAATAAAAAGTTATCAAAAAAAAAAAACCCAAAACAACAAGATTTCTGTTGTCAAGTGCTCATCTTCCAATGGGGGAAACAACAAATATTTTTGTACCAACAAGATATATTCAGATTAAGTGGAGAAGGGAAGAAGTAAGGTATGAGCTGAATCTTGATGGAGGTCAAAGAAGTTGGGAGAATGGAGGACCTTAGAAGTCTGGAGGATAGCTGGGTTCTCTGTGCAGAACAGTAAGCAGCCATGCAGCAGGATCACAAAACTGGAAGCAGAGGAAAGAAGCCCAAGAAGAATGGAAAGAATGGAAGAGGGCTAGCTGTGAAGATCTTTATATTAGCCTCCCTTAATTGGTGTTTTTATATAAGATCCCAGAAGTAGTAAGGATCCACTAGAGATTGTTGATTGGGAATGGATGAGTGGGTAGAGTGACATATAGATGTGTCCTTTTAGGAAAATCACTTTGGCAGCTGAGTAGAATAAGGAGATCAATTAGAAAGCTCCTTTTATAGTTCAGATATGAGGATTTGTACAGAAGTGGTGGATATATTAGAGAGAGGGGAGAATCTATAATGGAGATGTTGTAGAAGGGAAAAACAAGATCTAATAACATATTGACTACAAAGGGTGAAATAAGAGAGGGAAAGAGGTAAATCACATCTATCTTTGGCTCAGTTGGCTGGGAGGATGGTGGTGTTCTTTTATTGGAGAGAGAATAGGTTTGGGAGAAATGAATATAAGACATCAGTGATCAGATTCCCTAGAAGCTACCTTCAAAGAGTCCCCCTTTGATGTTGTTGCAATTAGCTTGTCAGATTAAATCTAGTCATAGTCAAGGATTTTTCTTTGGGTTTCCATTCACAGCAATAAACAGATTTAACTTAGTAAGGAGAGTATCCAGTATCATTGTAATTTTCATGGAGTTGTGAATTCACAGCTAGGAGAAATTAAAAAAAAAACAACAACAACCAAAAATCTAGGATCTGGAAGAGACTTCAGAGATTATATCTGCCAACCTGCTCATTTAACAGATGAGGAAACTGAGGCCAAGAGAGATGACAGAGGGGGACTTTGAACTTGTTTTCTCTGATTTGCAATCCAACTCTTTCCACATTTCTACAGTGCCTCTCTAACTGTCTTTTAAGCTCTTCTGAAGGATCACTAAAATATACTGGCAATGAAAACAGAATAATGTGAATATTTACTGACAGAAAATTATGAAGGTTTGGGAGATTGCTGTATATTTCTTTGTAGAAAATTTCAGTGTTCCTGAAGTGCCCAAAGGGATACAAATTCTATCCGAGCTACGAATTTTCCCCTGTCCATGGCCCTTTCTCCTTGATCCCAACTCTCATAATAATAGGGATGTAGAAACTTATGAATCAGGTGCCCTATAGCACCTTGGCCCTTAAGGACCCATTGGGTTGTCAAGTGATATCTAGTAAAGGTGGCAAGTGACTTTGGGATTACTACACATTGATCTGAAAGTGTCATAGATACCCTAAGTATTTGGGCCATCCATTTCTAAGTGCTGGCAGTTAATTCCTTTTTGCCCTTTCTCCCAGTGTCTCCTTGGGATCCGGAGGGTTGAACCTGGGCTGTCAAAACCTGTCCCACAGTGGGTGCCTTCGTAATGGAAAGGCTCTTCTCTAGTCAATCAGTGAGTCAATAAGCATTTATTAAGTGCCTTCTATGTGTCAGGGTCTTTTTTTTTTTTTTTTTTTTTGAGGCAATCTTTGACCTTAAGGAGCTTCCAGTCTAATAGGAGAAACAACACACACACACATATATATATATATACACACACATACAGGCAACTATGAAAAAACAAATTATACACAGAATACAGTCAATGAGATGTTGTAGAATTTCTCTGATAATCACCACTTCCTGATTTTCATTACAAAAGAGAAGAACAGATTTGCTCTTTGTCTGGAGTATTCTGTTAGATTTGGATGAGTCCACAGGGAGGAGTTCTATGAATCTAAAGGTCATTGGACGATGATTGACTTGCAAAAAGGAGATTGTAGGATCCACATTACCATCTTGGTTGTAAACATCAGTCACCCACAATCTCCCATCTTCTGTGCCCAATTCTGGTGTTCAAAAAACCCACACTGGTCTCTCCACAGTTACAGACTAGTAAAGAAGAGAAGATTAAGGCACAGAAAAACAAAGGCACTTGGGATCCCAGACCAGATTTATATCTTAAAGGATTTTTAGAAGTCATCTAGTCCAACTTGTTCATTTTGCAGATACTTTCCCTATCTTATCTTCCTCCTTTTTCTTTTCCTCTTCCTTCTCCTCCTCTTTTTTCTTCTCCCTATTTTCCTTCTCTTCATTTTCCTTTGCTTCTTCCTCTTTCTTTCTCTTATTTTCCTCCTCATTCTCCTTCTTTTCTTTCTCCTCCTTTTCCTTCCCCTTCTCTTCCTCCCCCTCTTTTCATCTTCATTCTCCTTTCCTCTTCCTCCTATTTTCCTTGTCATTCTCATTCCCCCTCCTTTTTTCCTCCTCTTCATTATCCATCCTTTTCCTCCTCCTTTTTCTCTTCCGCACTCTTCTTCTTCTGCTCATTTTCCTACTCCTCATTTCTTTCTCATTCTCCTTCCTCTCCTTTTTCTTCTTCTCCTTTTTCTTTTCTTATCCCTCTCTTCCTCTTTTTCCTTCTCCTTTCCCTCCACTTCCTTCTTCCTCCTTCTCTTCTCTCTTTTTCTCCTTGTCCTTCTCCTTTTAATTCTTCTCCCCCATATCATCCTTCTTTCTTTCTTGGATTTTTATAGAACCTTAGGGTTTGCAAAACACTTTAAACATATTACTTTATTTAATGCTCCCAATCACTATGAAAGATAGGAGCTACTACTATTAGCATTATTTGAGTGGGATTAGCCAGAGCTACAAAATCTCTATGCTGAACTAGAATCTAGGTTTTTTGACTCTATGATCCCGGTATATTCTATTAGATCCGGGAATGAATGTAGAAAGTGAATGCTCTGAGGGGAGACAGTGTTTTTATTTTTGTCTTTGCACTAAAGGCCTAGTTCCTTAACAAGTAATTTCATAGATAGTTAGGTGGCTAAGTGGAGAGAAAGCTGCATCTGGAATCAGGAGGAACTGAGTTCAAATCTAGCCTCAGACACTCACTAGCTGGATGACCAAGGACATGTTACTTAACATCTGTTTTACTCAGTTTTCTAAACTGTAAAATGGGGATAATAATAGCACCTTCTAGGCAAGATTGTTGTGTGGATCAAATGAAATAAAATTTGTAACGTGCTTAGCACAGTGCCTGGAACATAGTAGTTATAACATAAATGTAGCTAATATTGCTATTAGCCTGCTCTAAAATTTTTAGATTTTTTTTTTTTTTTGCAAGACAATTTGGGGCAAGTGATTTGGCCAGGGTCACAAAGCCAGTAAAGGTTAAGTGTCTGAGTCCACATTTGAACTCAGGTCCTTCTGAATTCAGAGCTGGTGCTCTATCCATCGCACCATCTAATTGTCCCTTAACATTTTAAGCCTTAAGAGCTACTTGGGTCTGCTAGAGCTTAAGTGATTTGCCCAGAATGCATAAGTGTGACCCAAATTTGGATCTCCTTGATTACAAATTCTCCCTTTACAGATAGATACTTATGAATTGAATTGCATTGATATAAAATATTTCCCCCAACAAAAGCAATGCTGTGTACTTATTAAAATATATTCAATGTGACAGGAGCACCTGGAAACCCATTTCTCAATGTGACCAACTATTTGAAAGTTCCTCTCCATCACTGAACCTCAATATAAAAGGAAGGAGCTGAACTCATTAGGTAATCTCCAAGATCACATCTAAATGTTATATTGTCTTCTAGTGATCTTTGATCCTATTTTTCCTTTAGTCTTCCTGCTATGTGACTACACTTTGATAGCGGATCTAATTCACCAGCTATGTATGTTCTATTTACAGATCACAGAAGCAAAATACCGATGATGAAATCATAGATTGACAATAGAATATGAAAGAACTTGATCATGCTTAAATCAGTAGTAATAAACATTCAAATCAGTCAGTTTTCAAGGATTGCTCAGTGTCTGTGAAAAGAAGGGGGTGTTATTATTGTTTTCATAATATTGTTTTATTTAAATAGTTATTTTCAAGTAATTAGAAAAAGATTCAACAAATAGTCACATGTGGAACCATATAAATTACCCTTTGATGAAAGACAGCAGATAAGTCCTAATTCTTTGGATATATATGTTTAACGTGAAATGGCGGAGAGATGAGGAACTGAGGCAAACAGGGTTAAGTGACTTGTCCAGGGTGACACAGCCAATAAGTCTCTGAGGCTGTATTTGATCTACCCACCTCTCCCTTTAGCTGCCCAAGTGCTATATAAATATTTACTATTACCATCATTATCATTAATAATAATCATGAGTTCATTCAGTGCCTCCCATCTATAGGGTACTGTTTTGTTTCTGGAGAAAGGTCTCAAGGTTAGAGAAAACAGCCCCATTGGACAACTGCGCTGCATTAATATCATAGTACATTATGATATTGTATTCATCTCTTAAAACAAGCTAAACAGTTAGGGGATTAGCACTTTGCATTTGAGAATAAAAATCAATATTTCATATTTGGATTTTGATGCACATGAAGAAAAGTGGAAAAAATGATTATTCATAGAGTAAGCATGGTGGGTACAGGGGGAGGACCAGTACGTAAATCAGAGAAGGGCAAAGCCAGATTGCACTTACGTTAATAGAAGGAGGAAAGTTCCAGCAATCATTTAAAATGAAACTTCATATTTGCCATAAGTCTAATTTTATACTTAATGCTTCTCCAACTCAATCCAGCTTTTAAACACTTTCCTGTGAGTGTCTCACTCTAATTATATAGTAATGGATCCAACCTTCAGAGCTAAAATCCACTATTCTGATTTCAAAAAGCTACAAGTAGATCTGTTGCTACTTTAATGTCAACTTCTTAAGTCAGGAATACAGTTAAAAAAAGCAATGTATAGTTAAGAACATTCACCATAAACAAATAACTTTACCCATGTGTAAATCTATGGTTTATCCACACTGAATATGCTTGAAATGGAGCTAGCTGTATTTCTTAAAATACTAAATTATGTTTTAAACTTGAATGGTCCCCTGAGAGGCAGGATAGTTGAAGGATTAGAAAAGGCAGCATCAGGACTCTCACTATTCCAGGCAATTCTTAAGAATATGGGTGGTTACATAGTGCCATAGTGCATAGAGCACTGGACCTAGAATAGGGGATACCAACTCATCATCCTGAATTCAAATATCAGACACTTTCTAGCTGGGTAGCCCTGAGCAAGGTCTCATCTACATTCATTTACCTATATTTACAATTCAGAATCTAAATATTTACATTCATATATGTCTATCCCCTCTTCTCCATTCAGACTGAAAATTTCATGATTTTCTTTTCTCCTAACAGGTACAACGAGTTGGTGCTGGCCCTTGAGTCAGGAAGATCTGAATTAAAGTTTAACTTTAAACACTTACTAGATATATGACCCTGACCAAGTCATTTAACTATATATTATGCTTTAATTTTCTCAAATACAAAATGGAGATAAGAATTGCAGTTACCTCCTAGAGCTAATGTGTGAATCTAAAGAGATTATATCTGTAAAGCACTTTGCACACCTTAGAATATTAGATACATGATAGCTGCTAATGTTATTATTGTTGTTGTTTTCCAAATTAAATTGTCTGCAATTTTGTTCCTCCAAGATTTTTCTAAGTTATGGGGATATTTCCCCATTGCTTCAATGTGGCCTGAAAAGACCTTTTTCCTCCCATTAAAAATAGGCTATCATGTGATGATGTATATGACTCTTTTCAACAGTGAGGTGATTCATGCTAGTTCCAATAGACTTGTGATGGAAATTGCCATTCGCATCCAGAGAGAGGACTGAATGTGGATCACAGCAAAGCAATTTCATCTTTTTTGTTGTGGTTTGCTTGATTTTCTTTTCTTTCTCATTTTTCCCCTTTTTGATCTGATTTTTCTTGTGCAGCATGATCAATGTGGAAATACGTATCCTATATTGGCTTACTTACCGTCTAGGGAAGAGGTTTTGTAAAGGTGAATATTGAAAACTATTTTTGCATATATTTTGAAAATAAAAAGCTATTATTAAAAACAGACTATCAAAACACACTCGATCCTGGTAGCCCTAGCACCAAGCAATCATCACTTAGACCTTCACTCTGTCTTATAGAATTTGCCCTCCCACTTAGGCTTTCTGCTCATAAATTCTGTCTTGCAGCTACCTAACAGCCCTTAAAAATTAGTTCACTGCTTAAAAGATTTTTAAAATGCTAGGATAATAAGTACATCACTTTTAGTATCCGACTCATCTCATGTAAACAAGCAAGACCCAGCCACAAGTGACCCATCAGTCCACCTATGAGAGCAGATTAATTACCCCTTGACATAAGTTTCATATTTATGCACCGAACTCGGTCTATAATGAGCTCTTTACCATGCAACCATATTTCAAGCAATTGTCAACTTAAGTAAACACATTTTAATTACTGCCATTTCTTTCATTATTTATTCTCTAGCCTACAATACACCTGTCAGCAGAGCTCCTCTTATTTAACTGATTGTCATCTACTTCTGCTTTTCCCAAGGACTGGTATACCCCCATTTATTTCCCTACTTACTAATTAAAATAAGCGAGGCACAACCACGTTGTCTAGGGACTCTGGCATGACTGAACTAGCTGTCCACCCCAACAGGTTGGGAGAACATTTGGAAAATATTTTCCCAGTCAGGACTGTGCATCTGTCAGCCACAATGAGGGCGTGAGAAGGCTGCTGTTGATCCAGTGACAATTCCTATCCACACTGTCATTTTGAAGACTATCCAAGAAGCAAGATGGAAATCAATGTAATTGCAAGTTATCAACCTGAAATTTCATTCAGTTATTCAATTCGGAACTGCCAAATGAGAATAATTTTCATTTATCCCAGCACCAATATACAGATACTCAAATAAAAGAGCACAGATTAACTTCAAAATTTGAATTTCTAATATTCAAAATGGGAAAAGCATTAGATCCAAATTTCTCTAGTTAGAGATTTGTTCATATCAGTGAAAGACCATTGGCTCCTGCTATTGACTCTGCTTAATATGCAGAATAATTTGTTGTTCTAAAAGAAGATTAATGAAATAGTTAACAACTAGAAAATCCCTAATATATGCAGAGCACTGTGCCTGATACTGGGATAGGTACAAAATTAAAAAAAAAAAAGACACAGCCTTAATCTTCTAATAGGGATAAAAGACATATACAGAGATAAAACAATGCTGAAAAGTATATCACAAAAGACCATGTTTCAGTGGATAGTCGGTCATCATCGGACTTAGGAAAATGCATTTAAATCATGCTTCTGACACATGACCTGGAAATGGTTACATAGCTCTCAGGACTCTATCACCAACCCTTTAAGATCAGACAATACTGACTAATCTGTTTGGCAATAGGAGAATCCCTAGAGGAGTTTCTCTACCTTGAAATCGCAAATCTAGGCTAAAAAAGCATGGTTCTCAATGATGTCCAAGAGAATGTATATATGTGTGTTGGGGGAGTAGGGACATTGCTCTCAGCTGTGGAGATCAAGGAAGACTTTAGAGATATAATGAAATGTTGTCATTCAGTTTTGCCTGACTCTTGAGGATCCCAGGGACCACAGCACCATAGATTCTTCTATACTGTCTCTCAAAGTCTGTCCAAGTTTATGATCATTATTTCCATGACACTATCTATCTCATCTTCTGCCATCCCCCTTTCCTTTTGTCTTCTATCTTTCCCAACATCAGGATCTTTTCCAATAAGTCCTGTCTTCTCATTATGTTATCCAATTTTTTAAGCTTCAGCTTCAATATTTGACCTTCCTTGTGAAGAATCTGAATTAATTGTTTTAGGTGTTGATGGCTTTGACCTTCTTATTGTCCAAGAGGCTCTCAAAAGTCTTCTCTGACATCAAAATTTGAAAATGTTGATTCTGCAGTGTTCACTTTCCTCATACCCAATTCTCCCAGTCATACATCGATACTGGAAAAACCATAGATTTTGACTATACAGACCTATGTCAGCAAGATAGCAACTGTATATATGGGTGTGCATTTCAGACCTAGAGAACACCATAAGTGATTGTTTGAAGTTAGAAAAGGACAAGTATATTCAAAGGGCAGAAAGGAAGCCATTTTGAGAAGACCTTGGAGAATATGAAGGGAAGAAATGCAAGAAAAAAAAGATTGGAAAAGTAGAGGGTTCCAGAAAATGAACGCCATACCAAGAAGTCTGAATGGAGCTACTGAAGATCTTTGGGGAAAAGAATGATATGGTCATGAACACTTGACGATGAAAAGAAAAATGAACTGAACAAGAGAAGGAGAAGAAGATGGGAAAGCTCAAGTATATGAGTTGGTTGGAGGAGTTGTTTTTCCATCAATTTGCCCCCATACCAAGTTCAGTGCCTCTGACCTTCCCATCTCATTTTTCCTTCTGTCCTGGTGGTCTGTAGAGTATGCTGAGGGCTTAAAGACTCTACATTGTCTTTCGGTTCTTCCTCACCGCCATTGTGTCTACTGAGATCCATCCTTCAGTCTCCCGGATTTTCATATAGATACATCCTTAATATTGTACATTTCTGTACCTTTCCATCTTTGCCTGAGCTTAAATACAAATAACTTCCCAAGCCTATAACCGGTGAGCTAGTTTACCTAACATGATTAAATTGTTCATTACTATGAAAGGCCTCACATAATGCCTGAGGAACATTAAGTTAATGCTTAATTAATGCTGCCTTAATTTAAGCTCATCTGTTTTACAATGTGCAATAGCAAACAGGAACCAAAGAAAAGAAAACATCCAGTGAAGGGTGGCTGTATTTTACCTTGAAATGTCCTCGGTTGACAAACTCTTTAAAAAAAAAAAAAAAAGAATTTCCCAGAAAGAAAATTAAGAAAAGTTTCTGTCTATAAAAAAAGGCTCATGTGATCTCCTGGGCCTGCACTAGCTTGGGGGCAAATAGCTAAGAATTACAAAAATATAAATAAAAAAAGGAAATAGAAATCCAGTGAATTAAACCATGGATGAGAAAACTTTACTTAAGATCATGTTCTAAGGCAGGTCCTGGTTAAGATTGGGGGACAGGAGGGAAGTAGGGAATTTAAATTGTTTATTCCTGGGGAATATCATTATATTTAGAAGTATTTATTTTCTTTCTAAGTGTATTATACATATAGTTTTCTTAATCAATCAATGAATTAATCATCAAGCAATTATTAAGCACCAGGATAAAGAGTGCTGGCTTTGGAGCCAAAAGGTGTGTGTTCAAATCTTACTTCTGCTATTAACAACAGGTGTAACTTTGGGGCAAATCAATTAATAATAATAATTAGCATGTAATGATTCTTTATGAAGATTTGTTTTACAAATATGAATTTTTTTACTCATTCCTCACAACTGCTCTGAGAAGTTAACTTGTTTACTCATTTTTCAATCTTGTCCAATTTTTTGTGATCCCATTTGGGATTTTCTTGGCAAGGGTACTGGAGCGGTTTGTTCCTTCTCCACCTCATTTTACAGATGAGGAAACTGAGGCAGACTGGATAAAGTGACTTGCCTAGGGTCACACCGAGTAAGTGTCTGAGGCAGAATTTGACCTTGGGTCTTTTTGACTCCAAGTCCATTTCTCCATACATTGTTCCCCTGGTTACTTTCCTTATCTGTAAAATAAGAGGTTGGATTACATGACCTCTAGGATCCTCCACTCTAGACTTCTGATACCGGGACCCTAACCCTTGCCCTGGCTGCCATCTGCCTCCACATTCCATTGCTCAAGGCTCAGATTGCTTTACCAACATGGTTTTGCTTTCAGATCTTACACCATTTTCATTCCTTGACCAAACCTGGCAGATAAAATGGTGGATGTGGAAAAGTTCCCTTGCTGGCTGAGCCTTGTTCCTCTGTTTAATAAATGTTTACCTCCATAAGAAATTGAAAAACATATTTTGCTCTGCCAGTCTCTGAAGTCTATTGCAAAAGCTACCTGTCAGTCCTAGGGTCAAGAGGAATGAGGAGATATTGTCCTGTTACATGGAGGGAAAAGAGAGGAGCATAAATCGTATTGCTTCCCCATGTGACATGTGAAGGAGCAAAGAGAAAAAGGAGAAATTTATTTAAAAGTCGACTGCTCTGCATTGAAATATGAAGATGTTGCTAAAAATATTTAAATTACACTGTGCACAAGATAAGCACAGTGAAGCATTCATTATAACCAAGGATTTTTTTTATTAGGATGCAAAAAAAAGATTTAATTCCATTTATATGATGCTTGAACAATTGAACATATTCTCAGCAAATCACCGTCCTTTCCCACTTTTTCAGAACAACGAGCAAAATTAACATTTGTCACAACTCTCGGTGCCCCCAAACACACGCAGTTAATCGGGATAACGCTGAAACTTTTATTGCTTTCCTAACAGACATATGGTGCCGAGGCTGCTACCCTAATTTGCTATAAGCCCATAGAAAACTTATCAAATGGGCTGGCAAATGCCTAACACAAAATACAGTAACCCTCCCACTCTAAATGATTCCTATGAATAACTTCCAAGCACAAAGGGAAAAAAGGTATTCTTGGGTCTGACTGAGAGGAAGGAGTTTATGCTGGTACAATTTTCTGAGTCCTTCTCTTGTGCCAGACAGGAGTGTACGCTCAGATGGGACCGGATGGAAGACAGCGCTGAATTTCAGGCAAGGGGTGTTGAAATGTTCCCTGGAGGCAATGGGGAGCCACTGAAGATTTTTTCTAAAGGATGAGCAACATGAACAAGAGACAGAATTTTGGCAACAATAAAAAAAAAGGAGAGAACAGAGGGGAGAGTGAGGGTAGAAGGACCCACGTGGAGATTATTGGGATCATTCATGTCTCTGATGTTATATGTCTGTGTTAAAGTGGGGACAGGGACCAAGGAATTATACATAGATCCAGAACTGGCAGGTGCCTCAAAGGTTATCTAGATCCTTATTGGTATAATGAGCTAGGTGGTGCAGTGAATAGAGCACCGATCCTGAGTTCAAATCTAGCCTCAGATACTTACTAGTTGCTTGTTTCTGGGCATATCACTTAATTTTGTGTGCCTCAGTTTCCCCTTCTGTAAAATAAGCAAACATAGAACAAAATGGCAAACCACTCCAGTATTTCTGCCAAGAGTCAGACCAACTGAAAAAGTCACTAAAGAACAATAAGCATTTGACTGGATCAACCTTCTTTTATTTTTATTTTTTTTATCAAAGAACTTGCTTCATTCTTGTTGATGAGTCACATAATGAATGAAATTTATTTTTTAAAGAGTTGAAAGTAGTTTTTGACAAACTGTGGGAGATATTCACAGAATCCCACAATGTGAGAACTGGAAGTAATCTCAGACATAAAAGCACCATCATCATCAGCAGCAGCAACAGCAGCAGCAGCAACAGAAGCAGCAGCATTTACTGTGTGTGTAGGCAGCTGGATGACAGAGTAGTTAGAGCACCCAACCTGTTATCAGAAAGAGCTGACTTCAAATCCAGTCTCAGCTACTCTGCGATGCCAGGCAAGTCACTTTCCCTTTGCCTAAATTTTCTCATCTACAAAACAAGTATAATAATAGCAATACCTTCGAAGATTGTTGTGGAGCTCAAATGAAATAATATCCACGTCTGGCACAGAATACGTACTATAAAAATTGTTACTAGCTATGATTTTGGAGGATCTTAAGGTTTGCCACATGTTAGGCAAATATTAACTCATCTGACTCGAATAACTCTTGGAGGGTGATGCTATTCTTATTCTCAGTTTGCCAATATGGAAATGAGGTAAATAGAAATGAAGGGATTGTCCACAATCTTAAAGGGAGTATTTATGCTAGAAATGGGATATAAAGCAAGATCCCCAAACTCCAGATCTCGTGATTTCCCACTGAATCATGATGCTTTTGTGGAGAATGAACTGAGGGGCTGATGATCAGTAAAGACTCTCTAAGGAGAATTCAGAGGAAAAACACAGCTCTCAATCTTCAGTGAGAATGGGGGAAAGCAGTCATATGAACAATCGAAATCCAAGGCTCATATGGCAAATTCACTGTGGATAAGAGTTTCAAATGCTATGTCTCTCCCCTCCCACCCTAATCTCAACTTGTCCCTGTTTTTTTCTTGGTGAAGTTGCAACAGCAACAACAACAGATACCAGTTACATGTTGGGATTTCATCTCATTTTCTGTCCTTGATGGCAGAGTGGGCTGTTAACAGTGCCTTGGCTGATTTAAAACCAGACATCATCCAGGAAATCTGCCATGATATCCCCAGTGGGGAGAATGATCTTACTTTCAATCAATCTTAATTTAAGTGACATCTATTCTTCTCTTAAGCACTTGTCATGAATTATTTTGTAGGCTAGCTATTCATATATGTGTCTTAACCTTCTACTAGACTCTAAGTTCTATGAGGGCAAGAGACTATTTCTTAAACAAATTATGTATCTCTCCAATGCTTAGTATGACATTCTGCATAGTCAAAAAATTAAATTATAATTAAATGAATGAATAAATGTTTGATTCAGTGGAAAGGGTGTTTATTAGGTTTGGGGGTAGGGGATTTGGAGTCAAACTCTGGAAAGGCCAGTTATTTTCTAGGCAGCTATTTCTCAGGGAGGGAGGGGGGAAAGAAGGAAGGGAAGGAAGGAAAAGAAGGAAAATAGGAAGGAAAGAAGGAAGGAAGGAAGTTAGGAAGGTAGGGAGGGAGAGAGGAAGGAAGGAAGAGAAGAAAGGAAGGAACAAAAGGAAGAAAAGAAGGAAAGAAGGAAGAGAGGGAAGAAGGAAAGAAGGAAAGAAGGAAGGGGGAAATGAAGGTGTAAGAGAGGGAGGGAAGGAGGAAGAGAGAGAAAAAGGGAAAAAGAGAGAGAAGGAGGAAAAAGAAGAGGAAGAACAACAACAACAACAATAGAAGCTACTCCATTAGCCCTCAATTTTCTCCCTTAAAAGAGTGAGAGGAACTAGATAATCTCAAAAGTCTTTTTACTAAGGAGTGAAAGATCTTGAATGCGAAGAAGAGTAAGAGGGAGGGGAAGTGAGGAATTAGTATGATCTACAAATTGTTCATCAGATTAGAATAATAAAGTTAATGGCATAGTCCAATGATAATTAAAATGAACTCAATATTTCTAAAAAAACCATGGTCTAGTTTTTCAAATAAATATTTCTATGTTTGAAGCTATATATTTGAAATAGATGAAAGCTACCAGAGAAACATGAGTCAAGGCCCACAAATTAAGGTTTTTAAATTTTAAACATTAGCCAATAAAGCGAGCTATAAACCATTCTCATTAATGAGAAAGGGCAGCATGAATATCTGGCACTGTACATACATCAATTTTATACCACCACTTTTCAAGCTGGGAATATTGGGGCACATTTAGGAAATTACAAAGTTGATTTTGTTAGGAAACATCAAGGTTAGTCTAGGACCCAATAAATCAGAATTCATGCTAAGAAGTGAGGATACCTTGGTATTGGGCCATCTGTCTGTTTTGTTTGTATTTGAGTTGAATAACAAAGTTATTTATGTACTACGTAGGTGGAATCAAAATATATATTTTGGGAAACAGCAATAAAGTCTGCATAAGATACAACAAACTCAAACAGATTTTAAAGTAGTTGAAATGTGTTAAAACCATATATTGAATTCTAAATAAGTTAAGAGAGAAGAAAATACAACCCCGGAAGGCTACAATTTAGCACTAAATTCTCTCTTTTCCTGGGAACTAGGTACTTGATACAGCTATATTCTACATTAGCTTCCAAAACCTGCCTTGGGGCAAATGGTACTTGCAGAATGTCAGACACTTTCTTTTACCTTTTATGTGCTCAAGGCAGTAACCAAGTAACCAGAAATCTAATAGTTTGTATGATCTAAAGCATTCCTCCAAATATTTCACTTTATTTCCTAAGAATATCTAAATCTTTAAAGGTTTATCACCCCTGTTAACCTGCTTTTCCAAAAAGTGAAAGAACCTTTCCTGGTCCCATCAGTCATATTTTTTTCTATGATTAAAAATCCAGAGGTTAACCCATAATCCAGTTTCCTTTCTCCTTTTTATTTTTGGTAGAAAAGTCCATTTAAATCTTGCCAACCTCACCCTTTGTGTGTACTCATTTTATGTGTAAATTCTTTTTCTTTTCTTTCTTTCTTTCTTTCTTTCTTTTTTTTTTTTTTGGAGAGGCAATTGGGGTTAAATGACTTTCCAGGGTCATACAGGTAGGACATGTTAAGTGTCTGAACTCAGATTTGAACTCAGGTCCTCCTGACTCCAGGACTGGTGTTGTTTGTTCATTTTAAATCACAGGATGAGGCTCCAAGAATGTGTTGATACTGTTATGTACCTAGAGTTTTCTCACACACACACATATATATAAAGAAAATATATATATATATACATATGAACACACACATATATAACTACACATATGTTTGTATAGACAACTACATATATACATATTTATGTACTCATTTACCATTAAGTTCTCAACTGTTAATTCTTATTTTCAGGCTGTTCTATCAGTTCTTACTTTTGGCCATACAAAGGTGACTGACGAATCAGAGAGCCACAGAGCTGCCACCTTATTTCTGTTCTCCCTAGGATGTGGTAGCTGCTGGGTCTTTTTGGAATCTTGACCTCTGGGAGAAGATGCTCTCACATACACACACACCCTCACACACAAATACAGGTACATACCATTTTATATAAACACGTTTTGCATGTACAATGTAAAGTGATTAAAAATAAGCAATGATTTGGGGAGATCCAGATTTCCCTCCCCCCCCCCATTCTCTATCCTCATTTCAAGACCTCTGTCTCTGAAAGTTAAGCTAACTGAATATCTGACCCCAGTCAACCTTACAAGGAATCTCTAGTCTAAGGTGAGCTCCATTTGGTCAAGCTTTGTCTAAATAGCCCAATACTAGAGGTAGTCTAGTTATAGAGACAGTCTGTGTCCCAGAGAAACATGACATCACTCTCAGAGTCTTACTGGAGAAAGCCCACTTCTTATTGTAAAGTTCACTACTCATTAATCATTAGCCAATCAGAGTTGACTGTCATCCTTTTGAACACTATTCTACCAAAAGAACATATAAGCCTTGACTCCATTGCCAGGATTGCCTCTGGCTAAGGGAGAGATGACTAAATGACTATCCATCTACTAAAATGCTGACATTATTAACAAAATGGCTAAATGACTATCCATTTACTAAAATGCTGGCATTATTAACAAAATGATTAAATTGCTCAGAAATTATGTTTCTTGAGCCTTTTTAATTGCCACAATATAAACCTCTTATTACAAATGCATCTACATGTATAATATAAAGCTATATCTATCTACATATATGTATGCACATGCACTATTGTATACATGTACTCATATGTATATATACTCATGTACATACCTATTTGTATATACACACATGTATCCATGTATATTGGAAATTATACACATATAAATATAGAAATATATCTATGTATAGACACACATGTATATGTATATAGGTATAAATACCTATATACATAATACATACATAGGTACGTATATTTTTGCCCTAGATTTTTAGGTATGTATGTATATATATATGAAATGTACATATATATATATATATATATGAAATGTTCATATATATGTATGTGTATATATGTGTATGTGTGTGTGTGTGTGTGTGTGTGTGTGTGAGGAACCCACACTGTGTGAATAAAAAAGCTGACATTATCATCCAGGCAAACATTTAGAAGGCAAGTACTATGTGTCAGCCACTATGTTAGATTCCAGGGTTAGATTCCAGAGAATAACCCCTGGATTAAAGGGGATCATTTATCAAGAGTTAAATCAGCCCTCAAGATACAGGTGATAAATATTCCTTGGATGAACCAGACAGAAAAGTGAAATGAAGCAAGGTGAGAAGGAATTAAGATTTCGACCCAGAACAAGTTAAATAGCTTATAGATGAGGCTGAGGAATAAACCAAACTGCAAAAACTTAAGCAATATGACTTCCTATTTCCATCATATAATTCTTTATACCTCTTCCACATAAAATATCTTTAACAAACACTGAAGATATGGATCCCTGTGTACTTTCCCTTACAGAAAAAAAAATGACATCCATTGTACTCCTAAAAGTAGGGAAGGTTCCATGGCTAAATTCCTAACAGTGGTGCCATGATCTGGGCTCCTTACTGGGGAGAATTATTTTTTAAAAAATGAGGGCAAGAGTATAGAAAATTTATTGTATCACCAGAGAACCAGGGCTAAGAAGAGAAAAGGTGTAGTGTAATAATAATACCATCTCCTTTATCTGAAGGAGGTGGGCAGTGACCAATCTGAAAATTGACCAGAGAAGATTGAGACTTTTGAGTAATAAGTTTATTAGTTTGGAAGGGGATCCTCTAATCTAATGAAGAAGCGAGAAAACAAAAACATTTGTCTTTTTTATAGTCAAATCCTACAGCATTCCTCCATTCAGTTGGGTTCTCACTTCAACTCCACGTTGGATTGGGCTGCCTTCTTTTGTCTTGGTGCCATGTTGTCAATCACTGATTGGAAGACAGTTGAACAATGCAACCCATATAATATGCATGTGGGAAGGTAATAAGTCCATTTTCCCATGGATGATACATTACTTTTTTCCTAGAAAGTCATTTACTTAGCATGCTGGAAGGAAGTAACTTATTTATTTGGCTATATGACAGTGATAGAAGAATGGCAAAAAAAGAATCTCCCCTGTGTAACTATATATAAATGTTTTATTTATTTTGAGAAAGGTCTTTATTCTCTTGTGGAAAATGAAAAGGTGTTGATTCCATTGGCTTTTTCTGCTATACAAAGAAGCATTATAAGGCATTAAAAGGAGTGCTTGGGAAGAAGGCTTGTCTAGCCCTAATTTTTAGGGCTGTTCATCCACCTCTGATGTTAACTTTTTCACTCAACTCTTACCCATGACTCCAAGAAGTAGTAGCATGTGCAGAGGCTCATCCTGGTAAAAATGTCTAGGCAATGGTTGAGGGTGACTGACAGTCCCCAAACCTAATGGTGAGGTAAGGGGACATCTACCCCAAGGACATGATGACTTCTGCCAGCAGACTGGGCAGATGAGAACATGTGCTCCAACAGCCAAAAAAGTGACGAAAGTGGGAGCTGTGCAGAATTTTTAGAAGTTCCTTAGGAACGAACAACAACAATAATAATAATCTGAGCTACCTATCACTCAGGTAGCTCAAAAATTAGAGAAATTCCTAGGGTGGAAACTCCCTTCATTGACATAATTAGTAATTTAGGTATTTCTCTGGGGACACTAAGTGATTAAATGAGTTATATATACTCACACTGTGTGCCTGAGAATGGGGGACTTCTGATTCCAAGGCTGGTCTTCTATTCACCAAACCATATTTTAAAAATATATTTTAAGGTTTATTAAGCTTTACATATACTACCTCATTTAATCCTTGGAAGAATCAATCAATCAAGAAGTATTAAGCACCCTGTGAGCTAGATGATATTGTTATTACCATTTCACAGATAAGATAAGTGAGGCTTAGAATTAAGTGATTTTCTATTCTTTTTTATAATGACTTTTTATTTTTATTTTTAAAATGTATTTTGTTTGAAAAAACAAAGAAAAACAAAAGAAATGCAAAACAAAATAAAGCAAAACAAAAAAGAATATTGTCATGTGCCCAGCAGAACACTAGGGGAAATTCAAAATATATAACAACAAATATGACTATGTATGTATATATGCACGCTTTAGTAGAAGACATATTCATGAATGCCCATTTTATCTTTACTTCCTGGCAAATTATTCTTTGACTCTCTGCTGTGCACCTTATTTACATTATTCTTTTCCCTCTTTCATAGCTCTGATCCCCAAGCAAGGTATAGTTAAGAAAAGATATATTTATGTATACATATATAAATATACACAAACATATACACACTCATACCCACCACACACACAGTTTTCTTTTCCATGCCTCTTTAATTAAATTCTGCTCTATAACTTACTTTGCAATTACTTGGCCTCCCTCCACCCAATGATCCCTCCCTTGTTTTCTTCTCTCACCTTTGCTTTCCCATCCACCCATCTTCCCCACCCTTCCTTATTTCTTTACAGATTTTGGAGGGTGCTATACCCTCTATATGTATGTTGTATATATGTACTGTTGCCTATTAAATCCATTCCCAATGGGAATAGGTTTGCAGAACTATGTGCCCTTCTCCCTTCTCTACTGATTCTGTGTCTATTCTTCCTCTGCACATTGTTCGTGTGAATCTTAAAATATGGTATACATTTTCCCATGTAAAATAAAACATAAACAATTTGTCCATGTTTAAACAGTTTGTCTATGTTAGGTTTTTTGAAATTGATCTTTTATATTGACTCTCATGTTAAAATTTCTGTTCAGCTTGGGTGGTTGATAGAAAGTCTCGAAAATGTGTTAAGTTCATTGAAGATCCATTTTTTCTCATTCAAATTTATAGATAATTTTGCTGGTTATGATATTTTTGGCTGCAAGTTTAGTTCTTTTGTTTGCTGGTAGATATGATTCCAAGACCGGCAGTATTTTCTTGCAGCTGCTGGTAAGTCTTGTACAATTCTAATTGTAGCTCCAGAATATGTGGATTGTTTTGTTTGTCTGTTTGTTTCTTGCAACATTTTCTTTTTGATCTGGGGGTTTCAAAATTTGTCAATAATATTCCTTTGTGTTTTCCACAAAGAATCTCTTTGAGGTGGTGATTGGTGGATTTTTTCTATTTCTATTTTCCCCTCATGTTCTATCATTCCAGGACAATTTTCTTGGATTATTTCCTGTATTATTGTGTCAAAGTTCTCTTTGGTCACAACATTCTGGCAGTCCACTTATTCTTATGTTTTCTCTTCTTGATCTGTTCTCCAGATATGCCATTTTTTCTTTTGTTTTACATTCTGTTCTATTTTCTCATTTCTTATAACCTGTTTTGTTATTTCTTGGTCTCTCATAGCTTCACTGGCTTCCCTAGTCCAATTCTAATTTTCTTTTTCTTTTTTTAAATTTTATTTTATTTTATTATAGCTTTTTATTTGCAAAACATATGCACAGATAACTTTTCAACATTGACCTTTGCAAAACCTTCTGTTCCAAATTTTCCCCTCCTTCCTTTCATCCCCTTCCCTAAAGGCAGGTAGTCTGATACATGTTAAATGTGTTAAAATATATGTTAAATCCAATATATGTATACATATTTATACGGTTATCTTGCTGCACAAGAAAAATCAAAACTAGAAAGAAAAAAAAAACATGAGAAGGAAAACAAAAACGCAAGCAAACAATAACAGAAAGAGGAAAAATGCTATGTTGTGGTCCACACTCAGTTTCCATAGTCCTATCTCTTGGTGAGATGGCTCTCTTCATTACTGAACAATTGGAACTGGTTTGAATCATCTCCTTGTTGAAGAGAGCTACGTCCATCAGAATTGGTCATTGTATAGCCCTATTGTTACTGTGTACAATGATCTCCTGGTTCTGCTCATTTCACTCAGCATCAGTTCATGTAAGTCTCTCCAGGCCTTTCTGAAATCATCCTGCTGGTCATTTCTTACAGAATAATAATATTCCATAATATTAATATACCATAATTTATTCAGCCATTCTTCAACTGATGAGCATCTATTCAGTTTTCAGTTTCTTGCCACTATACAAATTGCTGCCACAAACATTTTTGCACATGTGGGTCCCTTTCTCTTCTTTAAGATCTCTTTGGAATATAATCCCCATAGTAACATTGCTGGATGAAAGAGTATGCACAATTTGATAACTTTTTGAGCATGGTTCCAAATTGCTCTCCAGAATGGTAGTATTCATTCACAGTTCCACCAAACAATGTATCAGTGTCCTAGTTTTCCCATATCCCCTCCAACATTTGTCATTATCTTTTTCTGTCATTTTATTCAATCTGAGAGGTATATAGTGGTATCTCAGAGTTGTCTTAATTTGCATTTCTCTGATCAATAGTGATTTGGAACACTTTCATATGAGTGGTAATAGTTTTAATTTCATCATCTGAAAATTGTCTGTTCATATCCTTTGACTATTTGTCAATTGGGAATGGCTTGATTTCTTACAAATTTGGGTCATTTCTCTATCTATTTTAGAAATGAGGCCTTTATCAGAACCTTTGAATGTAAAAGTTTTCCCAGTTTATTGCTTCCCTTCTAATCTTGTCTGCATTAGTTTTGTTTGTACAAAATCTTTTTAACTTCATATAATCAAAATTATCTATTTAGTGATCAATAATGATCTCTAGTTCTTCTTTGGCCACAAATTCCTTCCTCTTCCACAGGTCTGAGAGGTAAACTATCCTCTGTTCTAATTTATTTATAATATCATTTTTTATGTCTAGGTCATGAACTCATTTTGACCTTATTTTACTATATGGTGTTAAGTGTGGATCAATGTCTAGTTTCTGCCATACTAGTTTCCAATTTCCCAGAAGTTTTTCAATTCTAATTTTCAAAGAATTATTTTCACCTTTGAGACTCTACCTGTTTTTCTAGTTGGTTAACTTTTTTTCTCATAAGTTTCTTGTTTTTCTTGGATTTTTTTTTTTTATTTTTTTCCAATGTCTCACAATTGATTTTTGAAATCTTTTTTGAGTTCTATAAATTCTCTCTGGGCAAGGAAGCATTTCATGTTACTCCTTGGGGTAAAAGGCTTTTTTAACTAGAAATTTCTTTTACTCTGGAAAAGAACCCTGGTCTTTCCTGTTCCCATAGCATATTTCTATGTTGTTCTTTCTTCTTTGCTGGTTCATTATTATTATTTTTTTTTAGTAAAGATATGAATGTAAGTACCTAGAATTCTGGGATGGGGGAGATAGTGCCTCTGACTTCACTTCAGCTTTTGCCTCTGAACAGGAACCCCAAACTAAGAGCTCCACTTCCCACCAAGTGCCCAGAGTCAGCAGCATCCCTGTCCCACTGCCTCTGCACTCACGGGTGCTGGTTCTTTTCCAACAGGGAAGTGTCTCAGCAGCACAACTGGGCCTGGTTCCCATCAGCTGAGGTTTCCTCAGGTTTTCTAGACTCAAAACCCCAAATGACAAATAATCCAGGAGTGAAAGTTTTGTGGTTCCTCCTTAGACTCTAGCCACAACCAGCTAGCCAGAGTGGTCCCCATTTAACTTTCTGCAGAGCTAGCCTGGAGGTGTTTGCACTTCAGATAGCTTAATCCCCAGCCTGGGGGCTTTCTTTAGACTTTGTTGGGGTGCATCAGGGGGACCCCCGATTCTGCCCCAGTCTTCTAGATTTTTCTGCATTGTCCTGAGGTGATAATTTGTTCTATTTATGGGGAAAATCTAAAGAGCTTAAAATTTACCAAACTACTCCTCCATCTTCCCAGAATCCTCCCTTAAGTGATTTTCTAAAGGCACACAGGGAGTATTTGAGGTCTTCCTGACTTCAATCTCCCACATTCTAGTTGTTGCTATTTAGTCATTTCATTCATGTCTGGCTCGTCATGAACCCATTTGGGATTTTCTTGACAAAGATACTAGAATGGTTTGCCATTTCCTTCTCCTTATTTTACTGATAAGGAAACTGAGGCAAACATAGTTAAGTGACTTGCCTAGGGTCACACAGCTAATAAATATCTCAGAACAGATTTGATTCACAAAGATGAGTCTTCCTGACTTAAGATCTGGAGCTCTAGCCACTACCACCTAAGCTGCCCACATTCTATCCACTACACTGAACTCTCTCTTCACACACACCAAATATAGAAACTTACATCCTCCTTTTTATAGGGACTTAATGTTTGCGAATTAACAGTGTAACATACCAGCAATAGTTAAAATAGAGCCCTCTCTGCTTGCCTGCATCTGATCATGTTTGCTAAGGCCAGAGGAGTCTATCCTGAGTTGAGGAACGTGCAGGGAGCACCAAAAGGTCCATTTCAAATGAGTCTGCAAAAAGAATAAAATCCAGACCCAAGTGCAGCCTTCTAGCTGAGTCCCTTCAAGGTTTATTTCCTTTAATCAGATCCTCAAACAGTTGAGTGTTCTGGGTCATTTCTTCTCCAAACCCATCATTTCCCATGTAATTAGAAACATGCCAGTTTCCAAATGGTCGCATCAGGCTGCAGTGTGGTCACTCGGTGAATTTTACATCCATGGCTGCAGACATAAATGCCTGTCTGATTGCTTCCAGGGCAATTAAGGGTTCATTGTTTCCCAAGTTGCGGCCTCTCCTCCCATCTCCTTTGGTATCATTTTGCGTTCTCTTTAAAATGGGGCTTACAAAGAAAAAGAAAAGCTCCATAGAGCTGCACATCAGGCTCTATTCATAAGAAGGGAAAGATCATCTGTCTGGTCTGGGAGATTTTGTTTAGTAAATCCAGGAATAACCTTTAGTCACTGGAAGAATGGGTAGAAAATTTTACATGGTTCTTGTGAGTAGCAGAAGTTCTTTAAGTCACCAGCAAAGTACCCTGGGACTGACTAAACTTAGCTTTGGATTCCACTTAGTTTGCAATAGTCTAAACAACAATGACAATTATAATAGTAGCTGGCATTTCCATACATTTTTAAGATTTTCACAAAGATTTGGATGTCATTGGCTCTCTTCAACAATGAGATGATTCAAACCAGTTCCAATTGTTCAGTGATGAAGAGAACCATCTGCATCCAGAGAGGGGATTGTGGGAACTGAATGTGGTTCACTTGGTTGTTGTTTGCTTGCATTTTGTTTTGCTTTACGTCTCTTGTGTGGCACAATAATTGTATAAATATGTATGCATATATTGAATTAATCATATATATCTACTATGTTTAACATATATTGGACTACTTGCCATCTAGGGGAGGGCATAAGGGAAGGAGGATGGAAATTGGAACACACGGTTTTGCAAGGGCTAATGTTGAAGAATTGTCCATATGTATGTTTTGAAAAAGAAAAATCTTTAATTAAAAAAATGGGATGTTATGTCATATTAGATCTCCACAACCTTATAAAATGGATGTTATCGTTCCCATTTTATAGATGAGGAAACTGTCACTTAAATTGCCCAAGATCACACAGCTGTCAGCAGAGGAAGCACTTGAGCTGAGGTTTTTTGTCTCCAAGTCTAGCACTCTATCCATGGGCTGCCTAATTCTCAGTTTAACTATGGCTATTTCACTCTGAATGCCAAATATACACTTGCCAAGAAGACTGTTTTGTGGAGACATAGCACAAGCGCTCACAAGGAGGACAGAAAAAGCAATACAAGGACAATCCCAAGGTCTCTCTTAAGAACTTTGAAATTGATTGCATGACATGGGAGATGCTGGCACAGGACTGCCCAGCATGGCGTGCCCATCAGAGAGAGGGCTGGGCTCCATAAGCAAAGAAGAATTCAAGTAGCTCAGAAGAACTGTGAGATGTGCAGAGTTAGAGAGGGTACCCCAAATGTTCACATGGACTATTTGCCCCCAAATTATGAGGGCATGCCAAACTTACATCAGTTTGATCAGTCACATTAGGTAGGACACACTGTAACTTGACTCTAACACAGTGATGTCATTTTTATTAAAGCTTTTTATTTTTCAAAAGATATGCATGGATAATTCTTCAACATTAACCCTTGTAAAACCTTGTTTTCCAATCCCCCCTTTCCAATATATATTAAACATGGTAGAAATGTATGTTAAATCCAGTATATGCATATATGTTTATACAATGATCTTGCTGCACAAGAAAAATCAAATCAAACCAGAAAAAAATGAGAAAAAATAAAACGCAAGCAAGCAACAACAAAAAGAGTGAGAATGCTGTGTTGTGATCCACTCAGTTCCCACAGTCCTCTCTCTGGGTACAGATGGCTCTCTTCATCACAAGACCATTGGAACTGGTCTAGTGATGTCATTTTGATCCTTTTCAAGAACAAAGGACAACAACCTACCCATCTACCATGATCCACTCTGATTCTTCATAGAATGACCAAAAAGACCCCAGATCCTTTGAAGGAAATCTTAAAGGTTCTACTATTCTGAAAAGGCTTTGAATATGGTGCTAGCAATTAATTATGTTTGTTTTTTAAATTTTGGCTTGGTATAAGGGCATGAGTCAATGGGGTATCAATCAAATTACCTCATTTCACTTAAACCAAGTGACACAGTGCTATGTTCTGATACCTTAACCAAGTGGGAAAGCAACCCAGTTGATTCAAATCAAAGGCATGATAACTGTATAAAAAGGTCTTAATCAATTTAGATATCTAATGAGTCACTGGATGAAATGGAAATGATAGGATTGCTGAGTGAAGTAAGGTCATCTAGAACTAGTCTGGGAAATTTGGAGTAGAAAGAAGGGAGGAGGACTGCCTCTGAGAAGCAAGTATTTGGGGTTAGGGGTGGGTGGAGGAGAGCTCTTCAGTCTGAGATTACAACTTGGTTTTCTCCCTCATTCCCTTCCCTCCCCCATCCCTTGACTAGAGAAGGATTTCCTGAATTTCAGAGGTCTAAAGGATTGTTCATCTTCTCAGCATCTAGGCAGTATCCTGTCACAGTGGTGTACATATAAAAACCCAAGGAAAGATAAGACACGGATTCATAAAGATCCATATAGAAAACTATTGTGTATTTAGCTTTGTCCATTAGAATATAAGCTATTGGAACAGCTAGATGGAACACTGGTCCTGGAATCAGGAGGACCTGAGTTCAAATCTGGCCTCCGATATTTTATACTTCCTAGCTATGTGACTCTGGGACAGTCACTTAATCCCAATTGCCTCTCAAATAAACAAACAAACAATAAATAAGAATTTAAAAAAAAAACAGACTATAAGCTCCCTGAGGGAAAGGACTATTTTTCTTAGTTATTATTATTACTATGATATTTGTTAAGGACCATGCCTAAACGAAGGGGCAGGTCATTTCTCGGAGAGCCTCCACAGCTGTGAATCATAACACTTGAAGGAGTTACAAGGCAGCCTTTACTAATGCAGATGTTTCTTGTGGATTGGGAATGAAATAAATTGGAGGCAAAAGGGAAGAGGAGAGGGGTCAAAGAATAGCAATTACCTCTCAGTCTCCTTGTATCATCATCATCCTCTCACATGAAGAGATCCATTCTACAGGTCTGAGTTAGATCTCCAGCAGCCACTGGCAGGTGGCTCCCATTTCACAACAAATAACTTTGGGAGCTCTGCCTCCCTTAAATCCAATTTACCACAAGTCAAGATAACAACATCACAAAGTCATTGGTTTTCTTCAGAAAGCAGGTCGGCTAAACACTAAATTTCGCATCTGGATTCTGAGTAAAAATGAGTACTAATATATTTTGGTTGACTTGGCAACCAGAAGATAGAAGGAAGTAACAGCTAATGAAGGATAATTCATGGATTCTCCTTGAAGACATACAAACAAATGAGTTGCCAGCATTGATTTGCTGTGTCCAAATGCATCAAGAAATAACATTTCATGGTCATATGATTCTGTAAATTATTTGTAAAAAGGTCATCAAAAATAATTGCAGTTTTTTTTATCAACTCATTTTGAAGACCATAAAGAAGTAAAATATTTTTTAAAGAATTCACTAGCACTTAGACATATGTACTCTAATATTTGGTCATTTTAGGGAAAATTAGTTAGCATTAGTAAAAGCAGTTATATTGAAAATATGGATCAGGATCAAAGAAAGACAGAGGACAAGACTTGAGGCTGCTGTGTCTTTTCTAATTATCCTATCAAGAATAACATGGAAAGTATCATGAAAACCTTCTTCAAGAAAAGAAGAATGTGCTAGGTGGAATGAACACTAAGTAAAAGAACCAAAAAAAGAAAAGGATTATAGTTTAACAGAGAGAAAGTATTGGCATAGAATCAAACTATTGACTTGTTAGAACAAAGATCAAAACTTGAAAATGATGACCTATTTAATCTGACCTATTTAAAGACATTATTGTTAACTCCTCAAAATGGGAAATGAATGAAGGAAAAGTCATCAGCACTGCTGGCACAAGTTTGTACAGATGTTTAATCAATGGAAGTCAATGAGGAGACTCTTAAAACTGCCTTAGTCAGCAGACATTTAAACTGCTGGCCAGACAAAGAGATATAACAAGAAATGACAGGGCCAGTTAAGAATATAAATGGATTCATACAATATTGTGGAGAAGGATAGTTAAAGAGAATGAGCTGTATCAACCCATAGAAAAGCAAAAAGCTGTAGAAAGATAAACAATTTTAAAGAAATCTTGGTGAGACTCCACAAGCAAAGTCATTCTAAGGGCGTATGAGAGTGAGACTGGAAAGAGGTAAATGGATATAAGAAAGATGGAAAAGATCTGCAAAACAAACAAACAACCCCCCGCCCCAACTTTAACAAATTTTATTCAACATCAGGGATAGGGAAACTCCTATATTTATAGCTGAATAAATTTCAAAATGCACTTATTAAAGAAATAAACAGATCAGATAATCTGAAATCAAGAAAGACTCATCTTTGTGAGCTCAAATCTAGTCTTAGATACTTACTAGCTACACAATCCTGGGCAAGTCATTTACCCCTATTTGCCTTAATTTCCTTATTTTTAAGATGAGCTGGAGAAGAAAATGGTAAACTACTCTAGTATCTTTGCTAAGAAAATTCCCAAAAGAAAATCACAAAGAGTCTAACATAGCAATGGAACAACAATAACAAAAGAAGTAGTAAAGACATTTTAAAAATACACAGTAAAATCAGCTGGATTTTCTTATTTATAAAATGAAGGGGCTAGGTTCAGTAGCTTTTGAAGTCCCTTTTAGCTATAAATTTGTAATATAGCAGAGATGTATATTGGAAGTGATACAATTTTAAGGGAAGAGAAATTCTCAAGGTTTCTTTAAGATGAGAAGCTCCTAAAGGTATTAAAAAATTCAGACATTATTAAAAAATTTTAAGTAGTCAATGTCAATAATTACAAAGTATATACCTATTCTTGCATATAATTGACATTTTTATAATAATCTATACCCATATTGAGAGTGAAGATATTGGAAGAAAAGAAGCATAATTTTTCAAGCAATATTCCACAGTGGAATACCATCATATAATTGTCTGAATATTGTATTTATTATTTGTTGACTTTAAAAAAAAACCCATTTCATTCAATGGAGCAAAACATTGTCTCAAAAGCTTATTTTTTTATATTGATGTCTCCCAAAGATAAGTCAAAATCTCAAATGCTTCCTTGAAAGATATTATAATAGAGAGAACTTTGTTCAATTATTCTCTGATTGTTGCTATGAGATGAAGGGTAAGACAAAGGTATCTAACCTCATTGAAATCATCAATCATTGACATAGATAGGTTACAAAATAGAAGCCAAATTGAAAAGGAATTCCCTGGTGTTTGTGAGGTCCTCCACATGTTCCTCCACAATTTGCAGATGACATTGTGCTGATTACAATAAATCCCGGATAATTATGCTAGAGACTTTTAAATGAGATAGAAAGAATATAGCCTAATTATCCACCTTGGAAAACAACCAAATGGTTGAAGAATATTTGTCAGTCAGACAAGAAAATACAATTGAAGAGACAACTCATAAAGCTTATCCATCAGTAAAAACTTCTTGGACAGATATTGTGAATGCATGATGAACTAAGCCCATAATTGACCAGTCAATCAACAAATATTCAGTAGAAGTCTGTACCAATATAACAACATATATATTTAGACAATAATTCTTCACTATGGCTCTACTGAACAGTTTTGAGGATCATGGAATTTTAGAAGGAACTTCTACTGAAGTACAGTACTGGGCTAAGCATTATATATAAAAAGCAAAACCACATCTAGTCCCTGACTTTGAGAGGTTCATATTTAAAGAGAAGAGATAACATGCAAATGATTAGATAGAGAAAGGAGAGTCAGGATGTTCTGATGATAACAAGTTTCTCCCTGAAACAAGGATCCATTTCTTTAATATCAATATCTTTCCAGAAATAGTGCATGACTATGAGTCATGGAATATTAGGAACTCTAAAGAACTGGAGCTGAATGTAGAGGGTTGAAACTATTGAGTCGTTGCACTGAGGTCGGTTCAAGCACTTAGGGCTAATTATTGATTGGACAATACTCTATGGGCATATGCTTGGAAAATGGCCCTTCCCACTATCCTGTGCTGGCTCAATGATTGGGGGATATAGAAGATTGTAGGAGGGACTAGGGGGTAGAGTAAGACTAGCCAGGGTCACTCTTTGGCAGTAGACGAGGGAGAAGGCAATTGCGGAGATTCTGCTTCCATCCTATTCTATCCTGTGTCTAAGACCAAAAATAAAGACGAAGGACTTTTGCTTATCCTGACTCCAGCTGATTCTGAGGTATATCCCTCAAAGGATAGTGGAGAAGGGTATGGTAGGTATAAGTACTCATAACACATCACAAATGAAGGAGAAGTAGGATGAAGGATATAAAAGAAATGTGATCAATAAAAGAAGATAGATCATGTAAATTCTAACTTAATTTTGATCTAATTAATTTATTTTGTCATTCTATGTATTTTGTTCTGTGTATTTAAAAACAATATTCTAAGAAATAATTATGGACCTTAGATTTTAACCAGACTGCCAAAGAAGTAAATCCATACAATAAATAAATAAATAAAAAGTAAAAAAATAAAAAAATAAAAACTCCTGCTGAAAAGAAAAAGAAGCATGTCCTAAGCCCATAATATACAAAGAATAAAATTTTGTCTTGTGTTTTTACAAAGTTGGATTTAATTTTATCATGAAACATTTCAGATTTGCCCATGCCGGGGTGTCTTGGGATTATATATCCAGAATGGGAAGATATTTCAGAGATCTACAGTCCAATATATCTCCTTTTGCAGCTGGGAAAACTGAGGCTCAGGAGATTAAAAGACTTATCCCACATTCAGGTCACACATTTGAAGCAGGATCTGAACCTTTGTCTCGGGACACTGTAGCATGCTTTTCGATAATCTTTCAATTCTTCACATCTCATCAGGAAGAAAATGGTTAATAGGTGCTGTTGCCCTTGTAGCAGCTGAGAATTTCTCATTGTTAGGCCATATTTGTAAGAAATCCTACTTCCTAGGAGATCAGAGATCTACTAGAACCCTGGAGAGCTGCCTTGTCTCCAGCTAAGAAGGTGGTAAATCTAATTATTTAACAGAAGAATATAAGCACACTCAGAGCCCCAGTGCAAATAACAAACTAGAGAGAATGGGATCTCATCATATAACACCAGGATGTCAAAACCATGTTAAGATTGATAGGATATTTGGAGTTACCAAAATCTTGAATTCTAAATCCATAAATTCATTCTTTTTAGTTACTATTTATGAACCACAAATGAAGATAGGGACAAAAATTATTTAAAAAACTACAAAAGTTATTAAAAATAAAATAAAAACATCTATAGGACATATGGAAAAAATTCTACCCCTCCTCCCATCATCACCATCACTAACTTACATACATTATTCCTGCATTAGACTATGGCTTAGGATACTTCACATTTGGGTACCAGGTTTGGTTCTGTGTGTGGAAATTTAGGAGAGACATTGGTAATTGGAAGACCACATAGAGGAGAATAAACAGGACTGTGGTGGGACTCAAAGTGATATGTGATATGCAGATCAAAAGAAAGAACTGAAGACTGGGGGGAAGGAGAGGTGACTTAAAAAGCTGCACTTTGGCAGTAATGGTAGGGGGATTAGACTTAGACTTTTCTAGCCCAAAAGGACAAAACCAGGAAGAGTGAGTAGATATTACAAAGACATAGACTAGACCTGAGGTAGGAAAAATATACTAGAGCAATCCAAAAGCACACCAGTGAAAGTAGGGAACTCTCCCTTTGCCAAGGTCTTCAAGCAGAAACCAGTTGATCAAGTGAATATTGCAGGGAGGTATTTTGGTCCATTGAATTGCACAAATATTTATTTTGGTGATTATGGGCGGGGCCCTGAGGACATCACAACATGGGGGTATGAGGGTAAGAGCACTGGCTTGGGAGTCAGGGGACAAAACAAGCCTCTGATTCATAGAACTATTGCGATCTTGGAGAAATGACTACATCTGCATGAGCCTCAGTTTCTTCATCTGTAAAATGAAGTTGTTAAAATAGATGACCTTGGAGCTCCTCTCCAGGTCTAGATCTATAAATTAATGAAATGAATTCCTTGCCCACAAGGAGTTTACATTCTACTTTGTGGGGAATGAGAGTAAAGGGGAGATGGGAAATAACAGCTACCCAAATAAGGGGAAAAGTAGATTCAAAGTAATATGTTTAAAACTATTTCAGTGAGACATTAACAGCTAGATCTACAGATCTTTGAATTTGAATCCCTAAATCCAGCGAGGGTTTCCTTCCTTATTAGTAAATATCTATAGATTTAAAGATTAGGGAAGGACTTAAAAAGGAAAGGAGGGGGTGCTCAATCGTGTTTTGACTAAAACTGGAGACTGTGGAGGTGAGGAAAGCATGCATTCTAGACAGGGGCTTGTTAGAGTCTGTTTATAAGAATTGATTGATAAATTTTCTTTCTTTTTTATTGACAAAACATATCCATGGGTAATTTTTCAACATTGACCCTTGCAAAACCTTCTGTTCCAACTTTTCCCCTCCTTCCCTTCACCTCCTCCCCTAGATGGCAGGTAGTCCCATACGTGTTAAGTATGTTAAAGTATATATTAAATACAATATATGTAGACATATTTATACAGTTGTCTTGCTGCACAAGAAAAATTGGATTTAGAAAGAAGGTAAAAATAACCTGGGAAGAAAAACAAAAATGCAAGCCAACAATAACAGAAAGGGTGTAAATGCTATGTTGTGGTCCACACTCATTTCCCAGTGTTCTTTTGCTGGGTATAGCTGGTTCTGTTCATTACTGATCAATTGGAACTGATTTGGTTGATCTCACTGTTGAAGAGAGCCACATCCATCAGAATTGATCCTCATATAGTATTGTTGTTGAAGTGTATAATGAGATTGATCAATTTTCAATGTGAACATCTACACCTAGCAATTTGGTAAATGCTACCAATTAGGGATGGCTGTATAATTTTGTTGATTATCTGGATTTAAGTAAGTGATGAAGAATATGTTAATGATGCAGATAAAATGCAAAATTGTTACTGTTGTCTACACCACCATCACCACCATTACCACTATCACCACACCTCTGATTCCACACATGGAAGGTCATCATGAAACTCAAAGAGCTTGGAAGCATAATGTCACAGTGGGAATGAAAAGTGAGTGAAGAAAAATAGGATTATGGGAGCACTGGTGGGATTGGAAGAGCTGGTCCCTACAATCTCTTCCAAGATTGTGGAACTGATTTTAGGGAATCCCAGATTTTTTGAGTTGGAAGAAAAAACAGCCATCAAGTAGTCCAATTTATATATGAAATGACTCCCAGTAACATATGCTCAATAAATGGCTATACCCATTCTCTGATCTATAAAATAAGGATTCTCTCATTTGGGCTTGTTAACACAGCCCTGACTGATAGGGACCTATTATTTTAAATATGTGTATAGATATATAAAGCATCAGTACCATATATAGCAATTTTAATCAGAATAAAACGAAAGACCATTTAACTCCAGATTTTATTGTGAGTTCTCTCATCTTGAAAGCCGGTCTTATGAGCTAGGCAAACAAGCAACAATTGCATTCTGTTCCTCAGACAAAATACAATCAAATGAGGCATGGCTGAAAACCATGATTGCTTGTCTGATAGACCTCTGGAGCCAAGGCTGCCACAAGCTCCTAGCTGCTCTCTATAGGAAAGTGAAAGAGACATCCAGTGCTCCCAACAAATCAATTCCCTTTATTAGCTTCCTTTCTTTATTATGTGCTTTTACTATATACTTTGTGGATGACATTAATCATCTTTATGTAAAGATCGATGACTATGAGCACTTTCTCTAAAACCCCAAACTGAGTCTTGGAAGAAAGTGGGATATGAAGGCTAATTTGAGTAGTTTGACTCTAATGAAGGAAAGAAGGGACAGCTGGCAAATCACCTCAAGGATCTTCAGTAGAGAACTGGTTTCTTAAGCACCCTGCAAGTCATCTGTTCTATCTGTATTAAGCCATCTCCTGCTCTGCCTTTTGTTTTTTTAACTCTCTAAGAGATAACTGTAGACATTCCAAATTGAAAGGTACTTGGTCAAAGAAAAACTATTGATTCCACCATTTTTTCTAAGGATTTGTGTTACCTTGAATGACTGGATCCTCTGAAATTTATGTTGATTTTGTTGATGCATTTGGAAAGACAGCTTGGGGTTTCTCTTTGGAGAGGTTAATAAATGAGTTGGAGGAATTGGTTCTTTCTTTTCCCAAAGATGACAGGAAACATCATTTCCTGGTGGTAACTAGTCATTGAGCCTTGCAGGGCTCACACTGAGCAGAAGCAAATGGGCCATCACAAAGATAATTGCAACCCTGAGGATGCAGAGGGAGAGAAAGTGTATAGCACAATCCTCCAACCTATTTTTGGACCCTTCTCACTCTGTCTGCTTCTCCCCTCTGGAGATCTGGATGCCTAATGACATGCAGTAAGGAGAGGTGTAGCTACGGCAGAGAATCTCCATGATCCAGCTCTTTTCTGGTGCTTGAGAAAGGAATCAGAGGCCACAAGAGTGGTGCTACTTCTTGCCAGAGCTGGCTGTTGCATCCAGTCATTTAGTGCTGTGATGGGCCAGCCCAGGCTGGGGGATCTCAGTGGTCCTTGCCAGTGACCAGACAGCCAAGACCCCAGGTCGCATTGGATCCTGAGTTTTATATTTTGTATTCCTATACATGTAACAAGTCAGAGCTCTTCCTTCTTGGTCTATGGTAGGGCTTCTTTACCTTTCTGTGTATCACAGACCTTTCTGGAAATCTGGCAAAACTGATGAATGTCCCCTCGAAATAACTTTTATTTAAAAAAAATCATAAGTGAAGCGAATGCTAAATTTAAATTAGGGGCTAGTGAAAATAAAGGCATAATTATATTTCCTCCAAGTTAACATTGTTCTGAAATCTATTCCCAGACTAACAATCCCTTGTCTGTAAATAGGGCATCTCCTTTTCAGTTCAATAACAGCGAGGGGATGTCATATGAAGTCAGTTATATGTGTCCTAGAACTTTTTTCCCATATTGATTTGGGGAAACTTTCAGGGTCTAAGAGAGTTGCAAGCTTGTAGTCACATGAGCTGCCATTTTTTTAATGCTTTGTGTTTTAGTTATTATGTGTCCTTTATTTTATGCTAAAAGTAAATGATAAATACAGCATTAAAACATTTGTATCTGTTTCCATGGAGAAAGTATTATGGAGGAAGGTGATACAATGAATAATAGTAAGCTGCTCTGGGTTCAAATTCAGCCTCAGATACTATGTGATCTTGAGCAAATCACCCTTTTTGGTCTCAGTTTCCTCATCTTAAAAATGGGAATAATACAGTACCGACTTGTCAAAGCTGAGGTGAGCATTTAATTAGATAAATATTTATAAAACTTTTTAGCAGTATGTCTGATACAGCATGGGGCAACATAAATAGGAACTATGAATATTATGGAGAATTAATTCAAGTGGTTAAATCTAACTGACATATCAAATTCAAGAAGTAGATAGAGAGCTTGGAGCTATGTTCTTTTTGGGAAGATCCCCAAATCCATATTCCCTCCCTAATAATGAGCCACTAATAGTTTAGAGAGAGACAGCTTAAAGAGACAAACTATGGAGAGATGGTACTTAAACTCAGAGCTCTGACTAATGGGGCATGTGCAAGCCCACACTTTTGAGTACAGAATGAGTCTAGCTTCTGATGGCAATAATACATATCAATGCTATCACATGGTTAAATTTACCTTGATATTTGGTGACTTCAGTGAGAAGCTGGGTACAGAGAAGCACACCTCTAAACATGTTAGAAAATGAGTTTGGGAATCGAGAAATGACAAAGCTTGAAGACTTGTAGATTATTTAGAAGCCACCTACCTATAGAATGTAAATGCTTTCTTAGAGAAATGAGTCAAAGTGAATGAGATACTCCTCTCTTTTTAATAGAGAGGCGGGGGAACCATAGTGCATTGCCTATATTGTGTATTGCTTATATGGTCAGACAGTTATTGTGTTGAATAGAATCAAATTGAATTGAACTGAACTGTGTTGGTTTTGTTGAATTTTTTTCTTTGCTACCAAGGGAGGATTTTATAAAGGGATAACACTAAAATGTACTGGTGAATCAAATATAAACAAACCGTTAATAAAAGTTTAAGAAACAAAAAAAAAATAAAGAGAATATTCTATACATGGTCAGCACTGAACATTGCAAAAATAAAACTTTGCTTTATCATAAAAGATAAATAATGACTGCTTATAAATATGGCAGTCATTTCAGACCATGTAGTCGGGCCATTAACTGATTAGCTTAAAGGTTAAGATAAATATCATATTAGAAAAAAGGATAGAGTATTTTTTTAAGATACCACATGAAATTCTGACCCAGTAAAATAAACTTATGGCTTTGGAAAATGGGAAAATAATCCTCACAAAAGTAAGGACATAAACTCCACCAATTTTTTTTTTTTTTACAGAAATTCAACTGATTCAAAACAATAGTCACAATAAGGAGGCTCAAAGAGTCCATAAATTTCTTCAACCAGAAAATAACTGATCACTTTGACAAGAGGAATAACATGTCGTCAAAGGTTATATCACTTTAACAAATAAGCTCATTAGGGAGGAAAAAATCATGGGAGGTTACAAATAGTATCATTTTTCAAAATAGGGGAAACAGAGAGGGGGAAATGAGCTTCTGCAGACTTTGCCATGGACCCTTCCTAACAGCCTTTGTCCATTAGGTGAAAACAGCAAATATACATATACTGGAACAAATCTGCTGAGTCTGTATGAGGACCCATTCTCACAGATAATGATAATGAAATCATTGAATTTGCACTTTATCATCTCAATGACAATTATTAAGTGAAGAATTAGAAAGTCATATGAGGTGGATGAGATCAGGAAGAACACCCGAATAAATAAATATAGAAGAAATTCACAATATAAGAAATAACATTTTTATTCTAGAGATTCTACATGAATCTAAGTATTCTTATACTTATAAGAATCTTATAAGTATCTTATAAAGGCAGCACATATTCTTACAAGATAATACTCAGAAAATTTCCCACCCCAAAGCATCCTTCCCTGGACACCAATTCTCTTATCTGTGCTCTCTCTTTTTAGGAGATTATAAGCCATCTGAGACTGGGCACTGTCTCACTTTTGTATTTGTATCTAGTAATTAGCACCATGACTTGCATTTATAGATTTTCATTCATTCATTCTATCTGCAATGAGCTTTATAAACCTAAAGACCTATGTCAATGTGTTATTTCAATAACAATATTGTGATTTTTAATTAACTGGACATCTTTTGTTATGGATACCACTGATGTGATGAAGTTTAAAAGTATTTTCAAGGCAGCTCTTCCTGATCTTTTCTCCTCAATCTATTGTTGTTATTATTTAGTTACTTGGTTGTGTCCAACTCTTTGGGACTCTGGAGACCATAACATACCAATACTATCCATGGGGTTTTCTTGGCAAAGATCCTGGAGCAGTTTGCCATTTCTTTTTCCAGTTCATTTTCCAGTTGAGGAAACCAAGGCAAACAGGGTTAAATCATTTGCCCAGAGTCACACTTAATAAGTGTCTGAGGCTAAATTTGAACTCAGGAAGAGTTTTCCCGACTCTAGGTCCAGCACTCTATCCACTGGGGCAAATAGCCATCCAATCACAGCTTAACGAATTCCAAAATGATGTCCATCACTACCAACTTGAAACATGACAGAAAATGATAGGCAGCCCAACTCACTGGAGCCAACTTTTAGTAATGGGCACATTGTAATACATGGACAATAAAAACATTTAGATGTCCCACACAGTGACTCGGACAAGTCATGATTTATGTGAAAGAACAACGATCGAGAACCAAAAGCAGAATGTAGGCTAATTCAAAATGCAAGGGAAAAATCTCACTGCAATGCTATGTAACTAGGTTAAAACATATCACTGGGGTAAAACCTTTGAAAATTTGATATTAACTTTAAAGAGTTTCATCAAGAGGAAGAGAAAATGAAAGGAGAAAGCTGTTTTTAGGCTTCTCTATGAGTTAGAGGAGGGATCTTTGCTACAAAGCAAGAGCACAGAAAAATCAGTGAATTGTTATCCAGATGGTACACGATGGCAGATAATTTGTGCATAATTGTAGCTCTCTCTGGGACTAAACAGAGTAGTGGAAGAGAGATGGAAATCACTAAAAATGGAGAAGACAGACAGACAGATGAGGAAGAATGAACTCATTATTTACAGCAGTGACACCTGTTAATTTTACACCCATCATGCAATTATGTGTGCATCCTCATGAGTTCTTACGATGGATCACAGGATGCCAAGCTGTGATTTAAAATATTAAAATGGGTGAATGATAAATATATAATGGGATCTAATCACTTTTTGTGCTTTGGAAAAGAATTAACATAACTAGATATTAATCTTTAAAACATGACTACCTCATGTGCATAATAAATGCTTTCCTCAGGAATTTTACTTCATACAACAGAGATAAATTGGTACCTGTAGGGTAAACAATATGCCCATTATTTATGTAAAAAGAGGGGGAAAGGAAAGAGATATATTATTTAACAGTTGTGCTACTATGTAGTATTGAAAGATCTCAGTACCCCCAAATTAATTTTTCAAATGCTATTTTTAATGACTCCACACAGGTTCTTGTTTTCCTATCATCCTTATTCTTATCCTCCGAATCCCCATCCACAGGTCATGATCTCTTCTTTTAATATAGATTGTGTAGGTATGCCTGTGTACATTAGTAGGTGGGTAGATCAGAAGGAATATTATAGACTTATAGGAATCATGATATCTTGAAGTTTCAGTTAGAGTTTAATATGTTTGTACATATATAACCTATATTGCTGTTTTGGGATGTGGGAAGGGAAGGAAGGGAGGGAGGGGAAAAATTGGAACTTAAAATCTTAAATGAATGTCAAAACTATTTTTACCTGTAATTAGAAAAAATAAAAAAAAAACTATTAAATGGGGGAAAATATAATGAAGCTTTAGCCAGAAAGACCTAAGTTTGAATTCCACATGATCATATTGTTAGCTTTGTCAGCAGGAGCAGATCATTGAATAACTGGAACTTCTGTTTCCATGTTTGTCATATATAGAACTAGCTCAAATATTGGGAAGGGGTACTGTATGTAAAATACTATGCCAGATTTAAAGTGCTACATAAATATCTATTGTTAATGAGTTCAAATTTCAGCAAGACATCTGCCCAAGTATCCCAAGATACCCTTAGGGACAAAATGGAGAAACTGGCCAATGGTAACTGTATTCTGCATGATTAAAGTTCAATGATAGTTCCTAAGTTTATAAATTAATGGATCAAGATCAACATGGAGAGGTGACTTCTTATGGTTTAAGGAAGTTCCTAATCTAGGATAGTCCTATGGAAGGTTCTTATCAAGGACCTGGGAGAATAATAGCATCAATTTTGGATTCCTAATTAAACACCGTGGAATACTAGTTCAATTCAAAGTCATGGAGACCAAATATATGATTATCAGTTCCATTTATATAAGGTTTTAATATTTACTAAGTACTTTGCCTCTATTATTTTCTCACCTGAACAAATGCAAAGTAACCTTATAAGATGTACGTATGATATGCAATTCTGAAAGACATTTAGCTTGCCAGACGGTGAAACCCATATTCTAAAAGATTACAAAGTTTGAAATGGTAGACTCAAACAAATCAGATTAAATGTTATAGGAATAAGCAAAAGGCCAGAGATCTAAGTTAAAATATAATTGAACATATACAGAATGGTGAAGACTTTGGTGTGTCAGCACTTTATGTCGAAGTGATATAAGAGTTTTAGTTTAATCTAAACTCAATATATGTCAAGATTGTTATTCGGTTATCAAATACGAATGTGTTTTGTCTAGATTATTAGAAGAAAAATATAAAGAATAATACAAAGGCAATGGTTAAACTATAATCTGGTCAGGTTGGACAAAATTTAAAAGTCAGTTCATTTTTGGATACTTCATTTTAAGGGGAACATGAATAAGCTGAATTTCTGAAAGTCATTTTATAAAGCCTGTTCTAATATCCTTTTGAAGCTGACGGAGAGATGGGGTTTAGCTACAGGGAGAAGGATTCAGAAATGAACATGGACAGCATCGAGAGATTAATGTCTTTCTATATATAGGTCGCTTGTAAAGTACCACAAGCATCAGTGTTTGGTTCTGGTCATTTCAACAACTGTATCATCTACACTGGGCACATTCATTAGATTTATGACTGACACAAAGTTAGGAGGAACAATTAACATGCTGGAGCAGGCTAGGATGAAGGGCAATGAATCTAAGAACAGAAACTTTAATAGGAATAAGTGATGTTTTACACTTCTAAAAATCCAGAGCCACAAGTAGAAGGGGAGGGAACCCTGTCTTCACAACAGTTGAAATGAAAAAGCCCTTGAGACCTTTGAGGATAGCAAGCTTATTAAAAGTCAACAGTGTGAGTGTGACATGGGAACTAAAAAATTAACGTAATTTTGGGCTTCATTACTAAAAGTTTGATATACAGAAAATGGTTGGTTATTGTTCTGTAGTGTGCACTGTATCATGGGTTGAAGACTTATGGAATACTGTATTGTGCTCTGAAGTGGACATGGTAAGGAAGCTATTGACAAGCTGAACCACATCTAGAGGGAATGATGAAATGAGAGGGCTCAGAACCATGTGAAGTCTTAGGGTAACATGAAAGTAGTATGTATGTGAATGTCATGTGGACTGGAAAGGAAGGAAGGGAGGAAGGAAGAAAGGAAGGAGGAGGGAAAGAAGGAAGGAAGGAGGAAGAAAAGGAAGGAAAGAAGGAAGGAGGAAGGACGGAAGGAAGAAAAGAAGGAAGGAAGGAGAAAGGAAAGAAGGAAAGACGGAAGGAAGGAAGGAGGAAGAAAAGGAAGGAAAGAAGGAAGGAAGAAAGGAAAGAGAGAGGGAAGGAAAAAAGGAAGGAAAGAAGGAAGGGAGAGAAAAAGGGAAGAAAGGAAGAAAGGGAGGGGAAAAGGGAGGAAGGGAAAAAGGAAGGGAGGGAGAGAAGAAAGTAAGGAAGGGAGAGAAGGAGGGAGGGAGGGAATGAAAATTTATCTGGGATGAAGATCTGGGAAGGGGAAGAGGGAGGGGCACATGCCAGAGAAGGAATGTATTCTTCTACCTTTCATTTCCCTCCTGCTATCTCTCATCCAGTCCCCATCCAAACTGTTATCAACTTTACCTTTACGACATCTCTTTTATTTAGCCCCTTCTCTGACCTATCCCTTCTCTGGTTCATACCCCATCACCTCATACCTACACTACTGCAATAGTTGCTGCCTGGGTGAGTAGGAGGTCTGCCTACCTCAAGGTTCTCCCCTCTGTGGTCCATCCACCATTCAGTGTTTTTCCCAAAGCTCAAATCTCATTATGTTCTCCATTACTCAATAGACTCTAGCTTTTATTTCCTCCAGAATCAAATACAGACTCTCCTGTTTGGCATTCAAATCTCGTCAAAGCCTTGTTCCTTTCTATAGTTTTTCAGTCTTCATACACCTTATTCCTCTTCTCATACTCTTAGATCCAGTGGCTCCAGTTTCCTGGATGTTCCATGAATAAGACCCTCCATATCAGTTCCAGGCTTTTTTGGTGTCTGACCCCCATGTTCAGAATCGTCTCCCTCTTTTGCATTTACATTTACTTTGCATTTACATTTACTTTGCATTTACATTTACATTCCTGAGTTTCCTGGCTTTCTCCCCAACTAAAAGTCTTTCTTTTACTGAAACTCTTTCTCCTTCCTTCATAATTTGAATACCTTCCCACTATTAATTACTTTCTGTTTATTCTGTCTATAGCCTGTTTTGCATATATTTGTTTGCCTCTTGTTTCCCCACTAAATTGTAAGCTCCTTGAAGGTAGGGACTGTCTTTGGCTTCTTTTAATATTCTCAGCAATTAGTGTAGTGCCTCACACACAGTAGGCACTTAATAAGTCTAAATAACATGTGTTAACCACCTACTACATTTGGGGATATAATTAATAAAAAGAAAGACAGTTTCTTCTGTTTAAAAGCTTAAAATATAAAGGAAGAGAAAATACATGAAAGGAGGCAGGAAAGTAAAAGAGTTTGGGGCATGGGGTGAATGACAGATACAAAGTGGAATGAGCTGATAGTCTAGTTTCTAACCTCTCTAAAAAAAAGGGCATTGGGAAGACTTTGGTACTCTGCTCTTCTGCCATCCAAACAATGGAAAGGAGAAGATCACCACTGAAGACTTGAGTTAACAGTATAGTGGTGAGTTTAGAAATAATGAGCATATCTTGAGAGTTAATTCATGGAGTTAAAACCAATCAGAGCAGCAGACTCAAAGTGGAGTCAAATAAATGTTTACTGATTGATTTATTGATTATTTCTGCCCTCCCTATCTCTTTTCCTTTTCATTCTGTATGATCTTAGGCCACTAATTTAAATTCTGTGAACCTCAGATTTTTCAACTGTAAAATTGGATTATAGGACCTCTAAAGTTCCTTGTAAATACAAATTTGTAAGTCTTTAAAGAAAGTTTGAAGGGAGATTGGATTCATTATATTTCTGGGTGTGTGTATGTGTGTATATATATATGTATATATATGCATGTACATATATATTATTTATATAGAAATACATCAACCTCTTCATTTGGAATTTCAAACCCTTCAGTCTCTAGGCCTGATCCATCTTTTTTCTTTGTTTTTATGTATATATGTTAGTCCCTCCATAAATAGAATTTAATTTTCTTATGAATTAGGATGATTTAATTATCATCTTTGCTACCTGGTATTCAAGACTGGGTCATATATATAAGATTCTTCCTTAGTAGTAGAATAAATGCTATAAGGAGGAAGAGAGAGAGAGAGAGAGAGAGAGAGAGAGAGAGAGAGAATATTGAGATCACATGCATTATATGTCATGATATGTAAGATATCATGATATCTGCATATATTTATTTATTGCCATGCAAATGTATGAGGGATAGAATTAGTAAGAGTTTGAGATAAGAATAATATTCTTTCTGTTTCAAGAGATGATAAATTTGGTTCCAGATTTCCTTTGGAGAAGAAACCAGGAGAGAGAAAGAAAAAAAAAGAACATTAACAACAACAACAACAACAACAAAACCAACAACAAAAAATAAAACTAGCAGACCTTTGAAAATTAGCAGATTCAACATGTCCCTGATTTCTAGCTAGCCTCCCTTGAGACTGGGTAATTTCTCCTTGCTTGATATTGGGGACTTTCTCACTTGAATTGAGATATCTTATTGTCATGGGCAGGGGGTCGGAGGGAAGGGGACAGACAAGCTAGATGGTGTTTCAGTGGATAAATCACCAGGACTGTAGTTAAAAAGATCTAAATTCAAATCCAGCCATAGACACTTACTAGCTATGTGATCTAGGGCATAATCCCATTTGTTTCAATTTCCTTATCAGTAAAATGAGCTGGAGAAAAATATGGCAAACCATTCCAGTATCATAAAATCCCAAATAGGATCACAGAGTTGGACACAAAATGAGTGAACAACAAGAACTCCCACTGGAAGAGCTCATTCATTCTATGTACAATATAATTCAACCTAATCTGCATAAATGCTCTAATTTATGCTTGCTCTCTCCTTAGATAAATAGGTTTATTTGCTATTTACTATTTGTGATGATTTTTTGTGTCATTTGAATTTTATAGGAAGGAACCAATCCTTTGGATATATGCTGTACTCCTTCTTTTAAGGGATACCAACCAGGAAAGCTACTTGAAAATAAAAATCATTCCTGTAGACATAATATACAGATTTTTATACAGATTTATTTATGTAATATACAGACATATTTAAACTAATTCAACAATTGCTTTCTGAAGATAGAGAAGCCAGCTTTGAAGTTCTAATATCTCATGACCTTCCAAACAGGATCAAAGTCTCATATAGAGAATAGGCAACAGTGCAGAGATATTTATTCACTGCTTCCTCTGAGTTTTATTTAGACAGCCCACATGAACTTTCATGGATCAAGAGATACAAACCCTATATTTCATATTCCCAGATTGCTACATACTGCTTGAATTTACAAATAGTTACTGAGATAAGCTGAATTGAATTGAACATATGTATATATGAGTTTGAGGTCTCTGTCTTACCTTAGGCCAAACACAGGACCAAAGATTTTTATTAGTTTTTTTTTTTTTTCCAGAGCAATTTGTAAGTTGACATCTGTGTTGTGGCCATAGGTGACAAAATCTTTTAAGTAGTTATTAATCCAAAAAACTCTTTTGAATACAACAATCTGCCCTCTCTCAGGAAGGAAAGCTGCCTTAATTTCAAGTAGGAATTTGGCAATAGAATCATCACCAACTAAAGGAGACTTTTTGAAAAGGATATATAGATATACACACATACATGTATATATGTAGATTTAGGTACAGATAATATATATATATATCTATCTATATATATATATCTATATATCTTCTTCTTTATCAACAAATCATCCACTGAATCTGGAAAGATAAAAGCCCCATGACTTATATGTATATATATTTATTTATTATAGTTTTTTATTTATAAGATATATGCATGGATAATTTTTCAGCATGGACAACTGTAAAACCTTTTGTTCCAATTTTCCCCCTCCTTGCCCCCACCCCTTCCCCCAGATGGCAGATAGATCAATACATGTTAAATATGTTAAAGTATATGTTAAATACAATATATATATATACATATCCATATGGTTATTTTGCTGCACAAGAAGAATCAGATTTTGAAATAATGTACAATAAACTTGTGAAGGAAATAAAAAAAAATGCAGGTGGACAAAAACAGAGGGATTGGGAATGCTATGTAGTAGTTCACACTCATTTCCCAAGGTTCTTTCACTGGGTGTAGCTGGTTCTATCTATTACTGAACAAATGGAACTGATTTGGTTCATCTCATTGCTGAAGATAGCCACGTCCATCAGAACTGATCATCATATAGTATTGTTGTTGAGATATATAATGATCTCCTGGTCCTGCTCATTTCACTCAGCATCAGTTCATGTAACTCTCTCCAGGCCTTTCTGAAATCATCCTGTTGGCATGACTTACTATATATATTGAGGGCAGAAGAGAAGTAAGGGGAAGTATTCTAAAAGTTGTAATGGTTATATTGCCACATCCGATAATGATGTGTATTTTATTTCTGGACTGACAATTGTTGCCATAGTGGCTGATCTTTCAGGATTGGGCATTTCCAGCTGAACACTGTTTATTTGCACATGCTGAAAATCACAGCAAGATTGTTGATCTGTTTTGTGATTGGCAAGGTAATAACTAGAAATCCTGTTTCAGATGAGGTCAGGAAAAAAAAAGTGCCAGATGGTAGTTACAAAAATGCTGTTGAAAAGCCTCCCATACTGGTATAGTTCTGGATACAATGCTAAAACATAAATGTTTCACATGGACATATTTGAGATGCAGCCACCTGATCTGCTGAAATCTAGGAGGGATTTGAACTTCCAATTGATTGGAAACAGACCTTTTGCTCAGCAAGATGGTGCTTCAGAATTGCTTAGAAACATACTCAGAATGTCTACTCTACAAAATGAGCATTCTGAGAAAATACAGTTTCATTTATTGTCAGTACTTGCTAGTTCCCTGTTCTTCAAAAATAATAATAATGCTAATGAAGTAATCTGTCTTGCTATGTAGTTGTCTTACCTTGGGATCTTTATAATCATCAATCAGCCTAAAATCAGAACATACTCCTTTCGATAAAGTAGAGATTCTGAAAGGGACAGAAAAGGCAGATGAGTAGTTAAGAAGCTAAAGCTAGTAGGCAACAATAAGAGAATTACAGAATCATAGTGTTGGAGCTGCAAGCGACTTTATGGATGATTAAACTAGTCCTTTCATTTTTAGAAATGAGGAAACTGAGGCACGGGAAGATTAAAGAATAGCTAACATAGTACTTTAAAGTATGCAAAGTGTTTTGTATCTATTATCTCATTTGATCTTCACAATATTCCTAAGAAAAGATTATTATTTCCAAATATAGGAAACTGAAATGGAAGATTATGTTACTTGCACAAGATATTGCAACTAATATAGTATTATGTTACTCATACAAGGTACAAGGTGTTGCAACTAAAATAGTGTGTGAGGCAGAATCTGAAATCAAGTCTTCCTGACTCCTTACTTTCAAACACTAGCTGTGTGACCCCTGGCAAGTCACTTAACCCTATTTACCTCAATTCTTCATTTGTAAAATGAGGTGGAGAAGGAAATGGCAAATACTCCAGTACCTCTGCCAAGAAAACCCTAGATAGGGTCAGAAAGAATTGGGCAGGATTGGACTAACAGCAACAACTTCCCGAGTCCAAGTTCAGGGCACTTTCTAACTAGCTGCCTTAATGACTTGCCCAGAGTTATGCAGAAAATAAGTATCTTCCTGACTCCAAGACCAGAGCTGGCTCCACTGTACCACCTTCACATTATATGATGAAAAGACTCTTGGATTCAGATTCACTAGACCTGGGTTAGAATCCTAGGCCTTACTTATTTCCCTGTGTAAACTTAATGTTTCTGAGTCTCTTTTGTAAAATGAGGCAGCCAAATTAGCGCTTTACAACTCCTTCTTGCTTTGCATCATAGAATCCATTGCCCAACCATCCAACTCTCGAGTTTTCTAATTCATTAGTCTCACAAAGTACAAGACTACAAGAACATCCATTTCATAAGACAGTTATCTCTTGATAATCATTCAAACTGTGTTTTTACATTTTTTTAATGTTACACCCAAAAGGCAAGACCGTAAGATCTATTAGTTCAAAGGTAAAGATATATAAAGATATATAGCACTCCCTTCTTTTATTCCCTCTCACCCATGCTGTTATTTAATAAGAGGTCTACTGTCTGACAGGAAGAGGACAGTGGATCTCCCAAGCCTTGTCAAATGGGACACCTACTTCCTAATTTTAATGATTCACACATGCACAAATAATGGCACCAGAAGAAACTAGGAAAGCACCACTAGGCAATGGGAAGTCCCAGAACCAGACTTCAAGGACGCAGAAATTGTTTTCACCTCTCCTGCTATTTGAAGGACTTGGAAATAGTCATATTTGGAAAGTGAAGATGATGTCTGAGAATCTGAGAATAAGATTTGGACTTGTATAGCAGAGTGTCAGAATCAAATAGAAATGATGGTCACTAAATCAATCAATGTCTAAACTTTTAAGTGCCTGCTGAGGATACAAAAGAATAGTAAAACACACTCCTTACAATCTAAATGGGGAGACAACTATGCAAACAAATATGTACAAAGCAAGTTTTATGTGTAGGACAAAGAGAAAATAATTTACAGAGGGGTTACTAAGTCATAATTAAGGGATTGAGGACAGCTTCCTGGAGAAGGTGGGATTTTCTTGAGACTTAAAGGAAACCAGGGAACTCAGTAGTCTTATTCCATTCCACTTAACACATTTATAGTAGTAGAACTCTTTGCTTTAAATAAAACTACAGCAAAGTCCCAAAATGAAAATCATTTTAAATTACTCATAAATAAATTTGCTGACATCTTTTGTAGTTACATTGCCTAAATACCTCCCTATATTCTTAAGAGTCCCCTTGAGAAACTAGCTGTATTGCCCCCCCCCCCCCCCCAGAGAGCTATCTCATGTAACATAAAATAATTTTAAAAGAAAAAAATTAAAATAAACAAAATAATTTCTATATAGGAAAGGAATCTGAACACATAAGTGATGTTGCACATAGAATTGGAGCTCTTGCCTTTGCAAAGGAGTAGGAGATGACTCTTTTCCTATGACCTTGTTGAGGTCATGCTTGTTTTTTTTTTAAATTTTTCAGCATTTACTTTCAATTGTTTTATCGTGTTTGATTTTCCATCTACATTGCTGCATTTACTATGTATGTTGTTTTCTCGACTGCTTGCTTCACTCTACAAAAGCTTTTCTAAATCTTTCTATTCTTTGCAATTACTTTTAAATGCCAATTAATAATAATTCCAAATGACATATGGCTGATCTAAAACATGTTAAAAGATCAAATCACTCTGATCTAAAATCTAACAATATTAGAAACTTACTTATTCCCATAGATGTGGCTATTTCCTATCAATGAGTATTTTGTCATTGGGAGCAATAATGGATCCTATAGCATACCTGACAGGATGTCTCACAGCAGTTTCCATTTTGCCATCGACAATACAATCCAGTATTTGGGGAGATTGTTTCCATTCATTGAATTTTCATTTAAATTTGAGAGCTTTGTTTTTCAATTTGCAGCACTTTATTTGTAAATGTCCTTGTAATTTTGCCAGAATTGTGGAACTAGTGTTTAGAATTGGAAAATTCAACACATGTTGCAATTGGGATTACTAGAAATGAACCCAAGTATAACAATATAACCATTGTCATATTTGCACATCTCCAACATTTGGGATTTGGTACTTAAACCAACTTCATGGATTTTGTTTTCTTTTTCCATGTTCAGAGTTTTGACTATTAAGATATTTGCTGATTTTGCTTTTTTCCTAATTTAATTGAATTGCTTATGTCATGAACAAAGGCTTAAAACACAGTTTAAAAACCTAATAATATGAAATTGATATGATTTGCATTCAAGACATAATGCTACTTTTCTTTGTGCTTTGTGTTCCATTTAAATGAGACTCCTCAACATTGTCTGTTCTTGTTTACTCTCCCATTTGAAAACATTCCATCCTTAACTATTACCTTCCAATGCTTCTAATTTGTTTCCAAATCTATTATAACATTTCACATTGAGATCAAAAGTATCTGATATTTTTATAATGACCTTCTTTCTGTCTCTGTCTTTATTTCTTTTTTTCTCTGTCTCTGTCTCTGTGTGTCTGTTTTTCTGTCTCTCTCTCTTAATATTGATATATGTAGTGTCCTATTTGTAGAGATGGGGGCCTAGAGATGTGGATCTTTGTACTCATCATCCCAGTGGATTGTAAATCAGGACCTGGGGGACAGGGCTAGAGATTGTCTACTTCAAGGTCTTCATTTCACTCCTGTGAATTTGAAGGTCAGTGAGGATAAATAGCTCATTCAGCATCATACAGATAATAACCTTCTGTGGAGAGATCTAAACTTGGATCCTTTGGTTCTGGAGCCATTGTTTCTCCCACTCTATGTGGAGGCTACTTTTTTGTACTAATCTGGTTTTTCTTTTTTTCTTCTTCTTTGTTACAATAGTTGACATTCTAGGGAGGAAGAAATAATTTATTGGGAAATAAAGTAATTTAAAAAAAGATATAATCAAAGTTTTAAGTGTATTCATTCCTCCTCAGTAGACTGGGAAATGAGGTAAGATTTCACTTTTTTTTTTAAAGGGAAGGAAATTGCAATGCAAAATGTGAGAAACCTAAATTCATTATCACTCTTAACTTTGGGAATTTTGGACAGATTCCTTATGTGTTCTCATGAACGTGAATGTCACCATTCTTCAATGACTACAAGACGGATGGTGGCGTTGGAAAGTACAATGGTGAAGCTCATTTCAAAGCATTCTGGTCTCCAATTGGCATTAGGCTTGCCTAACCAGATTAGAAAAAGAAGCCGGTCACAGCAGATGCCCTGTCTCAGTTCATTACTCAACACCTGTTAAACTTGATTAACAGCCCTGGCTAATTATCTGTTAAGAGTATCTCTGGGCTGTAATGGATCCCAGAGGTCTGAGCAAGTTGACTTCATTTACATGTTTGTCTCCTTTCACAAGGTCTCAGTTAAACACCACAAAAATCTACCGAGCATTTTACAAACTCCCATGTGGTCATTTCCCACATTCAAATATCCCTGAGCTTGCTTCCAAAGGACAGATATAATGCTAAATATATGCATTTGTTCCACAAATAAAGATGCAAGTTTTAGATTTTATAAGGCACAAATGGCCCTCTTGGTGCAATTAATATTGCAAAAACTAGCTAACCTGTGTGCCTTAAGCCAATTATTACATTTTTTGAGCACAGAACCAAGACTGAATTGAAGGAAGTTTGGTTAATGCTCTCTCCATGTACACAGCTAGCACAGCGAGTGAGTCCCTTATCGCCTCTCACCTGGACTATCATAAAAACCTCCTAACTGATCTTGCTGACTGCAGTCTCTACCCTATCCAATCCATTGTCGATGCTCTGCCACAATGATTTCCCTAGATGTTATTCTTCTCTTTAACAAACTCTAATAATCCCCTATATCACTAGGATCATATAATTTCTTTTTTTTAATCGAATCCTTCCTTTCTATGGTGTACAAATTTTCTAATATGTCATTATCAGCACATTTGTACATAATCTATAAATAGGTAACTGCACATGTTGGAGTTGCATGTTCATTTTTTTCTTACTACTAAGAGTGCATAATCAAAAGAGATTTCTCTATCAAATGTGTCAAATATGGGGCCCGCTGGCTATGAGGTTTGGGGTTCCCATTTCTATTTTAATTTGTCATCATTATTCTAGACTAACAAGTTCATATTACTTACACAATTTATTCCTAACTAGAATAACTGGGTTTAATTAGTGATTTATTGTTGCCTGAGCTAACTGGTAGGAGAGAGCTTCCAATTGGGAATGGTAGAAAGAAAAGAATTCTAAACTAGGCACAGTAATTAAATGAGGAGATTACTTGAGCCCCTTGATTGGGAAAAAAACACACAAAAAGAGTTACAGACGATGTCACTGGCTCACAGTATATGGTTGGCATGAGGAATGGAGTGGAGTCACTTGTAAGAACACCAGAAAGGTGTGGGGTGAAAGAACAATTTATGAAGGACTTTGAATGCTAAATACATAAATAACCAGAAGCACAAAGCAATGAAGTGAGGGATAGAAAAAAAGAGTATGGACAACTGAAATCATCTAAGAGAAGGATTCCAAGAGGCATCTGGGAAGAAGAGGGTATGTGATCTGTCACCTGTGTTACAAGAACATTCAAACATACAGCATCAGCTTCTGACAAAACCTCCTGTTTAAGGCTACAGGTCACCTCGCAGGTAGGTCTCAGTCCACAAGTCACTGGTGACAGTTGAAGTAGGACAGGTCAAAGAACTTCTTTTGTTTATTCTTCATTCATACCCTCAGAAATAAGAAAAATAGAGTGGAAATCAGCTCAGATACCACCTAGTAATAGTTTTCATTTTACATAGAAGGAGAAACTGAGGCTCAGAGACATTAAGTGGCTTGTTCAAATCACAGTGATAGTGACAGAAGTGAGATCTGAACCCTAGTTCTCTGACTCCAGAAATATTGTTTTTTTTTTACTTGTTACTTTTGATTTTTGCTGTTCTCCTTTCCAAATCCCACAATTTGGTTCTGCCATCTGTTTTGGACATTATTTCTCTGTGACCAGATTTGTCATTTTGCTGTCTGAGTTCACACCCCAAGTCCAAAAATGGTTTCTTTTCATGGCCACTTTCAACTAATTTTCAAAGCTGTTTTCTCTGTCTGGACATTGAGGATGAGGCTAATGTGATTAACAGGTGGCATTCTCTTGAAAGCTTTTGAGTTCTTCCCTTTTGTATCTAATTTGCATTTTGTACCACTGGAGAGGTAGCAGGTTGTGGTAGAGTGTCTCTCTTTGATGGTGATGGGTGCACAGTGAGTGTTAAGCTTGAAATGTGTCAAGCTAAAAGAATTTACAAAGTACATGCAGAATATAGAGCTCAGGGAAGGAAAAAATTGACCATGAATGGAAAAAAAAATTGTCTTTAGTGGCCTGGCTAATGATTCTGTAAAGATTATATATGTTAAAGCTTGATTTACTGATTTTTTACTGATGAGGAGAATGAGACCTATAGATTTGTCAGCTATTAGCTCTACAGCTTAAAGAAAAAGAATTGATTGTATTTCCCAAGGCACAGTGTCAAGCAAGTGGCAAACAATGTGTAGATCTCATGGAATAAAAGGGTTACTTTCAAGTCACCTCCTTTCATGATTGTCCTAACATCTTTCAGGAGCTTCTCACACAACTTATCACATTCTACCTAAGAAGAATCAATATCTGATTTTTAAAAAATAACATCCAGTGTTTGTGTTGAAGGACAATCAATTGAGATTTGCATAAACTCAAGGGTAACTGAAAAGACAGTGACAGTATCTGAGTTTGAAATTGTGTCTTTCCCCGGTGCCTCTCCCAACAAAAATGGCTATCAATTCCTACATGAGGAAATATGAATTAAAAGCCATTCAGATCAATGGATAGAAAGAAAAGAACTCTAAACTAGTCTCATCTTTCAACTGAAAAACAAAACCCTTCATTTTTGTTCTACTGTATTTACTGGGATCATTTTCCTGCCTGTCCCTGTGTAGAATAACGTAACAATCAGGGGCAATTTGCATTAAGATGAAGCTTACCTATTACATATTTCTCCTATGGTATTCCATATTGCTTAGAGGGAATGAATTCTTTAAGTTACAACAGGGAGGGAGATTCGATTGCATAAAGACGTATGAAGCATCAGATGATACATGCTAGCTTTTTGTCCACAGAAAAGTCATCGTCTTCAAGGCCTTGCCAGGTCATGCTCTAAAGATACATTTTAGACAAACTGCTACAAGGCACCAGTGGATGGAGGTTCCATACTGGGACTTCCCCATATTAATAAAATTATCTTTTGTCTCAAAAAGTGCTGGATGCTTCTAAAATGAATTTTTTTTTCCATTTCAAGTTGAGAGCTCAGAATTGTGGGTCTAAACTAATAGATTTGTTAGCCCCAGTATATTGCTGTGATTTCCCCATAGAATTGAGGGGAAGGGGTATTATACAGAAGAAAATGAAAGAAAAGATTTCACCTTTTATCTTGGGATCCACAAGATGGTGTGGAGCTAATTTGGGATGTCAAAAGAGCATGCCTTAATAAGTGGTGCCCTTCTTCCTATCTTTAAGCTCTCTATACAGAACAGGGCTCTGAAAGGGTTGTTACGGAATAATGGAAGAAGTTGGTGGGCTGCCAGGGAGATTCTTCAGAGAAGAGGAGACAATGAGCATGGTGAGTCTCTCTTCCCTTTCTCCATTTTCAGTGAGGGAGCAGTCACGGGTCAATTGTCCACCTCACTCTGCTCTAGTTTTTCTTCTCCCTTTCATACAAGGGAAGTTAAAAAGAAGCTGATATTACCTGGGTTGGCTGCTTCTTCTGTCTGTGAACTGTTGCTCAGCCATTGTTCATATTGATTTCCTCGATACAATGACTATCTGGGAGTCACTAATTTTTATCTGTGATTCATGCTGGCTCATGTAGCTATCTGAGATGAGCCACATTTCTTCATAGGAGCTATATCTATGCTTCAGCATGGGCTGAGATTCAGGGGGGAGTAGCAACTACAGGTCCAAATTGGAATGTTCATAATGCAAGAAAATCAGTCTTTTGCTTCTGTCTTTTATCCCCTGAATTTAGCACAATTCCTGGTACACAGTAGGAGCTTAATAAATATTTAATGAATTGAACTGAAAGATACACTATGATCACATGTTAAGCAAACCTAAGTTCTCCCATAAACAAGAGAGACTCTTAAGGTACCATAACTAGCCTAAACAAGATCAGCCTCCTTTTGAGTATTCAAATGACATAGAACTTCGCCTATTGTTTATAATTCTTATAGTTGGGAACTTCACATTCTGTTACAAATGGTCAGCCAATCTGTGGGCCACCCAGAAGACAGGTTTTCTAAATTTTCTTCTCAAAGTGCAACTCACAGCCTGACATCTTACATAAGCTATTTCATCTCTCTAGGTCTCTTTTACCTTATCTGTAAAATCATTGGGGTCGTGGTGGTAGGGATTGGATGAAATGGCCCAAGTTCCCTTTAAGCACTAATTCAATAATTCTATGATCCTTGAAATTTTCTCCTTCCTTGGCTTTTTTGAACAGATTTTTCAATCTCTCTGATTAGCACTAGCTTCAAAGCTTGTTTCTGTTAGAAAACATGAGTTTAAATCCTGTCTTGGGCAACTTAATGTCTTCCAAACTCAATTTTCTCAATTTGTAAAATGAAGACAGTCATAGAACTTATCTCTCAGGATCATGAGGATCAAATGGAATCATAGAAGTGAAAGTGTATGTAAAATCTGGCTCTTGCCTTTTATAAATGAAGGTTCCCAAGATTTCTCATTTATTCCAAAAGTGCATTGTTTATAAACTCTAAACAATTATTCTCTGCAAGAGAGTGCTAAGCACAGGAGGGAGGGATAGAGGAAGAAGACATATTCTTTATCTTTAAAGGATTCGTATAAGCCTAATAAAGGGAAAACAGAAAATACACATAATGATTATAGTGGTTCCAAGGTTAAGCCCATAATCATGGCCAAAAAGTTGTTCTACAAGCACAGTATTTTAAACATCTGCCCTCTTCGGGAATCCCAGGAGCATGTTCCTAATTCAGGTCCGAATCTCCTCTTCTCTAGACTCTTGTTATGGTCTCGTTATTGGTTCTCAGACTTAGTGTCTCTCAGTTACTCTTTCAATCTCTTTTCTTTATAATTACCCAAGTGAGATTCCCGTGGGTCCCTCAATAGTCTGTCCCACAAGAGCAAGGAAGGAAGAGGAAATGAACTATGGGTGCCCATCATACCCACGCTATAAGACTTCCAAAAGAGAATATGGTTGCAAATATGAGAGAGTGGGGAATCTGCCCTGGGGCTGAAAATGATGTAGGACTTGGCGAGCATGTGACTTTGGGGTAGGAAATTTAAGGATCCAAGGAAGGAATAACAAGTTAAAGAGAAGTCTCTCTCTGGGCTACAATCTGCTCTGGAATAAAATCTACTCCTTTACCAAATGTATGAGCTGTGAGAAGTGATTTGAGTACTACATAGCCTGACCAATGAGCCAGATAATCAATCAATTAACATTTATTCAGCGCCTATTATGTGTCAGGCACTGTGCTAATAAGGAAGGTAGGACTGGAGGTCCCACGTAAGCACAGTGTGGTAAAAAAGGTTAAGCTACTAGATGAGGAATTCCACATGACCCTTCAAGAAACCACATGCCAAATGGAACTGGGGAATGGCTCATCTGCATCACTATCACCATTATCATCACCCTCACTTTCACTCTCACAATCACCCTAACTCTCACCATCATCATCACCCTCATACTTACTATCACATCATCACATTTATATAATGCATTAAAGTTTGCAAAGCCTTTTCCATAGACCACTTCATTGGATCTTGCTAGCTACCAGGGAGAACAAACCTGCTGGGGAGATTGGAGTCTGAGCATCTGAACTATATTTCTCAGAATTCCTAAGTTTGGAGCACTCTTTGAGAGTGGTTAAATGTTAACTACAATCTAGGAGGAAGATGGTTCTACAGTTAGCAATTAGGATCATATATATATATATATATATATATGCCTCATACATGCATACACATGTATACATACATATACATATGTATGTAATTTTTTCTTTTATATATGAGTAAAGAACTATACATAGTTAATCTATGCTCTCATAGTTAACTACATTATGCTATGCAAATATGACTGTTCAAGGTATACAATAACTGCTATATTGTGTTGTGTTTTATTGTGTTATAATATATTATGCTATATTCTCTCTGTGTGTTTTTTAGCCTATGTAGGTCATATGTATCCACATGTGTCTGTCTAGATGTGGTCTGCCCAGGGAGCCATGGGTGAATATCCTGGAGTTTCCTCTGCCCACCTTTTTCCTACGGAGACTTAGATTCTAATAAGAAAGGAAGCAGGAGATTGAGATGATGAGGTTGACCACTATGGTCTTCTCAGAGAGAACATGTGTTGGGCTAGAATTACATCTCTTTGCAGACTCCCTCACCAAGTGTTGTTAGTCTAGGGGAAATAAATTTTAGGTTCAAGCTATATTACCACTCACTGTACCTTAATGGGGATGGAGCACTATCAACATATATCCAAGGCTCTTATTCCTTTCCTATTAAATGTGAATTATGTAAATATCATACATAGGAAAATAGCAAATAAATCCATTTATTCAAGACAACAGTAAACACAAAGTATAGAATATATACAGATAAAAGTATACCAGAAAATATACTAAGTGAATGAGTGTTTCCCCTGGGAGTGACATATCAACTCAAATCAAGAAAGAATCCCAAATCTCATCCAAGGGAAAATTCCCTAAAATGTCTACTATAGCAAATTGGGGATAGTCATGATCTAAGTGCTGGCTCTTCTCTATGTTGACTTCTCTGAATCTTTCCTTCCTTCAAGGATCTTATGTCTTCTCAAAGCTGGAAATCAGGAATCCCAGATTCACTCTTCTGGGTCTCTTCACTCAAGGTCTCACCAACAGGCAAGGAGAATTGAATAATTGCTATCCATCAATGAGGAGACTATTGTGAAAATGATAAGGTCAGGGTAGCAATTCCTAGTTTGAAATAAACATGGGACAAATTCACAATGGGCAATCTCTTTGGGAAAAGGTAGATTTATTTAAGGGAAGAGGTTACAACAAAACGAAAGAATACAATAGACATCAGGAATAGTAAAAATAAAATAGAATTGAGAGAGCATATGGTTAGACTAACCAGAGCTAGCCAGAGTAAGAAGAAAGACATCTTTAGAAGGAAGGCATTATGAGGAGGGAGAGAAAGAGTAACATCATAGTGGGCTCAGTCATGAAAAGAGCTTAGCAAAGATCTTCTCATAACCAGATCTTTTCAGGGGAATTATAGCCTTGGGGTTTCCCAGGGGTAAGGACAGGAACTCAACAGGGAAAGTCACAGAGTTAGATGGAATACACCTGGGAAGCCAGTTCCCAGACCTGTCAAAGGATATTCTACTCAGTATCACAAAGGTTGTTTAAAGATGCACAGAGGTTTGACAGATATATAAAAGAGTTCCATCCTCACCGTTACTATATTCAAATAGGATATTGTTATTGGGATTGGTTATATCTGATTAATAGCCAGGTGGGCTTCTTCATGACAGTCCATATCACAAACAGATTTCAGGCCCTGTTAAATACATGTGATATTCAGGAAGTAGAGAAATGACAGAATTCTCATTTGTTTGTGGCGCAAAGGAGCTAAACCAAGAGTTAAATCAGATAAATCAATGCAATCCTCACCCACAGTTAACAATTTGAAGATCACTATTCACTAGGTTCTAGAGCCAACTCTGGGAGAACCATAAAGAACTTTGAATTTCCCAAAGTCTCTCGTGGTATGGATCTAGCTGAAAACTTCAGGGGTGAGCAGGTCCTTTTCCTAGGACCTGATATTGATTGTTGAAAAAGATCAGAGAAATGGCCCTCAATGATCAGAACTTTTCAGGTTCTTTACTGTCATTAGTTTGACCCCTTTGTTCTTACCTGTCTACAACAACACATCTTTTGTCTCCATTGTTTTATGCGCTGGGTCCCTTTCACCTGAAGTGTGCTTCCTCTTCATCTGGGCCTCTTAGAATTGCTCATTTCCCTCCAAGCACCCTTCAGGAACTACTCCCTACAAAAGACTTTTCCTGCTTCCCCTGTCTTCATCATCATTCATGCCTCATCATTGTATTATTTTGTATAGACATTGTAGTTATTGATCTGGACATTTGTTGGATCGATCATCAATCAAACTTTTATTAAGTGTATATTATGAGCTAGGCATTATGGTAAGCCTTAAGGATGCAAAAGCCATACCATTCTCTCATGAAGCTCAAATTTTAATGAGGAAGACAACATGCGAATAAATAAAGGATCAAATAAATGCAAACAAGCTACATACAGGATAAATAGGAAATAATTAATAGAGGGAAGGCATTAGAACCAGGAGTGGTTGTCCCTCTAGCAGCATGTGGGAACCTTGAAAGAAGAACATGTTTTGACTTAGTCTTTGCATCTTCAGGGCCTACTACATAGTAGGAGCTTAATCAGTGTTTGTGAAGTTGAATTGAATTGCTGGAGAACATAGGAATATGTATACCCTTGATGAAGGATTATAGACTAGTGCAAACACCAGACAATAATAGATGAGCAATAATGAGGGGAAATAGGAGATAGAGATGGGGTGGTACAGTAGTTAAAGCAATGGACTTGAAGTCAAAACTTCCTCAGATACTTACTAGCTGTGGTTCCCTGGGAAGACAGTAATTCTTTGTGCCCTACTTTCCCCATCTATAAAATGGGATTGCTACACTTGATGGACTCCAAAGTTCCATACAACTTTAATCTATATTCCTTTAATTCCATCAGCACAGATTTCCAGGGAGGAAAAATAATAAGAAAAAGAGACTAGATGATCAACTGTGTTTTTGTTTTTTTGTTTTGGTCTACTCCATGAATTAAAGATATATGGTTGCTAATGTATTTCTATTTTAAGTCACATTTTCAATGTGAATGACTAATTACCCCCAAGAATTTAAAAAAAACAAAAACAAAATAAAACTGTGAAAGAAAACACTGTAATCAATATGTTGTAGCCCCTTGGGGGGAGGGGAGATTTGATCAGTTAGGTGCATTAATTCTTTTTTGTTAATCAAATGTAGTTACAGAAGCAGCAGGGGGGTAAATCTCTAAGCTGCTTCTGTTATATACAAGACCTTTGAAGAAGAATACTCAAGAGAAATAAAAAAGTCCAGGAAAAAAGAAAACCATGAGTCAGTGCAGTGCAGCATCTCTCCCCCCACCCTTTGAGCTTTATCATCAGTAATAAAATTAATTTACTTTTCTTACTGCTTTTTCAGGTGATCAAAACTCCCAATGTAACAGCACCTTGGTTCTGAAATCATTTGTCCTCAATATTTTCCCTTCCTTTTCCTTTCCCTTCCTTTCCTTTCCCTTCCCTTCCCTTTCCTTCTTTTCCCCTCCTTTCCCTTCCCTTCTCCCTTCTTTTTTTTCTCTATGTGTGTCTGTCTCTGGTTCTGTCTGTCTGTCTCTCCCCCAATTCTCCTTCCTTCCCTCTCCACATATGAAGAAATCAAAAAAGGCATCCTAGTCCTACCTTTGCCTAATAGTGATGCAAACAGTTTGGAAACAGATGATAGGCAAGGGATAAATTAAAACCACTTCTCAGAAGTTATTGGGCAGATGGGGACAACTCTAAATGAACTCAGCTGGCCAGGAGCTTGAAGCATGGACACAAGAGCACCATGGATCCATGGAGTGAGATGAACAAAAAATATTCACCACCTGTCCTCCCCAGTCCAGGTTGGCTTCTATCTGAACAGCTGCCCAATGGGAATGAATTGGGAGATGTGGTCCTGAAATAAAGGGGAATGCTGGGCTAGGCAAGGGAATACAAATGGTTAGAGCCAAATTATGAACAGTAGCTGGTACCAAAAAAGTGCAATTGTGAGTCTTCCCCCAACATGAAAAATATAGGTGAGACAAAAACCAAAGGCAGAACCAATTCCATGGGAGTGGATGAATGGCCTCTGTCTAATCCTCCATTGTTTAGTAACATCAATTTAATAGCACATTGCTAAATCTCTACGTTTCCTCTAGTGTGAGATTTAAACATGACCTATAAAGCAGACACACAAATGTCTCTTTCTCCATCCTGGAAGCGGTTTTCAGCAAGCTGCCATATCTATTACAGGACATATATGCCACTCTGCAAACAGGACATATATGTAACTCTGCAAACTTCTTCAAGAGAAATCCTAGATTAAGCACTAGATCAGCACCTGTAATACAGCAGTAATAAGCTCAAATGTTTTAAAACAGGATGAAGGAAAGCATGGATAGAGGAATCTAAAAGCCAGGAGGAATTGGCAGTTGATTCCCTCTACAACCTGACTCCTAGACTTAACTTTTCCAGGCTTATTTCCCATTGATCTTCCTCAAGCACTTTTTAGTCCAAATGACCAACAATGGACCATCTCCAAACTCTACACAGGTTATTGGCCAAGTCTGAAATGTTCTCCCTCCTCAGCTCTGCTTTAAGGAATCCCTAGTTTCTCTTAAGACAGCAACCAGGAGCTAGTACCTATTCAAAGTCTTTCCTAATATCACCAGTGATTTTTCCAAAGTGATTTCAAGTGGGAGAGTATATTATCTTGGATGTAAGTATGTTTATCTTTTATGTCTTATTTCCTAGTATAGAATGGGAACTTCTCAGTTCCTGTCCTCAAGGAGCTTATAATATAGTTAAGAAATAAAAATATTGACACAAAAAATCAGATATAATATGTTAAAATTTAATCAATCAAAAAGCATTATTAAATACTTAATATGTGTTAGGCACTATGACACAAAGACATAGCAGTTTACCATAAAATGTCGAGCAGTACTCAGGGATATGAGTTCAAATTATTCCTTAATCAGTACTTATGTACTGATTTTTCTGGGTTTTGATTTCCTCCTAAGATTAGAGAGTTTGGAGCAGCTAGGTGGTACAATGTATAAAGCACCAGCCCTGGAGGACGTGAATTTGAATCTGGACTCAGATAAAAGCTATGTTACACTGGATTATTCACTTAATTCCCAATTACCTCCCCCACATACATACATACATACATATGTACATATATATGTATATATGCATGATAAGTATGTATTGGATTCAATCACCTCTAAGGTCCTTTCTTTTACCTTAAAGTTTGTGATTCAGTGATTAAATCCTAAATAAGCCATATAGCCAAATGTTTTTGGGTTAATAGCAATATTAGAACCCTTCATTTTAGATATCATTTCAAAAGAATCCTAATGGTCAAATTACTTTAACAAATTACTAATGGTATCAAACATTTAACACAATGTTTAACACAATTTAACAACACTGGTGTTTGAATCAATTGGATTAAAAAAGCAGTATAATCCAGTAGGAGAAAGAGCAAAAGCTTTTGAGTCAAGAGATGTTAATTTAGGGTTGGCTCCCCTTAACAGCTGGATGACTAGGTTAAGCCATTAAATCTTTCAAAGCCTGGTTTTATAAATAAAATATGGGCAATCAATCAATGAGCATTTATTCAGCACCTCCTTCATATCAGCACCCCAATCCTCAGAGAGCTTAACTTCTGGTAGATAATACAACATCTACATAATAGCCTCGATATATATATATATATATATATATATATATATATATATACATACATATATATATATATATGTATAGTATATGTATAAAATAAAATCCATTGAACCCACTTGGTTTTTGTGAAGGTCAAACAAGTTAACATATGAAAGACACTTTGTATACTTTAAAGAGCTAGATATATGTCAACCATTATTATTGTGAATATTGTTACAAACTATGGCATTGGGCAATTCACTTAGTTGAACCCTTTGAACCGGTTGTCTTATTAGTCATAGACAAGTTGTCCATCGGCATAGGCAGATGGAATTTACATAATGGAAATCTGCTACACAATAAAATCATAGTTATGTTCTAAAAATACTGAGAAGAATGTGAGTTATTGGCTAGCAATGATTGTTTAATACATGGGAGCAATACTGGCTATGATAGCACAACTTGTAATAACAATAATCACAATAGCTAGAATTAATATATCATGTTAAATTTGCAAAGCATTTTACATAAATTCCCCTTAATCCTTAAAACAACCCCATGAAGGAGATTGTATTATATTTTTGGCTTAAAAATGAGTCAGACAGAAGTTTAATGATTTGTCCAGAATCCTGAGCAAATTATTTAATTTCTACCTCCCTCAGTTTCCTTATTTGTAAAATGGGAATAATAATAGACTCTACCTAGTAGAGTTTTGAAGATAAAAAGACAATATTGGTAAGATTTGCAAAGCACTATATAAATACTTGCTATTATTACTATTATTATAATCTAATTGCCTTGTAAATTGCAAAGTTATTCACAAGAAATTCACTTTGTCATTGTCAGCATTTCTCCTTTAGTTCATATAAACCTGTATTTGGGGGAAAGAAATAGGATCACTGGATCACCTATTTAGGACTGGAAGAGACTTCAGAAGTCATTTAGTCTAGCCCTATCATTTTACTAATGAGGAAATGAGATCTAGAGAGACTAGGATCTTTAGCCAAAGTTTTACAGCTAGCAAATAACAGCCAAAATTTGAATTCAGCTCTTCTGCTTCTCAGATATTCCAGGCTTCCTTTTTGGTCCACCATTGTTCTCTTTAAAATTTCAAGAGCTGTATTCCTAAATTCACTGCTTTGTTTATAAAAGATTTTGAATGGGTCTACTCCTATTGTGATAAACTGATCTATGATTTTTCCCAGCCCCAAGTCTTTGCTCAGATTTTCCCCTTCTCCCTCACCACATGGGATGCCTTTTTTTCCCCTGCTGCCTGCCCACCATAGTCCCATTCTTCCACCCAATTGGCATTGCTTTCATAATTTCTCTCCCAACAATTTTAGCCTACAGTGACCCCTGGGATCTCTGAACTCCAAGAGCATTTACCCTATACTCTACTATCCCATTCCATTCTAAACAGGAAACATGTTAAATTTTTAAGAAATGAATATAAACTCAAGTAGAACATCTATTTTTTTTATCTTTTAATTCTCAGCATACCTTATGTATAGTAGTATGCATAATAAATGTGTCATTTAATTTAATTTTTAAAAATTCTGGTTACAGTATTTCCACAGGAACAGTGAATGAGTATATGGTTTAATTAGGCTGATCATGGAATCAGGACCATAGAGCTACAGGTGGACAGAGAATACCAAATCCAAACCCTTCATTTTTCAAATAGGGAAACTGAGGACCTGAGATGTTAAATGATTTGCCCAAAGTCACATATTGGATCAAAGAGCCATAGCCAAAGGGGACTAAATCCCTCTTAATTTTAATTGCCATCTTTTTATTATTTGCTATATTTTTTCTTTAAATGGCTTGTCTGCATATATTTAGTTTATTGTTGTTATCTCCACCATGAAATTGTGGGCTATTTGAGGGCAGGGAGCCAATTTTTTCCACCTCTTTTTGTATCCCTGCTACTTACCTCGGTGCCTGGTATATAGTACATGCTTCATAGCTATTTATTGACTATTTGATCTCTTTTTTAAATAGTATTTTATTTTTCCAAATGCATTCGTCTTTGCAAAACCTTGTGTTCCAAATTTTTCTCCCTTTCTCCTTCCCCCTCCCCAAGACCGCAAACAATCTGATATAGCTAAAACATGTTCAATTATTCTAAACATATTTCCATATTCATCACGCTGTACCTGATCCCCTTATTTACAGATGAAGAAATAAAGGCCTAATAAGGTTAAGTGATTGGCCCACAATCATAGAGGATAGGAAATATCAAGTGAGATTCAAACTCAAATTCTCTACTTCCAACAACTTGTACCAGCAACCCAAAGAAAAATCATCATAAATGGCCTACAGACAGCATCTTAAATTTGTGATATATTTTAATGCATTACCTCTTTGATCCTTTCAATGACTTTTTGAGATAAGTTATAAGAGCAAATTTTATCCCCATTTTACAGAAGAGGAATCAAGAGGTCAGAAATGGAACCCAATTTGTCCATACTCACAGGACAACTCACAATCTAGTCTTCCTAGTTCTACATACCTGGTACCCTATCCATAATGTCATAGTCATCCCATTCTTTGTTAAAACAAAGGTAAGAAAATTTAATCAATTATACTAGAGTTTTTTCAGTCAATCTACTTACCACAAAGGTAAATATATTTCTTGCAACAACAAATTCTCCAAGATAAATGTTAGGGAGACTTCAAGTTATGTTTTTTCTAAGTCCATAATATTCATCACGGTTGATAAGTGCCTCTTAGGAGCCCAAGCTTATTATTATGTTTGAGTGTTCAAGTATCAGGCTCTTACTTGATTCCATATGCAAAGAATATGTTTAAAAGCACATTACAGGTCTTGTTTACGATGATGACTCGGCCAGGGGGGATTAGTTACAACAAATTGTATAATCCTTTGCTTTAAGTGTCTGAAAAAGCTCCTATTGACTTCTTTCATCAATCATAAACTTAAAAATCAGCACTGCCTGGATAGGAGCCCTGCAAGCTAATATGTACTGATCGATACTTGAGTTAAGAGTTATAGAAACATAAAACATTTTGAGTTAGCAATATCTGCTAAATGCATAAGCGCAGGATACAGGAAGCCTAGTTAGGCAACAAATGGTCCAAGTTGAAAAAAAAAAGATCTGAGGGGTTTTCATGGCCTCTAAGATAAAGATGAGCTAAGAAAGCCAGCCTGATCACAATAGCAGGCTGCCTATGCAACACCGGGAAAAGAGCTGTTCTAGTGATCAAAGACATGATAGTGATGGAGCCTGGCGAGAATAGCCCGGGTCCTTATGTTCTCCAGTATAGAGCAGTGCTTCTTAAGCTTTTCCCATTCGTGACCCCTTTTCACCCAAGAAATTTTTATGCAACCATGGATATTATAGATATATAAAACCCCCACATTCAATTACATGGCCCCAAATGGGGTCTTGACCCACAGTTTAAGAAGCTTTGGTGTAGACCATCGGTGAAGTAATCACACCATGATAAAAAGGAAATTGGCTTCTAAAGATCCTTCCAATTGAGTGGATGTCTATTAAGGCTGAATAAGTTATGCAATATGAATGTAATGGAATATTTGTGTTCTATAAGAAATAGTGGGGCAGCTAGGTGGTACAGTGGATAGAGGACCAGCCCTGAAGTCAGGAGGACTTGAGTTCAAATCTAACCTCAGACATTTAACATGTCCTGGCTGTGTGACCCTGACTATGATTCTTTTTGTACAGCAAAATAACTGTTAGGATATGTATGTTTATATTGTATTTAATTTACACTTTAGCATACTTAACATGTATTGGTCAACCTGCCATCGGGGGGAGGGAATGGGGAGAAGGAGGGGAAAAATTGGAACAAAAGGTTTGGTAATTGTCAATGCTGTAAAATTACCCATGCATATAACTTGTAAATAAAATAAAAAAATAATAATAAAAAAAGAAACTAAAAAAAAAAAAAAAGAACCAAAGAGAGGTTATAAAAGTCATTTATCCAGAGCCACACAACCAAGAAATTTCTGAGGCAAAATTCAAACTGAGGTCATCCTGACTGCAAATACATTTCTCTATCAGCTACCCCACTTAGCTGCATCTAGTTATGTTCTGTGTCTTACTCCTAATACTCTCTAAAATCTTGTTGCTCTGCTTCTTCCCTGCTTTTTCCTCCTCTCAAATCGCCACCTTTCAGAGAGGATCTCTAGGATTCTTCTTCTCTTCCCCCCAACCTCTTAAGAATCCAACCATTATGGAGAGTGATTTGGAACTATGCTCAAAAAATTATCAAACTGTGCATATCCTTTGATCCAGCAGTATTTCTACTGGGCTTATATCCCAAAGAGATCTTAAAGAAGGGAAAGGGACTCACATGTGCAAAAATGTTTATGGCAACTCTTTTTGTAGTAGCTAGAAATTGGAAATTGAATGGATGTCCATCAATTGGAGAATGATTGAAAAGTTATGGTATATGAATGTTATGGAATATTATTGTTTTGTAAGAAATAAACAACAGGATGACTTCAGAAAGGCCTAGAGAGACTTACATGAATTGATGCTAAGTGAAATGAACAGAACCAGGAGATCATTACACACAGCAATAACAAAGTGATATGATGATCAATTCTGATGGATGTGGCTTTCTTCAACAATGAGATAATTCAAACCAGTTTCAATTGTTTAGTAATGAAGAGAGTCAGCTACACCCAGAGAGAGAACTGTGGGAAATGAGGGTGGACCACAACATAGCATTTCCATTCTTTCTGTTTTTGTTTGCTTGCGTTTTTGTTTTCCTTTTCAGATTTTTTTTCTTTCTTTCTAGATCCGACTTTTCTTGTGCAGCAAGATAACTGTATAAATCTGTATACATCTATTATATTTAACATATACTTTAACATATTCAACAAGTATTGGTCTATCTGCCATCTGGGGAGGGGGAGAAGGGGGAAGGAGGGAAAAAAATTGGAACAGAAGGTTTTGCAAGGATCAGTGTTGAAAAATTATCCATGCATATGTTTTATAAATAAAAAGCTATAATCATAATAATAAAAATAAAAAAGCTGCTTTCCATATTGGAATGGGAGCTAAAGTAGGGGGAGGCAAGACACTGTTTAATTTTTATATTTATATTTTCAATAGCTAACACAAATCCTGGAACGAATTCCCACCATGAAACTCCTTTCCACTGAAGCATTAGCGAGTAGTCAAATGCACTATGTCCGACAGAAAGAAATATCTGTTCTACTGCTGTACCAAATAATAATTTATATAATAATATAATAATAATAATAATAAAAATTCCTTTTTTTAAGCATTCTTCTTACATTTATTTCTATCTCAGATTTTAAAATTCTCTTTATCACACCCCAAAATTCTATCCCATATTGTTCTGATTGCTGATTTCCTATGTCTTGGTGATGAGGCTGTGATTGTCTCAAGCTGTCTTCTCATGATGCTATTTTTATTTTACCCAATAAATCACAAGAGCTAAAAATGCTGCTTTTTATCTTCTTAATTGATTGTCTCCTGATCATTATACTCTGCACATAACACAAACCTAATTTGCTTTTTTATGTTTCCATTTCCTGGACGTACTTTTATCTTGGTTTCAAGTATGGTAGTAGAATTCTTGATGACCTTAAGCTTTCACCTGGAGTGGCTGGATTCCATTAAGAAATTTGTTGGCCAATTCAGACTTCCTTTACTCATACAGCTCTGGTTATTCATCCAGTATTCCATGTTCCTGAACCAGGCTGTTATTTCATATTTAGAAGATATGATGGTGAGCTGAAGATGCTAACTAAGAAAATGGGCAAATAAGTCATCGAGGAAAAGGAAAATAGAACCAGTATCATCTCTATCTGTTCCTGTTAATATTAGAATTTATATGCACCTGCCTGATCCTTCATTTTTGCAGAGGGTACTGTGGCTTGTTGGACTTGACTTAAGAATACTTGTGTTTGAATCTCACCTCTCACACTTACTAGCTGTGTAGGATGAGCAAATCATGGACCTCATCTGCACTCCAGCTTCCCATCTATAAAATGGAGAAGATTCTAGTTACAATATTTTTTTAGTGAGTAGTGGAGTGGCTCAGATGAATGTACAGTTCTTGGTAAATCTTAATTAACTATCTAAATGTTATAAACATTAAAACTTGTTATCTGTATGAGATGAGAGTTCAGATTTGGGAGTTAGGAAGATCTGAATTCAACTACTGCTTACGACCCATTCTTGCTGGATGACCTTGAGCAAATCTCAATGTCACAAGCAATTGCCTCACACTATTGTGTAGGGTAGCTACAATGTCCAAGCAAATTTCCACATTGATGAAAATACAGGCCCAACCCCAAAGAACCAATAAATCAAACTTCGTACAACTGTAACAAGAGAGTTGTCTGACTGAAGAGGAAAAGGAGCTGTTTTAACAGATCTTGACCCTGGCAGGGATGGAATTTTCTCATCTCAAGTGGTCCTGGTTCTTATCAAGTTTACTTTAGTCTTCAGCCTCTAATCCTCCCTAACAATAGTGAGAATGGGGCTTGAGGTGTTCTGAATTGCTTTTTAAGAGAACAAGGAAAAATAGAGCTATAGGAGGCTACTATTTCCAGGGAAGCTTCCCCTTGCTACTTTTAACCAAATCTGCTCCTTTTATCATATTGTAGCCTCACCAATCCTAAAGAGAATCCAGGATTGTCCAGATTTATTTTAATATTAGGTTTTATAGAAGTTTAATAATGTTAAAATATTAAAAACAAACAAGCAAAAATTCTCCTTGAAGAGACTCAAGCTCCCGGATGGAAGGAATTTCAGTTACTAAAAAATCTTTCTCACTTTTTGCCTTTCTCACTGTCTCTCTGTCTCTCTCTCTCTGTGTCTCTCTCGGTCTTTTTCTCTAGGGTCCCTCTCTGTCTCTGTCTCTTTCCTTTTACTCTTCCTCCCCCTCTTCCACTTCCCATCTTCACCCACTTGAGGCAGCTAATTATCATTTCCCTCAGGATTGTCTTAGAAGAAATTAAATACATAGCAGTAAAGAAATGAGTTAACCAATTGTTAAAATTTCAATAAAGCATTTACATCTCAGAAACTGTCAAATACTACTAATCTGGGCTTGATTTATTGTTTTGTTAATTGTCTAGACATAAGAAAGTGATAGAGAAAAAAGTAATAAATTAAACTTAAAAGTATGCTGGGCTGTTTTTGGAAAATCATTTGTTAAATACTTAGCTGCACATTTCTTCCTTGTACCAGTTTTATCTTAATATGACTTACAAACTAGGCAGGCAGAATGCAAAAGGGTTTTAAAGTAAAAGTTTACAAGTTTTAAGATGGATACTCAATCTTCTAAGAGAAAAAAGGGCAGAGGGGAAGGACAGTTGTGCTGCAATTCTGCATTGGCTTCTGGTGGGACTGTATAGTTCAATTATAGTCTTCTCTGATCACAGAGTTGAAAGAGACCTTGGGGATCATCTAGTCCAACACCCTCATTTTTGCAAATGAAGAAAATAAGAGTTTATATGTTTTGCCCAAGCTCCCACACATATCAATGACAGAAATAGGATGGAGAATGAAGGTTCTGACTCCAAATCTATTGTTCTTTCCCTCTCCTCTTATGCTTTTCTCACCTCTGATCTGGGCAGTAACAATACTGAGCTTCCATTTCTCATTTTCTCCACAGAGGCTGATCTTGAATTTGGAGTCTGCACCAATGGCTTGTACCAGCCTCCTTGCCTCCATATATTGTCCTTGATGGTGATGAGGTTAGATCCCAGGGTGATGGGATTAGATTCAGGGAACCAAAATGATGAGATTAGGCTTCCTGGTGGTCGGTTGTTAAATGATGAGGTTAGTGGCAGGATCGGGGTTCAGGAAACCAAATGAAGAGGTTTGGCTCCCCTAAATCCCCTTTGGGATTGGTGCAAAGTAGGGAATTTTGGGGAACCCCTTTCTGGAGGCACAGGGGTCCTTCATAAAGGAATTTATGAACTCGAAAAGCTAGACTGATAAAAAGAAGTTTATTATACGCATTGGGAAGTCAGCCTTTGCTATGCATGAATAGAAAGACCGAATTCTTTAGTGGTAAGACCTGAAGAGAAGTAAAGTTTCTAGTAGAGAAATCTGGACAGAGAGATATAAAATCTCATTAGGGAAATAGGTGAGGATAAAGACAGGGTAATGCTGAAAGAGAATATTCCAGTGGGCAGAGTTTTCTAATGTGCCATGGATGGCATTGAATAAAGCAGGAATTGAATAGAAAACCTTAGAATTGAATGGTTATTTCTCCAATTCAATGAGGTTAGAATCTCCAACTCCGGACTCAGCTAGCCCCACCTAGATAACAGAATGAAGCTGTTTGTCCTCAGGCGGGGTCTTTACAGTGGCAGGATTCAAGGAGAATCTGTCCTTCAAGGAGTTTTCAGAGAGTTTCGGGGTCCCTTGGTCAATGGGACCTCTCCTCCATGCAGTAGTCATGTTGCAAGTCAACTCAGGAATACCCATCCCTCAGTATGCTTTCATTTTCTCTAACCTTATCATCTCACAATTGGCCTTTTCAATTTTCCCTTCTCCTTTAGAGAAAGGCTGGATAGAGCTTCCAGTCATAGTTTCAAGACCATCCACAATCCAATTAGATAAATATTAAGGAAATCCCTTACATAGCCATAATTTCTCAAGAGAAAAATGTACAAATACAGATTATATGAATTATATGTATAGGGAGCTGCCTAGGGGCACTGACAAATTAATTAGAAATAAAGACAATAACAATAACGACAGCAAGTATTTTTGTAGTATTTTAAGGTTTGCAAAGTGCTTCACTTTATGTTATCCTTATAAGTTAGGTGCTTTTAACATCCCCATTTTACAGGGAAGATTGAGACTTCAATAAATTAAGTGACTTGTCCAGATTCACATAGCTAGTAACTTAAATCCAGTGCTATTCAAGAGGCCACCTAGGCAAGCTGTCCAGGATCACATTGGTTGTTGTCCATTTTTGAAGAGGACCAAAATGACGTCACTATGTTAGAGTGAGTAACAGTGTTTTTCAGCTGTGGATGATCAGACCCATATGAGCTTGGAAAGCTCTACCACAAATAGTCCTTATGAACATTTGGGATATGGAGCACCTATTTGGCTCAGGGGATAGAACACTGGATAGAGTCAGGAGGACCTGAGTTCAAATCTGACATCAGACACTTAAACACTTCCTAGCTGTGTGACCTCTCAGGCAAGTCATTTAACCCCAACTGTCTGGCCAAAAAGGAAAAAAAAATTGAGGGTAGCTTCTCTAACTTTGTATATTTTGCATTTCCTTTGGGCTAATTCAATTCTGCTTTGCTCATCCTTCATGTCAGAGACCAGACTTGAACCCACATTTTCCTGATCCTAGGGCTCTATACCATCAAGCTACCTATAATGCAAATGATAAACATTGACACTATTTTTATATAATGCATTTATTTAAGATACTTTAGAGAGATCATTTGATTCAGCCTTCACATTTTACAAATGGGGAAATTGAGGCCCAGATGATCTGCTCATGGTTGCATGGCTGAAAAAGAACAGAAATAGTAGTTGCTCATTAAGTACAGTCTTGGTAAAATTAATGGCTAAAAGTTCTTCCTTTCTTTACTGAAGTAGAGGAATATGGGTGTAGGATGCTACCTATGCCATCAAAAGGGTCAAGGTATATGTAAATCAGAGATTTATTAAAATCAAAAGGAATAAGGAAGAGTTCATCAGGTAAATGGGCAATATATTTAGAGATGAATTTATATAAAAATGAAGAAATCTCTTTTTAACATTAAATAACAAAGAGGGAAAATATAAAAACCACATTCTCCACCTTTTAATGTTAAGATTCAAGAAGAATAGAGGTGACAGTTATGTCCTGATAAAGGTTGTAGAAAAACACTAGCCTTGGTCTCTTTTCATAAAAATAGATTCTTTTCCTTTCTGCAATAAGATGTTTGTGATGGGTCACAGCATCTTAAGAAACAATGGCTTCTACCTGATATAGCATATAATTCTGTGACTGGTAGATTTCAGTGACAGGAAAAAATTAACATGTCACCGCTGTGAATGATCATCCACTTTAATTTTTACCACCTACAAGAATCACTATGTCACCCATACGCTTTCTGTATTTGAAGGTTAAAGGGAAACAAGAAGTTAGCAAGGAGAGCTAAAGAAGGCTGCACAAAGAATTCACAAGCACAAGCTGCCTTCTGGTTCATCTCCAGTCGAGATGCTGCATGAATTTGCCTTATTACTACCCAGATTTCTCTTCCTGGATCCTTCACAATCCCCTCACACCTTTTCTCTCTTGGTATTTACAGGATCAATATTATTTCTTTCAAATCTTAACTGACAGTGAATCCGAGAGGAGCTCTATAAAGTTCTTTTCAAAAAGGCCACAAACTGAACTTTCTACTGGTATGTATTAAACTTTTATTTTTGGTGTGAAAAGTTTTTTTCCCCCTTTCTGGCCATTTGGGTTAATGGTGGAATGGTTATGGAAAAGCACATCTTCCTTTAGAGAAGGGATTACCCTCAGATATCTCCTCACTTCAGTCAGGGACACAGGACAAGGGCCTTACTCCACCCAGCACCCACCTCCCTTTGAGATCCTCCAGCAAAACAATATCGTCACATTTCTTTGCAGCTTAAAATAATCTTTGATATATCCATTAGCTTGTCTAGGCTTCAGGTTTTAAGAAATTCAGCGAAGGAAAACTGCCTTTTAAAACCATCTCCCCTTTAATGCTTTGACAGAGCTAAACTTGTGTTACTTTAGATAAATACCTGCTTTGTACCAGGAGATGCTGAAAGGAATGATAATTTATCTTCAATTTACCACGACAATTTTCCTGTTAATTATTTTTTAAACATGGCTGCATTATATTGTTCTGGACTGTTAACTGAAAGTGCTCTCTTAACTTTCTATTTTTTTCCATTCAGTTTTCATCTTTTGGGGTGTCACTCTGAAAGAATCCATTATCTCCCTAGATTTTTTTTTTTTTACAATTTCCTCATCTGTGCATCTCAAATTTTCTTTTGCAGTTTATTTGACACTACCTGCAAATGCATGAATCTATTTTTTTTTCAAATACACAATGGTATTCTTGGCCTGTGGGTATCTCAGGAAAGAAAGGAAGAAAGAATTTACACAGTACACAGTTTAAAAGCAATGTCTGACCTTAATCAATGGTATTGCTAGGAGGGGAAGAGGAAAGGAATGAATCAAAATATCATCACTTCTCAGGCAATCTCCAACAAAGCACGGGCAAGCAACAAAAATCCCACATTGACATGTTTTTGTCTACGATTCGGTTTGAAATGTAGACTTCCTAAAGGTCAGAGTGGTCTCCTCAAGTCCCCCTCAGGATCTACCTGCAAAGTACAAATAAATTCTATCTATTTTCAAAGCATTCGGAATTCTTAATGCTAATATAGCTACATAGATTTCTAGGGCTCTTCACCTATAACAAATGCCTCTAAGTTATCCCAGAGAGGTTTTTCTTTAATGAACGTACTCAGCTATTTCAGGAAGGGGATACTTCTGCAATACTCTTGATGATGTGTCTCTGTAAGTACATTAAAACCCAAGTTTGAAATACTAATTTGTTTTATAATGAGTAATGCAAATACTTAATAAAATAGCAAAGTAAACAACTCATCTAGAAGGATAAGGATGCATGAAGACTGATGCTCCAAAACGGGAGGGGTTTTGGAAGTTGGGGGGCAATGAGAGGGAAAGGAAAGATATTCTCGGGGTTGTATTTCATCTTAATGATAAATGAATGCCCAAAGGAAGCTTTGGGATCTAACTTCCCTATTGCCATCTGTTTCTCCAATAATAGTTTGGTCTTTATATTTAATATATGGGCTTCTTCTTGTGTTTTATTATGAAAGCAACAGAGTTTTCTTCCCTCCCTCCCCCGCTTCAGAATCCTTTGATATGGGAGATCATGTGGTGGCAGACTGTTCTTGCCTAGCAGGCTGGGAATAATTTTTTGGTCTGTGAGTTTCATAAATGGTATGAAGCTTTAAACACGCATCTATTTTACTGAAAGCTGGACTGTGAATAGAACTGGACAGATTAGCCGCAGCCTAAGACTGCAGAAGCAAGGAGATACATATGCACTTTGGCTTCCTTTACTTTGTATCTGCCTAAGTGATACAAATTGTGGGCTTTGGGAGGACACCCTCCTGCCTACGAAAACAGAGTTTCCTTAATAGTAAGAGTTTAATCTTTTAAATCAAGAGTTCTTAACTTTGTCTGGAAACAATAATTTTTTCCTTATTATTTTTTCTTTATTTTATTATTTTTTAATAATTATAACTTTTTATTGGCAGAACCCATGCCTAGGTAATTTGTTTTTGTCTTTTTTTTTATTTTGAAAAAAATTTCTTTACAACATTATCCCTTGCACTCACTTCTGTTCCGACTTTATCCCTTCCTCCCTTTACCCCCTCCCTCAGATGGCAAGCAGTCCTATACATGTTGAATATGTCACAGTATATCCTAGATACAATATATGTGCAGAACTGAACAGTTCTCTTGTTGCACAGAAAGAATTGGATTTAGAAGATAAAAATAGCCTGGGAAGAAAAACCAAAATGCAAACAGTTTACATTCATTTCCCAGTGTTCTTTCTTTGGGGGTAGCTGCTTCTGTCCATCATTGATCAACTGGAACTGAGTTAGATCTTCTTTTTGTTGAAGAAATCCATTTCCATCAGAATACATCCTCATACAGTATCATTGTTGAGGTATATAATGATCTCCTGGTTCTGCTCATTTCACTTAGCAACAGTTTATGTATGTCTCTCCAAGCCTCTCTGTATTCATTCTGCTGGTCATTTCTTACAGAACAATAATATTCCATAACATTTATATACCACAATTTACCCAACCATTCTCCAATTGATGGGCATCCATTCATTAGGAAACAATAATTTTAAATAACCATTTTAGTTTAATTTATTTCCTTTTGTAATTCTATATATTATATTTTATGTATTTTAAAATTTTGTTCTGAAAAGGAAGTCCATAGGTTTCATCAGATTGTCAAAGGGGGTCCATGGTACCAAAAACAAGTTACATTAACTTTATCCTTTCTTAAAGGATTAATGAATGAATAAATGAATAGTTTTTTTAAAGCATGTGGACCAACTTTGAATGGATGAATATTTTTTAAAATGTATTTTAAAGTACCAAACACTATGCTAGATAATAAAGATATAAATACAAAAGCACTGTCATAGTCCTCAAAAAGCTTATATTCTAACAGGAAGAGAAAGCATAGGTAAGGGAGTGGTAGGTCCAGAAGCCAATTGATTCCATTATCATTCCAGTTCTAGAAAGGAGGTGAGAGAGAGAGTAATATTGGGTCTGCAAGACAGTGAGTGAGAAGATAGCCCAGGAATTAAGTAAAATATGGTTTGGGCCCAACTATAATTGTATTTCAGGCAAGGCATTCAAGAAATATTGCTTTCCCTGGTAAGACTTACATAAACTCATGCTGAGTGAAGCAAGAAGAACTGGGACAATATTGTACACAGTAACAGAAAGACAATTTGTTTAAAAGTATTATGAATATAACTTATATCAGATTGCTTGCTGTCTTGGGGGAGAGGGAGGAAAAATATGGAACACACAATCATAAAAATGAATATTGAAAACTAACTTTATATGTATTTAGAAAAATAAAATACTATTGAGAAAAAAAAATGTTGCTTTCTTGTAATTTCAGTAAAAGGTTAAGAATGAGAGAACCATAAACCCTAAAATTCCATCACCAAAGTATATGAAATTCTTAATCAAAACATACCATTCACAAATAATTGATAGGAAAGTGAACTGGATTATTCAAGCCTTATCCTTCTGCTTCAGCTGACATAGAAGCTATTTTGTCAGAGCTGTCTTTCTATCTATCCATCTATCAACTATTCGTCTACCTAATCATTTGTCCATCTGTCCATCCATCTCTCTGTCAGTATGTGCATAATAAACATCACTTATACTGAACGTATTTATTTATTCAATATAAAGACCCCGGCACTCTTCATGTACATCACTGTCCATAAAATAAGCTATTGTTTAAAAATATCACTATTATTAGAAGTCAGGGATCCAGATCTTATGTCTAGTATCTAGCTTTAAAACTAGGACAAGTTCACCAGGATTATATTTTGTTTCTCCCAAACAGCCTAATTCGAACATTTAGGACTAACTTCTCGGTTCAGATCTCTCCAAGAGACTCTCTTCTCCAGGTGCCTCTATTCCCCTCTGTCATTTTGGACTGTTTTCATCCCAGTCACTCTTAAAGGTCAGATGTTTTCAAAAGCTGTATGCTTTCTCATAAAGCCTCATTTTCCTCACCAGAGCTCAAGTGCCTGATTCACCTTTGTGATTAAGAAACATTTTCTACATTCAGAATCAGAAAAAAGCTCTGGAGGTCATGAAAAAGGTTGACTGCTCCATCCTGGGCTTCAAAACCCTTTGCAATCCCAGGCAGAGCAGAAAGCTTACGGCAGATGACAGACAGCTATAAGCCACAGACCTACTACATTAGATAAGAAAACAGACAAAACTGTTATCAGTTAGTTAAAAAATAAGTCCCTGATAAAGTTTTAAAACTAAGAGGAACCCTAAATACCACCACGTCCAAATCCCTCATTTTTTAAGTGAAGACAAATAGGAAACATGACTTATTCAGGGTAATGGCTAGTGTCTGAAGTGAGATTTGAATCTAAGTCTTTCAGACTCCAAATCTAGAATTCTACCTACTACCAATGCTATCTCATACACACACACACACTCACACACACACACACACACCACAGTATAGTGGACAAAGTTTAAAAGGTTCATTTTTGGTGGCTAACATCAAGTGAATTGTATGGCGAAATGAGTGAGAGATATGTGAAAAGTCTTGAATCAGGAGTCAAAGAACCCAAGTTTCAGTACTAACTCTAGCTATGTGATATTGAGAAGTCATTTAACTCTATGGGATTCAGTTTCTTCATCTCTACCTTAACCCCATGGATTCTGACTAGATGCCATGAGTGTGAATCATCCAATGAAACAAAGACAGGAAGAGAAGGATAAAGAAGGCTGATGGGAGCCTCTTAACAAATGCTTCCTTAATGCTCATCAGTTGGAGAATGGCTGAATAAGTTGTGGCATATGAATGTAATGGAATATTCTATAAGAAATGATGAGCAGGCTGATTTCAGAACAACCTGGAAAGACTTATATGAACTGATGCTGAGTGAAGTAAGAAGAACCAAGAGAACGTTGTACAGGGCAACAACAAGATGATGTGATAATCACCTGTGATGGACAAGGCTCTTTTCAACAATGAGGTGATTCAAACTAATTTCAATAGACTTGTGATGGAGAGAGCCATCTGAATCAGAGAGAAAACTATGGAGACTGAATGTGGATCAAGTCAATTTTCATCTTTGTTGTTTTTATTTTTGTTTGTTTGCTTGGTCTTTTCTTTTTTGTGTTTTTCCCTTTTGATCTGACTTTTCTTGTATGAGAAATATGGAAATATGTTTAGAAGAATTGCACATGTTTAACCTGCATCAGATTGCTTGCTGTCTTGGTGGGGGAGAGGAGAAAAAGGAGAGAGGGGGATTTTGCAAAAATGAATGTTGAAAACTATTTTTTCATATATTTGGAAAAATAAAATACTATTACATTTAAAAAAAAATGCCTCTTTACTAATCAAGGAGTTTCTCATTATTCCATGGAAAGCCAATTGGGACCAGTTAAAAAAAAAATGGCTACTCACATTTTACTGCATTTCCCTACATGCTATACAAATCTCTCAAAGATGAACTCTCCTGCAAGCTCTGCAAAGAAAGGATACGTCAGCTGAGTTAAGCCAGACTCTTATTACTCTACACATTCAGGGCTGTTTACATCAAAATCTCTTTCTAGAAGTGTTTGGCTTATCGTGTTCCAGAGCTTCAAATCTAGCTTTTGGGAAATTTCTTCTTTTACTTTTTTAAGACTAACATTGTTCAATGGCAGGTATTTGCACTCTGAAAAAAAAGCAATTAGAACTAAAAAACAATTTAAAGAACAAGCTGCCTTCGACTGGAAAAGCTACCCCCTTCCCAGCTTGGTTACTGTTTGAGAACTATGAGCTGTCCACATTACAAACACTAGATGACACCTATCCAGAAAGCCTCCATAACAAAGCTGGCAGAAATTTGGTGAGAGCATCCCTGAGCCTGTTTTTCTCATTTGGTTTCCCTTTCCAGCGCTGTGATTTCTGTTTTAAAAGAATTGAAAGACGGCGAAACAAAGGGGATATTACCCAAATAAGAAATCTTCAGATTACAGTCATTAAGTGAAAACTTTAAGTTTTTTTTTCTAGCCTATCTTCTTGTTCAGATTTAGAACAAAGGAAAAAAAAACCACTTTTATAGGTCAAAGAAAGTTATAAAACATCCAGTTAATTAAAAATAATTAACATTAATTAATTATCTAAAGGATCAGACACTGGTTTAATAATTTTGCAGATACTTTGTATTTATTTATTCCCTCTCTTGTAGAACGTAAACTCCTTGAGGACAGGGATTATGTTATTTTTATCTTTAAAATCCAAGTATCTAGCATAGTAACAGGCACATAGTAGGTGTTTCATAAATATGTTTTAAATTAAATCCAGAGTACCTGTTAGATTTTGTTTTGTTTTGTTTGGGGATTTTTTTTTGTGTTTTCTTTATATAACAGTATGGCAGAGTTTATGATCATGGAAGTGAGTTTAATTATGTAAATTCTATGAGTTTTTCAGAGAAACTTATGTATTTTAAAACTGCGGAAGATATTTTCTCTCAAGGGATGATCACATAACATAAGAGTTCATTTTAGAGCAGAATGAAAGGATTCTTCATTCATTTCCCTCCATCTTGATTTGAACTGAAACATTCAGGATCTTTTGACTATCAACCCTAAGGTCTGAAGTACATTTAGTTCTGTTGTGAATAGAAAATGACTAAAAAAATAAATATTTTTTTAAATTGTAAAATAGCTTTAAAAAGTTTGGATGGATATTTAGAATAGGGTTGGGTACATAGTAGGTTCTTAATGAAGGTTTGCTGACTGATTAACTCTTGGGATCTTGCTCAGTTAGTAATAACTCACATTTTAATAGCAGGTTTATAGATTCATAAAGTAAGATACATACATACATATGTGTGTGTGTGTGTGTGTGTGTGTGTGTGTGTGATTGACCCAGGGTCACATAGATACCAAGTGTCTGAGGTGATATTCACATCCAAGCCTTTCTAACTCTAAGTCCAGCAAGCAAATTGCTCCAGAATTGACATGACAAACCTTTATACTTGTATCTTCAGTTCCTGCAAAAGTGTGAACAGACTTCATCCATAATGGCATGTGTGATACCTTCCAAGCCAGTAATTTGCTGAATTTGCAACAGTAATATTTAATGTTTTTGTAGATGGAAGTTCCTTAGAAATTGGTTTAATCTGTAACCTCTGACTCTAGCTCTGGCCTAATTCCAGGTGTAAACTATAGATTTTGCCCCTAAATCTATACAAGGAGAAACATCCCAGGCTTAGGAACCTCAGAGACTTAACTAGGCAAGGCACTTAATCTTTAAAAAGACTGTTTCCTCACCTATAAAATGGGAATAATAATGGTCTCTACCTCACAAGGTTATTGTGAGGATCAATTGAGATAACATGAAAAGCACCCTGCAAATATTAAAATGCTACATTAATGTTGGCATGATGATGATGATGATGATGATTGATGGTGATATGTCAGACAGTTGGAAAACAAAGACAAAAGTTAAACAGTTTCTATCGCAAGGACAAATCTGGATTGTGGAATGAGTGGACAAAAAGAAGAGGAAATAATAAAGACTTGAGACTAGAGAATGGTTGAAAACTGAGAAAATCATGTGCAGCAGATGCTAGGACAGCCAACTATCCCCATGGTCTGTTTTCAAAAAGTTAACAAAATGATTATCAGAGCCAAACATCCTCTATCCACAGCTGAACTGATTAGTCCATTTAAATAACCCCCAAGCTCCAAATGGGGCAACTCTAAGTATTTCAGAGGAAATTCCAAGCAGCCTTTGCTCCTGGTATGCTTCACTTGAGCAGATGCTAATGTCATTTGGGTACTGAATGTGTGGGCTCAGGATGGAAAAACAGATGGGGTTCTTCTGGGCAATCACCACTGTTTTATAAGATCCCAACCCTAACCCTCTGCCACCTTATATCAGTTACAGAAGACCTTAGCTATCCCAGAGTATGTAGCCAACAAGCTGGCACAGTTTATCTAGAGCTGAAGCTTCAAGTTTTCATCTTACTTTGTCACCCTGGTGTATTCTAAAGCTCATGACCCTGATTTTTGGAAAAAACTGATCCATGGGACAAATGGGTGCTCACAATGCTGTGCATGATTGCCAGAATCAAAGACAGTGACAAAGGTCCATGTGGTACAGTGGATAAACTTTGGATTTCAAGTCAGGAGGAACTGGATTCAAATCCCTCCTTGGAAGCTTCCTACTTGTGGAACACTGAGTAACCTCTGCGGGCCTCACTTTCCTAATCTGTAAAAAAAGAAAACTGGACTAGATGTCCTCAAAAATCCCAGTTATAAATCTATGACACTATGATCCTTGGCTTAGAGAGTACAGCGGGTGGCCCAGTGGATGGAGTGTTGGGTCTGAAGACAGAAAAAGCAAAATTCAAATCCAGCCTTAGATACTTGCTAGCTATGTGACATTTAGGCAAATCACTTAATTTTTGTCTGCTTCAGTTTCCCCACCTGTAAAATGGGGATAATCATAGCACCTGCCTCCCAGGGTTGTTGTGAGGAGAAGATGAGATCCTATTTGCAAAGAGCTTTGCAGACCTTACAGCATTATATAAATACCAACAAATATTCTGACTGGTAAACAGAGATAGCTTTTGACACTAGGATTTACCAGGTGATCATAAGAATTCAAAAGCAGCCCACAAGCATCCATAGGAGACTCTTGTGTCCTGACATCCTTGGGCCCAGCAGAATGACACTAAAATTGTGCCTACCATTCCAACAGAAGCATCATTCTTCACCACTGCTTCTTTCCTGTCATGTCTCTTCTCAGAGACTTCTAGTGACTCCGACTCCTTATGTCCTTTCACACTAACGTTCTTTCCCTCTGCTGAGCTTTTGGTTATATATAATCTGATTCTTTCTTACCTGCCCCATGTCTCTCCCACTGCTCTACAATAGGTACCCTCTGTGATAGTCAATGAATCTCTCTCCCTGTCCTACAGACACCCCAGGCGTATTCTAACAGCATCCATGTTTCTTTTGACTGGAACTCCATCCTACTCCCTTCTATTATAATTCTGCATTATAATCATCATTCTAATTCTTACATATTTACCATTATGATTTTTATATAATTCTTCAAAGACCAAATTCAAGTGCCACTGCTTCCATAGTCCCCTTGAAGCCTCTCAGTTCCTTGTTCCAAACCTCCTTCTCCGGATTCTTCTATATGACTTTCAAACGGTGACTTCCAACAAGCCATTTAATTGAACAATATGAGGAAGTATTTTTATATACTAATTTTCTCTCTCAAGCTGAGTTCCCTGAGAGCAGGATTAAATTTTGCCTTTCTCTTCCTCTTCTTCTTCCTTCTGCTCCTCTTCTTCCACTTCTTGCTCCTGCTGTTCCTCCTTTCTTCCTTCTCCTCCTCCTCCTTCTCTCTTCTTCTTCCTCCTTCTCCTTCTCTCCTCCTCCTTCTCTCTGTACATACATACACACAATATATATATACATGTATATATGTATGTGCAGCTCTAAGCACAGAGAGCTCAATCAATAAATTTTGCCAATTTTTTTTGCCAATTTTGCCAATATATTTTGGCTTATTAGCAAACTGGCCAGAAATTAAAACTTGGGCTTATTGATCTTGGCTCAGTAATATCTTTCAAGTCCATCCTGTTCCCTCCAATCTTTCCTAGGAAGAAAGAAGACAGAATCCCTTTACCGTAGTAATATACAGTCTCACAGAGAGAGGCAAGAAAACATGTACAAAGCAGTGATGCCAGAAATAAGGTCAGAACCAACTCCACAAACTAAATTTTGTCTCTTTTATTCAGTCGACACACTCTCCATCCACAACATTTGTAACATTTGCCTCCTCCTCTCATTGCCTCTTACCTGGCCTCCTTCAATAGCTTCTCCTTGGTTGGCCATAGATGCAGCCTCTGTATTTCTCTCTACTCCAATCTCCATAAAGCTGAGAAAATAGAGGTCTGCCTACATCATTCTGTCTCATCCCAGAAGCTTTCGTGGCTTCTAATTTCTCCCAGACTAAAATAAAAAGTCCTTAATCCTTTGAAGTTCTTCACGATCTGTCTCTGACATTTCACAAGGCCAATTTCACAATATCACATTATCAAATACTCTAAGTTGCAGGAAAATGGGTGTTTTTGATGTTCATTATCCATGCTGCCCCATCTCTCCTGTGCATCCAGCATCTACTCAGGTCTGCTACCACCTTCAAGGTGCATTCCTAATTCTACTAATTGTTATTTCTCTATCTACTACCCCCAAATCACTTTATTAGTTGATACATACATGCATGTGTGTGTACATGTGCATATGTACCTACATACATGAAGATCCATGTACATGATCTTTAGCATTAGGATGCCTTAAGATAAAGAGCTAGTTTGGGCGTCAGGAAGTTCTGAGTTTAAGTTCTGCCAATGACATATTCTGACTGCCATGTTGCTCTAGGAAAATTATAGCACCTCTATTTAAAACTGTAAAATACATAGTAAATGTGGATCTGCAGTCGCAGAAGGATTTTCTAGTTGAATATGTATTACCTGTACCAAAGAAACATGAAGTCAGGCTTTTTAAAAAGTTGTCTTTGTGTATGGTTCATTAACTCTTCCCATTTTTTTTGTATCCCCTTCAAAAGGATATGGCACATAGTAGGTATTTAATAAATGAATAAATAAACTGAACTGAGAGACAATAATGGTATAATGTTTAAGACCCCATACTGCCAAAAAAGTGGCTGTTATTAATCCCAGCATTCTAAGAGTAAACCTATGTGTGGCTATCTGCCTGAACACTAGTTCATAAGCCCCCTTTAATAATCTTTAACAGTCAGCTAATAAATACAGCTCTCCAGGAATATATTTGCCCATGATAAGGAAAAGGGGAAGAGAAGGCACACATTAGGAACATATATGGACAAGGTAACTCACACCTATTGACTTCAATGCTTGAATGTCCTTTTTCTCTCCAGAGGAGTCTCAAGAAATGTATTATGAGTTATTCTATTGTTAAGACAGGCTATGTTGATTTTCTCTGCTATACTTGTAAACTCGTCTGGGCTTGTTCCTACTCAGATACGATGTTTTTGTTAGACAGCCCAGTTGGCTTCTGCACTGTGGCAGTGTTGTGCTGTACTGGCTTGTCACCAGGCTCTGCTGCTGATGGACCTGACTGGGCAGCCAGTGAGCACTAACTCAGTGCTAAGCTTGGATACTGGGCTCTTATCCGGGTATGGCATCTCTGGTGGATGGGCTGGTTCATTGGTCCCTTGGACTTGCTTTTTGATGGGCATTCCATTAGTCACTTGTTGGGATGCTAGGTGATGCTGTTCCCTCACTAAGTGGAGTGTCACAAATCTTTAAGCTTGTAAACTTCTTGAAGGTAGACTATTTTTTGCTTCTTTTTGTATCTTCACCAACTATCAAAGTACCTAACACAATAGGTGCTTGATAAATATTCATCAAAAAAATAAATAAAATATTTTTTCAGCCAGAGCAATGACCCTTAGCTTAGGCTCTTCAGAAGAATCTTCCCATAGATCTTTTCAGAGCCTCTCAGGACTATTTGTCATAATGAGAGAGAGCTTGCAACTCCTATCATTGAATTCTTCCTGGCTCAAAAACAACTCCCTTCCCATAAGCCACTCCATGTTCTGAAGGGAGCTAAGTTTCAATTCATTCATTTTTACCTCCCATATACCTTTGAGAATCTCATTTTGATAAGTGACTAGTATTAATGCACTCTATGTCACATAAGCTTCCATTATCTTTCTGGTCTCTTCATAAGACATCAAAGTTCTCTGGTCTCCCACCATTTCAAAGAAAGGGGACGTCCATTTTGTCTTTAACCTTTCAAAGTCTGTCTTTTATCCCTTGAAGACCTTCTGCTTTTGCTGAACTGATGCGCCTCACCAATCCCCATGACAATAATTATAGCAGCTAGCATATATTAGTGATTTTAAAGTTTGCAAAGCTCCCTATATGCATTATATCATTTGATCCTCATAATAACTCTATGAAGTCCAGGGTATTATATCTCTATAGGGAAACTGAGGCAATGAGAGATTAAGTGCCTTGCCCATGTTTCTGTACAATTGTTAGTGTCTGTGATAGAAACATAAATCTTCCAGATTTCAAGTCTAATATTCCATCCATTATGCTACCAGCCAGTGCTCAAGATCACAGGGCAGCCATGTTTTAGAAACCTCAGGAAATAAAAACATAACCAGGCAAAAATTTTCAAATCATTCCCCTGCTTCCAAAAATATTTCACGTAGGCCACTACAGGTGGGATTATCTACTGTAGCCTGAAGGAACCCCATGAAACAATTGGAAAACCTCCTTTAATTATATATTCTAGTGCTCACCAATTTTTTTTTTTGAGATTTACATTTGACCCCAAAAGATATCATTTGGAATTGAACTGTTTCTTAGATCTCTGAAAAGAATGCTTTGATAAAAGCTTTCATTTAGATAGCGTGTACTTTGTAGAACGTTCCTTTGGATCATGGAGCCTTTGACTGCAAGACAAAGTCAAGCACAAGAGGTGACTTTCTTCTGCCATAGAGCTACCTCCTGCCTCTCCCTCTGGCCTCTTCAACAAAATAGGCTTTCGCCCATCTGATCTGCTCATACTTTTCCACCAAGAGTTAGGGGAGTGGCAGGAGGCAGGTGTGGTCACAAGTTAACAGAATTTTCTAAAGCCACAGAGAAGGTCATGCAACTCATGGTCTTGCTCTTTCAGGAAGGCCCAGGAATTTCAAATTTTAATTTCTAGGACAGCCTATTGGGTCTCAGAGTATCTGGCAGAGTTATTGCAGGAATGCTCTGACTTTTAAAAATACACATCAAAATTTTATTTCTAAGGCAGTTGCTTGAACCTCAATGTATCATCCCCCAGATACTCGTTCATGGCTTTCAGATGGCTAATGGGAGATCAGGCTGCATTTTAGTTTCGATACTTGGCAGAACTTTCGCCCATCCGTAAATCCTTGGCCCCCTGCCCCACCTCCAAACTAAACATTTCATTAGCATTGACAATGTTCCCATGAGTTCATATGACTATATGACATGGGAATAAAAATTCTGGAGGAATTACAGTTAGAAAAAGTCAACAAACATTTGAGTATTTTGGTATCTTCCTGACACTGTGCTACAAAACTCCAGAGGTAGACAGAAAGGCACATAGTGGTTATAAAATGGTGGACAATATATCAGTAGAGACATGTGTCCCTGGACAAAGAGGCCATCTGTGAAGTCAGGATAGAAGGGAGTCAAGAGACAGTGGAAGCTATTCACACCCACATAGACACATGTGCACATGCACACTCACACCCTTACATGCATCACATGTGTGTGGGGGGGGATTTGAGGAAATATTTATAGAATTTCACAAGAGGAAAAGAATGGAAGATTTACAATCTAAAGTCTTTGCAGCTCATTCATTTCCATCTTTATGGTCTTCAGATGAATGACTTCTAATATTTGGGAAGTGTTCAGCCTAGTATCTGGCACACAGTAGGTGTTTAATAGGCACTTATTTCCTTCCTCAAATGAAAAATTTAAAAAAAGTTTGAAACTAAAGGGGAGAAGGTTACTACTGATTTAGGAGATTAAAAAAATGGTTTTTTGGAGGAGGTAGAACTTGGATCTTTGGTGATACTAGAGAAATTCAGTCACCTCTGGCAAGGAACAGAGAAGAAAATAGGAAGGCTTTAGCCAACAGGAACCAGATGAGCAAAAGTATAAAAGGAATCAGGGATGTGGTGCTGCTAAAAGATGGTGAGTCATTCTTGACTAAACCAGAAAGAAGAGAGATCAGCAAAGAGACAGTAAGGGCCCTGAATGGTACAACAGAGAAGTTAGAGTCTTCTCAGTAGGCAAAAGGGAATTTTGAAAGGGCTTTGACCAGCACACAGTAGCAGGACCTTATCCATATATTGGGAAGATGAATTTGCCCATGGTGGGGGTATTGAGGAATGGGGTGGCAGATATCAGATTGAGGAGACCTATTGGGGGACGTTCACAATTGTCCAGGATGATGCTAAGAAGGGTGGGAACTAGGGTGTTGGTAGTAGGAGCAAGGAAGAAGTGATGGATGTATTTTTATGAGTACAATAAAAACCTTAAATAAACAGGGAAAACAATCTTACATATTAAGTTATTCATATTCCCTAGGATGGATACCAGCAAACTTAATAATAAATCTTTTCTTTAGATCAACAATTTTAAACGAAATTTTGTTTGTCTTGAATGTTAAGTTAATTCTCTAGCCCTCTTCAAATTATTTTCTATCCAGTTTACTTTATCTGCACATCTTTTGCACCCCTCCAAGTCATATGTAAACTCCTCAAAATTTCTTTTTCATCTTTGAGTCTCCTAGCATGGAGTCTGGCACACAGTAGGTGCTAAATAAATGTTTGCTGAATGGAATTGAATTTCCATTTCCCCATTTCATCAAGGAAACAGAAGGGACTGGATTACTGGCCCAGGTTTGCTATCTAGGTTCAATTTGGGGGATTTGTGAATGTGGCAGGAAGCCCTGGGCACTTTCCACCAAGAACTTGAAAATGAGAGTGGAAAGAAATTCATTTTGACATTTACACAATTTTGTTGCCACATTCATACGTGCGAAAGTGGTATTTCAGAGTTGTTAGAGGAAAGAGGAGTTAGAAAACTTAAATATTTCATAGGCCTTGGAAGAGTAGGTTGAATATTTTAATATGGAGCCAGGTTTATTGTTCTTAGGAAGGTGAAAGTTTTTTTTTTTTTTTTAATTTGATTTAATTTTTTATTTTCTGGAATTTATAACTGAGACTTAAATTTTAATCACTTAATCCCTCTACAAACCAGATAAGGAATCAATGGGGTGGAGGAAAGCAGGAAGCCCTCCAAAGCCAAAACCTTGATAATGTATCTATTTTACTTCAAACAAAACTAGACTCATCATTTCTTCCAGGGTCATCTTATGGAAAGCAGACAAGTCATGTACCCTCCGTAATTTGTTTGCAGCCCTGAAAGACAGTTCAAATAACCATAAATCAATTTTGTAGTTTTCTGTATTTGAGAAGCTCTAAATAAATATTTGATAGTATACAGACAGTGCACTGAAGAATGGTTTCATCTAATACAGTAATAAAAAAAATGTGACAAGACACCCGCCCTCTTCTGAATCTTGGGGAGAGGAAATGAGAAAGATGCTGTCAGGATCCCACCATTTGCAGTTGGTTAATTGGCACTTATCCGAGCAAAAAGACCAGGGTAGTAAAACGGGCACGTTGTCTAAATGATAGTGTTTTTTGCAGAGGTCTTTACTGCAGGACAGATGGAGAAATGAATGAAGAGAGTTCCTCCTGTATTTGGGAGCTTTGAATAAATTTGGACCTTGGGTTTCTAGAGATGATGGTCTCCCTGCTTCAGGGGTAGAGAACATCACTGGCTAGTTCTGTAGAACGGTATTCTTCTAGGATGCTTAAGGGGTGTGTAGTCATGAACCCATGAGCAGAAGCAGGTCAAGAAATTATCAGATTCCACATAGCAAGAGACACCAGCAAATGCAATATGGTGCACTGGAAATGAGGCTGGAGGTGCCAGTCCTGAAATCAAGAAGACTCATTTTCCTGAGTTTAAAATCAGCCTCACACATTTACTGACTGTGTGGCTTTGGTCTAGTCACTTAACCATGTTTGCCTCAGTTCCCCCTCATTTGTAAAATGACCTGGAATAGGAAATGGCAAACCATTCCAGTGTCTGCCTAGAAAACCCCAAATGGAGCCACAAAGAGTAGAAAACAAATAAACAACAATAGTAAAAAAAAAAAATTGTACTGGCTTTGGCTCTGAGTTTGAATCCTGACTCTTGATAAATTCATGCTTTCTGCGGGATCTTAAGCAAGTTACTCTACACCTCTCACCACTGATTTCCTTCTGTGCAAACGAGAAGGTTGGATTTGATAGAGCCCCCTTTTCACTCTATATCTCTGATTGTATGATCAGACAGTTAGACAATGTCAGTAATAAAATTATGAAATGAAATAGGGTCAGACTAGCTAAATGAAGAGGTTCTTTATCTGTATGAAGTAAGTCTTTAGCTACAGTTCCTGTTTATTTTTAAAGCTCTAACTTCTTTTCTTTAAAAGAAAAAGTGTTTTTACATGTCACCGATGCCTTTTGATTTATGACAACTTCATTTCTAAATATAGCCCTCTCTCCTTCCCTACCTGGTGACCTGTTCTTTCTAACAAAGACTAAGAGAAAGAGGAAACAAAATAATTTAATAAAACTAAGTCTGAGCCTGACAAAATATGCAGTCTTCCATACCTACAGTTCCCCACTTCTGCAAAGAAGGGAGAAAGTATATTTTCTTATCTCTACTCTGGGTCAAGCTTGGTCACTATAATTATACATCTGATTACCTGAAAGAATCCTTAACTTTGGAGGTTAAGCTAAGAGAGTTTAACACTTTATTTGGAATCTGGTTGATTTCCTGAGTTTGAGCAGGGAATTGAATAACTCACAATTAGGGAGTGTTATTAGGGTTATGCAATGCTTTTCTCACAAAGCTCTTCAATGAGGAAAAGAAAGCTCAGAGAAGTTAATTAACCTGCCCAAGATAAGGGCAGACTAGATGGCACAATAGATAAGAGTGCTGGAAGTCAGGAAGACCTCTGTTCGAATGTACTTTCTGATATTTCCTAGTTGTGTGACATAGGACAAAATCAGTCTGCCTGCCTCAGATCCTGCAAGTATATAATGGAGATAATCCCAGTACCTCCCTTTCAGTGTTATTATGAAGATCAAATGAGATAATAATTATAAAGTGCTTGGCACAATGCTTGGCACATAGTAGGTATTTAATAAATGCTTATACCATTCCTTTTCTCTTTGCCCAAGCTCACTGAGATAATATGTGATCAAGCTGAAATTTAATCCAATTCTCCTATCTCCAAAGCCTTTGCTCTGATTCCCAAGTAGTCTGCAGGAAAGTCCACGATTGGGACACCATAATTCTATATGTGAACACTTGTATATACATATCTAATTCTCTAATTTCATCCATTTGGGGGATGAATTTCTTTGGGGGAAACTGTCTCCATCAAAGCAATTAATCTATGAACTTAGAAGTAAGTAGAGTAAATCCCAAGAGGGGTCAAATGATTGGCCCACAATCATACAAACAGTAGGTTTTGATCCTAAGACTTTCTTATTCCAAGTCCATCACTCTATCCATTTCACTACACTATTTCTACAAACTTCTAAAAAAATTCCAACAAGATTGCATCAGAGAGTTCCTTCATCATGGTATTGAGATGACTCTTACTTTTGGGAGGCTATGATGATAATAATATGTATTATTATAAGTATATTTATATTTATTAATTATTATTAATAATTGGTAGTAGCAGTTGCACTCTGAGTAATATAACATCTTAAGGTTTAAAAGAAACCCTTTCCATTTAACATTCAATCCATTTTACAGATGAGGAAAGTGAGATTGAAAAAAAAAAACATTACACAATTAGTAAATACCTAAGGCAGTTCTGGAACTCAGTCTTCCTGATTCCAAGTCCAATATCTAATTCACTTGGCCACCTATGCTGCTACAGGAGAGATGATGGTAGTTCCTACAAGTCCTGAAGAGCTTTGAGCATGGCAGCAATAGGCTTGCATAAATATTCTCTGCAGACCAGCTAAGCTAAATGAAGCCTGACGCATCTTCATGAAGTGACAAATCATTTTGGCCACAATAACTTGAGGCGGAACCAAGATGAGGGAATAAAAGCAGGAACGTGCCCAATCTCTCCAAATTCCTTTAAATAATTAATCTAAACAAATTTTAGAGTATCAGAACATGGAAAAAGATGGAATAGAACATTTTCTAGCTAAAGACAACTTAGAAACTCCGCAGAAAAGATCTGTGACATCAGGGTGGGAGTCCAGTGTGCAGTTCCAGTACAGGGCATGCCGGCACAGCCCCAGCCCCAGCCCAACCTTTGAATCAGCAGCAGTACTGGTAGCTTCCAGAGCTCTCAGTCCAGAAACACCAAAGAGGACATGAGAGGTCAGCAGAGAAACCAGAGTGGGAGCCCAGTTTGCAATCCCAGAGCAGTGAGGTGGGACCTCCTAATCAGCAGCAGTGCTGGAGGTTACTGGACCTCTCAGACCAAGGACACCAGGGTGGCTTCAGAAGATCAGTGGAGAGGATCTGTGGCAATGGGGTGGGAGTTTAGTGTATAGTCCCAGCACAGGTTGGTCAGCAGAGCCCCAGCCCTGCTCAGCACACTAGATCTTACAGCTACAGTGGGGCAGGGACACTCTTAACAGAAAAAAAGAGTGGTTAGATTCCTAGAAGGATCTCTGAAAACAGCTGCACCAAAATCCCTCAAGCTTGAGACAGTGCATCCTTCACACTTGAAACAGAGCTCTTCTTTAGCACAGTTAAAAGCAGAGTAATAGGCTTGGAAAATGAGTAGGAAAAAAACTTTGTGACCATCGAAAGTTATTATGGTGACAAGGAAGAGCAAAACACATACCCAGAAAATGATAACAAAATCAAAGCTCCTGCATCCAAAGCCTCCATGAAAAATAAGAATTGGGCTTAGGTCATGGAAGAGCTCAAAAGGGATTTTGAAAATGAAGTAAGAGAAATAGATGAAAAATCAGGGAAAGAATTGAAAAAGATACAAAACGAAACATAAAAAACTAATGAGGAGAAGAATACCTTAAAAAGCAAAACCGGCCATTTGAGAAAGGAGGTGCAAAAGCTCACTGAGGAAGATAATTCCTTAAAAAATAGAATTGAGCAAATGGAAGCTAATGACTTTATGAGAAATCAAGATACAATAAAGCAAAACCAAAAAGAAAAAAAAGAAAAAATGGGGGGGGGGAAGAGGAAATATCTCATTGGAAAAACAACAACTTGTAAAGACTCCAAAGACTCTGATAGAAAGCTATGTGAGAGGAAGAAGTCACCAGAAAGAAATCACAGTCCTTTAGAAGTAGTGAAAAGTAATGAGCAATTTGGTGGAATTAACAGATGAAGGTTAGTATTGATGTTTCTATAACTTATTATAAGAGTTAGGATTCTTTGGTCTAGGCTATATTAAAATTATTGACTACCTGTAGAATTTTTGGGATATGATCAAAGATTGGATTATCATAAGGGAAAATACATATATTTTATGTATGTATGCATACATCATATACATATATATGCATGCCAGTCACAATGTAAGAGAAAGGGATAATAGAAGAGCAAACAATATGTGTCACTATAATCCATATAATATAAAGAAAACCCAAAACATTTGGTGTATCCCCCAAGGTGAGTTTATGGAAAGAAACAGCTAAAAGCATATATGAGAGACAGATATGGGATAGGTTGTGATCTGTATCTCTGAAAGGCATACCCAAATTGAAGAGTCCTCAGATGCATTTCACTCATATACTATAATATAGAATTCAGTAGGAAGCCTTTCCCCCGAAACTTATTATTATTATTATTTTTTGTTTTACATCAATGATATTTGAAGAAGGAAAACCCAACTATGTTTCCTAGAAAATTAAGAATAAAAAAGATTTTATTTCTGTCAAATCCCCCATACTGATCTGCTCAATTCAACAACATATATTGCTTACATTGCCATTAGCATTTGCCATAACCATAGATGCCAGTGAGTAGGCACTGAGTAGCAATAAGACCATAGGGTTATAGATTTAGAGCTGAAAATAGCCTCAGAAACAATCTAGTCATTGTCCTCAAGTGTATGATCTAATTAAGAATATGAGACACCAAAAGGGATCCATGGGGAGGTTTCAGGGAGTCAATGAATTTGGATAGGGAAAGAACACATCTTTATTTCAATATAAATTACTTCTTTTGTAATCCTATGCATTTTATGTTATACGTTTAAAATCGCCATCATTATTAGTTTCATATTAACTGAAAACTTAATTAACTTAAAACCTAAACATTGTCAGTTTGAGAAGAAACCAAATTTGATGTGGTACAGCAATCTTGTTAAAATCTAAATGCTTCTTGAGCCTTGGTAAGATTTATTCCAAAAAAAAGAATAGATACAGATTTATTTTGAAAACACAAACCATGGACATTCAGATCTGAAACAAAGTTACTTAGATTTTGATGCATCAAAAGTGCAATTTAAAATTGCAAATTTAAAAGTACAAAAATGCAATTAAAGAGCATCAAAATCTAAGTAATTGTTATGAGAAGGGCTCATTGGCTTTACCAGACTGTCAATGGTAGGGAGAAATGACAAAACCAGTTAAGAATATCTGGATCAGAAATCAGATAAATTATGGACCCAAATGAAAGGGATTAAAATGGTTTGGACTAGAATAATGTTCTAAAATAGAATGGGATTAGAGGAGGAAATGAGAGACAGAAAGAAATGAGAAATAAAACATAGAGAAATAGACATAGAACTGGTAGGATTTAGCAAATGATTATTGGATACTGGGGTAAGGAATAGGGGCAACTCAAGAATGACTTCCAGGGATCAAATCTGACTGACAAAGAGATTGATGTCATCATTACAGGTTTGTGTGGGACAAGGTGAAAAGGTGATCAGCTCAGCTTAAATGTTGTTGTTCTTCATTCTTGAAGAGCACCAAAATGGCATTACTATGTTAGAATCGAGTTACAGAGTGTCCTCCTGTGACTGATCAGACCAATAAAAGCGCAGAATGCTCTGCCACAGGTTGGACAGAAATAGTCCATATGAACATTTGGGATGGACTCTATTTTGGGCATTATGCATTTCTTTTGGGTTAATTCAATTCTGTTTTGCTCATAAAACATTTACCCAAGTGATAATATCCAGTAAATAAAGAAAAAAAATTGGAACTAAAGCAAGAGAGTGTGAACATGGACAGTCATATCTTGAGTTGACTTCAAAAAAGGGATACTCAAAGATATGAAAGTGATGAGATTTCCAAAGAAAAGAGGACAAATAAGGACTAGGCAAATAAAACTTTGAGGAACATCTATATTTCAGGAGCAAGAAAAGGATCTGAAATATAGGTGCAAGAAAAAGATCAAAAGAAGAAAATGGAGAAGAGGAAGGAAAGAGGGAGAACAATAGAAAAATGATTTAACCACTGAAATGTGAATCTTAAGAGTGAAGAAAATTAAATTCCAAAAAATAACAATCTGAAAAGTCAGGTTAAAATATTTATGTGTATGTATACACACCCACACACCACACATAAATACATAAATATACATATATGCATAGGTATATACATATATACATGTCTACACATACACACACACATATACCATGTGTACTTGTGTGAAATTACTAAATGGAAACTGACCTTTTCATTTTCTTTACCCAAAAAAGTATATATGCATATACATATATACAAATATACTGTGTTATAGATATGTAATGTGTGTATATATAACATACATATATATTCTCATACACACATATACATATATGTATAAGTATACTCATCCAAATATGTGTATATTTGTATATGTCTACATAAACATATATAGATATATGTATATTGTGTATATATCTAAAACAGCATATACATTTTGATTAGAGAAAATGAAAACGCTCCTTTCCATTTAGTAACTTATTTTTGGAATAAATCTCTCATCAATTACAAAAATGAGATTTATATGCATATAATTTTTTTCATAAATTAACTGCTTGCCATAATTTATAGCCAAAATGGATATATTTGTACTCTTTTGTACAATGAAAGATATTAGAAGACAAAATGAAAAGTGCATTAGATGAGTTTAAATACCTTGAAATTTAATGGTAGTGAAGCAACAATTAATCAGAAGCCTAAAGTAATTTTCTTAGGATATGAAGAAAATTGTTTTTAAACATCCTTATAAATAAGGCTGTCAAGAGGTTTCCAGATAACCACGGTAATAGGAAAATGAGACCAGAGCATGTACATTGTTCTACTTGTTCCTTAAGATCACTGAGGTTTTTCATCTAAAGAAATACATGTAAAGACTCAGTCAAAAATTGTTGTTAGGGGGGAAAAGAACAGAGGACACTGGAGTTCACAGTTTCTGGTAGCTAGCATAGTTTTTGTTATTTGCATAGAACACCAGAGTATCATGGGAGATGATTTTTTTTAAGTTTCTTCATTAGTTTTGTTCTTTTTCCTGTTTACGAATAGAGACTAGAAAAATGTGTTGTAGCCATTGGAATATGATACAGACCAAAATGACTTTCTGACTCTAAAATCATTTAAGCATTGAACTGAGGGATTCAAGAGGAGACAGTAGAAGGTGATATGAAAGAACAATAAATATAAATCCATAAAATTCTGTCAAGATACCGGTTTTCACAAAAAGCACAAACATTTTAAATTAGAATTTCACTGTGTTCAAATTATTAGGATAAAGACTGTAAATATTTTATGCTCAAGCTGAAGATTAAACACTAGTTTTTTTTTGTTTGTTTTTTTTTGTTTGTTTTTTTTTTTTAATTCAGTTGATCAATAAAGCAGTTAGATTCTCAGGATGGGACCATGAGCACCATATTAAATACAATGAGAATCTACAGGACTCTTTCTAGAATGTGTGAAGGCCAACGATGGTTGGATCATCTCATTCATAAAGATACAGGAAAATGTCAAGAGTTAATAGGAGGCTGGAGCCTTCCACCATTTTGAGAGTCTTCTGAATTAGGCACACAATCTAAGAATAAGGAATTCACAATAATAGAACTTTGAGAAGACCTGTGGCCAGATTTCTATTTTCAGAATAATTCTAAAATGTTATTTGCCTATTAAAATATTCCTTTTTTCCCTACCCACATATCTATATAGGACCAGATTTTCTTCGTATACTTCAACCCCCAAACCTAATCAACTCAGCTTTAGTATGGAATAAATCTATGAACATCCAGTTATCTTTTATGAAGCCAGTTATTAAAGAAATTGGAAAAATGTGTAAAACAATGACACTCTGCACCTATTCTTTCTTAGGGATTTTTCATAAAAAATGTCTATTACTATTATGTTTATAGTATTATGTAATGGGTTTACATATTACTATGTAATGGGTAAAACCATTTTTATATTAATGTGTAATGGGTTTACCATTGTTTTACATAAGTTTTTAAATGTATCATTTTTATTTTCTGATATGGCAAATATTGAAAGAGTGAACTCATATAAATAAAGGTTCATCTTTTTGGAGGGGAGGGGTTTTTCAATATTATCTAAGATTGTAAAGGAGTCCTGAAGATACAAAGTTTAAGAAATGCTGGGCTAGTAGAATACTTTTTAGTACAGGTGACATTTCTAATGAATTAACAAACCTTTCTTATTTCCTGTTTATCTCCTATGTAGCTTGTTTTTACATATCTGTTTGCTTGTTATCTCTCCATTAGATGGTAAACCGCTTAAAAGGCAGAGACGGTTATTTATTTGCCTGTCTTTGAAACCCTAACATTTTATCATAATGACTGCTACATACCAGCATAATAAATGCTTATTGACTAACTTGAAGATCCTGGCAATATGCTTAACCTTAGTTTTCTCTATCTGTAAAATGGGATAATAATAGCACCTACCTCCTGGAGTTGCTGTGAAGATCAAAAGAGATAATATTTTATAATGCTTAGTGTTGCGCCTGGCACAAGTAGTAACCATCATTGTCATCCTCATTATTAATTAACTAATATATTTAGGGCAAATGAAGTATCTACTAGATAGGCAACATTCTAGATATTGCAAAAAGAAAACAGGGCTTGCTTTCAAAAAGTTTATTTTCTATTGGCAGAAAGCAACATAAATACATATTAAATATATGCAAGGTAAATACAAATAACTCTAGATGAATATTAAAAGTTAGATGGATCAACTAACCATGGCAATTGGCCCAAGCCTTGATAATTCTATTTATAAAACATTTTAACCCAACACTTATGAAATGACTATGCTTTATAAGGCATCGTGTCAGCTGTTGGAGACCTAAGAAGCATTGATTGAGTGTCTGCTATATGCTAAGATTGGTTTGTCTGGATAAAAAGAAAAGATGAAAAGAAACATTTTCTGCCCTTAAGAAGCTTACATTCTTCTGGAGATGCCTCCAAATTGCCTACAACAGAAGCAACATACAGAATAGATGTAAATAAAAGACTTTTTATGAGGAACTAGCCATGTTCTGAGAAAGCTTATTTTCTAGTAGAGGGTGAATGAATAAGAGTTCAAAAGTACCTTTTAATTTCTTTTTTTAATTATTTATTTCTTTTCAAATTTTTTTTTTATCACATTGCTTTATGAATCATGTTAAGAGAGAAAATCAGAGCAAAAGGAAAAACCATGTTTTTTTAAACAGAAAAAAGAAGTGAACATAGCATGTGTTGGTTTACATTCAGTCTCCTTAGTTCTTTTTCTGGATGCAGATGGCATTTTCTGCCCAAAGTTTGTTGGGAATGTCTTGTATCATTAAACCACTGCAAAGAACCAAGTCTTTCATAGTGCAAGCAAGCAAGCAAGCAAGCATATTCTTGCTATTATTGTGTACAATGTATTCCTGGTTCTACTTGTTTACCTCAGCATCAGTTCATATAAATCTTTCCAAGCCTTTCTAAAATCTACTTGTTTATCATCAACAATATCCCATTACCTTCATATACTACCCTGCACAGCCATTCCTCAATTGATGAACATCTACTCATTTTCCAATTCTTTGTTATCCCAAAAAGAGCTGCTACAAACATTTTTGCACATGTGAGTCCTTTTCCTTCCTTTATGATTTCCTTGAGATACAGACCTGCCATATTTATGCACACCTGCATTTTTGATTTCCTTCACAAGCTAATTGTACAATATTTCAGAGTCTGATTCTTTTTGTACAGCAAAATAACGTTTTGGTCATGTATACTTATTGTGTATCTAATTTATATTTTAATGTATTTAACATCTACTGGTCATCCTGCCATCTAGGGGAGGGGGTGGGGGGGTAAGAGGTGAAAAATTGGAACAAGAGGTTTGGCAATTGTTAATGCTGTAAAGTTACCCATGTATATATCCTGTAAATAAAAGGCTATTAAATAAAAAAAAAAAGAGATACAGACCTGCCAGGTCAAGGGGTATGCACAGTTTTATAGACGTTTGGACATAGTTCCAGATTGTTCCCCAGAATGGCTGGATCATTTCACAATTCCACCAGCAATGTATTAGTGTCCCAGTTTTCCCACATCCCCTCCAACATTTATCATTATCTTTTCCGTCATCTTAGCCAATATGAGAGGTATGAGGTGATATCTGAGTTGTTTTCATTTGTATTTCTCTAATCAATAGTGATTTATAGTATCTTTTCATATTACTATAAATGATCTTAATTTCATCATCTGAAAATTGTTTGTTCATATCCTTTGACTATTTATGAATTGGGGAATGATTTGTTCTCTTATAAGTTTGACATAGTTCTTTATATACTTTAGAAATTAGATGTTTATCAGAAACACTGGCTGTAAAGATTTTCCCCCAGCTTTGTACTTCCCTTTTAATCTTGTTTCTGTTGGTTTTGTTTGTGCAAAAACTTTTAATTGAATGTAATCAAAATTGTCCATTTTACTTTTCAAGATGTTCTTCAGTTCTTCTTTGGTCATAAATTCCTCCCTTCTCCAAAGATCTGATGGGTAACTTATACCTTGTTCTCCTAATGTGTTCATGGTATCATCCTTTATGCCTAAATCATATATCCATTTTGATCTTATTTTGGTATGGGATATAAGATGTAAGTCTATGTATGCTGAGTTTCTGACATTACTTTCCAATTTTCCCAGCAATTTTTGTCAAATAGTAATTTCTTATTCCAGAATCTGGAGTTTGGGGGTTTATCAATGACTAGATTGCTATACCCCTTGATTATTGTGTTATGTGTTTCTATTCCACTGATCTACCACTCTATTTCTTAGCCAACACCAAATGGTTTTGATGACTGCTGCTTTATAATATGCTTTTATTTTTGGTACTGCTACCTTGAATTTCTATAACATTTTTCCATTGAAAAGCTTTTTCACATAAATTATCTCATTTGATTTTTTCAATTACAAGGTCAGATGATGAGGATCTTAGTAATTATAAGTCATTGGTTAGAGCTAGAAGGGACTTTAGAAACTATTAAGTCCAAATCCGCATTTTTAAAGATGAGGAAATGGAGGACACAGAGAGGTTAACTTGCCTTCTCTCACTGGATTTCCCATAGAAAAAGTATCAGTCTGGGCTCAGATCTAACACTTCTAAACTGAAATTTCAGGTTCTTTACAATAAAACAAGTTGCTTCTCCCCTGAATGTCAATAGGTGCTTCTAAACTGAGCGAGGATACTTTGGAACAGTTTCTCATCCTAAGTAGGATGGAGGATCTCTGTGAAATCTTGTTTACACTTGTTTTTACCCTTGTTTACACTTGTTTCTGCTGAGTAGACCTTTTCTTCCTAGAGAACAGACACATAATATTCAGCAAAGTCACCATGAATTGCTACAAATTTCTGACTAATGGGATTTGAATTAATGACATTTTCTTGCTCAAGCAGATAGCACTCTGAAACAAGATTGCTCCTAGGAGGCATCAGGGAGCAATGGAAAGGACATCCAGTATGTGTCAGCCCCATTTACTCTCAACTTCTGTGACAGCCTCTATTCTTTCCTGGCGCCATCCTCCCTCAGCACCCCTCCTCCATATGTAATAGGTACCCCAAATTTTATGTTTTTGCCCTTCACAACATAATTTAGCATCTGTCCCCAGTTTTCATTAATGGACTATCCACACAAATCCTAATCACTTTTCATTGGAATTATTACAAAAGTTTTCACACCGAGTATTGGATTTGACATCAGACAACCCAAGTTGGAATTCGAAATGCCTTCTTCATTATAAAGACTTTCCTTATCCTAAAGCCCTCACCAAATTACCCTGTATTTATTTTGCAGCTACTTGACTCCCCAATACATTGCAAGTTCCTGGAGAGCAGGGTCTGTTTTAATTTTCTCTTTCTTCCCCAGTGACTAGAACATTTAATGGATGCTTATCAATCACTTGCAATCCTGATTTTACCACTCACAACCTGAGGACCTTTTGGCAGCAATTTGCCTCTGCAGACCTCGGTTCCTCATCTGTAAAATGAGTGTTGAGTTAAATGATTCCTCAAGGCCCTCCCAGTTTAAACTCTACAATCCTATCTTCATAGCATAATCTGAGGAAAAGACCAATAGAAAATAGAGCAGGATAACTGGAGCATATAAATGTGTAGAAGATCCATTTCTGAACTTCATTTTTAAATAAGGATGAAAATGGAAGGAGAAAAGAAAAGGAAAACTGTCATTCCCTTTAAGTTTGGGTGGTTGATTGATAATGAACAGAAACAAAGTTTAAATGTGTTCTTAGAGGTGAAAGAGAAATTCCCACAATTTCTTCTGGAAATGTTCAACTGAAATGAAACACCATTAGAGAGGCTTTGACACTCTGCTCTCCAATGATCCAAATTGCAAAAACAGGGTTGTGTACCTAACGATGCAATTACATGCAGTCATGAGCAGTTTAATTATTCTATGCCTGAGCAAGCTTCCAAAAAATATTTTTAAAATGTCCTGTTACAATTCCTATACCTCTCTCCATCTAATTGTTCCCAATTCTACTGTTCCCTTAATTTGAATCCAGTTCTCTGGATGGTAAACATCATCATTCTTTGAAGAAGGAAGGACCTCTCAGATCCATCATCTAAGATAATATATAATACATAATAAATCAACTGATTTATCTCTGGAGACTATTGTGACATCCTTTGAATTCTCAGTAACTTTTTCATAAAACCTACTTAACTCTAGAAGAAGATTCAATTCCCTTCAACCTGCATATATTCAGCATTCAAGGTTAGGGTTAGAGTCAGGAGGCATTTAGGATTAGGGTACAAAGATAATAAAAATCCCAACAAATCCCTGAAGGAACTTATCTTCTACAACATATGCTGAGAGTTTTAAAAAAATATGATAAGTGAATTCAAAGTAATTTAGAGTGGATGGGAGGAGAACATTAACCACTGGGGAGATGAAAAAAGCCTTTTTTTCCTGTAGGAAGGAGATAGCATCTGAGTTGAGTTAAAAATGAATCTACCAGGTAGGAGGGAATAGAAAGTGCATTTCATGTAGGGAACCAGCCTGTGTAAAGCCACCAAAGGTTCTAGGACAAAGAAATGACCTAAGCTTATGCTTTGTTATTGTTGTTCTTATTGTTCAGTCATTTTTCAGTTGTGTCCAACTCTTCATTGCCCCATTCAGGGTTTTCTTGGCAAAGATCCTGGAATGGTTTGTTATTTCCTTCTCGTTTTATTCCAGCTCATTTTTCAGGTGAGAAAACTCAGGCAAACATGGTGAAGTGACTTAGGGTCACCTAGCTAGTAAGTGTCTGAGGCCATATTTGAACTCAAAAAAAGGAGTCTTCTTGACTCCAAATCTGGTGGGGTATCCACTATACCCCCTAGCTTCCCTATACTTACGCTTTTAAAAAAATAAAATATCAGCAACACTGATAAAACCCCATCCTTCTCAGTGTTCTTTAAATAAAACTTTTTAAAGTGATTACCGTATTTTAGAGCAAAACCTGGCAATGGTTACTAAAAGCCAAATCTACATTCATGCTAAAGACAATAAGCTTGGATAGGTTCATTTTCTGCTCACATCTAATGTTGTTCATTATTGTCATCCCTTCAGTTGGAAATGAAATCCAACTGAATGCAAATCCAAATTCTATTGGATAGACAGGATTTAATTTTGGTATTAGGCACTAATGTATGGGAGGCTACCAAGTCAGACTCTGTCAACTGAATGACTTGGGATCTACTGAAATGGACAGAAAATGGTCTTTTAAGAATAATAATAGCTACTATCCACATAATATTTTAATTTCAGCCTCATTATGACAGCTAGCATTTGGATGAACCTTAACTGTTTGCTCTCTAATTTGAGCCTCCTGAACAATCCTGTGAGGAGGATGCTTTTATTATTTGATTTTACAGATGAAGAAATGAGGCTGACAGAAATGGTTTGTATCTGAGGAAGGATTTGAACTCAAGTCTTCCTGACTTCCACTAGAGTATCTATGTCATTACCTAGCTGATTCAAAAATGGTAGAATCTTAGATATGGAAGGAACCTAACATGTCATCTAGTGTTAACTCCTATTCAATATAGAGATCCCATTTATATAATTTTTTAATCAATTCAGATGGATGGTTATCCAATTATAATCAGTAAGATTTAGTAAGTTCCCAATACAAAGTAGGTAATCTTTTAGATAGATACGAAGCATCTAGGAATTTACATTCTAGCATCCAGGCTCAAGAATGAATATTCTCAAAGAAAGAGAGCCCAGTACTTTAGGAAACAACAAATGGCATTTTGAAGACAGCTCTAATTAGTTAATAATAATAATCTGCAATTCATATGTAGAATTCCTGGGAATTTCCAATGCCCTTTGAAGCTAGATCAAAGCTCAGTATTCTAAACTATGAATTTCCCTGGTAATCACAAAACCAGAAGTAGGTTGTATCCACTATATAAGGAAGGAGACACTTCTTCAGGGCCTATAAAATTAGAAGTGAGGAGAGTAACACAGAATATAGTCTCACTTCTCATCCCATACTGAATTAATCCTAATTCTTCTCTTCTCATTCATTCCTCAATTCTCTGCAATGACTCCTTACCTTATTTCAATTGAAATCAACCTCTCAAAAATGATCCATAATTTATTAATTAATAAATCTGATTTTTTCTTAGTTTCTATCATTTTTACTTAAAAAAACCTACCTTTTGTGGTGACATTTTTGACAATTCACTATTGTCTGCTATCTTTTGCATCTCTGAGTTTCCATGATATTACTTTTTTTTGACTCTCTTCCTACTGGTTGACTCCTTTTTCTTAATCTCCTTTACAGGTTCAGTTTGAAATACGGTTATAATCCAAGATTCCAACACCTCTATTCTCTATGTAGGTGATCTCATCTGCTTCAGTGCATTTAATGATCATCTCTAACTAGATCTCTTACTGAACCCCACCAAGTGCTTATTAGATATTTAAAACTAAATGTCTTAGAAACACCTCAATCTTAACATCCAAAACAGAACTTAATATCTTTCCCCCTAAACTCCTTGATTGAAATTCTCATTTTTACTTTGGGCCCCATCATTGCCTTCCCTAGGCTCATATACTCAGAATTACTCTCGGCTTTTTTCTCACTCCTTATATTCAAACAGTAGATTAATCTTGATTTTTCTACCTCAACAACATTTCTCATATCTAAATGCCTTCCCTCTGCTCATATAAGCATCATTTAAACTATTTTAATATCCTGCTCTATCATCTTCCTACCTCATGTCTCTTCCCATTGCAATTCATTCTCTATGCAGCTACCAAAATGATTTTCCTAGAGAAGATCCATTCATGTCACTGCTCGATTCAATAAACGCTAGTGGCTTCCTCTTGCTTTTAGAATAAAGTAATCTCTGCTTGGTTTTTAAAATCCTTTACAATTTGACTCCCAACCTTTGAGCTTCATTCTATAATACTTCTGTAGTGTGCTTTCTAGAGCCCCATGTTGGAGGTGACAAAATGTACTGTGCTTTCTAGAGCACACTTTCTTATACTCTACGGTCCAGTCAAACTGATCTTGTCTCTGCTTTTCAAAGAACTCCATCACCAATTTGCATATCTTTGCTTCATTTTTTTTTCCTCCCAGGACCTAGTCTACCTAGAGCTAGCACATAGTAGGAACTTAATGAACTCTTCATGACTCATTTATTCATAAAATAATTTGCCATTGCTTTAAAACTAATAATAACACTAACCCCTAATGCTCCTAGCATACTGCAGTTCATTTTATTTCCAATAAAATTCTTTGGTTGTAGACATCCTTAAATATGAGAGCACAGTTCTATGTAAAGTATTTATTGTACATAACAAAATAGACATGATCCATATCCTTGAGGGTCTATAATTTGACAGGAAAGCAAATCCAAATAGATACAAGTAAAAAACCTATAAAAAAGAGGTATAACCAAGTCAGGACCAACAGGGTTTTACAGTGGAGTGACAGATATAGTGGGCATTAACAATTCATGCAGTCCTTGAAGAGCTTACTTGGAAAGAATAATTAGCTAAAGTTAGAAGCTATTAGATAGTGGGTGGAACTTTTTATAGTACCTAAACAAATTGGTTGAACATTAATTATGTAATAGTCTAACAAATTATGGTTTGATGAATGTGATTGAATATTATTATGCCCCAAGGAAGAATTATACATGTGCATATCTATATATTATGTGTATTCATATACATATGAAGGAATAAAGCATTTATTAAGTGCTTACTATGTGCAAAACACTGTATAAGTATACTTGGGAATAGAAATGAAAAAGTCATATAGTCTCTGTTCTTAATAAGCTCACATTTTAATTGAGGAGACAACTATGGAAGGTTCCACCAGAAAACTAGATGGATGTAAAGATCCTATGGCCATTGGTGGCAGCAGCAAAATAGATAGTTATACTGCTTCTGGGTAATTTTCATTGATAAAAATCACATCACTTTCTGTTCCCAAATATTTGACCATACTAAGGATGTTAGTGATATACATATACATCATAAATATGCATCCAGATATATATGTGTGTGTGTGTGTGTGTGTGTGTGTGTGCATTTTGAACACTAGTGAAGTGTTTTGTACAAATTAAGCACTTGGAACTGCTTGTCAAACTGAACCGAATAGATCAAAATATGAAGAATTATGGGAAACAGAAGATTTGTGCGATTTGCATGATTCAGAGTAAGAAAAGCACAACCAAGAGAATTATCTCAAGGATAACTTCAACAGTGTTAACTAGACATTGATTGGGTGGTTGTCCATATTTCTCAAAGAGAACCAAAATGACCTTACTATGTGGCAGTTAAGGTGCAATGTGCCCAACTGGCTGATCAGACAAAAATGAACTTGGAATGCTCTACCATAGACCAGGCACAAATAGTCCATATGAACATTTGGGGTGAATTCTCTAAATCTCTGTATTTCATATTTCTTTTGATTTATGTCAAATTTTCTGCTTTGCTCTGCTTTGCTACCATCTTTGATGAGGGCACACCATGCCAGTCCTGTGCCAGTGTCTCCATGTAGTCCAATCAATTTCATACTTCTTAAGAGAGACCTTGAGAATGTCCTTGTATCATTTTTTCTGACCACCTTGGGAGCGCTTGCCTTGTGTGAGTTTTCCATAAAATACATTTGAACAATGTGGCCAGCTCATTGAAGTTGCGTTCTTAGTAGAGTTTGAAGGCTTAGCAGTTTAGTTTGAAAAAGAACATCAATGTCCAAACACTAAGAGAGCAACAGTAACTTAATCGATGTAATGGTTGATATTGATTCCAGATGAGTGTTAGAACATATTTCTTCTTGACAGAGAGGTGAAGGACTCTGATAAATATTACATATTCATTCAATCAAAGTCCTAATTTCAGAAAGTTTTATTTAACAATTTGCTGTTGTTGTTGTTTTTAAGTGAGATTACTCAGAAGTGGGGATGTCTAAAAGAAAACATTGTAATAAAACTTTCTATTACTCAAAGGAATTAAAGAACTCTAGTTGAAGGAAGCAAGTAGTGTGATTGTGTTTTCTGAGCTAAAGTGCATGAAGGCACAGTCCCAGACAGGTAGCCCCATGCAAGACATAGTGTGGATACTTAATAAGCTTTAACCTGACTGCAGCTGAGGACTCCCAAGGTCCAGGTAATCACTAGTTTCAGTCTCTTCCAGTCTCAGAAGTTATGGGAGTACACTACTATGCCAGCTTCAGAAACATTTAATTTTAAACTATAATAGATGAAATATTAGAGATCACTGAACCTAATTCATTCATTTTTCAGATTAGGAAACTGAGGCAGTGAGAGGTAAGATAGCTTGCTGAAATCACACAACCAGTAAGTATCTGAGGAGAGATCTGAATGCTAGTCTGACTGTCATCTCTAACACTATCCACTGCTCCATAATTCCTTTCATTTATTCAGTGTCCTATTCCACTTATCAGATAAACTCATTTTATTCCCAGTGTTAAAAATCTCCAGCAATTCTTCATTTGAATAGCAATTTCAAAAGTAACTGTCATTTTCCCAAAGTCTCATTTTTCCAAACACCACCCCTTTGATACACCAGGCTAATCACTAAAGAATATTGTCTTTGGGGGTCTTTTCTTCCTCTACAGCTAAGAATTTTATTATCTATATTTTCTTACATTCTATATTTCTTTACTATCTTTACTATCTTTACTTCCTTATACTTCACTATAATTTTCTAATTAAATTGATTTCAGGAACAGTAACACAAGACCATGAAGTCTCCCATGTTATCTTTCTTTGACTGGACTCAAACAGAGAAGCCACAATATTTTGCTGCCAAATGTTCTTATTGCCATAATTCCCAGAGAGTGAGACAGACATGCTTGTTGATACCATACTTAAATCCTCTATGAAAATATGCTTTAAAATTATTCTCTTTCAGTGATTCAAGGCAATTCCAATAGACATAGGATGGAAAATGCCATCTGCATCCAGAGAGAACTATGGAGACTGAATGTGGATCAAAGCATAGTATTTACACCCTTTGGAGGATTATTGTTTGTTTTCTGTTTTTATCCTTTCTCAGACTTTTTTCTCTGTTATATATTTTTTCTGGTTTAGCTTGGTGAATATGGAAATATGTTTAGAAGAATGACATATTTTTAACAATTTTGACTTGCTGTCTTGGAGTGGGGGTGGGAGAGAAAGAACATTTGGAACAAAAGGTTTTGCAAAGGTGAATGCTGAAAACTATCACTGCATGTATTTGGAAAAAATAAAATACTATAAAAAGGGGGAAAAGATTATTCTCTTTCTAAAAGCTCGAATATCACCATACTATATGTCCCTAAAAGTAAGAATCATCCCTCCATCTCTCAGGCAGAAGTAGACACAATCCTCTGACATACTATCAACCAGAAGCCTCTATGAGTAGCCATTATGCTACATTTTCAAGGCATTCATAAAGGCACGGAAATTAGGAACTGAGCTTGAGATTCTATTGATTTAGGGACTTCTGGTATGAGGAAACCCTCTTTACCATGGTAAGTTACAATCACCACCGAGGGATCTTGTATTTACTAAATCCTGAGTCCATTATATGACTGTGGAGATGTAGTCTGATATAGAATATCATCTACTCAGATTCATCCAGGTGAGAAAAAATGGGATTCAATATGACTACCTACAAGAAGGTGCTGAAATTTTATGTATAGACACTGAGTTCCACCTCTCTCAGTGCACATATCATCCTGTTTGCAGTATAATTTATTACCTCTCCCCCGAAGCATTTAGGTTTAAATTACGAACCTGTTGTTTGGTATCAGTGAAATTCTCCAGATCCTCCTATCTTTCTAAAATCAAAGCAGGAAGGAAGGAAAAAAAAAAAAAACTCCTCAATATTTTAAATCCAGATGGCCCATATCAACAAAATGGTATTTTTTTTCTTTCCTTGTTCAGAAGGAAATTCATGTTGGAAATAATGACTCAATTTAAATGGAAGTGGTGAATTTAAGGCATCCTTAGTCATCAATCTTAAGCTCAGGGCTATTTAAAGCTAACATATTTTGAGATCATTTAAAAAAAATTCTATCTTGATAAAGAAAACTTTTTTAGTAATATTTCTCAATGGGGGGGGATCAAGCCTGTAAGAAAATTTTCCCAACAATAAATAACATTTTTAGTTTTGCAAAATATAGACTTGGAAATATCTGTTTAATGCTTAGAAAAGTTCAACGTTCAATATATAGACTTATCTTCCTCTCATTTTTTTTAAAGTTTCCAACTCTGCCCTTCCAAGCCTTGTGTAGAAATGAAAGGTGAGAAATACACTACTGAACCTTCTAAAACAAATATCATGTGGGAATTGTTCTCTCTCTACTGAAAGAACAAATTCCCATAAGCATCTGAGCACATTATCATACTGATAGATTTAACTAAATGTAATTAAGGTGCCAATAAAATGTATCTGAAGCCTCGTTCTCTTTAATATGCTTAATGTTCTTTTTCTTTATGATGGAGGGTGTCACATGGAAGGCATCCTTTTAAAAAACTTTTTGTCTTATTTCTTAGGGTATGGAGAAGAGAAACGGGAGAACCACCAAATGTTGCTGCGTGTTTGGACTACTGATGAGTACAATAATAGAGTCATATTTTTCCAGGTCATACCAACTTCAAACACTTGGTTCAACTCTTCATATATTAATCATTTAATAAATGCTCACTTTATGCAAAACACTGTAATTCTGCATTGAGGGATGAGAGAACAATAATTGAGACAGTGTCTCTGACTTCTTAGAGTTTCCCTCATAAAAAGCAAACAAGCATAATTGTCCATGAATCAATAAGCATTCATTAAGTGCTTACTGTATGCATGGATTGTGCTAAGGGGCTAGATAAAGGGTAAAGACAAGAGAAATATAAGAAAACATTTTTATCATTATGGGTCAGCATCTTCTCTATAGCTTATTATAGTTTTGAAGCAGAGGTTCTGAACCTCAGGTCCATGAAATACGTATGTGTATGTGTGTCTATATATACACACATATGTATACACATATACATATGCCTATATATTATAGGTATACATAAATACATATATACCTTATAACTATATGTTCATATATATGTATAAATATATGAATACATGTGTATAATATATATGTAGCATATACATATATAAATAAATACATATATATGTATAACTGCTTTCTTTTGTAATACTATGGAGCTTAATTTAACCATTCAGAATGTCACTTTATGTCCATAGAGTTCACTAGAATTTAAAAAAGATTCATAATATTAAAAAGTTAAGAACTTGGGTTTTAGAATATAGCTCAGTGTACTGGGAGATTCTACAGTGGCTCACAGCCAGTATGTCTCAGGCTGGAACTTGAACCCTGGTCTTCCTGGCTGAGACCAGGTCTCTATTCCCTACTCCAGGTTTGCTTTCACAGGTGCCAAGGAAACAAAAGCAAAAATGAAACCATCTCTTGCCTTTAAGAAGCTGGCTTATGTTTAGGAGGCAGCATGACAGAGAAGAACTATTGGATCTGAAGGGACCTGAGTTCAGATCACAACTTTGATGCTTATTGCCTGTGTGATCTCAGATGAGTCACCTAGCCCCCTTCAAGTTCAGTTTCTTAATATGTAAATTGGATAACATGGCTTTAAGATATCTTTCAGCACTAAAGCTTCTCTGAAGGTCCTACTTCAATCCATCCTCCATTCAGTCACCAAGTGATCTTCACCTACTCAAACTCTTGTGGCTCCCTATCACTTCCAGGATCCAATACAAAATCCTCCATTTGGCATTCAAAGTCTTTCATGAGCCCAGCCCTCTTTTACCTTTCCAGTCTCCTCATACATTACTCCCTGCCACATACTCTCTAATCAAGTAACACGGGCATTTTCCCTCTTCCACAAACAAGACACTATCTCTTAGCTCCAGGCATTTTCTTGACAGTCCCCTTATGCTCTCTCCTCATCTCCCTCCTCTTTGTTCCTTTAAGCCTCAACTAAAATCACATCTTCTAGTCTTTGAATTTTAGCACCTTCCATTCTTTTATTTCCCATTTATCTTGCATTTAGTTTATTCAGATATTTTTGTATATTGTTTCCCCATTAAACTGTAAATGCCTTGAAAGCACAAGTTTCTGCCTCATTTTTTTTATCCCCAATGCTTGGTATTGGGTATATGCCAGGTACATATTAGGCATTTAATAAATGCTTATTGACTGATTGAAGTATGGTCCTATTCTACCAGGAAGAAACATCCACATATAAATATATTAAAAACAATGCAAAATTAAAACACAATAAATAAAAAATAATTTGGAGGGAAGTGAAGGCATTGGTGGCTGGGAGAGAGGGAATCATGAGAAGCTTTCTAAAAAAAGTACGGTATTAAAATATTGATTATAAAATTTCTCACTAAGAATCAAATACAGACTATTATGCAAACAAATAAGGAAATCCCATAAAATAAGGTTGGAGGAAGAAAAGACACTTCATCTGAACTGATGACTGCTTCCTAGGGAAGGCATCCTTGAGTTAGCCTTAAAAGAATAGTTAGGATGTATTATAACAATAATGATGGTCAGCATTTGAATGGGCTAATTGTACATGTGTAACATAACAGACTATAAAGTTACACATAATAATAGCTAGCATTTATATACTACTTTAAGATTTACAAAGTGCTTTACAAATATGAGCTTTTTTTTATCCTCAAAACAAAGGGAACATGGTGATATTGAATGCCTTGAACAGAGGCAGAGAGACCATCAAGTTTTTAAAACCCCATTTGTTCTCAAAAGACATTTCTTTAGTGTAAGGAGACCTGTAATGGTAAATAAGAAGACATTCTAATATCCCCAGCTGCTCAGCACATGTAACTAAGACCAGGGTGAGAGAAAAAGTCTTGTTCTGGAGGAATAAATAATAAACTAATAACAATAGTTGGCATTTATATGGCACTTAAAGGTTAGCAAAACACTTTCCATATTTTCCTGTTTTATCCCCACAACAAACAATTCTGGGAAGGGGATGCTATTAATATTCCCATTTTACGAATGAGGAACCTGAGGCAATAAATAAATTTCCCAGGGTCACACAGTTAATAAGTGTCTAAGACAGGGTTTGAATTAGCATTTTCCTCATTCTAAATTCATTAATTGCTGTGCCCTCCAACTGCCTTAAAGTGTATATACGTGTAATTATTTTTCCTGCTTCAAATATAAGGAAACTGAGGCACAAGGAGATAAAATTACTTGCCCTCAGTCACACAGAGAGTAAGCTAGGAGGCAGAACTAAAACCAATCCCAACACACTTTCTACTCCTTTTTGCTGTCCCAAACACAGGAAGATCTTTAGACATAGATATATAACATAGATAGACAGACAGATAGATAAGTGGACATATAGAAAGATAGAAACAGACAGACAGATAGATGGAAAGATTGATGGATGGATGACTGGATAATAAGTGGATAGAGATAAAAATAGGTTAGTAGATAGAGATAGATTAACATAGAGATGGATAGATAAATGCATAGACGATAGAAATAGATAAGTGGGTAGACATGGATAGATAAATAGACACGTGGATAGTGAGAGATAAGTAGATACAAAGATGGATAGATAGATAAGTGCATAGAGAATAGGTAGATAAGTAGATAGATCAATATGTGGATATAGAAATAGATAAGTAGAGATTAATGTTAGATATAGATAGATAAGTGGATGAAAATGCAGATGGATAAATAAGTGGATAGATAGATAAATGGTTAAAGATATAGAAAGATAGTAGATAAATGGAATCAGATAGATAGATAATCTCTTCCTCCCTCCCCAGTATCATTTATCAATTCATCAAACCTCTAATGCTTAGTAGAAAATACTTAGCTTCATGAAAGTATGAAACATCCTTATGTTATCCTAAGCCTTCTTATCTCTGCTTAAATATCTGGCCAGTCTTCACTTATCTATATCTAGACACACATAAAGAAAAAGAACAATTAAGTCTGGCATTCTAATCTTCCTTTGATAGATCCCATAGCAAACATAATCCATGTAGGATCAGGTGTCTCAACTGCAACAAGTCCAAAGGAGAGCTCATTGTCTTGTTCCCAACATGTTCCCCTCTGCTGAACTTTCCAAGCACCATTGAGAGTACTACAAAATTGCAAATCTTCTAGTTTTAAAATGAATATTTCCTCCTCACATTCTTACTCTGAGCCTACCAGCCATTCTGTGGCTAAATTTTAGTATATCCTCCTCTGCCTTGTCTTTTGCCCATATCCCCTCCTCTCCACTCACATGGCCATCATTTTAGTCATCTCTCCACTATACTATCACATGGTCTCTCAATTGTATTCCTTTCCTCCCTGACTCTAAATCACCTTCTACTCAGCCACCAAAGTGATTTTCCTAAAATGTAGGTCTTACTACATCAATTCTTAACTCAATAAACTCAAGTGGTTCTCTATTTCCAATATGATCAAAAGTAAAGTTCTCTCTTTAGATTGCAAAGTCTTTCCACGTTCATCCTTATCATATTCTTAGTCATGTCCCTCTACTCTACATTCTACTTGCCATGCCTACCACAGGGCATTCCATCTATGGTCTTTATACCTTTGGTTTGTAGTCCTCCATACCTAGAATATTATCTCTTCTCACATGGCACCCTTTGAGACTGGCATTCTTTAAGACTCAAAGGAGACCTTTCCTTGTCCCCTTAGATATTAGGGCTTTCTCATCTAATGTTATCTTTTCTCTAGATCCCAGCTTCTTAAACTGAGGTTGGTAACCCCCGAAGGAGTGACTGAATGTGAGGAACATAAAATTATGATTTATTATCATCAAATGTTTGATATGTACACTATTTTACATACTGGGGTCATGTAAAAACTTCTCAGATAAAAACAGATCACAAGTGGAAAAAGTTTAAGAAGCCCTGCTCTAGTTGCCAGATGGCATACTGGATACATAAAGTATTGAACCTGGAATCAGGAAAACCTGAATTCAAACCCAGTCTTAGATATTTATAGATATAAACCCTTTTGTATGCTTCAATTTTCTCAACTGTAAAACTGAGATTATAAGAACATCTATCTCAAAGGTGTTGTGAGATAAAGACCTTAGCACAGTGCCTGACACATAGTGAGTGCTTAATAAATTTTTGTTCCCTCTTCCTCCCATCATATAACTTGTATCTACTTATTTATGTACTCGTTTTCTACTCTTTTAGAATGTTATCTCCTCGGAGGCAAGGGCTACTCTTTGCCTTTCCTTGTATTCCCATTGTTTATTGCTTGTTGATTAATACCTTGATATAGCTTAGGCACATTCTGACATGGCATTGGGTTCACCATGGCTCATCAATTGGCAAGAGATTGCTGGCTTGACTACTAAGCACAGAATATTTAAGCTTTATGCAAGTATTATTTGTTCACAGGATTGCTCAAGAACTGTGAAGACTATAATGAGGGCAAGTTAACTTTCCTTATTTTACCATGTTGAGAGAATCTGGAGCCACTGGAATAGAAAAGAGATGTAACTTTCCTCAAACTAATCTTTTCTTAATTTATATGTGGCAGAAGATAATATAATGTATCCCTGTGTACCTTGGGATATTTGTTCACACTTTAAAAAATATTTACTAGAGGTGTTATTTCATGTAAATGGTGACAACAATATAGACATTCTCCTTCATTTCTAGATTTCAGGAATCATTTTTAATCACCCTTCACATAAGTAGAAAATTAGAGCAAGGTTTTGTTTTGCAGAGAGAAAATTTTTTCTTGTTGGCCTAACAAAATCTTATTTCTCCTAATGTAAAAAATATTTCCTTTTGTTGGTTTAACAAAATCTTATTTCTTTTAATGAAAATCACTAGCCATTTTATAAATAGTGACAATTTAAAAACCCATTAATTTGGAAAAAATGTAATCCTAACAACAAAAAATTCCATCTTAGAGAATTCAGAGCATATTAGAGACTATAGCTGCAAAAGCACAATAATTTGAATCTCAAGACTCAGAATCTCCATGAAATGATATTAAATGCTCCTTTTTAGTTCTTCAGAAGGAAGGGATTTCCAGTTCTTACTGGAAGCAACAGTGGAAAAAGGCTACTAGTGAAAAGATGGATGTTTGCTTTCATAGAAAGCTTGAGGTCATACTCAGAGGTTGGTAGCTTCTTTTAAGCAAGCAAGCCCACTCTTTCTTCTTTTCCATTCTGGATCCAGATCATTACTGGATCCGTACTGGCTGTCCAACAAAGGTATACTACTGAAAAATTCCATTGTCTGTCTTTACAAATGCATGAACATGGATGAGTCACAAAGCAAGGGTAGCATGGAAGGCTTTAATCTGCACAATGGAAGGAACTTCCAAATCAGGGAGATCCATTAGAATATTAGCAAGAAAGATGTGGAGGCAGTCAAGCCAAGACGATAGATTGTTGAGCTTGGGAATTAAAAAAGATCTTGAATCAAATCATGTTTTAGATAATAACTAGCTCTGTAGCCCTAGGCAAATCATAATCTCTCTGAGATTTAGTATTCTCATCTGTAAAATGGGGATAATCACATTTATGTTATAAAGTTGTTATGATGATCAGATGAAGAAATATACACACATACAAACATACATATAAGAATAAAGCCCTTTGCAAGTTTTAAAACAATAAAGACCAATAATTATGATTAAAATTCTATCTGTAGTAGTAACAGCAGCTGTGACAGCAATATGTACCCATCCTGAAAAAAGTAGAGATATACATTAAAATATAAAGAAATCTCACATTTGGTCAACAAACTACATTCTAGATCAAACCCACGGTCTTTCCAGTACATTCAGTAATATACTTCGAAGATGTACCTGAGTTAGCAGGGGATTGTAGCATGGCATTATGCTCAGGCATCAGAAGTATACTGTCAACATTCTAATTTAGGAGCAAATGCAAGAAGACATGTGGTAGAAAGCAAGATACTGCACTATGAGCCTTCTGTCTGGAAAATGCCAGGAAGTGCTCTTTTTTTTCTCTTAATTTCAACTTTGTAGTAAATCAGTGCCCTTGGGCACCTGAGTGTGAGTGGGTGGTGCTGCCATCCTAAAAGCCAGCTCCTTTTTGCATTTCAAATCGGATTTATTTAAAAAGTAAAATTATCACATGCTGCTAATATTGGACCTGCATGACTTGTAGGGGATCTGGATCCATTCAATGATTATTGCATGTTATAAAGAAAGAAAACCTGTATTTGAATGCCATTGCTAGCAGGAACTAAATGTATGACTTCAAAGAAATCAACTGACATATGTGGGACTCAGTTTCCTCAAGTGCAAAATGAAGGAATTAGACTAGATAGCTCTAAGATCAAATGAATGTAATATCCCATGATTATATGTTAACACAACTTCTATAAGTATGGCAGAAACCAGGAATTTCAAGTTCCCTTATTCCTGGAGTAACAAGATTAATCAGACTTGCTGAATTTTACACTTGGTTACAGAAGGTATTTTATAGGCAAATTCCCCGCACCCCCATGTCTCCAGTAGGGGCACTGTCATGATGCTAAATATAACCATTCCATAGACTTAGATTTAAATATAAGCAGCTTACTGAATATGCACTTTTAAGTTAATTGCCCACCAAGGAAAATGAAAGGATGGCCTCATTTCCATGTTTCAAACTCATCTATCCTATTTCACATTCTTTTTTATTTTTTTATTTTTTATTTTTAAGGGTTATTATAAGGATCAAATGAGATAACTCATCATCCTGCAAGCTGAAATTGACCTTGAAACTCACTCCTCCACCATCCCCTGCCCCTGGGGTAACTCCTTCCCTCTGAATGGAAGGTGGACATTGGAAAGCTCATCCCAAGGCTCCCGCCACTCAAGGAGAGCATCTCATCATTTCCCAGACAGATATTCTCCTAGATTTCACTATCTCCAGTAGTCCTAACTCATACTTCCTCAGATCATTTTTCATCTAGGTTGTTGGACTTCCTTATTTTCCCCACTCCTGGTCCGTGTCTTTGACAATTACAGCATGATCTCCTTGAAGGAGGGGCTTGCTTATGTTTTTCTTTGTATCCCCAGTGCTTAGCATAGAGTCCAACACATAGTAGGTTCTTTTTTTTTTTTTTTTTTTTTGAGGCAATTGGGGTTAAGGGACTTGCCCAGGGTCACACAGCTAGGCAGTGTTAAATGTCTGAGGTCACATTTGAATTCAAGCCCGCCTGACTTCAGGGCTGACAAAGCCCTGTGCCACATAGCTGCCCCACATAATAGATTCTTAATCAATACATATTGATTTTAAGAATATTGCTTCTAACTATAACATGTATAAAGTGCTTTATAAATCCTAAAATGGTTTATTGTCATTGTTCAAATTGTTTTTATTTTAAGTACACACTCATTTTTGCCATTACCATTTTCTTGTTTTTATTAACTACTAGTCACTGTTGCCTTTCAACCCTTTTAAAGTTTGGTTCTTTAAATAATAAGAGCTGATTTTTATCTGCCATTTCACAATCAAGAGGTTTGCTACATATTTGTAGAATTTTGTTTGAGACAATGAAATAAGATTAATGAAAAAATGAAACTCCTAAAGCACATGTGCAAATATGTCACCTGTCCTACTCAATACAATCCAGTAGATCCCTATGGAATCCAAAACAAAATTTTCCACTTGGCACTTAAAGTCTTTCACAACCTGGCCTTTTCCAAGCGGTCCAGCCTCATTATACCTTGCTCCCCTCCATGCACCATGCTATCCAGTGACTTGGTTCTCCAGCATGACCCTCATCCCCTGATTCCAGGCTTAGTCCTCAGAACACCAGCTGTGCCCCATGCCTGGAATACACTCACCTCTATTTCTTGGCTTCCTGGAAGCCCTTCAAGTCTCACATAAAGTCCCACTTTCTGCAAGTAGATTTTCTCATACCTTAATAAAAGTACATTTTCTCTGAGAATCTCTCCTTCCCCCCCCCTTCTCTTTCTCTCTCTCTCTCTCTCCCCTCACTTCCCTCCTTCCCTCTCTCTCTGTCTCTGTCTCTCTCTGTTTTTGACTGTCTGTCTCTATCTCTGTCTTCATCTCTGTCCCTCTTTGTGTCTCTATTTCTCTGTCTCTCTTCCTCTCCCTCTGTTTCTGTCTCTCTCTCTCTGCCTCTTTCTCCATGTGTTTCTCTGTCTCTATCTCTCATACACATGTTCATGTTGAATATATATATATATATATATATATATATATATATAGAGAGAGAGAGAGAGAGAGAGAGAGAGACAGAGAGACAGAGAGATATGGATATGGATAGATAGAGATGGAGGGGTGAATATGTGTGTGTGTGTCTTACAGAGAAAGAGATCTGTAAGATACACTCAATTAGTGGGCATAATTTATAAGAAGATCTAGAAAAGGAGATTGAAGTGGAACAATCAAAGAGGTGGGAGGAGAGGGTTACTGTGAAAACTTAGAAGAAAGTATCATGGATAAGAAGGTGGTCAACAGAGATTAGATCATCTCTACATATACATATACATATACATATACATACACATGAGAGAGAGATGAAGACAGAGACACACAAATAGAGAAATAGTCTTTATACCTGATTATTTGCATGCTGTCTTCTCCAAAAAATTGTGAGCTCCTTTTGAATGTGGGTGGGGGGATGGGTTACCTTTTTTATTTTTTTTTGCTTTTTTGTTCCAATGCTCAGCATAGTTCTTGGCATGTAATAGGTGCTCATTAAGTACTAGTTGACTAAGCAAACATTTATATGACACATAAAGATTTTTAAAATGCTTCACATATGTTAATTCATTTGATCCTCACAATAACCCTGGGAGGCAAGTATTATTATTATCCCCATTTAACAGATGTAAAAACTGAAGCAGAGGTTAAATCTCTAAGGTCACATAATTAGTAAGAGTCTTAAGGTGGGATTTGAAAATGGCATCAGTCCAGAGTCTCATCCATCACATGATCTCTTCTAATGCCCTTTTTACAAATGAGGAAACTGAGATTGTGTTGTTAAATGGGAAATGGTCAATTATGCACAGAACTCCAGAAATACATCCCTGGATATATGGATTTTCAGAGTGCCCCAAGTCAAATACTCTCCAAGGTACTAGCTCTCTTTTTAAAGTTTTAAATAGAAGATATTTTCATACATCAAATTGCTAGAAAAACAACTGTCTTGAATACCATTATTCATTTAAAATTTCTGACAACTAAACATTTATTGCATTTAATGTTACATTATAGAACATTTTTCTTAATACAATCATTTCCCCTAGACTAAAGGTTTCTAATACTAATGAGATGAATATTTGAGAACTTGCCCTGTCAGAAAGTTTGGTGTGTATATTTTTTTAAGTAAACATTATTATGTTGACTGTAACTATTTTATTTTATGTTATGACAAAGGAAACTGACAAACAGGTTTATAACCTTTTAGAGACAGCACAGTTTAATGTATTAGGAAAACCTATGTTCAAATTCTGAGGCCTCAAATGTGCATGAAAGTAAAGAAAATCATGCAACCATTCTGATTCAGCTCACATAAATTTATGTCACATAATCTCAACTAAGTGCTCACTGCTGTTAGGCAATCTTTCGAACCTTCCCTCTACAACTTCCTCTTCCAGTCACTGTAGCAGTTCTTTCAGATTGTTTCATCCCTCCTCAAACTTTCCACGATTTTCTCGACTTACCCTCTCAGGTGAGAAACTTGTCTCATATTCTACAGGAAAAACAAAATTGAGGTCATTCTCTGAGAGCTTCTGCTTTTCCCTTTTCCTCATATTCTATTACTCAGATACTTTCTGCCTCTCTTTCCTTTATCCCTGCTTGACATGATGAAGTTAATTGATATCTTACCAAGGCCAACATCTTTATCTACTCAAGTGATCCCTTTCCATCCTGCCTCCAAAATTTTGTACCTTTGTCATTCCTACTCTCTCATTTAATCTTCAGTCTCTCCCAGTCTCTCTCTCTTTTCCTGCTGTATACAAATATGTCCGTGTCTCTCCTATCCTGAAAAGAAAACTCACTCGATACTTCCATAACTACTATTTCTTCTGCCCTTTGTAGCTAAACTCCTTGACAAGGCTGCCAATAATAAGTGCATCACTTCCTTCCCCCCCCCTTTTTTTTTTAAAGTTTCTACAATCCAACTTCCAAACACATCATTTCACTAAAACTGTTCTCTCCAAAATTTCCAGTGATCCTCTAATTGCCAAATTCTACAGCCTTTTCTCAGTCATTGATCTTTTTGACCTCTCCGCAGCTTTAAACATCTTTGACCAACCTCTTATCCACGATGATTTCCTCTATGTTCAGAACACCCATATTTTTTGGATCTCCTCCTTCCTTTTTGACTGTTCCATCTCAATTTCCTTTTCTGGAACCTCATTCAGATCATGCCCACTAGCTGACTGTATTCCTAAGGCTTTCTGTCCTATGAATTCTATTCTTTCTCTATATTATTTCACTTGGTGATTTTATCAGCTCTCACAGACTAAATTATCATATCTACACTGATGATTCTCAAACCTACTATCCATCTCTAACCTCTTTGCTGAGCCTTTCACACATCTTGAATTGGATATCCAGTAGACATCATAAACTCAGCATGTTTAAAAGTGGATTTGCTATCTTTCCTTGTCAATTATCTGTCCCTACAACTTCTCTAATAATGGTGAGAACACCATCATCTTCCCAGGACTTCAGGCTTATAGTCCAAGTGTCATTCTCAACTCTTCATGATCTCTCACTTTCCCATATCTAGTCTATTGTCAAAGTCTTAATTTTGCCTTTGCAACATCTTTCAGTTACATCCCTTCTCTTCTCCTATATTACCCTGGTATAGGCCCTCCTCACCACAAATCTGGCCTACTGCAATAGTTTGGTGGTTGGTTTGCCTCCTATAAGCCTCTCTCTACTCCAGCCCATCTTCTACTCATCCACTGATATGATTTTCCTAAGGCACCAGTCTAACCATGTTACCCTTAAGCTCCCTGTCATCTACAGAATAAAATATGAAACCATCTATTTGACAACTGAAGCCTTTTATGATCTCCTTCTCACACTTTTCTAGTTTTCTTCTATCTTATCCCTCACTCACACACTCTTCCACCCAATAATATTAGGTTCCCTAGTGTCCCATAAACAAGACATTCTGTCTCTCAGTTTCTCTAGCTGTCCTCCATACTTGACATGCTCCCTTTCTTTATGTCTATCTCCTTTCTTCAAGTCCCAACCCAATTCCACCTTCTATAGGAAGCCTTTTCTCATCCCTCTGGATTCTAGGGTTTTCTCTCTGCTAATTAACTCTTATTTATAAGGTACGTAACTTATTTGTCCATAAGTGTTTGTTTAGTATTTTCTCAATTAGACTATAAGCTCCGCAGGGGCAGAGTGCCTAGAACATACAGTAAGTACTTAAAAATGCTCATTGGCTGACTCTAGATAAGTCATTCAATCACTTAAGGCCCAAACTAATCCTCAAAAACTGGACTGAAGACAAGCAAATTGTATCAGTAGAGGAAGTTTTCATTCAATGAGTTGACCAAATAATCAACAACTATCTGCAAAGTACCTTCTGTGTGTAAGAAGATAAGTACAAAGAATGAAATAAATTCTAATAGAAATCTCTACCCTTATATCCTAAAGGACAAGAGAACAAATGATATAAAATTCAAAAAGCATATAAATGCAAATATATGTAAAGTAGCTAAAAACAAGGCAATTTGGGAAGGAAGACTCAGGAAAGAGTTCATGCAGAAGTTGGTACCTGAATTGAACCTTAAAGAGAGGAATACGAATGAGGTATAACCCATTCTACATAAAAGAGAAAGCCAGAGCAAAAGCAGGGAGGTGAGAGACGGAGTACTCTGTATAAAGAACAGAAGAAAAAACCAAAAATTGGTCAGCTTGTCTAGATCACAGAAGGAGAAAGAGTACTGACTAATGAAGCTTGAAAGAAACATCAAAGCAAAACTGTTGGGGAGGAGTGAGGATTCAGCAATGATGGTTGCTGTCCTTTCTTCTCAAAGAGCATCAAGAAGCCATCACTGTTAGAGTCTAGTTACCATGTGTCCGACTGTGGCTTATCAGGCTGATAGGAGCTCAGAACGTTCTGCCCCATGTCGAGCACAAATGTCTCTATGAACTTTTGGGGTGAACTGTCTAATTTTGTGCATCTCACATTTCCTTTGGGCTAATTCAATTCTGCTTTGCTCATAGAGCACACCCCCTTCTCTGATGAGGGCACGCCATGCTGGGAGATCCTGTGCCAATGTCTCCTATATCAGTGAATCAATTTCAATGTTCTTAAAAGAGATCTTGAGAATATCCTCGAGTCACTTTTTCTGACCACCTTGTGAGCACTTGCCCTGTGTGAGTTCTCCATAAAATAATCTTTTTGGCAAGAGTATTTTTGGCATTTGAACAATGTGGCCAGCCCAATGGAGCTATACTATCTGCAGTAGGGTTCGAATGCTAGGCAGTTTAGTTCAAGAAAGGATCTCACTGTCTGGTATTTTACCCAGATCTTCAGAATCTTCCTAAGACAAATAGGAAGTGATCCTATTTCCTGGCCTGGCCCTGGTAGATTGTCCAGGTTTCGCAGGCAAACAGCAATGAGATCAGCACAACGGCTCTGTAGACCTTCAGTTTGATAGTCCAAAACCTCTCCTCTCCCATACTTTCCTTCAGAGTCAGAGCTAGTTCTGGCAGTGTGTGCATCAATTTCATTATCAATGTGGACATCCCTGGAAAATATACTGCCAAGGTAAGTGAACTTATCCACAGCATTTGCTGTAACCAATGGTTCCACATATGATGTGGTGCTGGCTGATGGGAGAATCTGTTATTGTTGTTAATTGTCAGGGCAAAATTAACACAAGAAGCAGAGAAATGATTGATACTTTGCTGCATCTCAGTTTCAGAAAAGGCACAATAATCTGCAAACAAAAAACCATGCACTCACACTCCTTCCAATTTAGTTTGTAGCCTTTTTAAGTGAAAGAATTTACCATCAGTGTGGTAGTGGACTTTGATGCCATAGCAAAAAATATTATGCTACAAGTATTGGAACAAGGGCACAGTCTTGTTTGACTCCGTTGATGACTAGGAGAATATGAGTATCATCCATTATCCAAAATCCAGGTAAGCACGCCTGGATACCAATGCCAGTACATGGAATATGTGCACTCTTAAAGACAGCACAAAATCCAGTAGATCTGAGTGATGAACAGCTCCGGTTGCAAGATTTGTCATTAGTTTTCACATCCAAATAGCAGTCCTGAGTGAAACAAAGCTGGCAATTGAAGACTAGCTTATTGAAGTCAGAGCTAGATACACATTTTTTTTTTTTTCTGGAGTGGCCACAGTGAAAGGGAATTGCCATGAAACTGGTGAAGGTTTTGCAATCAAAACTAATCTAGTCAACAAGCCTAGTGAATGACAGAGTGAATGACAGGCTCATGACAATGCAATACGAACTCATCATGGATAATGCTGAAGTGATGAACCTGAGACATTGGAAGGATGTTGGTACCATTGACAAAAATAACAAAGTTTAGAGCAGGAAAACATTAAGGTCGAACAATAATGAGTGCAGTTGTAGACATGTTGAGCTTAATAAAACTCTAGGATATCCAGTTAGAAATGTCCAGGAGACAGATGTTGACATGAGATTGAAGTTCACAGGAAAGACTTGGTCTGGAAATAATTTGCATAGAGATAATTAAACCCATGGGAGATGATGAGGTCACCAAGAGAGAGTTCAGAGAGAAGAACCTCAAGGAGATAGCCTTGGGGAACACTCATGGTTAGGGGGTGGAATGGGAATGACAAACCAGAATAGGAGAATAAGAAAAAGCCCTCAGACAGGAGGCAAATTGGGAGGAAATAAAGGTTGTTATGGAAACCCAGAGAGGAGAAAACATGCAGGATGAAAAGGTGGTCAGTTGTGTCAAATACAATCAATAGGTTCAGAAGGATTAGGAGTGAAAAAAGGAAAAGCAAATTTGACAATTAAAAGATCATTTGTAAATAATGGAGAAAGTAGTTTCAGTGAAGTAGTTGGCAGCCAAAGTGAATGGATGAGTATCAGAACCAGTAAGTGTGGACAAGTAAACTTTACATGAGTGAAATTGTAGATGCCCTCTCTTAAAGCCAGAAGAAACTTTAAACTTATACATATTTTAAACAAAAATACCAAGTTTAATGTGTATGTTATAAGTCAAGGTTTCCAGTGTGTCCAAGAATACAAATTCCAAGGTAAAGGACTCAAAATAAGGCTTCTTTCATTGTTGATTGTCTTCTGGTCAAAGTATTTAGGTGTTTGTTTACAATTCATAGGTTAGGGGTAAAAGAAAAAAAATCAAAGACCAATAACTACTGAAGATGAATGAGAAAAAAGTAATTGTAAAATTATGTCAGGTTTCAATGAGAAAATATGATGTAGTTTTCAAGAAATGTTGATCTTGTTAAGCTCACACATATTCCTTTTTTGAGGAAAATAACTTGAATAAACAGGCATCCTTACAGGATGACTTTGAAAGGAAAGAAGGTTTCATTCTTTGAATGTGTATCCTCAGCATGTAGCACAGTGCCTGGCATATAAAAAGCATTAAATAAATGCTTGTTAATAGACTTATTTGGTAATAGACACAATGTAGAAGTCTAGAGATTCTCTTGAGTTGATTATATAGGCATTAATCAATTATCCTGGTTGATAAGAAATACTCAACTGTGTTGATTCCTTTTCTATACATAACCCTCCCCCTTTCTTCACAAAAGTAAAAAAAAAAGATATTTCTACATAGCTCCAAGTACATTTTCCCCTATTTATGGAAACCTTGTTGAAATAATTTTTTAAAATTTCTTTTTTCTTATTAAAGTTTTTTATTTTTAAAACATATGTACAGATAATTTTCAACATTCAAACTGGCAAAACCTTGTGTTCCAAATTTTTTTCCTTCCCTTCCTCCTACCCTATTGGGGTGTGTGTGTGTGTGTGTGTGTGTGTGTGTATGTGTGTGTCTGTGTGTACATTCATACATACACACCTATTGTTATACACAACAATATATAAAACATGTACAATTCTCTATATTTCCAGAATTATCATACTGCACAAGAAAAATCAGATCAAAAAGGAAAATAAATGAGAAAGAAAACAAAATACAAGCAAGCAACAATAAAAAAGTGAAAATACCATGTTGTGATCCACACACAGTTCCCACAGTCCTTTGGGTGTAGATGCTTCTCTCCATCACAAGATCACTAGAACTGGCCTAAATCACCTCACTATTGCAAAGAGCCACATCCATCAGAATTGATCATTGTATAATCTTGCTGTTGCTGTGTATAATATTCTCCTGGTTCTGCTCATTTCACTTAGTATCAGTTCATGTAAATGTCTCCAAGTCTTTCTGAAATCATCCTGAAGATTGTTCCTAAAAGAACAATAATATTCCATGACATTCATATACCATAACTTATTCAGCCATTCTCCAACTGATGGTTATCCATTCAATTTCCAGTTCCTTGCCACTACAAAAAAAGCTGCTTATAAACATTGTGCACATGTGGGTCCTTTCCTATCCTTTATGATCTCTTTGGGAAACAGACCCAATGAGACACTGTTGGATCAAAAGGGATGCACAGTTAGATAGCCCTTTGAGCATAGTGGAAGGAATCTCAGAGGTTATTTATACAATTGGAATCTGACCAAGAAGTGACTCCATGATATCCCCAGCCAGTACGTACACAGTCTTTGGTTGAAGACATCAGGTGAAGAAGAAGCCCACTACTTTCCTCTTATGGATAGCTGCAACTATTAGAGTATTGTTCCTTATATCAAACAAAATCTACAACTTTCACCCATTTTGTTTGTTGTTTTGCTGTCATCTGAGGTCAAGCAGAAGTCTCATCTTCTCTCCTCCATCACAGTTCATCAACTTCTCAATAATTTGATGTCAATGGGAGGGCTGTTATCAATATTTATCCTTTGTTTTCATAGAGGACCAATGACATCAGAGAATGACACTTTAACTTGCTCACAAATTAAATTTAAGCAAGGCAGAGATGCATAATGGTTCACTTCACTCTCTTTCCACAGTCATTAAAGTTCAATGACAATGGGACTAGCTATCCAAACAATCCAAAGGGCTGCCTGATCATAAGTTCTCCCACCTCTGCCATATGTCCTCAAACAAAGGCTAAAGGATCATTTGCTGTGTAAGTTGTGGCAGGGATGTTTTTATAGGTATGATTTACACTAGATGGCCACTGAGATTCTTAGAAATTATGGGAATGATTATTTCAGGATCACAAATCCAGACATGGAAGAATTATTAGAGACTGTTTGATCCAATCTCTACATTTTCCAGAGGAGGAAACCAACTTTATACAAGGTCACAAGGCAGTAAGTATCAGTGGTGGGATTTGAATACAACTCACCCGACCCCAAAAGCCACATTATTCCCATTAGATTCTCCTGTAGCCCAAGCTACAAAGCTATTAACGGCCAAGGATGTATTTTCTTGGAGAGAAGATAGACACAATTGGTTGTCCACCATGTTTTTCCCTTTTAAAATGTGTGACTAAGCAGAACATAGAATGTTTTTAAAGGGAGTTTGCTCTCCTTTAAGAAAGGAGCCCAATTTCCATGGCTCGACAGAAGGTGCAATATATTGCTTTTTTTGCCCATTGTCTTTTCTAGTACATTTTTGGCAGTCAGAATGTTTATAACAACTATGAAAATAATGCAAAGTTGGGGGGGGGGGGAGAAAGTTGGAACCAAATGAGCACAATTGAGAGAATTAGGAGAGATCTCCCTACATTCTCTTTATTTTATGCATTTTACTTCCTTTCTTTTTGATAGAGTCTTGAGGATGGAGTTCCTAAAGGGTTACATTTATGTCACTAGTACAGCAAGTTCCTTCTATTAAATCAAGTAGTAAGGGCCTGAAATTAATTTATCAATATGTTTCACCAAAATCCCATAAAGAATGTATTTCTTTCCTTACCCAAATCCTTGCATGCATGACAAGAATTATAGCTTAGTCAGTTGGTGAATGAGTTTCTCATACCAATAAGTTGGATTGTATTTTTTAAAATTATATATATATATATGTATATATATACATATATATGTATATACATATATATGTATATACATATATATATACATATATATATATATATATATATATATATATATGGAAAGAGAGGCAGAGAGACAGAGACAGAGAGATACACAGAGAAAGAAAGAGCAATAGTAAGAGAAATCTCTCAAATGTTTCTACAGATGCTTATTATCTAAGTGATCCTAAGTCACTTCTTTGGGTATCAGTATTTTTTTTTTCTGTAAATTGGGTAGCCTAGACAAGGATGAGAGAAGCTTAGTGGCCAAGGAATTCAACTCACTCATTTAAAAAATGAGTAGCTTGGGGTTGAGGGAGGCTCATTGTTTGCCCAGCCTCAGCAGCTGGTCTGAGGCAGGATTCGAGGTCAGATTTGTATGATTCTGATATAACCTCAAGCCCATTATTCTGTGTCACTCAGTACAATGATAAAATGAGATAATTTTTGTAAAGTGCTTGTTACAATATCTGGCATAGAATAGGTATTTAATAAATGACTTTTTCCTTTCTTTTCCATCCCTTTCCTATTTAACTACACTAGATGGCTTCTACTTCTAATCACACTGACTAATGTGTCAATAAATACAAGGACATGCTGAGAACAATTCAATAAAATTCAATTGATATCTTTGAGAACAGGGACAATTTTTTCTTTTTCTTTTGAATGGATACTGCTGAGAGAATTAGAAGAGATTTCCGGTATCACTCCCACCCCTTTCCACACTTAGCACAGCACCTGGCACATAATCAGGGCTTAATAAATGCCTATTGACTTGGCAACAACAAAAAAAATCTGGTTGATCGTTACTATTAAAGCATGCTAGCATCTTTCCCTTTGAGTTATAGCATGGAATAGAATATGATGCCTTCTACTTATCCCTGATTCAACCATGATCTCTCATCAATGATGAGATTTCCTCTCCCAATCACAAATCATGCCTGCCCATCCCATATAATCTTGTCCATGTTCTTCCCAAATTCACCACAAAAGGTTCATCCAAATCTTGGAAGCCTTCCTTCCTTTCTCTTAACCATGTAAGGTTACCTACCCCAGTGTTAACTATTCACACAGCCCATTTTCAGATCTTGTGAGTGACAGAAGAGTGAAAGGGAGGTCCCTGACTTCAAGGATCTTAAAGACTAGTGGCAATGGGAAAGATGAATATATAAATAGTTACAGCAAGGAAAATATGAGAAATCCTCAGCAGCGGTACAATATGTTTGTTATGGGGCCCAAGAGAAATAGGGGATTCCTTCAGGCTGTGTGTATGGGGTGCAGATTTCAGAGAATGTTTCATGGAGGATACTGCATGTAAGTTGTCTTGGAGGTATGGTCAATGACTTCAGTTGGCAACTATCCCCACTAAATGCTATACTTATTTCTTTTTCTTTTTTTCTTTTATACTTTTTTTCCTAGACAAAACAATCTGTGGTGTAAGAACTTAAAATATTGTCCTTGGCTATCCTTCTCTTCTTACGAAGGGGTATTGTGATCTGGAAAGGTCTTCGCATTAAGGGTCAGTGAAAACATTTACCAAACATTGAACCCTGGGAATCCTATTTTTATGGCCTCTTAAAGGAAAGCATATAAAAGCATTTTCAAGCAAATGAAGGGAATTGACTCTGCTATTTCAACTACATATTAAATTTTAATAAGAAAGTGTGAAACTACCTTAAGTTAGCTTTGAAAATTAAGTTGAAATGATTTCAATAGCACTGTGATCACATCCATGTGGACCTTCGTTCCCAAGGAACAGAGTGCAACTCATCGCTTCTAATTTCACTATTAATTATGTTCTTTTCCATGGAATTTTTCTCATTCTGTCAAGACAGAAAGAATCTGAAACACTGTGACTGAAATAAACTGTCAAGAAGAACTTGACTTGGAAGGACCCTTGGGAGAGTCAGAGATTTGAAAATAATGTAGTGCCCATAGTTCAGACTTGTCTTTCTCTGCAAGTATGACCACATTACTGATTCTCAGAGGAAGAAAGTAAACATGTCTTTTGTTCTCTAACTGACTTCTGAGATGAACAGTTATGCAACACTGTCCTCAAAGATTTGTAGATCTTTTTAGTCAGAAATAAGTGGCCTCATTATAGGGAAGGACAATGATAGCACAATATTTACAGAGCATCTATAATTTTACTATTTCTCTCACAAGAAACCTGTGTGGTAGGTAGCCTATTGACATCCCCATTTTACAGATGAGGAAATTGTGGCTCAATGAGGTAATTTACCTAAAGAATTATGGTGAATGGTTCAGCTGAACAATGCAGTAGATAAGAGTCGAGTTCAAATTTGATCTCAGGCATTTGTTAGCCATGTGCCAGTCACTTCACCTAGTTTGCTTCTATTTTCTCATATATAAAATGAACTGAAGAAGGAATGGCAAACCACTTCAGTGTCTCTGTCAGGAAAACCCCAAATGGGTTATGAAGATTCATATACTAATAATAACAAATTATGGTGAATGATTATCAGATAGGTAGTTTTCAAATTCAAGATTCTTTGTTGCCTCCAAATTCTAGGCTCTTCCTTGTTATATAACTGATTATTATTATTATTACTGATGCCTCTCTAACAAGTCTTAATTTTGAAAAAAAATAAAATAAAAAACTTAGCAATATAAATTTTCTGAAATGCTGCCATAAAATCACCAGGAATATTTGGTGCTCTTGTAGCATTTGGCCAGCCTGGGACAGATGGGCAATGTCAAAGAACTTCAATTCACTTAGAAGTTAATTACATATGGATTGTTTTTCAATAATCATATCTTCATATATAGAATGGTTTTACATATATACTACGCCTAATAGTAGCCATCCCTAGGGTGGGATAAGGGGAAGGGAAGAGAAAAGGGAAAAAATACACTATCTTTATTGTTTATTTAGAAGGAATATCAAGTTGTACATAATAGATTTGCAGCTTTATGTACAATCATTTTTCTTTCCTATTCTATTATGTTATAGAAATGCTTGTTTTATTTCTTATATTCAGAATAAAATAAATAAAAATTTAAAAATAATCATATTCTCATAAATATGTTCTCAGTCGCTTCAAAAATATATGAGGTGCTTCTGATCCTTTGGCATACAAATCAAACTTTATATCAGGTAAAAACAATGGAAACAAACTAAAATTTGTAAAATCAGCACAGATGGACATCAAGAAATGTAAAATCAAAAGAACGCCCACACCAGAAACAATAGAAATAAAAGAAAGGCAGGTAAATGTGTGGGGAAAAAACAACTGATAAAAGAGACAATTTTAAAAAAATAAAATCTTTTTTTAAAGCCTAGAAAGTGAAAGCCAACTATAAGTGTGTGTGTGTATCTGAGGGTGTGTGGGTGTATATACACATGTTTTAAAGTATAGTACAGCAGACAGAACTTTAGCTCACATCAGGATCAGGCTTCAAATTCTGTCTCCAACTAGGATTCTATCCTGATCTCTCTCTCTCCTCATTTCCCTCTGTACTATTCTGCTTAGATATCTCAGCTCCCAGGGATTCTATTACCATCCTTATGTAGATCATTCTCAGAACTCCTTATCCAGCACTAATCTCTCCCCTAAACTCCAGATTCACAACTCCAGCTGCCGATTGGACATTTCAAATTGAATGTTCCATAGATATCTAAACTCATTTTATTTGAAACTGAACTCATTATCTTTTCCCTCAAAACTCTCCATTTCAAATCTTTTTATTACTTATCATTCAGCATCCTGTCAGTCACAGGTTCAGAACCTCAGTATCATCCTCGACTCTTTACTCTTTCCCAGTCTACACAGTTTATCTGTTACCAAAGTCCATTTTGCTTCTTTTACAGAGCTCATATGTGCTCCCTTCTCATCTCAAAGAACCACCAGTCTGGTCCAGGCCCTCATCCCCTCATGCCCAAGCTATTACAATGTCTGCTTCAGATTGATCTCAAATCTCTCCCTGCTGCCATCTATCCTCCCCTTAGCTATCAAATAGATCTTTCTAAATCACCATATCACCCACTCCAATAAATTCCAGTGGTTCTCCATCACTGCTAGGATCAAATATAAAAATCTTCTTTTTGGCTTTCAAAATCCTCTATAATCTAGTCTTCTTCCTCTCTTTTCAGTCTTCTTATACATCACCCCTTCTGGATCCAGAGACACTGACTTCCTTGATATTCTTTGAACAATACTATCTATCCATCTTTTGACTCCAGGAATTTCTACCAGCTGTCCCCCACATCTGGAATTCTCTCTCTCTTCACCTCTACCTCTGAGCTTCCCTGATTTCCTTCAGATTCCAGCTAAATTATATCTTCTATAAAAGCTTTTCCTGATCCCCCTGAATATTGATGCCTTCTTTCTATTGATTATCTCTAATTTATCATATCTATTATATTATATATGTGTGTGTATCATATGTATAGAGATTTTACATGTTGTCTCTCCCATTAGATTTCAGAATCCTTGAAAACAGAAACTGCTTTTAAAAATTATCTTTAATTTGTGGAATAAAACAAGTATTTCTATAACATAATTAAAATGAAGATAAATTGCGCATGAAATTGCAAACCTATTATGTACAACTTGCTATTCCTTTGAAATATATAAAAAGGTGATCATGAAAATTTCTTTTTTCTTCTTTCTCCCAAGTCACTTATCCCCCAGCTTCTTAAACTATGGATCATAAACCACTCATAACTTAATGCAGGGGTCACAAAATTATGATTTATTATCACTAAATGTCTGATTTGTGGACCTATTTTACATACTTATATACCTAGAATCATGTAAAAATTTCTCAGGCTAAAAGGGGTCAGAAGTGGAAAAAGTTTAAGAAGCCCCAACATATCTTACTTGGGCTTCAGTTTCTGTACTTGTAAAATAAAATGGATGAGATGGCCTGTAAGGTCTCTTCTGTGTCTAGAGATATGATTCTATTAGAGAATGGTTAATCACACATACTCATTCTAAAAGTGAAAATTATGCAAACAAAAGGCAAGATGTTCAAGAGGAAAAATCTATTACATGCCAGGCAATTGGATAGGCAATAGGGATACAAGGACAAGTCCTTTCCTTCAAAGTTCTTTTTTTAATTTGTTTTTAAAATTTTTGAGTTCTGTTTTCTCCCTTATCTCCACCCACAATTAAGAAACCACATGTGAAGTTATACAAAACATTTCCATAAAATTCAAGTTGTGAAAGAAAACATAGAGATCTCTCATCCTAATGAAAATAAAAACCCTCAAGAAAAACTAAGTTTAAAAAAAAGAGCGAGAAAAAGAGAGAATTTTTTGATCTGAATTCAGACATAATCAGTTCTTTCTCTGGGTATGAATAGGACTTTTCATCTTAAGTTTTTCAGAGTAGTAATGGATCATGGTACTGAAAACAGCAAAGTCATTCACAGCTGGTCATCCCAGAGCACTGTTATTACTTTTTATATAATACATTTCACTTTGCTTGAGTTCATGGAGAACTTTATAAGTTTTTTTTTTTTTCCTGAGAGCATCCTGCTCATCATTTCCCACAGAATAACAATATTCCATCACAAACATATACCACACTTTATTGAGCTATTCCTCAATTGATGAGCATCCCTTCACTTTCCATTTTTTCTTGTTCTGAGAAGAGAGCTGCTATGAATATTTTTTTGTACATATAGGTAGGTCATTTTCCTTTAAAAAAAACTCTTTTGATATTCATAACTAGTAGTGGTGGTGGTAGATTAAAGGATATACATCAACTTATAACCTTTTGAACACAGATAACATCTTTTGATCATTTATCAATTGAGGCATGGCTCTTATTTTTTTATATATAGAAATTTGACTCAGTTCCCTCTATTTGAAAAATGAGGCCTTATTAGAGAAACTCACTTCAAAATTCTTTTTACAATTACTATTGCTAACTGTATAGTTCCCATTTATTCTCTCTCTGCTTTCATCCTGAAGTATCTTGTTACTCCCTCCCCCAATATGCCCTCTCTTTTATCACCTTCTCTGTCTTCCTGTTTCCCATTTCCCTTCTATTTTCCTGCAGGGTAATATAGATTTATATATCCTTGATTGAGTATGTATGTTGTTTCTTCATTGACCCAATTCTGATGGCTCTCTCCCCTCCTTGCTCCCCCTATTCATTTCCATTGTAAAAGCTTTGTCTTGCCTCTTTTTTGCACCATTCCATTTCTCCCTTTCCCTTTCTCACAATACATTTATCTCTCACTCTTTAATTTCATAATTTCATCATTAAAGTATCCTTTCATATTCAACTCACACTGGTGCCCTCTGTCTGCAAATACTCCTAACTGCTGTAATAATGAGAAAGTTCTAATGAGTTACATGCCCTCTAAGTTCTTATACCTATAGGGGAATGGTGTCCAGCAAGGGAAACGTTGGTTTAAAAAGTGATTGAAATAATGTGTAGTCACAGCAAGTCCATTCTCATGTTCTTCCTAGAAACAATGATAGCATGGATTTGATTATTCTTAGGGTAAGAGGTAGAAGGTAGAAGAAGGGAATGAGATATCTCAAGATGCCCGGAATGGATGGATGGGAAACATGCCTTGAGATCAGATAGAGTTTTTGCAGTAAATTTGCAAACACCCCTTACCTTTACAACAATCCCCTAAAGTGGTTTAACATCCAGGTTCTATCAAAAAATTTAGGATTGTCTTCACAGAGTATACTGACAAGGTAGAGAAGAAAGAAAACCAAACCATAAACAAGTTTTCTCCTCCATCAGAATTGACCTGGGTGACTAAAGATCTTGAGGTCAGCAAAGGACAGGCTCTGATGTCTTCTTCATTAAATATTAACAATAATATTCAAGAAGCAAGAGGGTCACCCAAACTCAGGATGGATGCCAGACAAGCTGTTTCAACAAACAATATAAATCTTTGAGAGAGAAAAGCACACAATCAATGTTGTCTTCGATTTTGCTTTCTTTCTCCTAAATGTCACCTGAATATTGTCAACAGGAGCTGAAATGTGACCAGTCACATTTTTCCTATCTATTCTTCACCAACCAGTCAAGGCCATTGAGTTTACAGAACCCATTTATTGACCACAAATGGAGAATACAATGGAAATACATTTTCTACAAAAAGGATCTTAAGGATGTTTCTTGACTATTGCATCCAGGGTAACATCAGATCCTTCCTTTTTGGGGGAAATTCTATCATTGATGCTTCCTTAATTATCCCAGAGATCTAATTGGATAATATCAATCAATATGACATCAATGATCTTGGAACTATTAGACATAGATTCAAGTCCATAGGTTTATAGATTATCGAGGTACCCTCAAATTCTTTAATTGAAAGATGGGGATAACAGGGCATTTACACATACCTCCACTGATTTTTTTGTGATCACAGAACCTTGCAAACATTCTTTTACCATAGAAGTGTTACAGTGATCAAATTCCCAACATCAGGAAGTATTTACAATTATATCAAAATCTATTGCAATATTTAAATTCAGCATTATTGAGTACCCATTATGTGCTGGCCACTAGGCTACCAAGACACACAGGAGAGAGTTCCTGCCTTCAAGAAATTTACTATTAACAGGTCAATAAAACACCTCAGTCAGTTTCAGTCTTTCTTACAGAGACAACAAAAATTGCCTCCAACACTCTAAAGTTTGAGCCAAATAAAACATAATTGGGAATACAATAAAGCATTATGGTAATTTGTGTTTTTTTAACAATCAGGATTCTTATGTACCCTTTAGTGACCTTTGTTCCTTTTTGAGTTTTGACACCACTGACCTACTGTGTGCAAGGCATTCTAGTAGATATTAGACATATAAAGATGTAAAAAAAATCCTGCTCTCAAGGAGCTTATAAACACCGCCTAGTGTCCTCTCTTTTCCATTAGTCTCTGCAACCTTAAAATCTCCATTTTCCTTATGTCTTTCCAGGCTTCTTAAGTTATTCCTCATCACTCAGTCTCAAAGTCTATTCCTCTTCTCTCTTACTTAGAAATCTCACCCATTCCCATAGATGGTGAAAGTATTTAAATGGCAGCCTAGGATTAACAGGTCACACTGAGGTTTTCCAAGTAGGATTGGCTATAAGGGAAGAGAGATAAATTAAGAGCCAATTATAATTTTGTCTTGCCACTGGACTTTGAAGATGCTGGAAGAGAGAGTGAGGCTGACAACAGAGTGAAGGTCTGCCCCACTAATATCCAACTCATGTGCAAGTCAAGACATTACCTATAATATCATCGGTCCTCTTTTAGAATAAAGGATGAACAACCATAATAATTGAAGGGAGAAAAGATGAAAAGTTTTAATGTGGGGAATGGCTTTCTGAGAAGAGAGAAAAGGATGGATCGGAGAGGTGGTGGGACAAAGGCAACATCAATAAGATTGAAGTTGGTGGTGGTGGAAAGGGAGGAATCATGGAGGGCAAGATACTTGCCCGCTTTGGTGTCTTGGAGCATGGTTTCCTAACAGAAATAAGGAAATATGGAGGAAGGGAAAATTCATGGCTAAGATGAGTTCCATTTTTTACTCATTATGTTTGAGCTTTTAAAGTAGATATTCCAAGCAGGCAGTTGATAACATTGGACTGGAATTGGAGACAGATGATATGTAGATCTGGGGGTCAACAGTGTAAAACAGGCAAGATGGGTAAAATTTATTAAGCTCTCTAACACTATTTCTTTAATCATGAAAAGGGAAAAAATAGCTACAATCCCTATCTCAATATTGCTTTGAGGCATAAAAGATGAAATAATAAAAATAGAGAAATTTTTTAGTACTTTTCATATTAGTACTTTTAGTACTTTTTCATAAAAAAATCCTCTATTATTATTATTGTTATCATTATTACTATTGTGACTGCCTAGATAGAGAGTTGATTTCATAGTCCTAAAGAGCAAGGTTCAAATCCAAATCTGACACACTCTGTCCATGATACCTTCAGCAAATCATTTAAACTCTCAGCGCACAGAGATTTCTAAGAATACAAATTGATGAGCAGTTGGCAGCTGAAACTAGTAGAATACATATGTGTATATAAGTATACCCACACTTACAAACACAGATACATCTGCGCTAATATACACCAATAAAAATTGCTATATTATGTTTAACATATATTGGATTATTTGCCACCTAAGGGAGGGGGTGGGAGGAAGGAAGAAAGAAAAAAATAGAACACAAGGTTTTGTAAGAGTATATGTTGAAAATTATCTATGTACATGTTTTGAAAATAAAAAAAGACAAAAAAATAAATTAGTAGAATATATGCTATTACATATTACATAGCTATAAAAGATAGGGACACCTAGGTAAAGCAGTGAATAGGGCACCAGATCTAATGTCAGGAAGACCTGAATTCAAATCCAGTCTCAGATACTTACTAGCTCTATGAACCTGGGCAAATAACTGAACTCTGTTTGCCTCAGTTTCCTCACCTGTAAAATGAGCTGGAAAAGAAACTGGCAAATCACTTCAGTGTTTTTGTCAAGAAAATTCCAAAATGGTGTCATGAAGAGTCAGACATGACTGAAAATAACTAAATAATAACAATATATTGTCCACAAATATTGCAATTTGAAATAGCACACATATATTCTACTAATGTAAACTGGAATATATACATACACATGCATATACATATATACAAATACATGAATCTTTATCTATTCTCTTGATGTCAAAGATTAAATATTGTTATTTAAATAATTATACATATACAATAGATATATATACATATGTGTATATAATATATGTATATAATATAGATACATAGATACACAATGCATACATATGGATATATATATATATATATACATTGTATAAATACAATGCACAAATGTATATATGTAATAATACTGTATTATTAATAATTAATCTAGCATTAACTAATGTCGTTATTTTGATAATTATTTAATAATGTTGATTACCAAGGCTGTATTAACATGTGAGATTTTACATATTATATTATATATGATTAATATGTAATTCTACTATATGCTATGAACATATACATACTTGCATGCATATATATATATATATACATAAATGCATATATACATGCTTTTGCATGTAAAATCCCCTGATTATGTTACATTATTTGAATTTGTCCCATGTTTCTACTGCCCTGAAACCAAAGATTATATTTTATTTAATTATAACACCAAAAAGTATGATTGTGAAACATTGACTAAGGGATTCATTATCTGAACTTTGGGGGACTTGGTTGTATATATGAAACAGGAGGCATTAGACGCATGACTTGTCCTCTCTATACCTCAGTTTCCTCATCAAAAACAAAATCACATTTGATTATTTCTAAGGTAGTTTCTATCTCTAAATCTCTGGATCTAAGAATCTGTATGTGTATGTGTATGTATGTGTGTGTGTGTGTATACATATATATATACACGTATATATATGTATATATAGCTATATACATATATATATGTTCCAGAAAAGGAAAAAAAAAAGCCTCAGATTCACAGATGAAAATGCTAATGAGACAGTCAAAGGGAGGTTCCTGCCTTTCTCAGTTGGAAGCTACAGTTGCCATTACGCTGTATGGTTTGGGGCAATATGAACATCAGTTCAGATTTAATGGGCATAGTTATATACAGTTCTAAAGGCTGAGAGCGATTTTTCTTGAGCTTGCCTCTCTATTACATTGTGCTTGGGGCTCTTGGGGCTCCCCGCTATTTCAAACTTGCTAACATAAAGAAACAAGTCTATCATAAATTCCAAACACTTTATCATCAGATTTTATAATACATAATGGAAAGTCTAAAGTTTAACACATTCTCGGGTAGACCAGAGACAGTGAAGAAGAAAAATAATAGCTGAATTCTTGATGCCAAGATATTTTTATCTATCGTATCTCTTCCTGCCTTTCATGTCTATGGGATCTCAAAATCCCATCCAGGTGCAACAACTCCAACCCATTACCAGGATTATTGCTCCAGCCAAAGCCAGCAGAATTTGGACGGTCCTTCCTAACTCCTATTAAAAAGGCTGATGAATTTGGCATTCTTTATGCTGCTCTTTACATGATTAGCTCTGAATCAAAAAGAGTTGGGATCCATAAGCAAAAATTCCATAAAGACATGCTGAAAAGGAAACCCTAAAAAGAGCCATGAAGCCAGGGAAAGGGTGAAGGGAAGAGTACTTCTTTGGTTTCAATGTGGACCTTTGTCAAAATGAACATCAAAATGACAGGCTGGAGAGGCTCAGGCTCGCTGAATAAGCAATTGGAAAGCAGAATTGAGCTGACTGAGGAATTATTTTGGGTATTTTCTGTTTGGCTTGTCATTTAGTTTTAATTTTATAGCTGAGAAAACTTCTGGGCAACATTTTAAAATATTTTATTTTTTCCCATGTATTTTTGGAATCCATATGGTAAGGTAACCAGTGTAGCCTATACTTTTTTTCTCCTACAATAAGTTTTGAAAATTCTTTCTTAGAAAATCTTAAATTTAAAATAATTTGGTGAATGTAAGCCAAATGAGGGCAGGGACTATCTTTCCTTCATATCTTCATTCTAAGACAGGATTTTATACATAATCCACATTTAATAAATCCTTACCTTAAAAAAAAACACACTTAAATGTGTTTTATACATATGTACATAGATATGTTAATGTGTCCTTGATTTTATTTTTGTCCTTATATTTGCAGAGTGTCTGGCATAGAATGGACATTTTGTACATTTTGATCAACATATTGGTTGACTTATTGGGTAATGTGAATCAATAGACAAGCCTTTAGGCAGCACCTAATATGTGTTAGGCATTGTTCTAAGTTCTAGGGCTACAAATGCAAAAAAAAAAAAACAAAAAACAAAAAACAAAAATGAATTCTACTTCCAAGATGCTTACAATATAGTATAAATTAAATTAATATAGGATTCTTAACTTGAGGTACATAGATCCCAAAGTTTCCCAGAATAGATTCCACAAACTTAGAAAAAAAAATAAGCCAAGATTTTTATTTTAAAATAATTTATTTCCTTTTTAATCCTGTGTATTTTGTTTTAGAAACTGAAAACATTTTTTTCTGAAAAAAGATCTATTAGGTTTCTAGGCCACCCAGTACATGTAGAGGTTTGCTGGGAAATATTTAATAACTGACTTGGGGTGGGCATAGTAAATAGAGCTTTGGATCTGAAGTGAAAAAAATTTCTCTTCCTTCAAAAACTATGTGACCCTGGAGAAGTCATTTTACCCTGCCTGTCTCAGTTTCCACATCTGTGAAATGAACTAGAGAAAGAAATGACAAACCACTCCAGTAACTTTGCTACAAAACTCCAAAAGAAGTCATAAAAAATCGGATACAACTGAAAAACTTAACCCAATGGCGGGGGTACATTATGCATGACACACATAATAAATTTAATCTGCATTATTAATATTTTCTGCATCACGTTCTTAAGCCTAAAATCAACAAAACAATAAATCAAGACTTGATCTGCATTTTCCCTATTTCTGAGGCACAAATTCTCATGTTAAAAATTTAATAATCTACTTTGATGAGCCCATATGAGTACAGCACATTCCTATATTCAATTTACCAATACTTATTAAATGCCAACCGTGTGCAAATATGTGTTAGTTTAACATAACCATGAAAAGCTTAAGAAATAGTTACTAGGGTTATATCCCTGAGGCCTTCTGGACAAATTCTAAAAGGAGGAACAAAAACCTGGAAAGTTGCTGTGGTCCAAGAAACCTAGGATACCTGACAATGATCCATTATCGTACATTGTTGAACTAGGAGTAAGAAAGATGTTTTTTTAGTTACATAATCTGGGCAAGTCAATTTATAGCCCTGGGCCTCAGTTTCTCTGCTCTAAAATGAAAAGGTCACATTTAATGGCTCCACCCAGTATGATTTTATGACTTTAAAACTAGTCAATGAAAATAGCTTAAGGAATGTTTTATTCTTAGCTTCTTATCATTGTATCGGCTTTCTTCAAGGCTCAACTCAGGCAACATCTTCTATAGGAATCCTGGTGTCTCAAATTGTTGGTGACCACTCCCACCTCAATTTATAAAGTATTAACTTATCCATATAAATGCCATTTTTCAATCTCAGCTACAATCTCCTAGCGGGTAACAGATGTTTCAATTTCATTTTTGCATCTCCAGGATCTACTATAGTTCAGCGCTTAGAAGTTTGGCCCTTAATAAACATTTCCTTTTGTTATGAAATAGATTCACCTAGGAAATTAAAGGCCACAAAAATAGATAAATTACAGTACTGAAAACTTTTTGCCTTTTAAAAAAACAAAATGTGTCAGATTTTCTTAATATGATAATAATTTTTTTAAAAACTAATGAACAAAATAGAATGTACATAGAAACCTGAGCAAAATGTTCTGTCCAAGTTATGTCCTGGGAAAAAGAGGGGTTATAATGGAACTGCTGACATAACATCAGAGCATTTCACGCTGAACACTATAATTATATTTCCTGATTGCATAGTGGTTGAAAGAATTGCTATCTAGAACAAAAACATAATAACTAGCTAAAAACAGTCCCTCAGAATTCTTGGATTATAGAAAAAATGTGAATGAAACACTATTATCTATGAGCACAGCCAGGAGATGTCAGAGAATCAATTCTTATAACATGCCAGCTTAATAAAAATCTGCATACAGAATTTATGAATGCCGTAATATTACTTTTTATCACGGGTTATTAATGGTCAGCTTAATGAATATCCACAGCTGGAGTGCTTTGGTTCTCCATGATATTTTAATCATCTTTTGCTATGTATTTAGACACATTTCATTTTATAACCATCAGCTCCTTGGAGATAAGAAAGCCTTTTCTCTATTAATGCTGAGACACCGGAGGTAGCGACCAATTTTTTCTGTTATGCTGTTATTGATTTCCTTGAAATTTACAACTAGAGAAATAGAATGGCATGTTCCATTTTAATAGTATTTGTTTTAATGCCTGTGTTAGAATATAAAGAAGGCTCTTGGAGTTGGAGCACAAGTACATGCCTGTGAGTGGTTCTCTGTGATTACCTTTCCAATAAAGAAGTTTGCACTATTAAGCCACATATAATACCCACGACCTACCCTCTCCTTACAAATCTATTGCCCTTCAGAGAACACTTTTCAGTAATGCTGACACTAGGGAAACAAAGTGTACTAAGTGATAAGACATTATTTTCTAATCATGTCAAGTCTGCTGGTTGACATATTTTTTTTTATATTTTATTATTTTTTTAATGGTTGACATATTTTAAAGAAAAAAAAATTATGTTTGTTGAAGCCTCAGGTTTTTCACAGTGACTTTTGGCTGAAATTATATTTAATCACATATCGCATACATCATTTAAAAGGAAAACATGGAGGAAATTAAAATATTTTCAAATGTAGAAAAGCATGTGAATAAATCTGAAAAAAAATGCTTAAAAATTTGTGTCACGCAATTAATAACTATCCCTATATACAGCCTCATTTAAGAGAACTAATTGTCCTTGGAAATCTATTTATCTAAAAGAATAGGTCACCACTGGTTTCTGACTAGTACACATTCCTATGGGATCTTCTTCAAATTGCAATACATCTCTGAATCTCAGTTTTACCATCTGCAAAATGGTTTTGGACTAGATGCTTTTCGAGCTCTAAGTTTATGATGATTTGGTTTTGGGAAGTTGCTTTTCTCAATTAAGTTTTTCTTCATCTTCCTTTCTCCATATAATCTCAGAATGACAAAATTTAAGGATGAGAAAAGATCTCATTGACCTTCTAATCCAATCCATGGTTCCCAAAGAATCATTGGTATGGCAACATATTTATGGAGGGGTAAGCCAGGCTTTTCTTGGCTGTTTCTAGTGAGGGCGAAGAAAGTGCTGATATAACTCATTCCATTTTTGTAAAGCTTGACTTGCTAGAAAAAAAAAATTCTCTATTTTTTTGCAGCTCCCCCACATTGTCTTTTCTATCAGTCAGTCAACAAGCATTTATTAAACACCTTCTATGTGCCAAGTATTGTGCTAAATTGTGCTGACACAAAAAAGAGGCAACTTACCCTAAGGTAACTCATAATCTAATGGGGGAAAGAACAAACATACACAAACAAGTAATATACAATTTAACTAGAAAATAATTTCAAATGGGATGGCACTAGAATTAAGGGGGGGGGGGGGAGATTGGAAAAGCCTTCCTAAAGTAAGTGAAATTTTAGATGGGACTTAAAGGAAGAGAGATCCTATGAAAACAAATCATCTTTCCACATGACATTCCCTCAAATATTTGTAGGAAGCTATCATTTTCTCCCCAAATCTTCTCATCTCCAGGCTAAACATCTTGACTTTCTTGCTCCCATCCTCAGCTAGTGAAAATTCAAGACCATTCAGTTTTACAGGTGTCTTTCTTTGGATGCTCTCCCATGTAGCAATGTTCTTCCAAAGCTGTGGTGCAAGCAATTGAATATAATAATCTGGTATTACCTTGACTAGAGAAGAGAAGGAAAGAAGGGAGACTCAAATCAACTTGAGTCAAAAGAGCTGGGATATATACATTATTTGGGAGAGAGTTAAGCTAAAACTCCATGGAATAGAGAAAAGACAGGTCCATTTTTACACTGTCATCCTAAAGTCTTGCTGGATAGGTACCAGAAACATCTGAAGATTAAAATCCTGAGAATTTGTCAATGAGGAGAACTCAGGACCTCATAGAAGTCAAATGACACCCGAGTGTCTGAGCAAAGTAAGTTATTTGAATCCTATCAGAGAATTAAAATAAAGTACATATTTGTACCTGTCAAGAGTTATCATTGCTTTTCGCATAACTTGAAGGACCTCCAGAATCAATTCAATAAAACATAAACAACTCTGGGTGAAGGTAAGAGTTAAGGTTTAATTTTTTTTCTTAATAACTTTACATATACAAAGATAGCTTTCTTTTTTTCATTGTTATAATTAGAAATTTTATTTTTCACCCATGCAGAATTTGTTCTTCTTAATTCATTTTTATTAAATTTTTTTATTTTCAAAACATAAGTATGACTAAATTTTCAACATTAACCCTTGAAAAATCTTGTGTCCCAATTTTATCCCTTTTCCCCTACTCCTTCCCCTAGATGGCAAGTAATCCAATATATGTTAAACATGGTTAAATCCAATATATGCATGCATCTTTATACAATTATTTTGCTGCATAAGAAAAATCAAATCAAAAAAGAAAAAAATGGGAAAGAAAATAAAATGCAAGCAAACAACAACAAAAAGAGTTCTATGTTGTAATCGATATTCAGTCCCCATGATCCTTTTTCTGGATGCAGATGGCTCTCTCCTTCACAAATCTAATAGGAATAGGAACAATCTCATTGTTGAGAAGAGCCACATCCACAGAGTTGATCATCACCTAATCTTGTTGTTTCTGTGTACAATGATCTCCTGGTTCCACTCATTTCACTTAGCATCATTTCATATAAGTCTCTCAAGGTCTTTCTGAAATCATCCTCCTGATCATTTCTTATAGAACAATAATATTCCATAATATTCATATACCATAACTTATCCAGTCATTCCCCAACTAATGGGCATCCACTCAGTTTTCTAGTCCCTCGCATAAGTTCAAATTTCATATTACACTTTAGTGGTCCAAGAAAAATGTAGGAACCGTACTATGTAATGGAAGGACAATGAAGTTTAAAGGTAGAAGACTTGGATGTAAATCCCAACACTCCTACTTAATAGCTATATCACTGAACTTCTCTGAGCCTCAGTTTCCCCATCAGTAAAATAAGAATCTTGGACTAGAAGATTTTTAAATCTATGAACTTTCATCCCTGCAAGCACTACCATGTATTTCCTGTCTTTCTCCAGAATGATCTAAAATATCTAATTTTAAAAGAAAATACTAACTGGAACAACAGATTTTGTTCTATTTTTCTTAGAAGAACTATTAATCCCTGGCTTTTTTCAGTGACTACCAGAATCCAAATATCGCTTCACTAATAGACTTTCTCTAGGGCCCTTTCAACAAAGGACTGCTCCTACAAGCAATCACTGAATATTAAAGGAGATGAATCACTACAGAATTATTAAATATATATATGAAATATAGATATCTATATAAATACATAGATATATACATATTTATATGACTATATCCTTTTTCTTACATTTGTAATTTTGACATATCTCTGCATTCTCAAGCAGATCTTCCTCTCATGTATATTTAAAAGTCATTTGGGAATTGGCTATAAAGTAACTTAAAATTAATATCATGAAACCCAAAGTATGACCTTCTTAAAACAGAGATTTATGTAATAGAATAGCAGACTTCTCAAAAAGAAATGTAGACTCCTTGATCCTCTTTGACATTAATTCAATTGCTGACAGTAATTTTACCATTCATAAACTTACTTTTAACCCCACATCATATGAAAAGTATATGTGTGTATAAATGTGCATATGTGTATGAATATATGCACATGTATATGTATATCACTGTATACATATATGTGCATATGTATATATACATACATATATTTATATACATGTGTATATACAGGTTGATCAAATAAGATGAGGAAACTGAAGTGGAATAAACTGGCACAAAATTAAATGTGATGAGTTTGTATTTTACTATTCAACAATTGAAATGGTGATAGCAATAAATTCTCAAACTGTAGTCTGGGATTCTTAGGGTGACTCCTTTTCAGGAGCTCTATAGAGTCAAAAATATTTTCATAATAATACTAAGAAAAGCTAATTCATAATGCAGCAAATATCAATAGAGATACTCCACATGAACAAAACTCTTTGGGAGATGGAGTCTATTAATAATTTTAAGAGTATCAAGGGGCCCCGAGACCACAAAGTTTGATAATTGCCTAGTTAGAGAGTTGGAGACTTTGAAGCTAAAATCCCTCTATCCAATGCTTCATGGAGAGAAGTAACTTAATTAGTTAGCAGGTGTAGTAGAGCAGAACTGGGTCTCAAACCCATGTCTTCTGACCCTAAGCCTAGCCCCCTTTACAGTAGAGAGTAAAAAATAACCATTCCTCTTTTCTTTGAATATAGACCAATTTTAGTATAGATTATATTGTTTATTATAGATTAATATTTGTTGAATTGAATTAAATCAGGTTAATCCTGAATTCTGAGCTAAAAGATTCTCAGAGATCATGTTGTCTAATGCCCACTTTCATTGAACAGATTAGAAAGCCAAGAAGGAAGCCCAGCCAATAAATGGCAATGAGAATTAGAACCCCAAACCTCTGACTCCAAGTCCACTATACAAGTTTCTTCATAGTCTAGAGCATCACACTCCCATTTTCAGACTTCAAGAGTAATCTATCTCAACAATGTTAATACTTAACAAATGTTTCCTGTGTAAATCCCTAAATCAACAAAATTACATTTGAAGCTTTGTTACAATTTGAAACATAAACAGATTGGTAAATATGGGAGATGGAACTGGGATTTAGTCAAACTTTCCAAAAGAATGTTCCAGGATCTGGCCTAATAAAATACTTATTTTAATTGGCTCCATTTGTTTAAATTATGCTATTAATTATTCCCCGCAGTGAAATGAGTGCATGGATGTTACATTTACTCCTTTCCAGGGGTTGGATTGACAAGGACAGTCAAACTGCAGCCCACACACAAATAGCAGCTTTCCATTAGGTTTGCCATTTCACCTGAATAATTCTTGGTAATCATGAATAATGATGTTATTCAACAATCTAATGATATCATGCAAGACAGATTCAATCCATCCATCTTTGTCAGGAAGGTCAAATATTTGTATTCTAATGCGTGAGTCCTAGATTCATTAAATAGTTAAGTGTTATTATATTCCTGAATTATTCTCCCAATAAAACTATCCCAAATAAGGGCTATATGAAGCATCTTTATAAATATCAAGTTGAATATCTGGCTGTTATTATGTTATAAAGTTTTACCTCTGTTAAAATCAGTCATTCAATGTGTGTTTTAAGCACTCACTAAAAGCTGGGGACTGGAATCACCAAGACAAAAATAAAAAAATCTCTGCCCTCTGACAGATTGAATTTTTCAGGGTAAACAATACGGATCTACATAAGAAAATATAAAACAAACAAACAACGAAACAAAAATTTAAAAAGCAAACAAACCAGCAAATACATGATGATTTCTTGAGTTCAAAGATTTCTAGAGAGGTATGGGAACTACAGGTCCAACCTCAGTGTAAGAAAGACCCGGATTCAAATTCTTCCTCCCAAACATATTAGCTATACTAACATGGACATATCACTTAATATTCTAATACTTCCAGAAACTGGCTTATAAATAACAGAGGAGGTGAAAATTTGCAGAGATGAAAAGAGTATTTACAGCAGGGGGTTACCCATAAGATACAAGCCCAGACTTTAAAAACAAAACAAAAAATTATAGAATGAGAAAAATGATTAAGATATGTACAAATACTCTAACCTGCTTCATATCTGTGACTAATTTATGCAACCCAGAATCCTCTTTGAAAAGTTTCTATATTCAAAGATACTCCTTTTAGAGTTTTGAAAGCCTTGAATACGTGAAAGATCTGTGATTTCCCAGGTCTTTGCAAGTCAGAATTCCATCAGTATGTTGAGTAGTCTTCCCAGGGAAGGCAACTGTATAGGCAACATGCTGCGCAGGATGGGCAGTGGGGACTTTGGAAGTAAGAGATGAGTCATCGGGAGTCAGGATGCCCTCATTTAAGAGACCAACCAGCATGGCAGAAGCAGTGCCCCAAAATAAGAGCAGCAGGGGAGGAGGCAATAAGGGCAAGAACTGAAGATACATCCAGGAATCTGAAAAGCTTTAGGGTCGTTGTATTCAGAAGGCTTCCATTGAGCTATTATTGATTAGCAACTCAAAGAACTGACTTCATTGGCCGAAAGCTCTTATGATCACTTTCAGGCCACTAACCTTCTGGACCACCTTGGGTTGGCAAAGAGGCATGAATTCTGCACTTCTCCAGATTAAATGAACTGCTTTTCAGTGAAAAGCCAACATTTTGGGAGGAAAAGAGAAAGCCGTTTACCCCAGGTATGGTAAGGATCCATAGTCAAACAGTGAGGAGAGAAACAGCTTTGTTTGTTCTAAATGTTACTGACAGGACCAAAAATATTGACACCTACAATCTAGAATTGTGAGTTCTGGGAGCACATGAATGTTCTTCTTTTGTGATCTCCCCTGCCATATATTTCTATATATTCTTTCTCCATTGATATTAAGTATACAGGTAGGAGAGTACTACCTAGGTTTAATATGAGTATTGTAAAATAGCTATCATTTATGCCTTTCCTTTCATATATTAGCATGTATAATATTATTGTTTATTTGTCTTTTTATTAAATGCATGTTTATGTTTAAGATCTAAAACTGTCATTATTATGGATAACATTGTATAAATATTCAAAAACAAACAAAAATAAATAAAATAAATATTATACTGTGTAGATACATTCTCTTTTGAGGGCCTGGCTATATGAATAGAAAAACATCAGATGGGGGCTTAAGAGCTAGAGTTGTGAATAAGGAAAATGCAATTAACCTCAACTAGGGTGACCCTGCAAGACCTATAAGAATCTGAAATATAGCCCAAAGATGGTGGTCTATTTCTGAGAACTTTTATCTGCTGTCATAGGAGTGGGATGGAATGAGTGAGCAGGCCAAAACTAGAAAAGTGGACATGACTCAGTAGATAGAGCATTGAAATTAGAGATAGGAAAACTTGAGTTCAGGTCTATCCTCAGATATTTACTAGCTGTGTGACCCTACTACTATGCAAGTCACAAGCACTATTTATTTCAAATTTCCTCTGAGTAAAATAGAGATAATAGCTCCCGGAGTTGCTATAAAAATCAAATGTGATCATAATTATAAAACTTTAGCATAGTGCCTGGGGCATAATAAGTACCTATAAATATTAGTAATTATTATTATTATTACATGCCCTGTAAGAGGAATGATAGCGAGTTTTATTTCCATCTCTTTCAATCTCCATCAACTTTTGTATCCATCCATCCATTTATATTTTTATATTGTTTGACTGATAATGTTGCAAATGTAGGTCTCATTATATACCTCTTGTCACTCTGGAGGATCATGTACATGGAAAGCCTATGAGATGAAATTAAATCTGTTTGTCTCAGGGGTTTATACATTTAATAGAGAACATAGAGCCATCTTTGGTAGAGGAGTAATCTAGGCATTGTTAGCCAAGAAACTGAAGCTCATCGGGGGAAAGAATAAGCTGTTTATGGAAACATTAGTCAGGAAGCTCCGGCAACAATGAGAACAAAAATGCTCATATAGATTGCCCCTTAATTCATAGGTGAGGAAGACCCATTGAACATTTGAGAAATCACTACTTCATAAGTGTTATTAAAGGTGGAAGGGGATCAAGATAGGAGAGAAATAAGATTATACTACTTACATTAATTAAGATGTCTAAAATTACTGATTTTCTAAATAAAGGAAAAGATTTCACAGCAATTGTTTTTCACCCATATGTTTATCGTTTGGCCAAAGTTGATGATGAGTCAAATGTACAGAAATCAGACAATCTGTAGATGAGAACTTCTCTGTTCTTTTGGCCCTAAACTGTCTTGCAGCAGACTGCTTTTGAGCCACAAACACACCCCTTACTTTTATCTCCCTATGTCTCCTTTACCTTTTACAAGGACCTTGTATAACAGGGAAGTCTCCTGGCACAGAGAGCCTATCTACTTGTGAAAGTATAGACAAGGAAGCAATCACAGAAGACCGGGCGACCTCCTGCTCCTAGCCTCTGTTCACTACAAAACCCATAACCCTTACCTGTATCATCTAAGGTGGAAGGGATGAAACAGCTAGCAATACTATTCATAAACCAGATGAAGTGATAGGAGTTCAGCTTGGCAATATCAAGTCTAAGGGCAGCTTCTCACCAATCCATCAGTGACTCCAGCTGCTATGGCAATTGCACCCAAAATTCTGGATAGATTGGGTCCTTGATTTCCCCTTACTATACCTATGGTTCTTACAACATAACTCAATCTTTCTCTAAGTAGAGTCCAATGTGTGATGATGAAGACCTATTACTTTAAGTATCACTGGCAAAGATAATAATTTATTGCCCCTTAAGTGAAAATCTCTCCAAAATCCCTAAACCTATGTAAAGAATGGACTGAAACAACATAGCATATTCATTCTTCCTTCCTTCCTCCCTCCCTTTTCTCCCTCTCTCTCTTTCCTTCCTTCCTTCCTTCCTTCCTTCCTTCCTTCCTTCCTTCCTTCCTTCCTTCCTTCCTTCCTTCCTTCCTTCTTCCCCTCCCTCCCTTTCTTTTTTTCTCTCTTAAATATTAAACTATAAATTATATATACATATTTTAACCAAAATTTGGGGACAATAACCTTTCACAGTCTAAATAGACCAAAAAGAAAAATTCTGGGTTCTGTATTCATAGAATAAATTTCTTAAGTTCAACTTTTATGAAAGAGGCCATCAGGTTCAGCCTTTGACTTCAAAGCAGGTCAATGGGAAACCAATCAGGGGAAATAGTTATGCTATTTAAAAAAAATCTCATGGGCAAAAATTCCTGCCCTTCTTGCCTTTGGCACTTTTGAGAGACATTTCTAGTCATTGTCTCTCAACCCTGAGCTGAGAACAGAAAAATTACAGACACTGAGGGCTGTGAGGAAAATCTATCCCTTCCCTAGTATGTATTCTCATTATCACAATTTTAGAGTGAAAAGAATTCTTATAGGTCATCTTGTTCAAATCTATTTAACAGAAGAAAAATCTGAAGCCTAAAGTTGGTGAGTTGCTTGGCCCAAAAGCCCCAGGTAAAAATGGCCAAAAGAGATTCCATCATCTTTTTGACTTATATGTGGTCATCTGAAGACCAACCATTAATCTTCAATAATTTCATGGTGTAGGTACATTATGAGAGGATGGAGAGCCCAGGGTGTTCTTCTTTGACCCAATCTACACGTTGTCTGGAGGGGAAAATAGCATTACATTCTGTCAATAGGGGAATCATAAACCTTACTTTTGCCAATCAATCCCCATGCTCCAGAGGAACAGAATATCAATCTTTAGCTGTATATCACCACCACACAGACACACATTTATACACAGTTCCTCCTCTGCTATATGTACCCCAGATCCCTATTCATCTCTAAATCTTGGATCTATGTGCTTTTGGTAGAGAACTCCCTGCAATTCCATTGCTCCTTTTGGTCTTTGGGATCTCGCCCCCTATTCCTGTCAAGGAACTACCTGACTTTTCCATTTATCATAAACTGAACATGATTAGAAACCATCCTTTGCACAAAGTTTCTTTCAGTCAAAACAAGAACACCTTAAGGACAGGGATTTTTTCAATTTTCTATTTGTTTCTTCAACACTTATTTCAATTCTTGCAACATAATAAATATTCAATAATTGTTTTTTGTTTGTTTGTTTTCCTCTCTCCCAAATGCTGCACCATCTCTTAATATCCCCTTTTCCCTCTCTTTCTGTGATAAAGAATGGTGTCCTTCTATGGTAAAGATGGGGTACTAAGTTCTTGAAGGCTACATCAGTAGGACACAAGTCATGAACCCTTTTAGCCAAGTGAAAAGGCTTGAAGCACAATTAACTACATGTCTGTCATCCAAGATCAGTAAAGAGAAGCTCATTAACAAGGTGACCATAGATGGATGAAATTTTAAGCCAAGCAAATCCTGAAGAATATCTTCCAAGTTTTAGAAAAGTTACTAACAAAGTTATGGTCCCTTACAGGATTGAAATAATGGACAGGAAAAACATTTACTTCTGGTTTGATTTTTTTTTTTTTTTTTAATTAATCGATGTCTCTGCTGTAGTAAATCTCCGAGAGATTCTACAAATATTCTGTTGAGTTTTCCCACCCAATGATGATAATAATCCAGCATGAATTTTTGCTATCTTCCAACACTGCAATGCAAAGACAAAACTCTTTTCCTGACTGTGTCAATTGCCTTTATAGGCCACTTTTTGCTAATGTTAATTAGCTTTAATTGGATAGAATTGATATTGAAGCCATTAGGGCTTTTTTCTCCAGGTCAATACTTCTTGGCATTTTGTAAAGGTGGCCAGAGGACATGAAATGGTTGAAAACATTGAGATTTATTGTTTCTCATCATTTCAATCAACTCCAAAAGTATCAAGAGCCTCTTACTATATATGACATTTTTAATTTTTTAAATCAATGCACCCAAAGCATAAACATGATATTCAGTCTGATGAAAGGACTATTTATAGAAAACAGTACTGGCAATGTTTTTGTTTTTATGTGGCTATAAGTAACCACAAATACACAACTAGGTCAAAGGGATTATACAGCACACAAGACAGAAATGTAGATATGGCATTTTATCATTTTTAATTTAGTGCAATTACTCATTATTCCTGTTTCTATCCCTCTGGGACCACACAGGACACATCAAATCCATCTTCCACAGCCAGTCTTTCAAATATTTGAAGACAGTTATCACATTTCATATAAGTGTTGCTTTCTAGATTAAATATACCGAGTTCTCTCTATAGATACTCAGATATGAGTGGAATAGACTCAAGCATCCTCAGCAATCCGGCTTGTCCTTCTCATTCTCTCCAGTTTATCAATGTTTTTCCTAAACTCTGGCAATAAGGATTGAGTTATAGAGAAGAACAGCAATAAAAACAGATGACAGGTTTAATGTTTGGTAATGTCCAGTTCATGAATAAGAGACCAATAAAAGGGATTTACATTTCATTCTAGGATTATAAGCCCTAGAGGTGGAAGAGACCTCAATGGCCATGGACATCAATCATCTAATTTTACAGAAAAAGAAACTGATGCTCAAGGAGTAAATTTGACTTGTTCAAGGTTACATGATTGGGAAGCATCAATTATAGGATTTGAAGCCAATATTTTTGATTCTTTCACATGGGATCCTGAGCAAATCATTAGTCTTGTGACTCAGTATTGAATATTTCTCTCCATAAAATGAGATTTTCTTTTCATTCACTTTTAGGTTTATGAAGAATGATTAGAGATTCTGAATTTAATTTGGTTGCCTTATATTTATTTCAGGATGTCTTTCATGTGGGCACCCTTTCCATTGATACAGATCACAATCCATATTCCTATCCATACCTTTTTACCTGCTGATCTTAATCTATCCACCTGACTAGAAGCTTTCCTCTTTTTAAAAAAATTCTTCTAAAATATTATTGTTATGATTTCTTTTTATTAACGAGAAGAGAGTCCTACCTATTCACTGTCTTATTCACATAATCTGTTGTTCTCTTTCCAGTTTTGTGTAATGATCCTGTACAGATATAACTTAGTTGGATCTCACCCCAAGTTATTGAAAGTCCCTTGTACTCTCCTTTTTGGTTATTTCATAAGGTGAGGCTAATCATAAATTTCTATTAAATAAATCCCTTTATAATATTTCACAAAATATGTTCTAAGTAGCATTGCCTTTTGTTTATCAATAAGTTTGATATACTCTAAAATAATCCATAAAAATAAAACTACAGAAAAATCACATAAATTGTCTATATTAAGCTTCACGATTATGTGCTGGGTTTTGAATATGCTGGTGGGAAAAGCATTAGTTTCTTACTATGAAATATAATTTTAGATGTGGGAATATTGCTCTAGATGCTCTTCAGAAACTTCTAAATAGAATAGTGGATATAATATCAGGTCAGGAATAAAGAAAATAAGATCAAATCTGGCCTTAAATATTTACTTACAATATGGTCCCAAGGAAGTCACATCTGCTTGCCCCAATTTCTTCAACTATAAAATGGGGCTAATATTAGCATTTACCTCCCAGAATTGTTATAAGAATCATGAGATACTATTCATAAAGTGCTTAGCATGTCTGCCACAGAGTAGGTATTTGATACTCATTTTTTCTTTCTTCCTTTGCCCCATCCTTTCCTCCTCCCCTCTTTTCTTCTTTCTCTTCCTCTCTTCCTTCTTCCTTCCCTCCCTCTCTCCTTCCTTCTCTTCTTTTCTTCCTTTCTTTCTTCTTCCCTCCCTTCTCTTTTCTTCCTTTCTTCCTTCTTTTCTTCCTTCCTTGTCTCCCTTTCTTTCTTTCCTCCCTCTTTCTTTTCTCCCTCTCTCCCTTCTTCCCTTCCCTTCCTTTCTCTCTTCCTCCCTTGCACTAAGAAAATCAAACATGACTGTTATATTATGCCCTACTTCTCTATCACTTATTATAAGATAAATAGTCACTTTACTCCCAAATTTCTGGCCATGTCTCTTTCTAGTTTCTCTCTAAACATCAGAATCAGGTCTAGAAAACTAAATAATTTACCTTGTCAGTTCCTTTACCTTTTGAAGAATTAAATTATCATTAAGGAAAGTCAAGAATGGATCAGTTCTATTTTTGAAACAAAAATCATCGAAAATGTATAGAAAATTGGAGTCCTTTATTATTGCTATGCTTGTTCAGTGTCTCCCAATAAAATTCATGGTAGATTTCTTTCTACATCTTCCTTCTATCTTGGAGGTCTATGAAATACCCAATAATAATATCATTTCATTGATCGCCCCTGACATGCTCACCAATATCCTTCAATCTAGCTCCTTAATTTTTTCTAAATATAAGCTTTCTTCACATAAGATTCTTTTACACATATCTTTTAAGATATACAATGTTAGTCTCACTTCCTTTTGCTTTTAGCTAGGCAGTACAATGGATAGAGTTTTGGACCTGGAATGGAGAAGACCCAAATCCAATTCCTGCCTTAGATACTTACTAGCTCTATGATCATAGCAAATCATTTAACTCTTTCTCAACCTCAGTTTCCACAAAATGAAAATAACAATAGCACCCATTTCACAGGGTTGCTGTAAAGATCAAATGAGTCATTCTTAATTGTCATCAATGCCACAAATAATCAAAACTAGAATCTTCCATGGCTAGAATCTAGTCCTTGGATGAAAATTTGTTAAGTCGCAAGTGTTTCTCTGAGGTCAAACAGGTCTCCTTCAGCCGCAATATCTGGTTGACCTTGTTTCTCACGGACACTTTCGACATTTGTATATAGACACCCGAGGCCATCAGATTTATTGCTTCTTTTCTTCCCAGATATTGTAAATGATGGACAGCTTGAGCAACATATCCAATCCATATAAGTACTTTATGCACATTCAAGTTTCCAAATTTACCTTCAAATGACTTCTCCTTGGCCCTCCTTCTGTCTTTTACTAATTTGGAATGTTGCATATATAAGATTTTCAATTGCTGCTGGCAGCAACATATTTCTTTTTCAAAGGAATCAAGGGTCTGATTATCCTCCTAAAAATGTCACAGGCTTGCAATTATCTACACAGTTTTTTTCTAATAGCAGAAAATAATTTAAAAATATGATCCAGAAAATGTGATTTCCAAGTCACATCTTATCTGCTAACTACTGTAAGTTCGAAATTACCAGAAAATGATTGTCAGCCAACAGTCAATAACCATTTATTAAGTGTCTACTAGATGCCAGGTGAAGGCCATCTGCAGTCATCTTGATCTATATCTGGCCACTGGACCCAGATGGCTCTGGAGGGGAAAGTGAGGCAGGTAACCTTGGATGATCCTCCCTCACTTAAAGTCAATTTGCTTGCATGTCACGGCATCCCCTCCCTGATATCATGATCATCTTTGAGAATGAAGGGCAAACAACAATAATAATAACAAAAATGACAGCATCTAGATGACAGACACTATGCTAAGCACTAATTGTCAATTAAGAAGTATTTGAAATATATGACTGTATAACCAGATTGGTAAAGGAGGGTAATAATAATCTATCTACACGTCCAGTTTTAGAAGCATAAAATCCAACATACTTGAACCACCTGCCAAGGTAATGTCATCTTCCCCTCCCCAAGTATCTTCAGTGACTCCCTATTGCCTCTTATCAACCAGAATAGTGACTTCAGGACCACTTTTCTCTAATACCTTTCCTAGTTAGGGTTTTCTCTTTTCTTTTATTAATTTATTATATTTATAATTATTGGATTTTGTTTCTATGTTTTGTTGTTTGTGCTGTGGCCCAGGAGAATATGGAACTCCAAGCAAAATCAGGGCAGCAGAGGGAAATCAAAGCCCTGTCTTCAATAATTTAATTTAATAAATACTTATTAAATGGCTACCATTTTCAAGGTAATATGCTAGTAAAACAAAGATAAAAATGAAATTATATCAATAATCAGGGAATATTGTGCAGGAGGTAGACCCTTGGGCTTGAGCTTGAATCCTTCCTTGGAAACCTAATATTTATGTGCCATCGGATAAGTCACTCATCTCTGTTTGCCTCAGTTTACTCATTTGCCAAGTGGGGGTAAAAATAGCACCTATCTCACAGTTATTATGGAGGAAATGAAATAATATATCTAAAGTATTTTGCACATCTTAAATATATTTTGCACATTTTGTGTTATCTGTGGCTTCCACAAAACTTCACAATTCATGTATTGCTCAATCCCAAGAAGCATGAATTTTTTTTCACAATTTTTTTTTTTTTTTACCATAATTCAGTTAAATTCCCTTAGCTCTCTTTTTTTTTAATTTTCTGCATTTTACATCTGCTCAGGCCACTGACTTCTTCACAACTTCATATGTGTTTGACCCAATCTGCCACCAACCAGGGTGTTGCTATATTCCAGAAGCAGGTTATATCTTCTCTGGAAGATCTGATTTCAACAGCAAAACACCACCAAGTAACATGGGAAATCCAAGCGTTCGGGGTAGAAAGATCTAAGAATTCTTTTTAGAAATATAGTTTAAACTGCAGCTTCTCTGTGAAATCTTTCACTGGGCCAGGTTACTTGCTGTACCTCATTTATGACAATCCATTTCCCAGCTCAGTCTGTGCCTTTGCTCCATTCCTAGAATGGACCCCCATCCCATCTCTCCCTCTTAGAATCCCCAGCTTCTTTTTTGGTAAAACCCAATGCCATCTCCCACATGGCACGGTTCCAGATTCCTCCACTTGCAAGTGCCCACACCACTATCCCTTTGCAAATTATTTTATTTTATATCTACTTTGTATATGCGTCTAAAATTTTATGTGTACAATAAAATGTAAGTTCCTTGAGGGCAAGAACTGTTGCATTTGTGTCTAACATTGGGGAATCCCAAGCATGTTTTCTGTCTTGTTTCGGCCATGTCCGACTCTCTAGGACTCCATTTGAGATTTTCTTGGCAAAGATACTGGAGCAGTTTGCCATTTCCTTTTCTAGCTCATTTTACAGATGAGAAAACTGAGACAAACAGGGCTAAAAGAACATATTAACTATATTTAAAAGGGAATAGATGGAACGAACTCCATGTATCCAGAAAGCCACTTCATGGAAAGTATCAAGACAACTTATTTTATGGCTAAAACCTTTATTTCCAGTCCTTTTTTTGTTCTTTTTTGTTTTCTTATTGTGCCTTCCTGTTAAGGCAGTTAATTGCCACAGTGGGTAGAGTTCCTGACCTGGAGTCCAGAAGACCTAAATTGAAAATGGGCCTCAGACACTTACAGTGTAATAACTCTGAGATTCCCACCCTCCAGTTTACTTTAGTTTCCTCATCTATAAAATGGGGATCACAACATCCACCTCCCAGAAGATCAAATGAGATAATATCTGTAGAGCCATTAGCACAAGGCCTGCTAAGTAGGTACGTAATAAATACTTGTTTCCTTTCTTCCTTCTTTTCTTTTATATGACATTTCATCTCTTCTTCCTGTACTTTTTCTCCAGGTCTAGAATTCATTCCCTCCTCACCTCTGCTTTTTAGTATTTGAAGCTCAGTTTAAACACCACCTGGTACGGGTCTGATCCCCCTACCAAATATTAGTCCTTCCCCTTTCAAATTACCTTGCAATTATTTTATATATTATTTTTTTCATAATTATAACTTTTTACTGACAGAACCCATGCCTAGGTAATTTTTAACAACATTATTCCTTGCACTCGCTTCTGTTCTGCCTTTTCCCCTTCCTCCCTCCACCCCCTCCCCCAGATGGCAAGCAGTCCTATACATGTTAAATATGTCACAGTTATATTATTACCTATATATTTAGACATGCCCGTGACTCATATCTGGAAAGAATATATATTTTATTTCTCTTTGATAAAATGTAAGCTTTCTGAGGCAGGGAGTCTTATTTTTATCTTTATATCTACAGTATCTAGTACAATGGAGCTGATAAATATTCATTTATTATTTTACCATTCTTTTGACAGAAAGTTTTAGGGCACCGATATTATACAAATCATTCATCTCTGGATGAAAAGTTATGATGATAATTTCAAGACATGTGTTTCATATCATTTATAACATTTGCCATCTCTTCCCCCAAAAGGTTTTAAATGACTCAATCCAAACATAGCCCAGAGAAAGTTCAGCTTATGAATTTGCAACCCTCCAATCTATGTATCTGGGCATTAATCCTGCATGGTGCAGTGAGGATACTGAGAAAGATGAATCAAAAGGGCTAATCCTCCATTACCTCTCAGGAGAAATTTAAGCCTCGACAACATAAGAAAGAAAGAGACAGGCGTGAGGACCTCTTTAGAAGCTGTGAATAGCTGCCTTTGCCACCTAATCTGACATGCTCCTTGGTCTGTCCGACTGATATTAGTCTGTCTGAAGTCCGTGTCAGCAGACTTGTGTCTTAGAGAATCAAGCAGAGCTGGTTAGAATGTCCCTGGAGGAGGAAGTAAACTGTGGCAGACAAGGTTAAACAAGACAGACATGGCAGTGGGCACTGGAGATGAACTCACAGAGCGTGGGATGTCCCCTTCACTTGGGCCTTAATGGCATCACCTCCAGAAGCCCATCACCAGGTGAAGGGGAGTTATTGTGGAGCTGGGAGTTGTGATGAAGTGACCCTGGAACCTGAGGATAATTTCAAGTATAGATGGAGAAAAGGTCCCACAGATTCATGAATGCACAGGATGAATCTTTTTCAAGACTCACGGGAAGGCAATACAAAGAGAATACCTATAAATCCTGGCAAAGGCTATGCAGGGATTGAAGAAATGGACAATAGTTCATTTGGTTGGATTTATAACTATTGAATAATCAGTTGCTCTTTATCGCTCCATGGAGAATGGTCTCCAGTGGGTTCCCACAGATCTTTGTTTTGGCTAATATAGTAATATAATTACTTGGATGAAGGTTTTCTTTTCAAATCTGTTAATAATACATATATAGGTATGATGTCAAATATGTTAGATATTGCTCCTTGATAGTAATGTTATTAATTGATATTTAAAGATAGTATTTACTGATTAATAAATGGATATCTAAGGATTTAAGGACAGTATCTTAAAGCACTTTTAAAGTGTACATATGTGTGGAATATAAACTCATCCTCACCTCTTGCATCCCTTGCTTCTTTTGCCTCCCACCTCCATGGGGGCCTTTTAGTCTGTCTTTCTCCCCAAAGCCAGATGTTAGCTCTTTCTCTGAAATTATTTTCTATTATGACATATATCCTTTGCTTTTCTGTATATATAATATGTTTCCCTTTAGGTCTAGTAACATGTAAACTCCCTGAGGAGAATGCTCCAGATTTTCCTTTTTCTGTTTATCTCTCATCCCTAATGCAATGCCTTGCACCTAGTAGGTACTTAATTGTTCAATTGATTAATTGGTTGAATCTGTGACATAAAGCAACTGAGACAAATGGTCTTCTTTTCCCCCCTCTATAGAAGATTAGAAGTTTTAAAGGCTGCAACAATGACAGGGATCACTTGAGTATGAATGCACAATTATAACCTCATGCTATTCAGTTCTAACAGAAGTCTAGCTAAATTGAGAATTGAATTAGAGGGCTGTTAGAAATACTCTGAAATGCCTGGAACTGAGCAGGGAAGAAATAATTGGGATCCCAACCCCAGAAGAGATGAGCAGCAACATAATATGTCCCCAATCTTTTCAAGCTCAAAGCCACAACTACTGAGCTTTTCTTCATTTTTCTCCTATATTGACTGAAAAAAAAAAAATGCCAGGAAGTTGTGATGCTCGTGAACCATTCAAAAGCCACTTCCTTCCTTCCTTCCTTCCTTCCTTCTTTCCTTCCTTCCTTCCTTCCTTCCTTCCTTCCTTCCTTCCTTCCTTCCTTCCTTCCTTCCTTCCTTCTTTCCTTCCTTCCTTCCTTCCTCCCTCCTTCCCTCCCTTCCTTCCTCTAAAAAAAAAAGATCTAGAGAATTCAGTTCTAGCACAAGTTAGACAAAGGCCTGCCCTCATAAAATGACACAATTAATTGTCTAAGACTAGGCAGTTTTCTCAGGTGCAACCCCAAGGAAAAAGTGAGGGCTTGTTATGGGGAAATTTGTTGTGTAGCCTCTTTGGGGATTCAATTTGTTCTGTACTTCACAATATTCTCACTAAAACCAATGATCTTTATTCATTAATTCATTTTTGGGGTCTAAACCTCATTTGGTTAACAGTAGCAAATCAAGGTTGCAGAGTGTACATAGATAAGCAAATCTGTGAGACAAGTGATCTCAATGTTATTTTTCCCACTTCACTGAGGCCTTAGAAAGGCATGTGGGTATGCAACAATCATGACTGCCAGTAGCAGGATTTGAATACAGATCTTCTGGCTTAGAGTTCAAGACTCTTTAGTAAATTCTAACTTTATTTATATAGTTTCTTGCTGATATGGGTCCCACAGAACTTCAGTTTTTGTTGTTGTTGTTGCTGCCTCGTTTCTGGATAGTCACTGGGATACCAAGTTACATGATCATTGGATTAGAAATTAGAGATAATCTAGGAGGTCTTCCAGTCCCTCATTTTCAGATTAAAAAGTTGGAGGTCCAGAAAAGTGAAGTCACTTCTCCAAAGTCCCATGCCTAATTAAGTTCTAGAGCTGTGATGGCTAACTCAGACCAGCACACTCGAAATTCAATGTTTTTCACTGTTCTATCTTAAGATCATAGAAAAATCTCTTTGCTGTTGATCCATCTTCAGGAAATATGACACAATAGCCAAGGAAACTTTCCAAAATAAATCGTCTAATCTAAAAATTCAATTCAATTCAAAAAGCATTTATTAAGCACCAACTATATGCCTGCTATTGTACTAAATGTCAGGAAAATGGCCACTGCTTTCAAAGGATTCAAACCCTATTAGGGAGCAGGGAGTAGAGGGACATCTATAGAGTCAAATCAATGCAAAATATATACAGAGTTAATTCAAAATAATTGGGGAGGGAACATCATCACTTGAGAAAACCAATAAAGTCTTCATGTGTATTTTGTACCTGAGCTCGAAAGTCTATCTACTGGGCATAAGTTACATCAGAGTCTTACAGATTTCATGCTAAAATGGACCATTTTTGGAATAAACCTTTTTACTTTCATTATCTCAGGTCAGAAGTCCAATGAACTACTGGTCAGTTGATCAAGCAACATGCATTTATTAAGTACCTGCTATGTAGCACAACACAGACATGCATTTATGAAGCACCTACCTACATGATAAGAACTGTACTATAGGAAGATCTGGGGATGCAAGGAGAAAAAACAAGAACTTTTCTATAGGAAGATCTGGGGATGCAAGGAGAAAAAAACAATTAATTCTTGCTTGCAGGGGGTTGAAGGTCTAGCAGGGGAAGGCTAACATATACCTATATAGTTATATCCAAGATAATTTTACAAGGTGTTCTTGTAAATAAGGAAGGCACTAATGATTATGGAGATCAGGAGAAAGTGATGATTGAGCTGAATTTTAAGAAAGTTCAGGATTCTAAAAAGTAGAAGTAAGGACAGAGAGGGAAGAGGACAGTGGGAGATGAGCAACCAGTATGACAATGAGAAACATGTTTCATGGAGCAAGAGAGCAGGGAAAGAAAGTCAAACTACCTACTATGTGTCAAAGGTTAAAGATAACTATATAAAGTTCTATTCTTAGTGAGATTATAACCTATTGCACATATTATTATGAATTCCAAAGGATTTAAATTAGAATATGACATATTCAACATCAAAAAGTCACTGCAGTTATTTTTTTTTCTTCTTTCATGATTCGGAAGGCATTTTGAAATTAACAAAAAAATGGAATTTTCTCAATTAAATCATTTTTTTAAAAAAAAAGATCCCCCCAAATTATTCAATTGCCTTAATGAATTTGAGCTTTTTTTCCCTTTCCTTTTCAAGTCAGTTTATAGACCCTAATATTGGTTAAATTAATGGTATCTACTACAAACAGAGCCCTGAGTGAGACTAGCTTGAGGAAAGATGCAGAAATGCCCAATTATTTATTTTATGCTAGGAAATGTAAGCAATGTGAGCCAAGAAGAAAGTCTCCACATGGGTGGAAATTCCAGGCATTTATCTGTCTGGGGATACAATACACATATTTGCAGCTTGTTCCTGCATGGTGGGCCATCTTCTTGCCCTGAGGACTTCATTAAAATGTTTTCACTTTCCAAAAAAAAATCCATAAAAATTAGTTCAAAGAAAAAGACACTAAAAGGGTGTGAGAGGGTCATTTTTCAAAACTGCATGCAAGGGAAGGAAAAGTATACAGTCACTCCCATTATAGTTAATGAGAGGAGAGCATCCAGACTAATCTAAACCCCCTGAAGATTTGATTGAAAGCCACAACTGCAAGGGAACTCAAAGCTATGAATGAAAGTGGGCACTGTTAACACACCTACTCTTACCTATGTTCAAAAAAACACCTAGGAAAATTAAGACTTCTTTATTCTTCCCACAGAGAAAGAAAAGACTTTTTGAAATTTGTCTTCAAATGTTATTCCTTTGTCATTTTTAATTGAGTATTTGAAAACTGTCCCCAGGTTCTATGCCCTGGATGTCTCATAGTTATTGGATGTCATTTGACTGATTCTAATTTTTAAGGAGTTTCTCCAGAATTTTTGTGCCTCTTTTATCAAGCTAATAATTCTCCCTCCCTCCATAATTTTCTTCCATTATTCTCATTTCCTTTCCCATTTTCCCCCACTGTCATTATGGGATTTATTTATTTATTTTACTTTAGCTTTCTCTTTAACTTTTCTAGGAATTCTTGTTGGGTTTGTATCTAATCTGCATATTACATTAAGACTTTGCTTGCAGATGTTTTCATATTGTTATCTTCTTCCAAGTTTGTATATTGATCTCTGTCACCACTGTAGATTTTTATGGTCAGGTTCTTTTTCCCCCCTATTTATAGGCTTTGGATTTTATTTCAGACTTGGGCTGTGTTTACCTTGGTGGACAATGAGATTTCTAGTCTCACCTTCTGATTTTTACATTCTGTTAATTTTTCAGCTATGTATGGGGACTTATAAATTGCCAGTCCTTCCAAGGCAATGTGATCTAGAGAGAAGCTTGATTACTGCCCTCCAGAGCTATACCATGGTCTTTACTCAGATAAGCCTCCTGCTGTCTCATCATTACAACCATTCCTCTTTGTCCTACCACTGTATAATGGACTTGCCAAATAGCTATCCTGTGTCCAAGTCTTGCATGGGATCCCCTGTAATTTCTTTCTGACCAGCTGTTCAATCCCTTTACCAATCCCTGGGTGCTGAGTACTACTCCTAATGCCTCTACAACTCCTCCTACTGCTGCTATCCCTACCTCAATGGCCCTCAAATGGTACCACTTCTGCCAAGCCACTCTCCTAGCTATTCCTGTATTGTCAGAGAAACTGAGGCAGGATAGAGTTGAGAGATTTCTAGGTTTCTCTTTCTATCTTCCTAAGCTGCACATGGCTAGAAAAGTGACTCATTTCTGTTGTTTATCTTGCTCAGAATTTAGCATATGTTTGTGAGGTTGCTGAAAAGAGTTTGGAAAAAATTATCATGTTATTCCATCATCTATCTTGGCTCTCTCTTATTGCCATTCTAACAAAAACAAGACGTCTTCTCTAGGTCCCAGTGTCTGGACCATGGATTTAGATTTTAGAAGCTTGAGTCAATGATACTTCCCAACCCAATACATCCCACATCCACCTTACAACTAAACGGTAATAAGTAGTATGAGGCACATAGAGTCACAGTGGGTGGAGAGTCAGCACAGGTATCAGGAAGATACTTGGCCAATCTTTTTAGACTCATGTTATTCACTTTCCCCTCCTTTGTGGTTTCAACCTTCTTCATGCATAGCACCTTAGCACTGACTGTCCCCTGCAGCTGTGATATACCACCTACATAACGCCTCTTCAGAATCTCTCAGTTCCTTCAAAATGCAGCTGAAGACTAACCCCATGTTCAAAATTTTTCCTGATCTCACCAACTGCTACTGATCTCTGTCCAACTGCCTGGCATTTATTAATATTTATTATCTTTATTTTGCATTTACTCTCATATATTCTTGTTTTCTCCATAAGAATGTAAACTTCTGAAGGACAGAGATCATTTAGTTCTTTGTATGCATCCCCAGCCCTGAGCACAGTACCTGGCACATGGCAAGAACTTAATAAATGCTAGTTGATTTATTTAACTTCAGGCAAATCACTTAACTTCTCTATGCCCTAAAAACTCTTCAAGGCTTTAAGTTATAGTATTCAAGGAAGGGATTTCTACACAGAGAAGGATCAAATAAGATATAATAAATAATAATATTAATTACATTATCTTTTTTTCCCTCTGAGGCAATTGGGATTAAATGACTTTTCCAGGGTCACACAGCTAGGAAGTGCCTGAAGTAAGATTTGAACTCAGGTCCTCCTGACCTCAGGGCTGCTGCTCTATCCACTGGGCCACCTAGTTGCCCCCTAATTATATTATCTTAGAAATGTTTACTGTTATCCTGTTTTTAAATAATAAATTGTACTTCTATATTGCTTTAAGGCTCATAAAGAAAATTTCTCACCAGAAAAGGGAGATAGGTGTTGAAAAGGGTTTTGGTTTCTTTTTTGGTTTTGACTTGTGATTTCATCTGTGTGTCTAACTCCTAGTATGGAAGGTCCTTCCACTTCTGTAGATCCCAACCCATGGAGAATGTCTATTGTTACCTGCTGCAGTGAAGGGCAGAGTGTCCCCCAGCAAGCCAGCTAGTCTAGATCAGAGATAAGACCTAAGCCAAGATTTCCCACCTCCAAGGCCCACCCTCTGGTCAAAGCCATGCTGTTAGGGAGCAATTATTATTTTCCCCATTTTGCAGAAGAGAATACTTGAGGGTAAAGGAGAGTAAGGAAATTTAATTCAATTAAATTTGACAAATATTGAAGCAACTGGTTTTGCCTATGACTGTACTGAGCACTGGAAAGACAAATACATGATAGAAAAAAAAGGAAGGAAGGAAAGAAAGAAGGGATGGAGGGAAGGAAGAAGAAAGAAAGAAGAAAAGTAAGGACAAAGAAAGAAAAAAGAGAAAAAAGTAAGAAAGGGAGAGGAGAAAAAGAAAAAAGAAAGAAAAGAAGAGAGAAAGAAAAAGGAAACAAAGAATCCTATCAGTATTGCAACAAGTATCCAATAAGGATCTAAATACAATGTATTAGATCTTGGGGATACAAAAATAAACACAGTCCCTTCCCCCCAGGAGCTGACCTTCTCTTGGGTCTGGGAAGAACCGGGCCTTCCACTAATGCAGATCAGTACTTTTTGTCTTAAGGAACTGCCCAAGCATTAGATTCTCTGGGCACACCAAAGAGCAAGCACTAAATACTGCAGGTAACTGAAGGGGGAGAATGCAGCCCTTTGGAGGATCAGGAAAGAGTTGATGTGGGTCGAGATTCTAGGTCTCTGTTTGGCTGGATCCTAGAGGAACGGGAGGTCCCTCCCAGGTGAGATTCCTCACCATGCTCACCTCAACTCTGAAGACTCAACACCTTCCCAATGCCTTCCCAGCCTTCTCTCCCTTGGGTGGGAGGCTAGAGGGGGAGCACTCAACTACTCCCAAAGTTCATAGGGGCTGGAGCTGGACTCTCCAGCTCACACTCAACTTTCCTCCCTTTACTCTGCTCAGCATGAACTTCCAGGAACACGATGTCCCTGAGCAGGAGTATCCTGGCGCCCTAGGAGAGGAACAGTTTTTCTTTTTCTAAGAAAAAGCAGTTGTTAGTAGTTTGTCCTTCTTTCTTGAAGAGGACGGTGACATCTGGGAGGTGATGCTAGGACATGCAAGTGAACTGAAGTGAGGGAGGGGCTGGCCAAGGTCACCTCGTCAGCTCCTAGCACAGTGCTGACAGAGAGTAATGACTTAAATAATGTTTCCTAAATTGAAATTAAGAGGTGACAATAAAGAAGGATTGTCTTATAGGTTTGGAAGCTGGGGGGTGGGATGGAGGGGCAATCTATCTATCTATCTGTCTGTCTATCTATCTATCTATCTTTCTAACTAACTAACTATCTATATAAGAGACTTAATTACAAGGACAGGAACAATTAAGTCAATCCTTGCCCTCAAGGAGATTCAACTGTCCAAAGAGATTCCCAAAGATCTCTCCCTACTCTAAGTCCACACCTCCTTTCACACAAAACTCTTTAATCAAAAGACTTTCATACTCAGGTTTTTGTTTGGTTGTTTGCTTTGATATGGGAGTACTTGAGTTGTGGGATATGCAGGATTCCAGGAAACTCCCTTTAAAATGCAAATCAAGCCAAGAAAACAGAAAGTCCAAAAGAGTAGCCCAGACTCTTAAAGGCTAAAAAGTGTCAAAGTCCCAGCTGGAGCCCAGATCCTCCCTGCTCAGAGACTGCCCCTAGTCTACATCCTGCTATTATTCTTCAAAACCATTATCTTCAAAATTTCTTTTTCCTATCAACCAATCTAACAAATCAACCAATTAGCAGGAACAACCTCCCTTCTCTACTAAAAAGTGACCTGTTGAGAAAACTGGGTCCTTCTCTTATCTCTATGGCTGACTGGTTTGGGAGGAGGAGATTAGTTTAGAAAGCTGGTATTTCAGTGATAAGCTCTCCTCCACTTCAGCCTTTCTTCTTTCTAAAACTCAAGCAGACATAAATTCTTTTCTTTCTCTGAATAAGGGTCATACTAAGGAAGCTCAAATAAAACAGAGATTTCTCTTTAGATTCCTCCCACTCAGCTAATTGCTAATTAGGTGGATTTTGTGGGGGCTTAAAATTATCCTCCTTGCTACCTGAACTGTGGTGAGCAACATTTTCTGCCCAAGAGATTTAAAATGTCCCCAGCAAAACAGAACAAAACCCAGATGCTTCATCCTTATGTATCTCACTCAGATAGCTTTTGAGTTTTAAAAAAAAAAGTCTTTAAAAATTAGATTTATATGAACTATTCAACATGTTTGTATAGAATTTTTTTATTCTGTCTCCGTCTCCTATTCTATAGGCAGATATTCTCTTTACCTTTCTTTGTATTCTTTCTAGTATTTAGCAAAGTGCCTGACTCAGATATTAATGTTTAACAAATGTTTGCTGACTGACTGATGGATAGAGAACTTTAGGAAAGAATATCAAAAAGACATGACCGAACAAGGAGTTATTCCATACCTTCAGCAATGTGTGGGAACAGATGATGGAAGAAACCTGGGAAGATGTCCAAAATGAGGCAGACACCGCAGCCAAAGTTGGAAGGCTAGAAGAATAATGACATTAATGTAGAAGTTCTAGAGGAGGGTTAAGATTAGGGAGAAAGTTAATGAACTCAGAAAAAGTAAGTTGCTTTTTCATGGAGTTTGTTTCCCTTCCATGTCACCATATTGAATATTCAAATGGACATGGACCAGTGATTCCAAAATGTGGATGTCTCTCCTAATGATGTAAATTGCAAATCATTCACATCTGACCATTCTGCAGAGCTCTTCCATGTGTTTCAATAGTTTTCCCAAAATCTCTTCCAGAAATTGAAGTTGTTTACTAATTTCTTTTGCCATTATGTGGATATGAGTGGAGCATTGGTTATATCTTGCTCCCACTACACAACCAGTCCATCTTTTTTTTTTCCCCCCTCATCCTTTTGCCCACACTGCAAATGTTTGGATTGCTCTCCTCATCACCAAACCCATCTGTAAGCCATAACACTAAAAAGTTTCAATTAACCCTCATGAAATAAATTTTAAAAGGCTGGATTAGGAGCTTATACTCTTCAAGAGTAAAAAAGGCAAACCAGCATTAAAGACATAAGGAAGGGTTGAGAGATGAAGTGGTGACATTCTATCATGCAAACGAGACAATAAGTGGGACAAGAAGACAGTATGACAGATAGCAGATGGCTTGTGTAACCAACAGACCGGCCATCATAGTACCAGAAATGGAGGGAAATTTGATGGGATTTGGGGGATTTGAATATATATTACAACTAGTGACTATATATTTAAGCACGAAAATGAATGAATGAATAAACAAGGTGATTGTTATACACTGTAATACATAAAAGATTGTGCTAAGTGCTAGGGATAGACACAGAAAAATAAGATAGCATCTGGTCTCAAGTGATCATTTTAAAACCATGATTTCTAGTCCCCCCCTTTCTTTCCCTAAATAAGAAATTAAGAAATTTGGGGTGGAGAACATGATATGGACAGAGAAAGAATATGTTAGAAAATTGGACTCTTTCTCCCATTGTTAACTCCCCCATTTACATAGTAATTTGGAATTTGGGGGAGTTTCAGAAGACCTTTTATTTTTTCAAAATGTAAGTGAACTAAAGGCAAAAAAGAAGCCATTTGCCATGTAATACGATGCTGATCATTTCCCGCTTTGAACAGCTCATGAAATTGAAAAAAAAAAAAAGGAAAATGTGTTATGAAATCTTTATGGTAGTAATCTGTAATAAGGCTTTTACTGATTTGGATTTATGAAAAAAGTCATCTAAAGACAATTGATCCTTAAATAGTCTGGGTGGGGGGAGAAGAGGAGGGACTTTTGCTAACCAATTTATTAATCTTCCAGGGCATGAAATATGTATCAGGATACCCAATATTATCTTTAAAAAAATATTAGATTAATTCTTACTGATTTACTTTATCCTGACAGATCTCAGTTAACAATTATTAAAACAAATCAGTCATATTAATTGAATTGGTGAAAGGTTATCACAATTTACTTTTAAGTTGTTAACACCAAATTGATAATTTTCAGCCCCAAACCAATTTCTTGAAATGAAAATACATCATGAAAAGGAAAAGATGACTCATAATGAAAAATGCTCTCCACCCCCAGAGAGAGAACTGATGAGCCCGAAGTGCAAATTGAAGCATAATTTTTAACTTTAGTTTTCTTGCTTTTTGATATATATATATATATTTTGCAACATGGCTAATAGGGGAATATATTTTGCATGATTTCATATGTATGGCAGATATCGTGTCAATTGCCTTTTTAATCAGTAGAGGAGGGAGTAAAAGAGTTGGAAGTAAAAAAATAATTAAATGAACATTGAAAATAAATATTTTTTTAGGAAAAAAGAAGAAAGTTCTTTTTTTATAGATAACAGGCATTTCCATGGGAAGAAAGTAAAATCAGATAACTAGGTGAGGAGGGGGAGAGCAGAAATGAACTCTTCTTGGACTCAATCTACTATATGGTCCTTTGCTTCCAGGGAAACTACATTTCACTCAAATTTGCGATAGAGAAGGCTTTAAGCTTGAGGCTGCAAGAAACAGCTGGTATGAAGAGTTTGCAAAGGCTGGTCCAGCTCTAAAAGGCAGTGATCAAAAGGAATAATAAAAAAGGAAAACAGCTAGGTGATGAAGGGCATAGAATGCTAGCTATGAGGACCAGAAGATCTGAGTTGAAATCCTGGCTCAGACACTTCACATCTGTGTGGCCCTAGACAAGCCACATAAGTACTGTTTGCCTCAGTTTCCTCATCTGTAAAATGAGAATAGTCATGGCACCTACTTTACAGGTGATGTCAGACCAAATAAGATTATATATGTAAATTGTTTTGCAAACCTCAAAGCACTGTATAAAAAAAAAAACAAAAAACTACACAGTCAGTTATTTTTAAATTATGTCTGACTTTTTTTGTGATCCCTATTGGGATTTACAAAGATACTGGAGTACCATGCCATTTCCTTCTCCAGCTCATTTTACAGATGAGGAAACTGAGGCAGAAAGGATGAAATGACTTACCTAGAGACACACAGCTATTAAGTGTCTAAGGTTCCATTTGAACTCAACAGGATGAGTCTTCTTGATTCTAAGCATGGCATTCTACACACTACAGCATCATTTTGTTATCCTTAAATGATAGATAGTATTATTATTACTACTGCTGCTGTTGTTATGATGTTCTTCTCCAGGATTAAGCAGCCAGTATATATCAGTTAGAATTTGAAATCAAGCTTTTCTAATCTAAGAAAGTTCCACCATTCTCTATATCCTCCTGCTCCCTCATCTAATTTATTAGGTTGCATGAATCAATATATCTTAAAGCAAACACTTCATAAATAAGAGGAGGCTTATTCAAGCCAACTTCACCAACTGAGTTTCAGAAGATCCATGTACACTCAATAGAACATAACAGTTTTGAAATGTGGATAAAAATATAGGATAAACATTAGCTGCCTGCTGATATGGAAACAAATCTATTTTCATTTCAAATTGAAATTCAGAATATACTTTGCATTATTTGAGCTAATTATGTGACATTTCTTATGAATAATGATGTACTCCATTCATTGCTCCTAATTGAATTGAGTTAGGAGCTGCGTACAAGGCTAGTGAATAAGGACCAGCCTCTTCCATCAAGAGGGGTGTACCTGTACACCCTGCAACTGATGGGGAGCAAGTCAGAGGAGAGCCCGGCATGTAATGAATGCAGGTTAGTGCTTATCAGATTGAAATGATTCAAAATGATTGGAGGGAAGTTTGACATGGAATTAGCCAGGAAAAAGGAAAATCTTTCCAAATTCCCCAGAGTATGAGATCTAACATAGTATTAGGAATTTCCAGTAGGCAGATCAGATACTTATAATACTGATTTACCTCATTCCCTGCCATGACAACTCCTAAGATAAGAGGTGAAAAATTGGAACAAGAGGTTTGGCAATTGTTAATGCTGTAAAGTTATCCATGCATATAACCTGTAAATAAAAGGCTATTAAATAAAAAAAAAAATTCTCATAGCTTCCCCTTCTCCTGGCTAAAGTATTTTGTTTTTTTTAATAATAGCTTTTTATTTTCAAAATACATGCAAAGATAGTTTTCAACATTCACTCTTGCAAAACTTTATGTTCCAAATTTTCTTCCCTCTCTTCCCCCACCATCTCCCCTAGACAGCAAGTAATCCAACAGATATAAAATGTGTGCAATTCTTTTGCGCATATTTCCACATTTATTATGCTGCACAGGAAAATCAGATTAGAAAGGGGAAAAATGAGAAAGAAAACAAAAAGTAAGTAAACAGCAACAAAAAAGCTGAATGCTGTGATCCACATTCAGTGCTCATGGTTCACACTCTGGATGAAGATGTCTCTCTCCATCACAAATCTATTGGAATTGTCCTGAATCTTCTCATTGCTGAAAAGAGCCATCAGAAGCCTTCAGAATCGATCATCACATAATCTTGTTGTTGCCATTTACAATGATCTCCTGGTTCTGCTCATTTCATTTAGCATCAGTTCCTACAACTCTCTCCAGGCCTTTCTGAAATCATTTTGCTGATCATTTCTTATAGAACAGTAATATTCCATGACATTCATATACCATAACTTAATCAGCCATTTTCCAATTAATGGACAACCACTCAGTTTCCAGTTCCTAGCCACTACAAAAAGAGTTGCAAACATTTTTGCACATTGGAGTCCTTTTCCTTTTTTATGATCTCTTTGGGTTTTCTTGAACAGAGGATCACAGGACAAAAATTTCAGAACTGATGTGATCATAGAGTCCAGACCCCTTGTTTTGAACATTTCCCCCATTAGATTAGCAGCTCTCTGAGAGCAGAAACTTTTTTATCTTTCGTTGCATCTTTCATGTTTGGCACAGAGTAGGTGCTTAAGAAATGCTTATTGACCCATTATACACATGAGGAAACTGACACTGGGGGAGTACCTTTCCAGTAGTCTTTCTAAATCCTTAATGTGCTCCTCTTCTAGCTGTGAAACCCTAAGCAAATAATTTAATCTGTCTGGGCCTCAGTTTCCTGAGAGACCTTTCCTAATAGACCTTTAATCAACAGGATAGTTGGGAGAATCAAGCTAGATAATATGAATAAGCTATTCTGTAAACCTCAAAATCCTTTACTAATATTGATACTTGTTGGATTGGATCTGGATGGATTTCTCCATAATCAGAAACACAAATCCTTCCTGTGGAACTTCAATCAGCTCAATTCCTCAATTTTTTTTTTTTTTTTTGGGGGGGGGGGGTTTGGTCCTTGTTATCCTATTTAAAAAAAAAAAACTTTTTTTTAATTTCATAGATCTTTAAGTAGCTTAGTTTACAAGCAAAACATTTCCTTTAGATTCTAAAATAGAAGATATTAATTAATGACTAGAGTGTAAACTCCTTGAAGGCAGGGTTTATGATTTATATTTTGTTTTATCCTTCACAATACCTAGCTCAGAGATGGGAGGAAAATAGATCCTCAGTAGGTATTTGTAGAACGCTGAGACTAAATTAATTGCTTATTATTAAGAATAATAACATCATGGGCCAAAGAGTCAATAACATGGTAGTTGTGTCATTGGGCAAGCCATTCACCTCTCTGGGTCCTACTGTCCATTCAAGCAAAATGGGGCAGTTAGGACAAAGACCTCTTAAGGCCTTTTTTAGTTCTGAAATCCCATCATTCCAAGTAACTTTAATATTAGTCTCCAAAATTTACAAAGTTCAAAGAAGAAATGGATTTCACTCATTCAATCAAGAGACATTTGTGGGGGGAAAAAAGCTGCTTGGCCAATCTCTGGGCTAAGTAAGCATCAGGGATGTGAGGAAAAAGCCGGTTGTCCAAGGTCACACATAAATGAAAGATCAAGGTTGAATGCAAGCAAGCAAGCTCTCTGACTTGAAATCCAACCCTACTGTCCTTCTACTGATCAAACACTGTCATAGGCCCTTTCTCTGTTCAGTTCATGTGAGAGGGAGCAAAGGGAGGGACCAGTTAATGAATCTAAGATAGTAGACTGGCAGTTTTAATACACAAGGAATGGTGTTTACCTCAAGCAAAATAATTCAGTGTTAATTAATTTAAATAAATCACATGTCAATAGCTAGGATTTGAATTTTTAAATTGCCTGACTCTAAAACTAGCACTCTTTGCACTATACTAATCCAATTAGCATTCGTTAATGCAATGTAAAGCTTAGAAGCTGCTGTGTGCTCTGCCAGGTAGGAGAGACAGGGTCACAAAATTAAAAATACCCCTGCCCTCAAGGAGCTTACAATCAATGTCTCAGACTGGAGAGTCATATACATTTTGTCTTACCTACACTCCTTGGCATTTGCACCAATTTATTATAAAATTTTATTTTATAGTTTATTTTATAAATTTATTTATAATATTTTTTATTTATTATAATAGGAAATAAACTCTCGAGCTTGCTTAGACTATGCAGATAAGATATAAAAAGACTGATTACTTTCAATAGGATAATATGGTTATTTTCTAAATACTTCTAATTCCCTTTTGACAAGTTTTTGAGACCTTGCAGGGTCCTGAATGTTTGTCTTGGAGGGATGCACACTAAAAAGCTGTCACTCATTTAATGAGTAAATCAACTTGAACCCCAAACCCTGGAAGTCCCAGTTGGATTGGAGAATGGGCTTTCTCATCCATCAGAGTCCAGGCTTACTCAGACATGATGGGGACAGCAAAAGCTGGACATAAACAAGAAAATTGTGCTCACTCCTTAAAATACCATTTGATGAAATTTCTAGGAGGAAGTAGCTAGTGACACAATAATTTCATACTTTGGTCCTCTTTTACTTAAGGTTAATTTGGGTTAGCCCAAGCTCCCTGACCGAACACGGGGTTGATTTAACTTGCTCTGAGTCTATGCTTTGCATAATTGCAATTTTAAATGGAACTATCACTTAAATCCTACCTTTAATCTCTCCATCTGAATGATACCCGGTTCTGCAGTTATTACATAAAATATCTACTTCATTTACCTAAGAAAACCATCAAATGTTTAAAGATTACAGAAAGGGCTCAAAGTCATATTGTTTAACTCTCCCAATCAAGAAACAAAAAAGTGGGGAATCAGACGTAAGGAGCTCAGCCACAAATCCATATTTCAAATGCTGAGAAGTACTTATATTATTAAGCACAAAACATGTAGAATAGTTAGAGACCAAGAGGAAGGAGGTTGAACAAAGTGAGTCACTGATATCCACTAAGTGTCAAGAGACCTAGAGGAAAGACTCCAGCATGGAAGATTTGGGGGAGAGCATGAACAAGACTTAAACAGCATCTGAAGGTGCATGTGGGACATGATCTGTAGCAATGAAGGGAATTTTTATAATGAAGAGACCAAAAGTCTGGCTTTAGTTGGAGGAACCGACTTCAGATCTAAGAGATGTCATTTGCTATTTGCATGACCTGAGGCAGCAAACTGGTGCCAAAGTGCACAAAGTGCCCCGCCTAAAGTCAAGATAACTCATCTTCCTGAGTTCAAATCCAGCCTCAGACACTTACTATATGACCCAGGAAAAGTCTCCTCATCTGCAAAATGAGACTATGAATACCACCTACATCGTAAGCTTGTTCTGAGGATCGACTGAAATATTGGCAAAGTGTTTTGGAAGCTATAAAACACAACTGAAATACCTGCTGTTATTATTAAAATCCTGGTGGAGACCACCATTTGTCTGGCACTTCTCAAAGCGGCCTGGAGCTCATGAAGAACAAGATGGGTTGATATGAACATGACAAACCCAGAAAAAAAAAATGCAAAAACCTCTTCAGAAACACAAAGCCAAAATCATAATCCGTTACTAAATTTTGTCCTGGAATGAGGAAAGAGAACCCTTAAAAATAAATAAATAAATGCAACTGGTTTTCATCACACTAATAACTTCAGTCCAGGAAGCTTCCTGAACAATTAAAGGCTGGCTTGATTGGATGCACTAACTTATGACCTTCCCCGGAAATAGTGAGCATTTCTGATTTTTACTGCAGGCATTAAAAAAAAAAAAAAAATTCTTTCTCTGACATCTCTAGGATGGGAGTCACTATAAACAGTGTGGACAATTTTTCTATCACAGATAGAGAAAAACTCCACACACAGATTCATAAAGCTGGGTGGGGTCTCAGAGGCAGCTTCTTCCAACTCCTTTCCCACTGACATTTTAAAGAAAACTGGAAGCCCAGATGGGTTAAGGAAGCTGCTTAAGCTAAACAGAAGAGTGAAGTTTTGAACTCAATTACTGAAGCATAAATCTGGATCCTGAGGGAGCTTTGAAATTTATTTAGTTCGTTCCCTCATTTTATAAGTAGAGAAATTATGGCCCAAGGTGGTCAAGGGATTTGTCCAAGATCATTCAGGGTATGAAAAGAAAGCCTTAACATCTAAAATTTATGATGCTAGGATTTTAAAATATAAACAATATAAATATAGCCAATCACTTGCTATTTACTAAAGCATCATAATATAATGAACGGGAATACTCAAGAGTATGTGGGTCAATATTTAACAACTGACTCTGTTAAAAAAAAAAAAAGGATGCATGATACACATTAAAATTTAAACTTCATTATTGATACACCAATATTTTCTTAAATCAAGACAAATAATAAAATAATAAATCAAGTCTTGATTTGTAATATTTTTCTATTTCCAAGGTGTAAATGCTTACACTAAAAATTTAACAATCAGCTTTCAAGAGTCAGTTTTACTTATCTTTACTATGACATGTTAATGCTAGACTTGGAGCCTGGAGGTATGAATCAGAGAGGGTCAGAGAATGGAGCAGTTAGGTGGCAGAGTGGATAGAGCAGCAGCCCTAGAGTCAAGACTTAAATTCAAATACGATTTCAGTCACTTTCTAGCTGTGTGACCCTGAGCAAGTTACTTAACCCTGATTGCTTAAAAAAAATTAATTAAATTAAGGCTAAGCAGAGAATGGAATGTGAAAAAGTTTTTAAAGGTCATGTGAGCCAAACCTTTATCTGACAGATTAGAGAGTGAAAGGTTAGACAAGTTAAGCCACTTTTTCAGTGTCACACAGCTAGTAATTTAATTTGGGTCTTCCTATCTGTCAATGCTCTTTCCATTACAGCTTTCTCCAAATTCAACCGAGGCCACTAAACTATACATAAGGATCTCTGCTGGCCACACATTAACATATTATTTATTTATTTATTTTATTATAGCTTTTTATTGACAAAACATATGCATGGGTAATTTTTCAACTTTTTTTTTTTTTTTTTTTTTTGCAAAAACTTCTGTTCCAACTTTTCTCCTCCTCTAGATGGCAGGTATTCCCATATATGTATATGTTAAAGTATATTTAACTTAGTTTTAAAATGTAATATTATCTAGGTTTTCTTGTATTTTTAGGCATTTATTTATTTGTTTCAATTATCTTGTTAAGTCCTCCTCAGTTAACTTTAATCTGGTTCTGACTGCACTGGGGAATATCATGGGCTGCTGTGGCCACCTTTATGACGCTTCTGTCCTATATGGGGTTACCCTTATTGGTGCCTCCTCAGACACAAGCTGAATGAACTCATTGGAGAGTCACTTAACTTTTCCAAAGTGAAGAAAGTGACTCAATTTCCTCATCTATAAAATGGGGACAATAATATCTACATCCTGGGGGTATTGCACAGCTTATAAAACTGTAAGCCAGGATTATGCATTATAGATCCATAGTCCATGGTACAAGCAAAGCTATTCTCACCCCCAACTCTTTTATTCAATATGAGAGTCCTTTTCTAATTCTTTGTAGACTTGCCTTATAGCTTGTCTTCAGCAAATCACGATGACATGGTTTGGGTCGGATGAGATTTTGCTTATTGTCTTAGTTTGGAAGTTTCTGCTCCTTTTAATAACTGATTCCATAAAATGCTAAAAAAAAAAAATGATTTGTACAATGCATTATAGGCAGCCAGCATGGTTTGTCTCTGTCATTACGACCTGAATTCAATCAGTTTACAAATGTTGCTGTAGCCCCCCTTATGGCTGGGCTCTTTATGGTATTCTGAATAGCAATCCAAGAATCAATACTCTGTCTTCTGAAAACAATAGGACGTAACAAATGAATAATTTTATTTACAATAAAAGCCTTGGTCCCCAAATGGATTCTGCTAATGTTCAAATTCATTTTTCATGCTTAACCCAAGATGAAAGCCAGAACATAGGATAATGCAAAGGCAAGGACGAGAGAGAAGAGATGTGTTTAAAAAAAAAAAATACTTGTTTAAATTAATTTGGAACATGAAGAAAAACTAGACTTCCCTGAGTTACACAAATAGCTTCCTGTTAAACTCCAAGGTAAAGCCAGCTCTTGGAAACAGATTGTCTCACCAAGGCATTATGAAAAATGTCTTCCGGTAATCAGACAGGAATGGATTAAAGATATTCTGATGCTTTTCTCTAGAGAGTGGTACCTTGGAGAACAAAGCCCATCCAATTTGTTTGAAACCTTGTTTACAGCTTTCCAAGTGTTTGCTCTTTGAAGGGGATGGGGATGGATCTTTGGGGTATGAGGTTAACAACTCTGATACTCTCAGAGCATCTCCTGGGTCCCCATCAATGTGACGTGATGTCACTCTAGAACTTAGCGGACTTCCTGGCACATAGTAAGCACTTAATAAATGCTTGTTGACTGAGTGGTGGGAAATTACAATAAAATGATAAAACCCACCAAGAAGAGAAAGAAAGAGAAAAAATGTGTCAGGGTCACATTATTATAGAGTAAGAAATAGCAAATAGGAGAAATTCAGAGAAACATAGGAAGATTTATATCCAGAGGATTTATAAGCTGAGGAAAGATTTATAAGCAGAGGAAATAAAGAATAACCAAAAGAATACAAGATCATGGATTTAGAATTGATAGGATTATAGAAGGCATTCTTCCTCCCCTCAGTTTTACAGGCAAGGAAATTTAGGTGCAGAGGGACTGAATTGCACAGGGTCACACATTTAGTCAATATCTGAACCCAAGACCACTTGACTCCAAGTCTATTGGGATTCACTATGCCATGCTGAGTCTATGACTACTGCAATGTTAATGGGAAAAAAATCATTAAAAGAAGCCCAACTCTGAGTAATCAAAAAATCAATGCCATAGCTCATCACAGAAGAACATTTATCCTACTCAGGCTAGGCTAGTTTTTTGTTTTTGTTTTTGGAGGGAGCTTTTTGTTTGTTTAGGTTTATTTGTTTGTTTGTTCCCCCTTAAGAGGTAGTAAAACCATCCATGACATTTAATTGTTCCAGGAAAGTAAGAGGGGGCTTAGACTACTGACATGCATGATTCCTTAGTGGTAAAATTCAAAGGGTTTGTTTCGATGAGAAGCATGTTTCCAAACACTGTAGCAGCATTTGTATTGAATCTTATAATATATATCACATATGTCACTATGTACATGCATATATAAACATCCACAGAGATATATTCAATAGATAAGTGTGTATATAGATAGATATAGATAGTGAATGGGTCCCTATGAATATGAATATAGGTATGTAGATATAGATATAAACATAGACGTAGATGATACTCATGTATATACATGTGACACTATAGATAGATATAGATATGAGATTCACAAGGCTCTGTCAAAAAGAGAAAAACAAAAGTGTAATGAAGTGCTCTTTGGATCAAGAGACATTTTCTGTTTAAGTCCAGTCTTACACATACTAGCTATGTGAACATGTGAATCTCGGTTTCCATATATATATATATGTGTATACACACATATATATATACACATACATACACACATATATGTATATGTATACACAGATATATATGTATATATACATATATATAAAACAATTCATTCAACAAACCTTTATTGAATATCTACTAAAGACAACTATGAAACAGTTCCTGTCCACGAAAGGCTGCCATTTTCTTCAGAATCTACCCCCACAGGGTTATTGTAAAGATTAAATGAGATAAAGTTTACAAAGTACTTGGCAAATCAGAAGGTGCTATGTGAATACTAGTTAAATCACAAATATCATCCTCATCTATATTATTTTATTGCCATTCAAATACAAAGTCCTTGAGTCAGGGATTATTTTGTGTCTCTGTGCCCACAGCAGTTATCACAATGTGATGTGCACAATAGGAGCTTAATATATGTTTGATTATTGTCATTTCATTCTTTTCATCATCTGTTGGAGTTCAGAGAGAAATAAATGGTCTTGATCCAAATCACCATCTTATTATTTATTGTCCTTTCCTATAGGGAGGACAATCATGTAACCAGATAAAAATAATCGATTTTTTAATTGAATTAAAGGGTCAAGATTCCAGCCCATCTTCTATAGAATCACTGAAATGATTTCTATAACTAGTATAAAAGATCACCAAAGTCTCTGGTTAGGATTCTTAAGCAAAACCTAAAAAACATCCTCTCTTTTCTGACAGTTACTCCTAGCTATGAAACTAATTCTACCAGAGAATGAAGAATTTGAGTCGGATACGTGACATTCATTGCCAGTCACCATTAACTTCTCCCTGTGGACAGTCATTCACTGGATTTTAACATCCCTTCTAAAGACATCCATGACATTTCCCCCCTCAAGTCTGAGAACTCACTTTTATTAAGGGTATTTCGAAGTCACCATGAAAATGAAAGTGCTTGTCTTCTCTCTGTAAACTGATAATCAGGGGAATGTTTATTTCATCCCTAACCAGAGAAAACAGATTCCTCTCCACTATCTACTATTCCCTCAATCCCAAGCATCAAGGTTTATTCTTCTTTATTCACAATTCCCAACCCAGGTTCGCTTCCACCCTGGCAATTCTACCTTAGTGAAAAGTCAATTAAAGCTGCCACCTACAGTGAAAAGGTATTTAAGCCAAAACCCTTTGACTCCTGAATTCACGAGCATAAATATTTTATTTTTTTCATCAAAATAAAAATGGTCCCCAAAGAAAAAGGAATGTCATAGGCTTACAACAAAATGAAAATAAATACAATTGTTTTATAACTTGAAAAAATACACCTGTTCTTGCCAGACCTTTTATGTGAAGGAAGTACATAATAGGTTTGATGTTGAAATTTGCCCTAGTGTATAAACACTGTTTCTTAAGTTATTTTATTCATGGAGATACATCAAAGTAAAGCACTTTAGTTTTCTTCATCTATTTAAACATTTAACTAATAAAAAAAAGGAAGAAAAAAAGAAAAAAAAAACCACTTTGTGTATATTATTATACTAGACCTTAAGTGACCATGCCCTACAATAAAACCTAAAACTCATTTTACGAAATCGACTTAAATCTAATGGGGAAAAGTGAGAAGGAAGATTAAATAATAATAAGAAGAACACAGTGGAAAACGTAAACAGGAAAAGATGGCAGAGCTTTCAAGTCTACAGTTGACTGGCTATTAACAAACCTTAAGTGAAATGAAGGATAAGCATTCTTTTTTCTTAATGTGATAGAGTTAAAAAGGATATCTTATATTTACTGGGATATTTCCCTCCCCATATGTTTTCCCCAACACATTTTGGCAGACGATTTTGAGGGAATAAGGGAAGAAATCAAGAAAATGTTTGCTATTTATTTTATTTTTTTTTTTATTTTTTGCTTTTTTTTTTTTCTTTCTCACTGAAGTTACCTTCCTGGTACAGACCACATAGTTGGAAGGAATCCTAGAAGCCATTTAATGTGCCCTCTCTTCCCCCCTTTTTCAGAGGAGGAAACTGAGGCCTAAAGGAAGGACATGATTCCTTTAAATTAAATAGTTAATTAATGGCAGAGTCCACACTTGTTCCTTTCCTTTCATTTTCTTCTCAGTTATTGTGACAGAAACTCTGGATTTCTATTTAAAGGCCCTGAGTTCAAATTCTTCCTCAGTTGCATATACTTTTGATCTCATATTTTCTGGTAATCTGGACAAGTCATTTTCCTTTTTTGGGGGCTCAGTTGCCTCTTCTATGAAATGCGGGGACCAGGACTAGCCACAGCTCTAAGGCACATTCCACCACTAAAAGGTGTGATTCCATGCTTTTCTCTGAAAAACCCATAAGCCCCGTTCTAAGGAATAAGCCATTCCTGAAAGAAGGAATAATGGTATAAGAGCTAAAATCTAATCACCTTTGCCTCTAACTGGGTAACTCAGGTTTTTTAGTAAATTGAGACCATTTCTAAGATTGATGAAAAATACTCAAGAATCTGATAAATCAGAATCCAGGTAACTCAAAACACAGAATTCTTTATCTTACAGTGGAAGATAGTAGGGGAAAGAAAGGAGAAAAAAATGTCATATATTTGTATTTCATGATACAGCTTTGGAAAATAATAAATACTGAAAGATTCTTCTATTAATACCAATGATAGCTAGAGAAAGACCCCCAAAAAAGGGGATTTAAAGGATATATAGAATATATGACAAATACAAACTGGTAAGAAATCTGGCAAGTTTCCCTGGCACTCAATCAGCATCATGTTTGAGATCCTGTATTCCCAAAATACTTCACAAATCCTTGGCATAAGGCATGTGAGAGGTACATGATAAGTTGAATCATATTACCAGAGAACTGGGCAGAAAAAGCAGCATGAAGAATATTGTAATAGGGAAATATGGAACCAAAAAAGAGGTATCTCATTTAGAAACAAAGAAAAATTACCTAATAAGTCTTCATTGGAGGTCTAAGGAAGAAGTCAAGGGATCTGAGGAAAAATCCATAGTCAGGGTGGACTCCATGTGAAGGACATGTAGTAATATGTGGACAGACATTAAAAAAAAATAAGAATGTGTAGACAGGCTGTGTTCTAGATCACCAATGTGCAAAATCGATGAATTTATCGATGCATCCAAGTATCAAATTCTACATGAAAAGAAAATGAGTTCCTATAAATGTGATTTTTACTATCAAAAAAAGGAGTTCACTCTCTGGAAGTAAGTTTCAGACTTGTTAGAATCCATGCCATATGCTTCTTTCTAAGCCTTCAATGGTAGACCTAAATGACCTAAAAATGGAATCAATTTTTTGCCACTCTCCTGTCTCTTCCCCCACCACACACAGAAAAGATGAACATTTTCCTCTATCAAGGAATTCGCTAAGATCTTTCATTTCTTAAAAATATGGTCAGAACAGCTAGATAGAGCAGTAGGTAGAGCACTGGGCTTGGAATGAGGAAGATGTAACGAGTTTAAATCTGGCTTCAGACACTTAAAGTTGTGTGATCCTGGATAAATCACTTAACCCTGTTTGTCTTAGTGTCCTCATTGATAAAATAAGCCAGAGCAAGAAATGGCAAATCACTCTAGTGTCTGCCAAGAAAAACCCAGATGGGATCATAAAGACTTGGATATGATTGAAAACCGACTCAGTAACATCAAAAATGTTATCAGTCATCCAACTTCATTTTCCCCAATATAGTTTTAAAATAGACTCCCAAATAATTTTCTTTTTTCTATAGTAAGTTGAACAATCTATTATGCCATTGTTACTATTCTTAGGGATAGTTCTGAAGGCTTCTCCTTATAATTGCCAAGCAGTTTAATTAGGGCACAGCCTAGAAATCCCATGTGGGTGTGTCTCACTTTTAAAGTGTTATTGATCTTAGAAGGAAGAATGGAGTGTCTATGGGTCTCCTTTTTGTTCTGTGTGTGAGTGTGTGTTGTTGTTTTTTTCTGAGTGAAAAAATAAGGCATTAACCTACATCTCACTTGGCAATAATGATATCAGCCATATTTATAGCATCCCGATCAGCGTAATGAGAAATCCTTCCCTTTAAGGTTAATTTCTAAGTGAAAATCACACATGTAGATTATAGATGAGCATTTAAATTGCAATATGGAATTTTGCACATTGTTACACTCTCCTCCCTACTTAGCCAGGTTGATGGAAGGAAATGCATATCTAGGGAGTGAGTATAAAACGCACGGGCACGTCTTTACTTAGCAATACATCTGACAAAATAAAAATAAACCCTGAGATTTTTTTTTCTTGCCAATTCCCTAAATCCCACTGCAATGGTTCCTACCAAAGTCAGAGGAAGTAAAGGGTTTGTCAGTAACAGGTAGATGGAAAGAAAACAATTCTACCAATTCCAGTGACAGGCATCCAGAAATAGTATTTATTCCCATTAAAATCTCTCCTTTTCAGAACAGAATCAGAAATATCTCCCTTTTTTCTATCTATAGGAATGCTTATAATATATATATATATATATATATATATATATATATATATATATATATATATTTAACTTTCTTGCTCTCCCGTGTAAACTAATGGAAATGAAAAAATGAAACTTCCTCAAAAACAATCACATAACATTTTGTTACCATTCTGATATTCAACTCTTAAAACACACACCGAGTCCATCATGAAACCAGCAATTAAAAGACCGAAGTTATCATAAGAAAACCATTGATTTTCCAGCACAGTAAAGGAATTTAGAGCCTAAGTAACACAGATAACTTGTAGAAGCACCTGTTTATTTATACATCTGATGAGTGAAATGGTCAGTAGAAAATTTTCCTCGAAGGTCACAGTTGCTAAGCAACTACTCTCAGAAGTTCTGCAACGCTACTCAGCCATGTTCCTGGTTCCAGTGACTGATTTCAGAATAAATATGAATTGCATCTTACCTGGTCTACTCCAAGGGAGAAAAAAATGCCATTCTTACTATTCTTTGGAAGACCACCGGAGGCCACTCTTGGGTTCTTCGGGTCTGTTAGCTCTGGGGGACTTTTCAAAGAAGGATACGTCCTGGTACCACTGGCTTCCTGTTCACAAGAGCGAAGGACAATTCTGTCTTCAAAAACACCACGGAAGGCTTGATGAGATGCTGTCCAAATCTGAAAGACATTCTTCCTGGTAGCTCAAGTCTGATGGAGGAAGAAAGGAAGAGAATAATTCAGATGGTTTGAATGTGGAACTGATGAAAAATAAACATATAACCAAACACAATCTGAGGAACTTATTATTTTATCAAATAGCCTGTTCTACTGGGATCCTGCTTAATAGCCACAGGAGGAAAGGAAGGAAACTCTCCTAAAGCATTTCCCTTTTGTTGATAGATTCTCTTCTTGTCTTTTAAATCATAATGTGTTAACCTTTACACTCTTTCTGTTGTTGTTTGCTAATTTGTTTTTCTTCCCAGGTTATTTTTACCTTTCTAAATCCGATTTTTCTTGTGCAACAAGAAAACGGTATAAATATATACACATATATTGTATTTAATATATAGTTTAACATGTTTAGCATGTATTGGACTGACTGCCATCTAGGGGAGGGGGTGGAGGGAAAGAGGGGAAAAGTTGGATCCAAAGTGTTTGCAAGGGTCATTGTTGAAAAATTACCCATGCATATGTTCTGTCAATAAAAAGCTATAATAAAAAACCATAATGTGTTAGCATGATTACCTCAAAAACAAACTGTCCTCCAGAATCACAAACTTTCCTTTCCTTGAAATCACTGGGAATTTGTTGATGAATTTCCATTTGGCCTCCCTCCTTTCATTCCCTCCATCTCGGCACTTCATTGAGAAACTGCATCTACCACCCTTACTGCCAAGAACTCTTTTAGTTTCTAAACCTTTTTGCCCGAGATTTTATCCTTGTTTGTTGTAAAACACTCATTTAGAAAAGTATCACCGGGACCTGATCTTGTTCAGGATTACACAATCACATCAACATACACATCTACAACATAGATTCATACATACACATACACACATTGCTCTTGGTGGAACAAAGAACAGTTATATCAAAAAAGAAAAGAGAGAGAAGCAAAATAATGAGGATTCAAGTTCAGAAACAGTGGCAGGATTCAGAATATGTTCATCTGTTCCCTGTGAGTCTCCCTTTCACAGGAAAACAATGGAAAAGCTTTAGAGTAAGACTCTGATTAAGAGTAAAGGCGAACAAAACCCATTGAGGAAAGAAACCACAGGGATTGGTTTTTGTTGGATTTCTCTCTATGACAAATGTTCCTTTTGGAACAACCAAAGATCATTCTCCTTGGCCTTGCTCTTATTGAAACTTGGAAGTGGCACCATTATAACACTTGGGAAATGATTGTAGGAAGACAGGGAGAACAATAGAGAATATAATAGTATAATATATATTATATATATAATAGAATAATAATAGAGAAAGAAGAGAGAGAGAAAAATTATCAGATGTCCTTACCAGCAAGAACATGGTCTTTTGGTGATGGGTGGTATTACCAAAGATACCAAGGAGTTTTAGGTTCTTCACAAGGCCAGGGAAGCAGAGTAATCAGATGGGAAGAGGAATGAAGGGGAGAGCCCAAAGAACACTGACACTGGGTAATTGAGACTGGTGAACAAAATGTAATAAGGGCTTCTTCCTTCTGTGTTCATATGTTTATCAAGCATGGTCATCCTACATGGAGCCCTATTTATTTGGCCTGAATTGCCTCATTGTTGAAGAGAGCCAGGTCCATCAGAATTGATCATCATATAATCTCTTTGTGTACAGTGATCTCCTGGTTCTGCTCATTTCACTCAGCATCAGTTCATGTAAATATCTCCAGGCCTTTCTGAAATCATCCTGTTGATCATTTCTTATAGAATAATAGTATTCTATAATATATTCATTTAGCCATTCCCCAACTGATGGATATCCACTCAATTTCCAGGGAGGGTATTTCAACCTATGTCTTTTGATCCAGGATTCATTCTCTATAATACTTGGTTTAGATAGACACTTGAATGATTAAGAACTTAGCTTTAATATATATCTATCCATGTATGCTATATTATGGATAGATGTATACGTATGTAGATATAGATATAATTTCTAGCAGTTTAAAAAAAAATTCCCCAATTACACATAAAACGATTGTTAATTTTAATAATTTTAATAGTGAATCACATACTCTATACTCAAAGGAAAAAGACAAATACACCAAAACTACCTTCCTACAAAAAGAGTTCAAATTTTAAACACACATAAATATAGAATACAAAGAAGAAAAGATGAGGCTTTAATGTGACATGAAGATAGCTCAATGAAGCTAGGACAAAAAATAGGTATTTTTCCTGGGGTCCTAGTGGACTCTAGAAATAATTCCTGCTAGTATACATTTAAGCTCCTAGATCAGAGGAAAAAACAAAGTAGTTTTTGTGCCTCTAGGTCAAAAGAAAAAATGACCAAGAGATAAAAAAAAAAAAAAAAAAAGAGGCAGATTAAAAAGTGGCTATATTCTCTGAATTTCTTTCCAAGCTAGAGAGAGAAAGGAATGAAAGAGGAAACATATCAAATTACTTTTCAAAACAAAAAGTAACAGCAAAAGAGAGAAAGCAGGATGAACTCCTCCACTTTAGGATATATATATCTATATCGCTACATATATAAATAAATATAAAGATATATAGAGACAAATATATGTAGATATATAAATATAAATATCTCTCTCTCTCTCTCTCTCTCTCTCTCTCTCTCTCTCTCTCTCTTTCTCTCTAGCCTAAGCTCCCTGCCATCCCTTACTTTCCCATGGTAGAGATATCTCTAAACACGTAACTGGTCTCTATTCAAATATCTCTCCATTTCTGTCTGGATTTGCAAACATTCATTTCACTTTCACACACACACACACACACACACACACACACACACACACATGATTAGAACTCTTCTCTATCATCTTCAAGGGTCAGGCTATAAGCAGGGGATCCCTGAAGGGATTTTCTGTAGAATAAAGGTCTCTGTTAAGTTTGGGTCTGGGAATTGACTAAAAAGGCATAAACTTGGGGTATTTTGGGGTTTTGCTTTTTGCAGGGAGTCAGGGAGAAATGAAAATAAGTTTCTTTTATCTTATTTAAATCACAAGTAAAATTAGTTAAATTACAATAAATAATTTAGTAATATTATATGTAAAACATAATAAATTATAATAAATAAATCAAATCATGAGTTACATTTTGTTTAAAAATTGTCATTATGCCTCAAAACAATCCTGGGGACGAGCTGCTATTATATTCTCATTTTACAAATAAGTAAACTGAGGCAGATCGAAGTTAAGTGCCCAGTCTGTTTTTCTCTCATTCTTCTCTTTCACATACACATACACACACACACACACACACACACACACAAATACACATACACACAGACACAGAGTTATTAATAAGTATCAGAGGCTGTCAGGTCTCCCTGACTATAGCTCGAACCACTGACCTACCTAGCCTAGGCCTGATTTAATAATCAGACACACCTCAGAGAATGAGTCCTGTGGCTTTCACAAGCATTCTAGTAAGCAACCTATTAATGCCATTTGATCTCCCACTCCCCAAATACTTAAACTGTTTGCAAGACTGACATCAATATCAAATGGCAGGGTATACTTTTATTGAATTAAATGACATAATCACTTGAATTTCAATGATAAATAACAGAATCAGCTGTGCCAGGACCTTATTCCATATCTGGGATACAGCTAAGAGAGTTGAGGAAATCTTTAGATTCCATATTTTGGTCGTTCAGGAATATGGATGGATATAGAAATTTTGTTGTCATTGTGCTGCTTACCTCTCACTCTCTAAAAGGACCAAGGATATCCCCTGTTTTGTTTGTTCATGAACTGGATTTTATGAGCTCATGAGGCAGAGCCGAACAAAGTTATTAATCTTCCACAGTCATTTAAAGTCATGACAAAATAAGACACCTGGTAATGGTACAGGTTGCAGTGGATGACCTTGACCTTTCTTAACCCAGGCCTCAGTTTGTCTGAAGCAATTTCCACTCATTGATTAAGAGATAGCTAAGAATTGTGACCATCCAAAATTATCTATCTGGCAGGGGAAGGCTTCCCAAATTTCTGGTCAGGATGGAAAACATTTATGTATAGACTGGTAAACATATTTACTAAATAGACCTTGCTGGCATTCTGCTATTGTCCTGAGTCTGTCATCCCCTACAATGCAGTAAGATGGATGAGGGTTCGACTTGGAGTAATGAAGACCTGAGTTCCAATCCTATTTCAGACTCTAAAAGACTAATTGATCCACTTTCTCAATCCCAGGAATGATTTTTCTGACCTTTTTTCTTGTTCTTCAAACCTCCTATGATTGTCCTCCCTGTCCTACTCAGTTGAGAAACTGGCAAATACTTGACTAATGAAATTGAAGGTTTTTTGGTTTATTTGTCACTTGTCTGGATACCCTCTTTGAATTTCTTCCTCATTTCCCATCACAGATGCTTTCTCCCACTATCTCCTCTTTCCCACATGAAGAAGCAGACCTTCCCCTTGCCAAGGCAAACTCCTCTACATGCTCAAATGGCCTCAATCCATCTCATCATCTCCAGAGGATTGTCCCTGCTATCATCTCTACTATCTCCCCAATCTTTAATCTCTATGTCAACTGGCTGCTTTGCAAACACACTCATGTCTTCCCTATCCTGAAAATACAACAAAACAAAAATTAACTTTTCCTCATCTACTCATCCCCTCTAACAACTCTCCTATACTCTCCTTCATTTTTTTTGCTAAACTCCTTGAGAAGACCATCTACAATTTGTGCTTACACTTCCTTTCTTTATTCTCTTCTTAATTTTCCAATTCAGTTTTTAATATCATTCTTCAACTGAAACTGCTCCAAAGTTACCAGTGATCTCTTAATCGCCAAATCCAAAATCCTTTTCTCAGTCCTTGTCTTTTTCGACCTCTTAGCTGCCTTTGACACTAAGGATCATCCACTTCTCCTTCACACCTTCTTCTCTGCAGGTTTCAGTAAAATTGCTCTCTCCTGATTCTACTCCCTCCTATCTCAGAAGTCCTTCTCAGTCTCTTTTGCTGGATCCTCATCCAGGTTACACTCGATAACTACGGAAGACTTCCAAGGATTTGTCCCAGTCCTGAAAATGGCAAGATGTGATGAGGAAGGTGACATTAGTACAGAGAAGGGGATGGATGTGGGGAAATTTCAAGGAAACAGATTCAACAATACTTAATTGAAGATGGAATGGGGGGCAAGTAAGAAGTAAAGAATGATAGGAAAAAAAATCCCTTTCCTTTATGAGTGTTGAATATCCCATCTTCCCTCCTTTCTCTCTTGGCTCAATAGCTCATATCACCACCATACTATCTGCTATCATTGATAAGATCCTTTTTTATGACTATCTCCAAGTTTAGTAAACAAAAAAGGAAATAATGAAAAGGTCTCAGCTATTCACATTTAATTTTGCGAATCAGTGGATTTGATCAGTCCTTCTCTGATTGACCTAGACAGGCATCCAGACTTATAAGAGGGTATGGCTCGATGATCACAATGACAAATGTGATCTCAAATTTGTGAAATTTCCAAACCGTTACCAAGGACAAATGACAAAGGTACTGCAGGGGAGAAGAGAAGTTGACATTTGTTTTGCTGCTAATCTATGGAATACTAGGATAGCATGAAAACTTATTCTTTTAGTATAATTTACTTCCTAAAAAGCTTCACTCCTGATTTTCAAAATACCATCTCTGGCCTTTGGTCATTTATTTCACTTACGTATTTTACCGAGAATGACAACTGTGTGCTGAGATGTTGATAGGGCCGCATCGCTCATTAATTACAGACTAGGAGGTACCACCTCATTCTATCCTAGCATTCAACAATGGCACATTTCAGTCTACAAATTCTCCATAATAAGATAATGACAATAACATTTCATAGCACTTTAAAGTTTGCAAAGTGCTTTACCTATATTATCTTATTTGGTTCTCACACAGCCCTGCTAAACAGGTGCTATTATTATTTTTGCAGATAAAGAAACTGAGGTTGAGAGAGGTTAAATACATATCCAGGGTCACCTACCTAATATGATGGAATAGGGCTGCAGTTGGTATCACCAAAACTGGGTTCAAATGCTGCTTACTACCTTCATGACCATAGACAAATTGCTCCAAATGTCTGGGCTAAGTTTCTTTATCTGCAAAATAAGCTAGAATCTTATGATAAAAAAAAAAAAAAACTCACTTTTTATTGCAATAAAAATGTAGGAAAATGAACTGATGGAGGTCTTCTGCTTCAAATGAGACATATTCAAATCTCCATTTCACTACACACACACACACACACACACACACACACACACACCCCACCTATTTATTTTGGTAGGAAAAGTCTTTCAAAGATATGTTTTGTTTTTAAAGTATTAATTCCACCAAATCCAATTTAGAAGATTAAGCTTCTGGTGGGAAAAAAAGGCAACAGAATCTGTGACTACAACCTGAGCCAGGCAGGGAACGAACAGGTCACATATAAGGTTGGTGATTGCAGAGAAGAAATCTTAAGAAAGATAGAATCCTGGATCAAAAGGGAGCACCAGAGTCTTAAGTGTCCAGGTGAACTGATCAAGCCCCAAAAGCCCAAGGGCTTGCCGGATTTAATGGAAGCTAAGAGGCTAATCATAAAAGAAAACAATATCACCTGAGCTGGGCTTTTCCTGACTTGGGGAAAAACAATATCAGTAGATGGTAATTTTTTTTTTTTTATCTTAGAGCTGTAAACAAATATAGCAGCAATCTCAGAGCCCAGGGTATGAGAGAGACTAAATTGATTTCTTCATTTCAGAACTCCAAAATAATTTTGGGTAATCAAAGTTCATTTGATAATAAGTGGTTCTATGGCTACTGACTTGATACAATCAACTTCCCAAGAGTGGGGCAGATGAAGAACTGTGAGCCAAATTTGGACTGTGTACCTAGGACTTGGGCTGCCTTAGAGAAGCTCTTCCTGAAAGGAAGAAGAACTCTAACAGGATGACAGGGCCCAGAGTATAACTTGAGGAGAGGAATTCATAGGAAGCATATTTTGTCTTGGTGAGGTGGGGAAACAAAACCAAAACAAATGAACAAAAATATTGTCTTAATCATTAGCACTATCCGAAAGTGAAATGAGATCCCTAAGTAGATAGCATTCAAATCACTAAATTATAAGTGGTATATGCAAATTATAAATGAAATAAATGCATAAATACATGATCATGATTTTTTGGCAAGGGTGGGAAGGCATTGGCATTTGGGAGAATCGGGAAAAGTCTCACGCAGAAGGTACTTTGTACCTTGTGACAAGGGTTCCCATTAGCTAAACCACTTCCCACTATACACATCACCATTTGGAAATGCAGAGATTCTAATTACTAGCTTAGTCTTCGTGACATTTGGGACATTTCTTAAGGAATGGCAGAGGTAGTCAATGATTTCCAGAGCTTCAGATCAGGTGTAAACAGAGCAACCACAAGTCACAGCATGTTGGAGCTAGAGCAGATCTCAGATATTACTTTTTCTAATCCAGGGGTCCTCAAATTGCAGCCCGTGGGCCATGTGGCAGCTGAGAACATTTATCCCCCTCACCCAGGGTTATGAAGTTTCTTTATTTAAAGGCCCACAGAGTTTTTGCTTTTACTATAGTCTGGCCCTCCAACAGTCTGAGGGACAGTGAACTGGCCCCCTATTTAAAAAGTTTGAGGACCCCTGGGACTCTAATGCATCTAATTAGTTACATCTAATCTGTTAAATAATCCATATTTTATATATGAAAAAAAACCCAAAGCCCAGGAAATGAAATGACTTACTGCTCACAATCATAATGATAGATTTGGGGGACTCTCAATCTGCTCTTCTTTCCTTTACATTATAATTGAGCTTTCAGGAGCTCTTTGTTCAATTCAATTTACTTGGAAGTCATAGCATCACCTCCTGGATGTCATATTCCTCTCCAAGAACAAAGGACAAACAATAACTTCCAAACTCTGATGATGATGATGATGATAAAATGTATTTTAAGGTTGTCAGAGTGCTTTACATCTTTTTAAAAAGGCGTAAATCCAAGGGGAAATGTTGGGAAGTCCAGGAAGATTTTAAGTAGGCTTTTGAATTTAGCTTTAAGAGACAGGAATTAATTCAGCGAGGGAAGAATTAAGACTTGTGAGGGCATTCTGGATACCTCTTCCCAACCCAAGGATCTTAGTAAATACAACATATTAATAAAAACCAACATATTCTTTTAAAAAAAGATCTTTTATTCTTCCTCCTACCATCATTACTTGCACGCCGCAAGATCTCCCAGGGTTTTCACAGTACATACACATTCTGTACTGCATTTGCAGTGGTTTCAATAGTTCCTCAAACCACACGTTCTCAGTGGTGTTTCTTAAACAAATAGCTATTAGTCAGGTTATCCTGAATTGACAATGCCTTTTTTTATTTTCTGAAAATTCCTTTTATTTCATCATGCAAGCATGCTCTCGATAGGCACTCATCAGGGGAGTTTCATTCTTGCCTGTCTCATTACCACTTCCCACTACAAGTCACCATTTGGAAATGCAGAGATTCTAATTATTAGCTTACTCTTTGGAACAATGGGGATGCTTCAGGATCTTTCAGAAGGGCATCAGAGAACGTTAATGAGCATACTCCTAGCACAGGAGGCCCACACCTGAATGCTGTCACAGGATCCCATTGTTCACACCAAGTAGGAGTCTTCTGTAGATAGGGGAGTTTCAAGTTTTCCAAGGTAGGCATTGACTTTGCTGTAATGATTCACCCTGACTCAAAGCATCCTTCCTGCGTGGACTTCATAATTTACATGGTGGATGTCATCGCCCTAGCAATAACACAAGGCAGCTTCGTGCTTTGTTGTCCTCCTCTTCACTTATGTGACAGTTTGCCAAAGAGTCAAATTCTCAAAAGAAACAGCATTTAGTCATTCCCTTAACCTTTAACTTGTTTTATATCGACTCTGAGAAGATGCGGCAAGATCTCCATAATGGAATAAATTTTCCATTTACAAATCCGCTGTCTTTTGTATTTCAACTATTTCTAACTCAAAGTAGATGGCAAAGGTTTTGTTCCTTTCATCTATAAGTTTGGGAGATTCAGATTCTAGGACACAGATAAAACAGGGAGCAAGGCTATAGGAGAAAGGACAAAGGGATGGGGTGGGGGGAGAGGTGTTCCGTGAAAGTTCTCTGTGGTGACTGGAAGTATGGGAAGCAAATTCCCCTTTGCTCAGCTAGAGGATGGCCAATAGATGAGGATTTGAGGGGGTATGGTGGGTAGGTGGGGAAGCTAGCTACTTCACAACAGAACCTACTGATCAGGGAATTGAGGAGACTTAACACTCAAGTCCTCCTTGTGACAAACCTCATGTTTGGACTGCCAAAATAGCTTTGCAACTGGTTTCTCTTACTCAAGACTCTTCCTCCTACTCCAGTTTATTTTCTGCTCAGCAACTAAAGCAATCTTCCTAAAGTTCAGATTTGAGCCAGTCACTCCCTCCCTACCCCCTATTCAAGATACTCAAATGGCTCCCCACTATTGGATCCTCCAATATCAAATGTAAAACCTCCTGTTTGAGTTTAAAAGTCTTTCACTCATCCATTTCTAGTTTACTGGAACTTCTCCTTCACACAGTCCATAATCCCTCAGCTCTGGTCTCCTTGCAATTAATAAGCCCTCCCCCTCCCCTTTTAATGACTGCATTGACTGTCTCCAGTACTTGGAAGAATGTCAAACACCTCCCTTCCCCCATTGCTGCCTTAATTTTCCTGGCTTCCCTGGGGACTCAGTTCTAATTCCACCTTCTGCATGAGGTCTTTCCAGGGATCTTCCAGCTGCTAATGCTTTCCCTGCACACATTTTCTTCCATCTATCCTGAGTGATTTTCATGTGTTCTCTCCCATTAGAATGGAAGAATGAAGGACAGGTACTGTGTTTTTGTCTTTGTTTGCATCCTTACCTCTAAGTACAGAGTTTGGCATATTTTATTGTTGTTGAGTACTTTCAGTGATGTTCAACTCTTCATAACCCCATCCGGGGTTTTCTTGGCAGAGATACCAGAATGGTTGGCCATTTCCTTCTCCAGCTCATTTTACAGATGAAGAAACTGAGGTAGACAAGATTAAGGGACTTGTCCGGAGTCCCACAGCTAGTAAGTGTCAGAGGCTAGATTTAAACTCAGGAAGATGTTTTCCTATCCCCAGCCCAGGCCCCAATTAGCTGTCCTGTTGGGTATATAGTAAGTGCTTAATAAATGCCTCTTGACAGAAGCTTTTTCTAATCTTTTCCCCAACAGCTGGTGTCCTCCCTCTGAAATGACCTTGTATTTAATGACTTTGTATAGAATGAGTGACCTAGAAGTCTTAATTCAGTTTAAAACTTGGATAGCTATTTAATTAAGCTACTTAATTAAGTTTTAGTAAGCTGAATAGCTATTAAAGCTTAAAACTGCTTTAAGACTTTTGGGACATCCTGTGTCCCAGGATGGTGGAAATTCTTTCATTTTATCTAGGCTCTTGGGTCTCTAAGTAGAATGTTAATCCTTTGGAAGGAAAAATGGTTTCATTCTTGGTATATGTATCTCTAGGACCTAGGACAGCACCTGACACATAGCAAGTATTATTGAAATGTTATTGTTATTGTAAAGTAGGTTGGATATTTCTGTAAAATGCAATCATAATACTATCATAACTGCCTCCTTCTGAACACATCCTTCTTCTCATCATCCCTCCAGTGCCATGGCCCCAGTCTACATCTGCTTCCCCCATCACAAAGTCAGAATCCTTTGACTCTTGCTTATAAATCCCCAAGCATCCTCCATGATTCCATAGGGCATTCTCATCACTTTCTCTCTTTAACCAAAACCAGGTTCTCCCCTGAGGATGGGGACCATTTATGGATGCAAAGCCAGAGGCAAGGACCTGAGGCAAGGGAATAAATGAAGAAGCTGCTTCAGGACTATAAGCAAGATAGTAACAAGCACCAATAACAATGGCTTCAACCAGAAGAGAGGAATATGAGAGATGGTTTAGAAGTTTAATTAATCCAAAGACCCCTGGAGAGTAGAGATGAGGAAGGGGGAAATGGAAGCATTAATTCTCGGAGAATGGAAATGCCACTTACAAAGATGTCAAAGAAGAATCAGTGTTAGGAGAACAATGGGTTCATTTTTAGTGTTGGTAAGACACACATATGAAGCTCCAGTAGAAACATACTGGAGCCACCTTATACTGACTTACAGGGCTGATTGTCAAATTTTCAGAGTAAGCATTTACTCAGAAATCAGAAATCATTATATAATAAGCCCTGATTTATTGCATTGTTGACTATTTAGACTGGAAAGAGTGCTAATAATACAGATTGTTTATGTATGTATAAACATTTCTCCCCCTCTTCTGAAGATCCCAGTTGTTAAACACTCACCAGCAAACCTGTGTCCCAACTTGTTTTCAAGGACACTTTACATTATTTCCCATCTCAAAGTCTATTCTTTCCCCAAACTAAAGTTCTCCACTTTACATGGCTTTGCATAGGCCAGCTCCCATGCCTGAAATGTTCTCCATTTTCACCTTTGCTTTTTGGAACTCATCTCACCCTTCATGGGTCAACTCCAATGCCACCTCCTTCAGGAAGTCTTTCCTAATTTTACCACAAAATCACTTTTGACAATTATTTCATATTTTGTTTTGTTTTGTTTTGTGAACATTTGTATATTTCAAATCAAATTTGAGATCAGCTGTTTGGATTTCTGTTCAGAATTTGGCTCAATGTCTGATACACAGAAGCTTCTTCATAAATGTTAAAAGGTTCAGGGATCAGGTGCTAAAGAGGCAGAACTCCGAGGCTAAGGTGAAAACCTAGATTTGTAAATGATTTACATACAAGTGATAGTTGAAAATGTGGAAATGAGTGACATTGCCATGGGTCAAAGGACTGAGACACATATACAAAAGGAGACAAAATCAAACAGAATGAGAACCAGCAGATGTCAAGGCCACAGACATGAAGAGCAAATGTAAAATGCTCAAGAATATAAGCTCCTTGAGCAAAGCAATAATTTGATTTTTTGTTTTCTCTTTATATATCCAACACCTACTAGTACCTAGTAGGTACTCAGTAAAGGCTGACTGGGCAGTTCTACTCCTTGTACTCAACAGTTAGGCTAACAGAGGTTAAATAGCATGAATTTATTGCACACTCAATAAACATGGTTTTGTGACTTTCTCCATCAGTTCTGTGTATCTGGTTATAGAAGTAAAGAAAAGGGAGAATGAAAAGCTAGAAGACACAAAGCTATTAACTCCAATTTCACAGGAGTTTGGGAAGAGTATCACCATCCCAAGTGAGATACAAAATATACCACACTGTGAAAGGTCATATATATGCTTAGGTATTACCTAAAGAGTCTTGTAGAAATTTTAGAAACATGTTCAGACTCCTAGAATCAATCAATCAATATTCATTAAGTACCTACTATGTGCAGTCACTGTACTGAGTGCTAAAGATTCTTTTTTTAAAGGAAAAAATAGCCTTTACCCTAAAGGAGTTCACAGTCTAATGAATCATATACTTTTAAAATTGGGAAGGATCTCAACAACCAACCATTCCAACCTAGACCTAAAAATAAATCTCTTCTCTAATAGTCCAGTCAATTATTTATTGACCATGGGCTTCAAAACACCGAATGAGAAGAAATCTGATGATTTCCATCCCATTTTCGGAGAGCTAGAATTGTTAAGCAAGTTTTTTTTTTTTTTTTTTTTTTTTTTTTTTTTTTCCTAAAGTCAAGTGCAAGTTTTCCTTTTTGTAGCTTTTCCTCATTTCTTATACTTCTGCTTCTGCTTCTTTAGGCCAAAGGAAACAATTCACATCGTCTACTTCTAAAAGGAAATCCCTTCAAAAACTTGAGCCTAGCTATGATATCACTCCCTCTGTTGCTCCTAGCTTTCTCCCGGCTAAATGTCCCAAGGTCAATTGATATTTATATTCTGTGGTTTCAAAGCCTTCACCACAAGTTTCCATTTTCTACCAATTATCAACATTTGTAACACTTAGTACTCTGAACTGAATGCAATACGCCAGACAGTCTCCGAGCAAGCAATTCATTGTACAATGTGACTATGAACTCTTTATGACTGGAAATGAGGCACATTCTTAGTGTGGTCCAAGATGCATTGATTTTTTTTTTTCTATTTACTGTATCACTTTATTATATTGAACTTGTTGTCCACTAAAATCCCCAGATCTTTTTCAACCAAACTGCTAACAATGCTTCTTCTACTTGACAAGTCAATATTGGAACTCAAGATCTTACATTCATCTTGATTAAATTTCATCTTATTTGATTCATCCCAGTATTCTTGCCTGTCAAGATCCTTTTAAAAATCTTAACTATGTCATATAATGTGTTACCTGCCACTAGATTTTCATTCAGGGAGAGTAATTTATCTTTCAATATTAAAAGGAGATGGAAAATATTTTTTTTTTCCCAAAGTGTTGCTTGGAGGCCAACTATTTTAGTTTGTATCATTTGTAAGTAGGGTTCCCATCAGAACCAATTAGTTAAGCAACATTTCAAAAACTGGGGCAGTAAGTTTTAATTGGTGCTTTTTTTTAAACAAAATATGTTTTTGGTTGATGATTTCAGAAGCTCTGAGAAACAGTTGTAGCCACTTGCATCTCAAATAAAACAAAAAAACAAAACAAACATAAACTTTTTCTTAAAAGGAAAAAAGAGATATCCTTCCACCTCCCAACCTTCACCCCCCTCCCCCCCTTCTCCATTCCTATAATTAGGTCTATGGAGGGACATAGAGGCAAAAAGGACACCATAACTAACAACATTTGAGATGGCATAGGGCCTAATTTTCTACTATATAATTACTGCCAGAAGAGGTCACCAATCTCCCTAACCTTTTCCTTTGAAGGAAATAGCTAGGGATCTCTCCCATCCCTTGAAGCTGAGGTGCTAGTTGTCTTGTTGCAGAATGGATAGCCAAAGTAAGTTGTACAATTTCCTACAAGTCTCCACTGAAATGCGTTCCATTGGGGTTCTCTATTCAAGTGAAATAAATGACCAAGACTTCTGACAACTAACTCTCCTTAAAGTCCTCGTAATCACAGAGTATTTTCTGCTGCTTCTTTGTAGGTTTCTCTTTGGGCAACAGAACACAATAATTGGACCACTGACAAACCATCACTAATTATTAAGTATACAATTAATGCTTCTAAATGGATTCTGATTCTGGGGGGAACGGAAGTGCACTCATTGAGAATTTCCGAGTAATTCAAACTAAAAAGGAAATTTATTTAAAAAATTAAATTCACTTCAAGTACCAAATCCTCAACAAAATGATGACTCTGGAATTTAAGTTTAGAAGTTTAGGAGAATCAAAGCCATTCACTTAAAAGATTTGAAAAAACCAAAAGGTTGAGCTAGCAAAAGCTTATGTTGACCATCCCTTAGTATAACAACATTCCAAAGAGAAATAATAGGATTCATTAAAATGTATTCATTATAACTTTTACCCAGATACCCCTTGGCTTCAAGGGTCACTTTCCTCTGGACACTAGGATGTTACCTGGCTTAGAAATAGAACTTAATTGAAAACCCCTTGAAGTCAAAGATTTTTTCATTTTGGTTTACATGCTTTTCTTGTCCTTATATTCACAGTGTCTGGTAGATAGTAAGTGGTTGATAAATACTTCTTGAAATATTTACTGACAAAAGGGTAGGGGTCTATTGCAGCCAGCCCTTACAAATTCTCCAGAGCCTAAATTTTCAGTGTGGGCATTTATTCATTAGAAATTTATAAAGGCCACAAATCAGACCTTGATTTATCGTTTTGCTGATACTTAAGAGATGGATAAAATGTTAATAATACAAATGAAACTTAAATGTGAGTTGTGTTCATTTATTTTTCTGGAAAGCTGGATATTAAACCTTTACTATCATACCCCTGCAAAGGAGTATACTGTATCCTTCTCAAATGGTCGGTTTAAAAAGATTTTTTTTCAAAAAAGCATCATACAATCATAGAATTCTCTAAAGGACATATCAGGACAACATTAAAAGTGATGATAATTCCTGTTATTATTTTTGTAGAATAACAATGATAATTATAATTAATTATACATGCAACAAACTCTGGTTTTATAGAGAATACTTCTTTCTACCCGTTAGCTTTCCTTTGTTGAGGAAGATCTAGGTTGAAACTCCATCTCAGACACATCCTGGCTATGTGACCCTTCACCTTTGAGGGCTTGGGACAGCTGGCTAAGACTATAAATTATGAAGATCTATAGGGATTGTTTGTCTGTGTGGATTCACAGGAAGATGGAAATAAACTGGAAAATTCTTACTGGCTTAGAAAGACTTTGTAAGAATTTGCCTTTGGTAGATGGTAAGTACCTGAGAGCACCTTATGAGGCACTGCTTCCTCCAACTAGAGAATGTCATCTGAGGAAAGGGATCAGCAGTTAATCTTGCCTTACTATTATTAAAATAATAATGATGATGATAATGGATAATTGAATCACAGGACCCACAGGAATTGGGTCACAATTGAATTATGACCATGAATTATAGGAAAAAGTCTAACATTTAAAAAACATGTTACATGCTAATCCTCTGACTAATAGCATTATTAATAAATAACTAAAGAGTACATTTTTCAACTGGTCTTCTAGCTTCCATGGGAACATTCTGACTGTGACATAATTTTTAAATTAGTGGGTTTATTCATAGTTTTATATTAGTAAATGTCAACCTTCTTACTAATTAGGAAATTCAGAAAATCCACAGTGGTATTAATTTTCAAAATGTATGGGGCATGAAAATGGGGGGAGAAGAATAAAGAGACCATTAACATTTTTCACAGGGCATTTATTATCATCAAATCCAATGCAAAGCTGAAACTATTAACCTGTTTTTAGAACACATTTTGAATGGCTTAGATGGAACATGTTGCTGTCACAAAGAAAAAGAAAGTCTCCTTTATTGCAAAATGTTCTTGCCCCAAAAGGTACTCCTGGTTATATCTAAATTTTTTTCCTGATAAAACTTTCTCAGTTGTGGTTGGTGAGTTTAACTTCTTGCCTTCAATTGTGCTAAATGATGCACTTTTAGAATGGTTTTTTTGTCTAACAGGGTTTTATCATTTCTTTACTGATGTTTTCCACTGAGTTCCTCATCCACTTTCCCTTACTTGAAAGAATAATGGGCTGGATAATGTCAGGATCTTCTGAAGTCACCTACCAAGTGGTTAGTTAATTTAAATTTCTTATTATAATTGCTTTAATTATTTTGACACCAAAAGGAAAGCTCTCTATTATTCCCTTCCCACTAACCTATGGGAAGGATGTCTGTCTAGCTTGTTTGACCTCCAAGTTCAAAAAGATTTTAGAAAGTCTTGTCTTCTCATAGATACTTTTATGGAGGAACATTAAATATAAAATGAATGTATCTATTTTCTTATTTTCTTTTAACTACGTATTCCTTTTGTTAACATTGTGTAGTCTTGTCATGCGGGTGGCCATGATAATCATGTTGAATCCTAGGGGCATCAGGACATAAGGTCTTTCTCTTCCCTTTCTTAAGTATTCTTGGCTATAAGCAGGTCAGGGGTCACTACCAACAGTCATATGGAGAAACTCTCCTGGAAGAAGACCCAGTCAGCTTCTCTCTGACCATAGAGATGTTTGATAACTACACCAAAGAAAATTGTTTGTTGTTACTGTTGTTAATGATTCAGTTTTTAGTGAAACCCACTGAAAATAGTATTGGAATTTGCAACTAGTAGGGGATTCATCTGGTTAGGACATTAAGTTGGAGGCAACTTTTATTCTTCATTGCGTCCTCTGGTTGATATAACCTAGAATTAATTGAACAAAATAGATCTTGGTGAAATAGCTAAATATCTACGCATCTTTAGTGGTGGTAATAGTGGTAGTAGTAATAATAGTTGTAGTAGTGGTAGTAGTAGTAGGGGTGATTGTAGTGGTGATGATAGTAATGTATTAATAGTAGTAGTGATAGTAATAGTGTTAATATTGTTAGTAGTGGTGTTGATAGTAGTAATAGTATAGTAATAGTAGTAGCGCAAATTTAAATAAACACAAAGATTTGCAAAGCATTTTATGAATATGATCTCATTTTATCCTCATAATAACCATGAAAAGCAGGTACAATTATTATTCTCTTTTTACAGATGAGGAAACTGAGGCAAAAATAATTTAAGTGACTGGCCCAGAATCCCACAGCTAAGAAGCTTCTGAGAACTGAATTTGAATGATTTTCTTAATGCCAGGTCTATGTTCTATCCACTATGCTAATGGATGTTCATATATAAGTATCCACATAGGTACTATTACATATCTTTCAGATTGTCTAAGATGACAGGAAAAGATAATGATGAATATTGGAGGGGATGTGGGAAAACTGGGACACTGGTACATTGTTGGTGGAATTGCGAATGGATCCAACCATTCTGGAGAGCAATCTGGAACTATGCCCCAAAAGTTATCAAACTGTGCATACCTTTTGATGTCCCAAAGGGATCTTAAAGGAGGGAAAGGGACCCACATGTCCGAAAAAGTTTGTGGCAGCGCTTTTTGTAGTGGCAAGAAACTAGAAACTAAATGGATGCCCATCACTTGGAGAATGGCTAAATAAGTTATGGTACATTAATGTAATGGAATATTATTGTTCTGTAAGAAATGACCAGCAGAATGATTTCATATACCACAATTTACCCAACCATTCTCCAATTGATGGGCATTCCTTCATTTTCCAGTTTCTAGCCACTACAAACAGGGTTGCCCCAAACATTTTGGCACATACAGGTCCCTTTCCCTTCTTTAGTATCTCTTTGGGGTATAAGCCCAGTAGTAACACTGCTGGGTCACAGGGTATGCACGTTTGGTAACTTTTTGGGCATAATTCCAGATTGCTCTCCAGAATGGTTGGATTCATTTACAACTCCACCAACAATGCATCGGTGTCCCAGTTTTCCTGCATCCCCTCCAACATTCATCATTATTTTTTCCTGTCATCTTAGCCAAAACTAATGCCATTATCTGTTCATATCCTTTGGCCATTTATCAATTGGAGAATGGCTTGATTTCTTATAAATTAGAGTCAGTTCTCTATATATTTTGGAAATGAGGCCTTTATCAGAACCTTTAACTGTGAAAATGTTTTCCCAGTTTGTTGTTTCCCTTCTAATCTTGTTTGCATTAGTTTTGTCTGTACAAAGGCTTTTTAATTTGATATAATCAAAATTTTCTATTTTGTGATCAATAATAGTGTCTGGTTCATCTTTGGTCACAAATTTCTTCGTCCCTCACAGGTCTGAGAGATAAACCATCCTATGTCCCTCTAATTTATTTATAATCTCGTTTTTTATGCCTAAATCATGGACCCATTTTGATTTTATCTTGGTATATGGTGTTAAGTGTGGGTCCATGCCTAATTTCCAGCAGAATGATTTCAGAAATGCCTGGAGAGTGAATTGTTGCTGGGTGAAGTGAGTAGAACCAAGAGAACATTGTACACAGCAACAACAAAATTATGTGATGATCAACTGTGGTGAACTTGGCTCTTTTCAGCAATGAGATGATTTTGGCCACTTCCAATAGACTTGTGATGGAGAGAGCCATCCACATCCAGAGAGAGGACTCTGGGACTGAGTGTGGACCACAACATAGGATTTTCATCTTTTTGTTGTTGTTTGCTTGTTTTTTGTTTTTCTTATTTTTTTCCTTTTTAATCTGATTTTTCTTGTGCTGCATGAAAATTGTAGAAATTTGTATAGAAGAAAGAAAAGAGAGAGGAGAGACAGGGAGGGAGGGAGAGAGGGAGGAGAGGACAGAGAGGAGCGAGCGCATGCTGTGTTTTACCTGGAATGAAGAAGACATTTACTATAATGTGACTGGTCTAGTCACTTAACTAACTCTCAGACTTTGTTTCCTTATCTATAGAACAAGAACAGTAATAATGCTGAGTTCATACGGTTGCCATGAAAATCAAATGGCAGAATTAGGCAGAACACTTTCTAAGCTTTAGAGTATTATGTAAATATGAGTTCATGCATATATGAAGATGGACATGAATATGAAGCTATGTGATCCTGGTTGAGTCCCTGAATCTCGGTGAGATTCAGTTTTTTAGCTTCTAAAATTTTTATAAAAACACTAATGCTGTAATTCCCTCCCTCCCTGTCTCTCCCCATCTGTCTCTCTTTCTGTCTCTGTCTCTCTCCCTCTCTGTCTCTTTGTCTCTTTCTTCATCTGTCTCTCCGTTTCTCCTTCTCTCTTTATCTGTCTCTCTCTCTCCCCCTTTCTCCCCTGTCTCTCTCTCTCTCCCTCCCTCCCTCTCTCTCTTTCCTTTCTCTCTCTGTCTCTCTCCTTTCTCTCTCTCTCTCTCTCTCTCTCTCTCTCTCTCTCTCTCTCTCTCTCTCTCTCTCTCTATATATATATATATATATATATATAAACATCTGACTGTGATTTATATGGGGCAGCTAGGTGGCTCAGTGGCTAAAGCACTGAATCTGGACTTGTTCAAATCCAGCCTCATACACTTACTAGCTAGTCAAGTTACTTAACCTGTCCATCTTTATTTACTGCAGAAGGAAATGGCAAACCACTCCAGTATCTTTGCCAAGAAAAATCCATATGGAGTGACAAAGAATTAGATACAACCAAACAAGAACAGCAGTTTGCAAAATGATTCATGTATGTTATCTCATTGACCTTCACAACAAGCCTGAGAGGCAGGTGCTACTGTTATTCCTATTTCCCAGATGAGGAAATTAAATCCAAGAGAAGGTAAGTGACTTGCCAGGATCACATATCTAGTAATTATCTGAGGCCGGATTTGAATTCAAGTCTTCAAGGAATACTGCTATCTACTACTCTACCTGGGATACCAATAAAAGTGTTTATATATACATCATATAGCATTTATTACCTAGGAAATATGATTTATTCTCTATTGTGATAGAATTCACGAGTCATCAAGCATTTATACAAACAAACCAGCAATCAGCACAGTACAGGGCATACAGAAGGCACTTTATAAAATACATGGCAATTAAATTGTACCAAAAGCATAGTTTCCCCTCTTTCCCCATTCATCCTTGCCATAATTAATTGATTAAATTTGTCACTGTCAAACACAAACAACCAAGCAGCTATAAGACACTTGCTATGTGCTAAATACCACGTAGGAGACACAAGAACTAAACTAAAATCCTCTCTGCTCAGTGCATTCCAAATAATAGACACCAACCAGTCTAGGCTTGAAGAGATGGACATTGGGAAATGATGCTTATTCCAAGTGAACTAGTGACTCAGACTCTCTGTAAAGTGATTTTCAACATGGTTGGTTCGCCTACAATTGCAGCTTATTGAGCAGACCAGGTCAACCAAAGGATTTCTTCTATTGGAAATGGAGATAAAAAGGGAAGGATCAGGTCGTTATCCACTGCAGCTGGCTGCTGATGCCATTCAAAGAAAAATTAAGGTCAAAGAAGAGAAGAGTCTTTGTTGGATTTTCTCCTAGGAGTCATGGGAAATGGCGTGTACAATTTTGAGTGTCGAGCTACTGTGGGTAACAAAATAATAGTGTCTGCCTACATGGAGACACGGACACACACACACTTTAAGGTCAAAGAAGAGAAGAGTCTTTGTTGGATTTTCTCCTAGGAGTCATGGGAAATGGCGTGTACAATTTTGAGTGTCGAGCTACTGTAGGTAACAAAATAATAGTGTCTGCCTACATGGAGACACGGACACACACACACACACACACACACACACACACACACACACCCCAGTCCCTGTAACCTTATAAACTAGCCTGGTCCTACCACCACAAGTTGTTTCCACAACTCCTAGAATCTCCACTATATCATTAAGAGAAGTTAAACCACAAACCCTTTAATTAAAGATTAATAGTAAAAAAAAAAAAAAGTTTAAAAAATCAATAGCAAAATTGGAGAAATCTTTGTCAGTCGCTTTAGAAAATGGTGATGTGCCTTGAAATGTCAGGAATGAGGGGCAATCCTGTAGTGGGAACCACTGCCCTAATGGATTCCTCTATAATTTGGGTCTTGAGTATGGTTATCAAGTTAAGTAGGTATGGAGACAGAGAGAGACAAAGAGACATAATAAGATAATTCTATAGAAAGAGCAAGACTAATACACATGTACTCTGTGTGTGAGAGCGGATGTGTGTGGATGTTTGTGTGGGCCAGCCTTCTAAAATTTATCCCATAGCCCCTTGGGGTCATGGCTAAATACATACACACGTACACAGAGACACCAATTAAAACATGATGAAAATATCTCTGAACTTTACCCAGTGCCTGTTTTGTCATGAAAACCGAGCCAAACTTTCCCCCAAATTTCCACTGACCAGACAAGGCCACTACAGCTTCCTTTTAAAGAATTGGAAATCGAGGGAATTCTCATCAATGAGAGAATGGTTGCATGAGGTAAGGTGTATGAATGTAATAGAATATTATTGCTCTATGAGAAAAGAGGAGCAGGCTGATTTCAGAAAAAATTGGAAAGACTTATCTGAACCGATGCTGAGTGAAGGGAGCAGAATCAGAACATTGTACAAAGTAACAGCAACATTGGGCCATGATCAACTACAACAGACTTTGCTCTTCTCAGCAATGCAGTGATCCAAGACAGTTCCAAAAGATTCATGATGAAAAATGGCATCCATATTCAGAGAAAGAACTATGGAGTCTGAATGTAGATCAAAGCATATATTTCTCACTTTGTCTTTTCTTTCTTACGGTTTTTCTCTTTTGTTCTGATTTTTCATTCACAACATGACTAATATGGAAATAAATTTAACATGTATAACATAGATTACTTATTGTCTTAGGGAGGGGAGAATAAAGGGAGGGAGGGACAAAGATTTGGCATTCAAAATCATACAAAAATGAATGTTGAAAAGTATCTTTATATGTAATTGAAGAAAAAAAATACTATTAAGTGGAAAAAGAATAAAGAAGCCAATTTGAGATATTTCCTGGCAAGTCTGTTTCCTTCTTGTCCCCCGAGGACTATCTCTTCATTATGTATAGCAGGACAGGGCATGAAGAACATGTAGATATATAATTAAAAAGTCAGAAATGCCTTTTTAATATATAAAAAAGAAATCATTCATTTGAAGAGAAGTATAAGTTTTGCTTAATGATACTATTAGGGCTGTAACTCTAGTAATTTCTCCTAGAACAGGAGCTCTTAACCTAGGTCCATGAGGATACATGAATTTGAATATTATTATAGCTAACATTTATATAATGTCTACCATGTGCTAAGCACTTTACAGATATCTCATTTGATCCACACCACAACCCTGGGGGTTGGGGCCATTATTCTCCCCATTTTACATATAAGGAAACAAAGTCATGTGGGTAATAAATATCTACAGCTGGATTTAAACTCATATTTCCTTTATTTTCATTAACTTTTTTTCTTTTTTTTCATTAACTTCTAATTAAAATTGTAGTAGTTGAGAACGTTCTTACATTAGTAGAAGGAGTAGCTATTTCTAATAATAGCTAGCATTTATAAAGTGCTTTAAAAACATTATGTAATTTTCTCCTTACAACAATCCTGGATGGTAGGTACTGTTATTATCCTTCTTTACAGATGCAGGATCTCGAGCACAGAGAATTTTAGTTATATGCCCAGGGTCACACAGGCAAATAAAACTGGATTTGAATTCAGGTCTCCCTGACTTCCTGGCTGCAAGTTCAATACTCTATATATGGGAAGTTCACAGGTCTAATCCCCATCCTTACTCCCATATCTCATTCATCCTTGAGTGTGTTCTGAATAATAACTGTGGCTCAAGTCACAATCCACTTTTTCCTATTACAGCAATGTCCATTTTACGCCCCAATTGAGCAGGGTATTGACAAAGAACAAGTTAATGTTGCAGGAAACAGCCCTTAAATAGGACCCTATTTCAAGAGTCTACCCTATGGAACAGTTGGTTTGGAATTTATAACTTCAAAGAACAGCATTCCCATTCAGTTTTTATCCTCTCAACTGTGAAAGGCTCATATAGTGCCTCGAGTCGTCATCTAACAAGATCCCATTCAAAAGTATTGAAGAACTGAGCAAAGAGGATCATGGGTGCCATTCCCATGAGAACTCCTCAGCTCCATTCCAACAGCCCACCTTGCTCTCAGCATTTTGGAAATCTGTGACCACTAGTCACAAGAATAATCATGGATAATTACTACTAAAGAGCTAATTTGCTTTACAGTTATTATCTCATTTGATCTAAACAATCCGGAGAGGTAGGTGCTATTATTATTCCCATTTTCCAGTTGAGAAAACTGAGGCAAACATAGCTTCCCTAGGGTCACACGGCCACTATATGTCTGGGACCACATTTGAACTCAGGTCTTCCGGCTTGTGAGTCAATATTAAGATGTATATCAGAAATATACATGTTTATATAGCATGAATAAATGCACATATTTGCAAGGTAGACAAATATTATGTCATTTGGGAGGGAGGACACCAGCAAATAAGAGTTTCTTTAATCTGGAGGTTCCTCTAAATCTAGGGTCCACTGAAAGCTTAAAAAAAATAAAACTATATTTTAATGTTATCATTTTCTTTGTAACTTTATATATTTTGTTTTATGTATTTAGAAATGACTCTAAGAAGGCATCCCTAGATTGCCCGAGGGGACCAGAACACACAAAAAAGGTGAGAAAATCCTAAGTCTCTCCCAAGTGTCACCCACTTAAAGTTAGGCTATTATTTCAGATTTCCTCCCCAAGTAAACCCTGGAGGAGCAGGCCTGTGGTGCTGTTCTAATTTCAATGAATAATGCAGAAATCAAAAGTAGTGATTAAGAACACTGAATAATATATTGGCAATTCTGCAATTGAGGGGGAAAAATTCTCATCCAGGCAAAGAGCTTCATCAATAGCATTTATTAGTATTATTATTTTTGACATCATAGATTGTTTTACTGCTGAGGGAATAGAGTTGGTGAAAAGCCTGCAAGCAGCAGGGATTGTGGATCTAAGTCAATAGGCCAGCCCTGGGTTTAGTAACGTGGAGTGTGTCGGTCATGTGCCATACTAAGAGTATGAGACTATGACATTAATGTCAATTTGTGGACCAAAGAACAGAGAATTGTGTGGGTGGGAATGGAAGAGAGGGGAGGTTTTGGAGAGAACAGAGCAAGTTATAGATTCGGAAGTAATGGTGTATTACATGAGCGGAGAAGGAAATTCTATAAGAGAATTGACTAGGATTCTAAAAATGCAAAATAGACTTTGAAAATGAAAATAAGTAAGATCAAGGGGAAAAAAAGATAAAGGAAAAAAAAAAACCCAAGGTCCCTTCCAGGTCTAAATTTATGATTCTGTCACGGATGACTTAACTTTCATTATTCTCATCAGCATTAATAATAATAATAGCAAGCACTAATAAAGAGCTTTAGGGTTGGCAGAAATCTCATTTGATAACCACATTTGATCATCACAACAACCCTGGACGTAGGTGTTATGATTATATCATTGATAAGGAAACTGAAGCAGAGAGAACATAAGGGGACTTGCCCAGGGTCACATAGTTAGACACTGTGTATGGGAGAATTATAAAATTAGATCTTCCTTAATCCAATGCTTTGTGCCATTGTGCAATGAGTAAAATGAGGGGAGGGCCTCATTCAGGCCCCTTTTTGATCTCAGGTTTTGTCCTCTTAAAATCAACAATCTCTCAAGGGACCCCAAAATACACAACTTCTGGAAAGACATGAAAACTAATGAGCGAAATACAGAGAAGAAAGAAGAGAAGAAGAGATGTGTGGAGAAAACGAATGGACATCTCAAGAAATATTTATTAAGAGCCTTCTGTGTACCAGGCACTGTTCTAAGCATATGTAACTGACAGGGATAGTTTTATCCCTATCTGTTCTCTCTTTTACCGCCATCACTGACATCTCACTTACATCAAAGTTAAGTTGATTTATATTCATATTTAACATATAAATATATTTATATTTTTATAACTATATTAATGCATAAGATCTGTCCAATGTGGAATCATTACATGAAAACATGAATTGTATATTATACATAATTAATATATAAAATGTTTATATTAATAATTATTATAGGAATCAGTAGATAATACTTGACAATCTGCAAAGTACTTTACAAGCGATATCTCAGTAGATCCCCCAAACCACTCTGGGAGGTAGGTTCTTAATCTCATTTCAAGGTGAGGAAATGGAGGTTAAATGACAGGTGTAGGAATTTGGAACTATGCTCAAAAAGTTATTAAACTGTGCATACCCTTTGATCCAGCAGTATTTCTACTGGGCTTATACCCCAAAGAGATACTAAAGGAGGGAAAGGGCCCTGTATGTGCCAAAATGTTTGTGGCGGCCCTGTTTGTAGTGGACAGAAGCTGGAAAATGAATGGATGCCCATCAATTGGAGAATGGTTAAGTAAATTGTGGTATATGAATGTTATGGAAAATTATTGTTCTGTAAGAAACGACCAGCAGGATGAATGCAGAGAGGCCTGGAGAGACTGACAGGAACTGATGCTGAGGGAAATGAGCAGAACCAGGAGATCATTATATACCTCAACAACGATACTGTATGAGGATGTATTCTGATGGAAGTGGATTTTTTCGACAAAGAGAAGATCTAACTCAGTTTCAATTGATCAAGGATGGACAGAAGCAGCTACACCCAAAGAAAGAACACTGGGAAATGACTGTAAACTGTTTGCATTTTTGTTCTTCTTCCCTGGTTATTTCTACCTTCTAAATCCAAGTCTCCCTGAGCAACAAGAGAACTGTTGGGTTCTGCACACATATATTGTATCCAAGATCTACTGTAATCTATTTAACATGTATAGGACTGCTTTGCCATCTTTGGGGAGAGGATGGAGGGAGGGAGGGGAAAAATCGGAACAGAAGTGAGAGCAAGGGATAATGTTGTAAAAATTTACCCTGGCATGGGTTCTGGCAATAAAAAGTTATTAAAAAAAAAAAAAATGACACGCGTAGGGCCACACACTAAGTGCCAAAGGTAAGATTCGAACACAGGTTTTCCTAATTCCAAATCGATCGTCTGCTGGGATAGAGGGGAAAGATCCTGGAATTGAGAATGGCTGCGCTTCACTGGGGATGGGAAAACTCGCAATCCCCGGCTGTGATCTCCCTCTCCCGTCCCAGAACATCAGGAGGGATCTCTTTATTTCTCTACAAGTGGGAACCACAGTTGGATGGCAAGACCTCGCTGTTTGAGGCTCTCTGAAATCCTCCATGTCCAAGACCACTTCAAGCTCCTCACAGGGGAGCAGAGGCAGAGAGAGGTGCAAAGAGGCCATGCGGAGGCGGCCATGCCCCCGCCCTGTATGAGGAGAACCTCCCTGGTGCCTGTGAGGGATCATTCACTTTCTTTAATCTCCGCTGTCCCTCCCACCTTGGCCCGGCCCACAGCCGATTGAGCCTCTGCTTTCCCAGTAAGACGCGCGCCTCCAGTCTGTCCCCGCAGCCCCGCACGGCTCGTCCTCAGCCGCCCCGGAGCAGCCAGACTTGGGGGTTTCCCCCTGCGCTGCTCGGGCCCCTGCCTGAGGCCCTTTCCTCCTCCTGCACGCCTCACCTGGGCTTGTCGGGGAGCCGGGGCTCTGGCCGGCAGCGGCTGCGGCAGCGGGGCTTCCCACGTGGAGGAAGGCACAGGGAGAAACCGGTCCGGGCTGTTTTCTGTGTCTGGACCGCGGCCGGGAAGGCAGAATCAGGAAATACCTGGCCCGGCCCTTTACCGCTTCCTCCACAGGGGGAGGGGCCAGTGGGTCTCATCCTGACCCCTCCTTTTGTGGGGAGGACGGCGAGGAACTTTGATCGAGAGATTTGTGAGACTGACCAGTTTGCAGGGACTGCGCCAGCCCCTCACGGGGGGAAGAAGCGGGGGTTGTGATTTATGTTTCCCTCTCTTGTCATTTTAACTCCGTATTTATTGCAACTCTCCCTTCTTTCCACTCCAATTCCGCACCCCCCCCCCCTTCCCCTCACCTCTCACCTGAACTATTGTGAGAGCCTCCTATCTGACTCCCTGCCTTCTCTCCTCCACCGCCACCTTACCCACCCTTCAGCTGTCAGAATGATTTCCTAAAACACGTGCTCTTCTGATCAATAATCTCCCAGGGTTCCCTGTTTCTGTGAGGTTCAAATGCTTTGGCCCTTAGAGCCCTTCCAAAGTGCTTCCAAACCTGCTGTCCTGGATTTTTCAGATCTTGTTCCCCTTCCTGTCTGTTGTGTGGCCTTCTCACTGTTCCTCCCATCACCATGCCCTGACTTCACTTTACATAAGCTGTACCCTGTGCCCTGCCCCTTACTTCTACCTTTTAGAATCTCTAACTTCCTTCAAGGTTCAGGTTGAGTGTCCTCTTACGGGAACCTTTCCTAACTCCTACTTGTTGCCTGCTAGTGTGTGACCTACCTTGAATTTATTTTAAATCGATTTTTATAAGTATGTATTAGGTTTGGGGGACAAAGAGAGACAAAAAGAGACAGAAACAGAGAGTCATTTTGGGGAGAGTGTCCAAAGAAGGTAACCCAAATAGTGGAGGAAGTGAAGGTCATGTCATATGAGACTCAAAGGAACTACTGATATTTAATCAAAGGAAGAAAAGACAGGGAAAGAGGGCAGAAGGAAAGGAGAGACAGAGACAGCACCTACTAAGTGCCAAGCATTGCGCCAGGAGTTGGGGATCCAGCTTAAAACAATCTAGTCCCTGCCCTCAAGGAATTTACCTTCTTTCCTTCTAACAGTGCAGAATACAACTCATCTACATCTTCTTATCCCACATCACTCTTGGCCATAGGTGAAGACCGTGTATTTTTAAATCAGCAGGAGTCAGGAATTCAGGTTAGGGGAAAATCGTCAGTCTTTATTCTCAGTGAAGAAGGATCAGAGGTGGAAGAGAATCGGCGATAGCAATGTGTGCAGCTGAGTCAAGAAGCTAGCTCGACTAGCAGCCACACGACCAGCAGCTAGGAGAATGGAACCAAGGCCCAATCTCTTATCAGCTTCTCTTCCTGTCTCCCTCTGCCTCCACCCACCAAAATTGTCATTTCCTATACAACACATCAGGACTTGCACGGAGAGTGGGCAGGGACCATTCTTTATCCAATCATGTATATTAATAGAGTATAACCCAATTACTATTTAGCCTCACGTACTTGGGACCTCAGTGCATCAACTCAAACCTCAGCCCATTACAGCCATATACTTTTATAATTCCTCTATGGTAGGACTACCCAATGTAGAGGTGTTCTCTACATATTTTAATTGGTACCAATATAGCTTTTGGGTTATCCAGCCACTATATCGCCCTCTTTCCCTACATGACTGGTCTGTATCTTTTCTCATCACAGTTTTTGAATGCTACCTTTCTATATCACTTTAAACACACAAGTGATATAATGCAGCTTAATTATACCTATCCTACAGCTTCCATTTTTTTGCCCTTTAACAAGAGAACAATTTCTCCAGAATTCTAAAGCTACTGTTTCTATGGTGAGATGGAACATTCCCAACTAGACATATGGGAAACAGATGCTTGTACTAGCTGCCCACTATGAGTATTAGTATCCTGGGCCCTAGATCAAAGAACTCTCCGATGATAGAGATGCAAAGGATCTTAGAATTCATCTCCTTGACCCCTACCTTCCACTTAAAGTCAATTCAGTTCAATTCAACAAACATTGTAGTGAATAGAGTTGATCTTGAAATCAGGAAGGTGTTGACTTACCTGCCACCTCTGAACATACAAGCTGCATGATAGTGGACAAGACACTTAACCTATTAGTGCTCCAGGCAACTTTCTAAGACTATAAATTATAAAGCAGGTGCATCTGATCTGCATTGGTCTTGGGACTCTCCTCACTTGCTATTCCTAATACTAATGAAATCACTAATATAACAGCACTCTTTCCCAAAAATGTGCAAGAAATTATGTTAGATATTGGGGACACAAAGGTAACATGGCAAAAATGAAACATTCCCAGACTAAATGTAGAATTTACCTTTTGCATTAGGTGAAATTAATAGTTACACAGATAAATATGCACAGAGTATTTGCAGAATAAAATAATTTCAAGGAGATAGTTGGTGGGGGAGGCATAGAAAAGATGCTTTACTATGCCCAGAGAAAGAACTCTGGGAGATGACTAAAAACCATTACATTGAATTCCCAATCCCTATATCTATGCCCACCTGCATTTTTGATTTCCTTCACAAGCTAATTGTACAATATTTCAAAGTCTGATTCTTTTTGTACAGCAAAATAATGTTTTGGTCATGTATACTTATTGTGTATCTAATTTATATTTTAATTATTTAAACATCTACTGGTCATCCTGCCATCTAGGGGAGGGGGTGGGGGGGTAAGAGGTGAAAAATTGGAACAAGAGGTTTGGCAATTGTTAATGCTGTAAAGTTACCCATGCATATATCCTGTAAATAAAAGGCTATTAAAATTTTTAAAAAAATGTTTTAGGAAGTGGTATCAGAGATGAGTTTTGAAGGAAAGTGAGGATCAAAAGATGGGAAACTAAGGGAAAGTACATATCATATATGGAGAATTACACAACAGCATGGAGGTACAAATGGATTTTACTCAAAAGGAAAGTGAGGAACAGAAAGGCAAAGTGATTGCATAGTGAGCAGCAGCACTGAATTAGGCCACGAATGTCTGAACTCTCCTTTCAGTGCTCTTTCTACCACAGTGCCCTCTCTACCACTCTTTAGCTTAATCAACATTTAATGAATAGTGCTACTTCTTCAAGGAAGCCTTTTTTGCTTGGAAAAGTCCGTGTTAAACGAAACCCTATGATTTTAATCAATTTATTTAAATCAAAAAACAAAGTCTATATCAAAGGTCACTCTGTCCAAAAAAAGTTGATAAAATGTTAAGATATTATTACATCCAATCTTAGAGGAAGAGGCAGCTTTCTCTCTATGGCACATATCAAAAAGGTTCAATCTTCAAGGGCAGTGAAATTGATTTCAAATAGAAAAGTAATGGGAAAATGGCTTCCCACCTAACAGAGTGGAGAGCTGACAAAAAAGTATCCTTCTCTGTGCCTACTCTATCAATCCCATTTTACCAAACTGCCAGGTAGGGAAGTCTGAAAAACTCAGAATCTCTCTTGTTTTTGCATAGCCTTGAAAAAAATGTCAGCTAAATCTAATTGTGGATCTAGATACTTAAGCTGACATAGAAGTAGGTGTCTATTATCTATATCAACTTTTACAAAAATAAATAAATATGAAAATTTTGACTCCAAATAGCATAGATCTAGAGCTAGAAGAGATTCAGAAACCATCTAGTTCACACACATCCCTTTTACAGATAAGGGAAACTGAGGCCTCGTGGATCAGGTAATTTGTCCAAGGCTAATTAGGAAAATATAACTTTTGATATAGAAAAAATGAGCCTCATGTATATACTTCCCAGCTGTCACTCCAAATTTATCTTACTTCCACTTCTGCTATCATTCTCATTTCTCTTTCCTGGAGTGCAATCTTGGACTGTGGCCCTGGAGTCACCCTGGGCTCTGATAGGTGAGCTTTTACCAAACCTTCCTAGAACTAGACTTACAATGGCACTTCCTGGCTACCACTCCCAAATCAGACTGATATCCTATATATCTTACCTTCTCTCTGTTTAGAATCTTTGAGTTCAGGGACTATCTTGCTTGAATAATCAAGCACAGTGCTCAGGACAGTGCCTGGAAGTGTTTAGAAAAGGAATAAATGCAGCTCCTTCTCTTTCTTGTTCTCCTCTTCCTCATCTTCCTTCTCCTTCTTCTTTTCCTCTCTTTGTCTCTGTCTCTCTCTGTGTGTCTCTGTCTGTTTCTTTATGTCTGTGTGTCTGTCTCTTTCTCTCCCTCTCCTTCTCCCTCTTTTCCTCGCTCCCTCTCCTCACTCTATGTGTATGTGTTTCTCTCTCTCTCTCTCTCTCTCTCTCTCTCTCTCTCTCTCCATCTTTATCATCTACATATCTCTATCTATCTATCTATCTAAAGTATTAAGTGAAGAAAATAATGGCAGGGAAAAAAGTCTCATAATCTTGTAGAGAGACTGCCAGCCTGGAAGAAAACAATTATAACTAATGATCAGAAAGAAAACCCATCTCTACTTTTGAATGTTCCATCACAGTACCAGTTTGGGGGTGACCAATGGGTCATTGCATGCAGAGGATCCAGTAATGGCTATTGCTACTTCAAATTCCTCCCCTTAATCTTCCTCTAACAGCCCATCTATCTGCTTCCTTTTTTTCCAGAGAATGAGGATAAACTATATATCTATCATCTTGTACAGCACCAAAATAAGGGGGGAGATGAATATTTCAATTTAATCCAATATGCATTTATTAGGTGAAAGGCATTATGTCAGGTCCAAGAAATGCAAAGACAAGAAAAAGGAAGGAAAATGTCCTCACCCTCCATGATATTTCATCCTATTTAGGGGCTATCTATTTTATCAATCTATCTATTTATCTATATATATACATACACACACACACATAAAGACAGATACAGAGGCAGAGACACACACAGAGGGAGAAAGAGAGGGAGAGAGAGGGGGGGAGAAAAAGAGGGGGAGAGAGAGAGAGAGAGAGAGAAGGAGAGAAAGAGAGAGGGGGAGAGGGAGAGGGAGAGGGAGAAGGAGAGGAAGAGGGAGAGAGGAGAGAGAAAAAAACAAAATCATTGAATAAAAGAAAGTTCTAAGAAGATTAGAAGCATTTTCTTGCAGTAAGTGACATTTGATCTGAACCTTCAGGGTGTTAGTGAATCCAGTAGGCAGAGGTGAGGGTACAGGCCCTGAGGTGGAAAATGGAGCCTGATTTTGAAGACCAACAAGCAGACCAATTAAGATGGAATATAGAATCACAAAAAGAGGTAAAGAAGTAGTCTGGAAAGGCAGATTGCACTTAGACTGTGTAGGATTACACATGCCAAGTTGTTCAAACAAACAAAACATCAGGCAGCACAGTGCTTTGGGGAGATAGCTAGTGTAGAAGCCAGGGAGACTTGGATTCAGGTGTTCTTTCTAAGAAACACTGTCTAGGTGACACGGGAAATTCATATAACCTCTCCATGCTTTAGGAAAGTCTCTAAGACTATAAGCATAGAAGATACTGTTCTAAATTGGTGGAGGAAATTTCCATGTTGGGAGCTCCCTATACCACTGAAATCATAAATTTGGTCTTTATCTTTTATTTTAAATCTAAAGTGAAAAAACGTGGAGGGAGTCTTTGAAGACTTATAGACAAGGGAATGGCACCAACAGTTCTGGGCATGAGGAAATTGATTTTGGCAGGTATGTGGAAGGTGTATTGGAGAGGGAAACAACTGGCAACATCATTGCCTGCTATCCCACTGAGCTATACACATTCGAATGGGAAGTAGGAGTATTTTAATAAAGTGTGCCAAAGAAAATGACTCCTTTCTAAAGGGAGGGTAATCACATAGGAAATAGAAGAGCAAAGTCCAGCTTCAACTGAACCTGCATCAGTTAGGTAAGAAAACAATCTATGCACCTGACTGCACTGTGACCTCAGGAGATTTGTCTGTGCCCATGAAATATGTCACATGACTTTTGAGATTCAATATTATCTTCTTGTTGATTTGATTTCAGTTAAAAAGCTTTCTGACTAGTTTGTTTCAAAGATATGAATCTCTCTCTACTGCCCCAAGACATTTTTGAAAACAAGATGCTATCACTAATGAGGTTACCTTTGGAGTGATATTTGAATAATCAGATGCCTCATTAGTGGTGATGAAAACAGAACTCATCCTTCTGGGTTTCCATTTCTAATGTTCCTCCCCAAAGAGCTCAGCCCATCCAATGATCTCAGATAACTTCAGACCTCAAAGCAGGCTCTGTCCAGCAGGGTGGTGCTGACTTCCTGGAGTCCACTTCCAAATAAGGAAGTGGCAAGGTAAAGAGCAGTGAATTTGGAGCCAGAGGATGAGCGTCCAAATCCCAGTTCTGTTGTCAGTTTTGTAAGTCTTAAGTAAATCAATCCTTAAAGTGAAATAAAATTTAAAAATCAGCACCATCATCTTCATCATCTTCATCACTAGTAGTAGTCTCAGCAGCAGTAGAAATTTGAACAAGTTTCTTAATCACTTTGGGCCTTTCTATTAGTTATTCCTTATCTATAAAAATGGGCTTCTATTACATGACCTTTGACATCATTTCCTGCCCCAGCACAAGTGCTGTAAAACAGGAATCATAACAGTAACTGTTCTCAGGGTTGTTGTGAGGATCAAATGAGACAATTTAAATAAAATCCTTTGCAAACTTTGAGCTGCTACAACGGCGTTGGCCAGAGTCACTATATTCATATTTAATTGTTCTTTGATATTCACAGCATAGTCGAGGGACAGAAAAAAAGTATGATTTTTTTTGAAAGGCTTTGTGTATTTTACCTGACTAGAAATCAGTAAAGTAATTGCAGAAAATTGATTTAACAGATCTCCTTTATTAAGGCCCAGTTATTGCCTAAATTCATTTAAGATACACTTTAAAATAATTCAAGCCCATAGTCAATTATATAAAACCAACCCAATTTTAAGTCACCTTCTCATTGTGGGCTTGTTTCCTCATGTGTACAATGCGAATGGGGGTTAAAATAGATGATCTCTCTACAGTCCATTCTAACAGTCTATCATCACCCAGGAGTTATTGGAATAGTTGATTCAGGAAAGATGAGATCTTGCTAAGCCATTAGTCTTATTCTCATTATCTTTCAGCCTTAAGGAAAGATCAAATTGTTGCTACTTCTTTTAGAAGGAGGGTCAGTTCAAAAATGTTGCAGCATTAAGACAATATGAAAAGGGATTTATAAGTAAGTATATATATATATATATATATATATATATTTACACATATATGTATTATATACATACAGATATATGTGTATATACATACATAACACACACATATATGTATATACAGATATATACCTGCAGATATATTATATATGTATATATTTATGTATATAAAAGCATTTATTAAGGAATTATTGTGTCCTTAATTTTAAGGTAGTAAATTTCAAAATTGCACTAAAACATATGGGACATCCTGAATCTTCAAGGTAAATACAAAATAATGACATTTGGGGCAGATAAAATACCATCATCTGGGAGATCAGGAAAGGTTTTATTCATTTGGGAATTTGTGTCTGAACTAAGATTTTAAGCATTCTGTCATGCTCATATATGTGTAAACACATGCAAATTCATTACCTTCACATACCTATATAGACATAATTTTAAATTTTAAAATTCAAGGTCCTGGTACTACTTTCTTACTGTTTCCCAACAGTCCCTTTCTCTCAACTCAAATGACTGTCACTCTAGTTTACCCCATAATATTAATGATGATGAAGATTTTGATGAGGATGGTGATGATGGTTTCAATCCACTTATAATAGACAGGGTTTTTTTTTTGAGGGGGGGGGAGTTGTCCTTGGAATTGTGCCTGGCACATGTTGTTCAATCATTTCAGTCATGCTTTCTCTTTGTGAGGTTTTCTTGGCAAAAATACTAGAATGATTTGTCATTTCCTTCTCCAGCTCATTTTATAGATGAGAAAGTTGATGCAAATTGGATTATATGACTTGCTAGGGTCACACAGTATCTCAGACTAAATTTGAACTCAGGAAGAAAAGTTTTCCTGACTCTAACCCAGTACTCTATCCACTGCACCATCTAGAATGCCCCACTGGCACTTAACAAATACTTGTCATTAAATGACAATCTGTCAATCTACTTTTACAACCTATGATATAAAATGGACTCCAATGTTTGTCTTGACACATACCCTATATGTGACTGTGGCAGGTAAATTGACCTCTCAGTGGACCAGACAAATACTATAAACTTAAGACAAATCATCCATCTGAATTTGTGGATGAATTTATCCCATCTCGGAGAATTTCTCTCCATCAGTGAAATCACAGATCTGTATTCTTAAAAAAAAATAAAATTTGCTCAGTATATGTAAATTTAGAGATCCTCATCTTCAAACTTTCTGTGAGACAGATTTTGCCCAATTCCAGGGTTAATGTGTGACTCCCCAGATGTCAAACACTTCAGGAGGCCCCATTAACTCCTTCAAATCTTTAGTGAACTACAGCTCCAGGCAACAATATGCCAGCGCCTACAGCCAATGTGTGGTGTGGTCCCCCAGTTGGACCTGGCCCCTTTTCCATGTTACCCTGCTACATTAAATGGAGCATGGAACAATTTGGCTAATGAGTCAGAAAATATTTTGCATCTACCCCAGCAAGGGTGGCTGTGACAAATAGCCTAGGTATAAGGATGGTGGAATCAAGCTAGCCTAAGGGAACCCTATCAAAGTTGGGGGTGGATGCATTTCTCTTTTCCCTTCTAATGTCTCCAGGTTCTTTCCAGTCCCAAGATTCTGAAATTCACAAACTCAAGCAAGAACCATTAAGTGAAGCAGGGAAGGGCATAAATGGTTCTTTTCTGTGCTATTTAGGAGTTTTGAGATTTGACTACATTCTCCAGTTAATTCCTCATCTTAATGAAAATATGCCCTTCCCCTAGCCCCATATGTGCTTTACTTGGCTGTGCATATGATTTTTTTTTCCTGTTTTCTTTTACAAAGGAAGGAAAAGGGGGAATAGCAATAGGTTTGCCAAAAAGAGAGACCAACAGAGAGAATGAGGGAAAGGAAGAAAAAAAAGAAAAATGAGTCACTGAAATATTTTTTAATGCACAGAAGACAACAGAAGGAAGAAAGGTAGCCAGAGGGAAACACAGACAAGCAAGACATTTTCAAAGTTCCACGTTGAATTTATTATAGATTTAAAATGGAAATCAAGGTGTAGGGCAATAGAGATTCACAGCCTCATATCTGATCCTCTCTCTTTCTACTTTGTATATGTAAATGCTCATTTTTTGGGTGTTTTTTAAGTTCTGATTTTTTAAAAAATGAATAAAACAATAATGAGGGAGTTGGGGAAAAAGAGTAAAAGGAAATATAGCCCAAGTGCAAATGTCTAAATTCAAAGGAAAGCTAGATTCTTTCTCAGCCTTAGCAAAATATAAAGTTCACAAATGTTGCAAAAAGCACATTTAATGGGGAAATGACTTGGGGGATTTGGGGAACTTAAGTCAATAGACATTTTTTGTCCCCTCTGCAAATAGTTTATTGAATTCTGACCAAGGTAACTGGGTCATGAACTTAGCACTCACGAGGTGAGTTGGACTCAAATCTCTAAGGTCCTTTTCAATTCAGAATCGCATGGTTCATGACTGTGATCTTAGAGCTCATCTAACTTACACTACAGACCAAAAAATTAAGGTCCAAGAAAGGGAAATGTACATAAAGGCACAGCATAGTGGGTAACAGAGTTAGGATTTGAACCAAAATTTCAAAGTCCAAGCTCAGTTTCTCTTTCTTTCAGGTCATCATGGTTAAATGACTTGCCAAAAGTCACAGCTAGTACACTGAGGTCACATTTGACTCAGGTACTCCTCACTTCAAGACCATTTGTCTATTCACTGAGCCACTTAGCTGCCCACTCAACTCACTTTCTGTGAGTTTCCTTCTCTATAAGCCCCTTTGAGTTAGTCATCAAGTTATGTAACTTGAAGATCTGACTATTGACCTCTTGCAATCTCCAACTCTCAACTTCTAGGGATAGCCCAAGGTTTCAACAGCAAAGAGCAGCTGATAGGGGTTCAAAACAAGGGAAAAACATTCACATTTTATGTTTCCTACTGTTCTTCCACAACAACCATAACCTCTCTGCCATCCTCTTGCCCTAAGCAATCCACTCTATATTCCCTCTTCACTTTGCCTTTTGTTACCCAGATATCATCACATCATTTATGGCTCGTGGAAAAAATACTAGATTTGAAAGCAGGAAGGTCTTTGTTCAAATTCCCCTAGCTATGTGACAGTCCAAGCCTCAGTTTCTTCATCTGTAAATTTAGAGTAATGACACCTTCAGTGATCTCACAGGATCACAAAGAGGTTCAAATGAGATAAAATTTCCAAAACACTCTGTAAACTTTAAAACACTTTATAAATGTCAATTACTGTTATTATCGATTGCTATATTATTAATTAATCCTTTAATTATTATTAATTATTGATCATTAACCCTAAATGACTCCCCTTTGCCAAGAAAATAAAGAAAAAAATTCAATATTGAATTTAAAGCACTGGGCAATTTGGTCCCAACTTAACTTTCTAGCCTTAAATCTGTTTATTTCAGGTTAACCTTATTCCCTTTATCCCCAATTATAATATTGCCCCAAAAGGCTTCTCTACATTTATTCTCTCCAATCTATCCTTCACCAACCTGGCAAACTAATATTCTTAAAACAGAGTTCTGACCAGGTCATTCCCCCCCATTTAAGAAGCTTATGTGTCTCCAGAAAAAAATACAAATTTCTTTGTTTAGTGTTTAAATCCCACAACTATCTGGTTCCATCCTATTTTTACAAGCTGATTATTAATTTTCTCACCTGAACTTTATTACATGCCTCAAATTGTCCTCCTTGCTGGTCCCATCCCTAGCTCCTCACACTCAATTCCATCTAACATTCTATCTTTCACTGTGTCTTTGCAAAAGCTTTCACTCACTTCCTTACCTCCATCTCTTAGAATTTCAGGCTTCGTGGCTTCAATGCCCTTGCTGCAAAAGGCCTTTCTTAATAGTTGCCCTTTTCCTCATCACTATAAAACTTGTTCCATCCAAAATTGCAAAATAATTTTTGTACATATTTTGCCTTATATATCCATGTACTTGTCTCTTATAGTAAAACTGTAAACTTTTTGCAGATCAGAGAGAGACAAAAAGAGAACATAGTACTTAGCAACATGTAAATTCAATGTTGATGGGGATATGAGAAAACTGGGATACTGATACATTGTTGGTAGAATTATGAATGAATCCAGCCATTTTGGAGAGCAATTTGGAACTATGTTCAAAAAGTTATCAAACTGAATATTCTTTGATCCAGCAATATTTCTACTGGGCTTACATCCCAAAGAGCTCTTAAAGGAGGGGAAAGAATCCATATGTGCAATAATGTTTGCGGCAGCCCTTTTTGTAGTGGCTAGAAATTGGAAATTGAGTGGATGTCCATCAGTTAGAAAATGGCTGAACAAGTTATAGTATGTGAATGTTTTGGAATATTATTATTCTGTAAAAAAAGACCAGCGGGATAATTTCAGAGAGGCCTGGAGAGACTTATATGAACTGATGCTAAGTGAAGTAAGCAGAACCAGGAGATCATTGTACATGGCAACATCAAGATTATACAATGATCAATTCTGATACATGTGGCTCTTCTCAACAATGAGATAATTCAGGCCAGTTCCATTGATTTTGTGATGAAGAGAACCAACTACACCCAGAGAGAGAGAGAGAGAGAACCGTGGGAACTGAGTGTGGATCAGAATCTAGCATTTTCATTTCTTTTGTTGTTATTTGCTTGAATTTTATTTTATTTCTCATTTTTTTCCTTTTTGATCTGATTCTTCTTGTGCAGCATGATGTTTGTATAAATGTGTATGCCTTTATTGAATATATATATATATTTATTTATTTACCATATTTAACAAATATTAGATTATTTGCCATCTAGGGTAGGGGGTGAGGGGAAGGGGGAGAAATTGGAACACAAGGTTTTGCAAGGGCCAATGGCAAAAAAAAATTATCCTTGCATATGTTTTGAAAATAAAAAAAAACTTCAATAAAAATGTAAATTCAATATAAGAAGATAAGAAAAAGCAAAAAAAGGCCAGCTGTTATGGGATGTGCATCTAGTCCCTGGCAGGAGAGGCTGAGGCTGCAGTTGGTGGATCCCTTAAGCACTGGAGTTCTGAGTTGTAATTAGATAAAAGTCAATCAAGTGTCCTCATTGAGGTCTAGCATCAATATGGTTCACCCTTGGGGGAAAGGATCTCCTCCTAAGGAGGAGTTAACCAGCCTAGGCTGGAAAAATAGAGCAGCTTATGTGAGGATCAGATTTGAGATCCGGTGACCCTTATGGTCACCCAAACTTCAAACCTGGTGAGAAAGGTGGGGTAATGCTGGTATAACAATTGTTTTCAGTTGCTCAACAGTTTTTAATAACAGATCCCAGTGTTGGTATTGAAGACAGAAAGATCTTGGCCTCAAAAGCAGCTTCTAATACTAAATAGCTAATAACTACATATGCCAATCACTATGTCAAGCACTTAAGCACATTTGGTCCTTAGGGTGGTAGATACTATTTTTATCCTCATTTTACAGATTAAGAAACCGAGGCAAGTAGGTTTAAGTGACCTCGGGCAAGTCACCAACACCTGTCCCTCTGGCAGTTCTCCTGGATCGATCCTCTAAATCTTGTATGGAGCTAGGGGTTTGTCTAGGGAATGACCAAGCCTTGAATCCCTAATACTGATGAAATCCTTGCCTTAGTATATTAGTATAAGACTAATCCCAGCTTACATCTGAATGTTGTAAATGCCATTTCCCATTTTCCTACTTTCATGATAATAAACAGAATTCTACAACCACAGAGATGTTCAGTAGTAACATGTTGATGAAATATGGCGGAGAAACTAATGGAATCATGTAATGGTGATATAAAATATCTTGTCTCTGAGCTGAGACACCATCATGTTACAACATTCATTACACATTTATATAGTACAGAGAAACCTGAATATATTGCAGCCATCTCAAATGGAAGGAGATTTTAAATAAGAAAAAGATGGCAAAACATTTATATAATCTTAACTATCAAAATATTATGCTATCAATCAATGAATCAATCAAGGAACATTAAGTACTCATACTGGGCACTGGAAATTAAAAGGAAAATTTTGCTTTAAAAATCCCTGACTTCAAAAACCTTGCATGTTATTGGGGGAAAAAAAACATGTGCATGTATATACATATATAAACATATATGTGTATACACTGTATAAATATATACAACAATATGTAAAAAAAAGGGAGGGTGAACTACAATGGAAGTCTGGGTAGCACCAGTAGCTGGGAGCAATAGCAAAGATTTAAGATGGCGTTTGATTTGAGCTTTAAAGAGAACTAAGAGAGAAGCAAATAAGGTATACATTTCAGATAGGATACTTCCAGTCTTCTTAAAGACATGGGAATGGAAGATGGGATAGCCTGAGTTGAGGAAAAGGTCAATTTAACTAGCAAATAATTCTACTGAAAGGTACTTTTCTCTTAAAAATAAAACAATTAAGAAGATGACTTATCAAACCCAAGCAAACTTTTTGGCTAAAACCACAGGATTTTTAAATTAAGATCCATCTCTGAACAATTTTTCAGGACAAAAGAAAACATGCGCATTCGTTATCATACTGCCAAGTTGAGTGTTGGCCATGCCAACAAACATTATTCAGAAATGTATGACTTGAATGTCTGTCCTTTATTCACAAAGAGGTCTTTCAGTTCTACTACAGCCAACTACTTAGGTTGGGACATTGTGTGATTTTAGACTATGGAGAGTTGAGCTGCCATTTAGAAGGAAGAAAATAAGTAGGAATGACTTGAGATCATAACAAGGGAGTCTTCAGGAGCCTGGTTCCCTGGTGACTTTTCCTGGTATGTCCCCATCTGTTCTAAATCATGGAGGTCCTTGGAAAATGTCTTGTGAACCAGACTGTTAATGTAAGTCACTTAAGATCTTGGTATACTCTATGCAGAAGTAATCGTTAGGAAAGTGATTTTTTTGTTCTCAGTGGACAGTGTCCCTTATTATTCTCTCAGGTGTTTCTCAGATAACAAGACCTTAATGGCCATGGAGGTCACTGTTCACGGGCTTAACATTGACATTTGTCATTCATCTTGAACTCTCTTCATTTTTATACTTTATAGGTCAGTCATCTCAGTCGTATCCCATTCTTGGTAGCTCCATTTGGGATTTTCTTGGCAAAGACCCGGGATTCAGTTACCATTTCCTTCTCCTGCTCACTTAACAGAAAAGGAAACCAAGGCACACAGGATTAAGTAATTTGCCCAGGATCACACTTTTACACTAGTTGAGCTAGCTATTATTTTGCCCAAATATTTCTGGACATCATTGTGTATAGCTAAATGTCCCTACACAATGTACTCTTTCTTCTTCTGATTACACTTAGTCCCTGCTCTCTCAACATAGAATCACAGGAGTCACTTATCAGAAATCACATACACTTGAACTAAAAAATCACTTTGAATTTGTTTTCTTTGCATTAGAGGCCCTTTCTTCAGTTTCACATCACTCCAGGCATCAACAAAAAACTGTTTTAGTGTAACCCCTTTTCTTCAACTTAGCAAGATTAGAAAGTTTTTTTTTTTTTTTTTTTTTTTTTTTTTTTTTAAGAAAAGAACATTTACAGCTACTAGGCAAGTTAGAATAACTGTGAGGGGATTATACTCCTATTTGTCAATAAATATGGTAAGATTTCATTCAGCACTCAGCTGCAATGGAGTGGTCTATGACTAATACAGGAACAAATTTCTCTCTAAACCTTAGAAGAGATCGCCTTGGACTCAAAATATTCACAAAACTTTATAATAAGATATTCATGTAGAAATAGAAATCTAGAGATTCAAATAAATCTACCTTGACAATCTGCACAAAACAATTATTTGAAACAGACAGGAATACATTTTTTCCCCTGGAACTGGGCTGAAACTTGACATACACAAAGTCCATAGTGGTACTCCACTGAGGGATATTAATGTACAATGTTGATGATTTATTTGGAGACCTTCTTTTAACTCCATAAGAATCAAAGCTAGTCACAAATTCTTCCATAAAAATATCAAATTTAAATGAAAAGCTGAAAAGCTGACACTCAGAGAAAGTTCTGTGATGAAGGCAAGAAATCTACTCTCTTTTCCAAAGAAGGATACTAGCAGAGTAACCTAGATTTGATGCCAAAAGGTTCAAATGTCCCCTCAGAAATTTGCTAGCTGTTTGAACCTGGCAAAATCACATGGCTTGCAACCTCTCTGGGTCTCAGTTTCCTTATTTGCAAAATGGTGATAATATTAGGATTCATTTCACAGGATTGTGGTATGTGTTAAGTGACTTGCCTAAGATCATACAATTAGTAAGTATCTGGAGCTTTTATATAGAGCTTTAAGATTTGCAAAGTACTTTGCAAATATTTTGCTTTTTTCCTCATAAAAACTCTAAGAGATAAGTACTATTATTATTGCCATTTTACAGATGAGAAAAGTGAGACAGGTCACTGATCTCCTGGATGTGGCTATTTCCCTCAATAATTCTGATCATAAGCAATCCATGCCTGTCTATTGTGTTTGAATTTTCACTACTTCCTCCCATCCTTTGATCATGGAAAGCTTACCAGATATATCTGTTATCTTTCCTGCTTTTTCCTGACATTGTAAATCTAAGGGTTATTGCTTCATCCCACCTTCTTTTCTGATCATACATTTCTTTGACAACATACTTGACTCTGTTTTTTCTTCTTATTTCCTATTTTGTGTTGCAGCATGCTCACAGCCTCTATCTAAAAATATACATGAGAGTGATCCCACAAATGAACGATGAATTGAGCCCAAAATTAAACAAGAAGCAATGGGAAGCCTGGATTGCTTTATTATGTAAAACTAGGAGAATTCTTTAATGACCCCAAATTTTTCCTAAAATTTAAGGCCCATTGCTTTGCTCTCGCCATCATTGTTATAATTATTTGCATCTAGCCCTTTCAAGATTTCAGAGTCCTTTACCTGTTATCTCTCTTGATCTTGTAAGGCAAATGTTATAATTATCCCCAATTTATAGTCATGGAAACTGAGAATGAGAAAGATGACTTGCTCAGGATCACACTAATTTATTGCGACTCAGGGTCCCACTCTTCATCCATTATGAAAAGTTTCCTCTAGCCAAGTATTTACTGGAATTATGTGGAAATAAATTCCCACTCACCATAACCTCCAAAGAATTAAAATCAAGTATGGCTACAGAGTGGGGACACAGTGAGTATGAAGTAGCCATAAAACAGGAAATGAAAAGTTCATTGAAGGGAAATATAAAGTTATTTTTGTCAAGTTGGGGTTAAAAATAGCAATAAGGAAAAAGAGGGGAGCAGAAAAGGCTTTATGTAAGAATGGCAACTGATGATCCTGGAATGATGCAAGGGATTACAAGAAGGAGATGGGAGGGCATTCTAGGAATGAGGGACAGCCTAGGCAAAGGCTAAGAGGTGGGAGAGATGGAATCCTGGTATCCTGAGAACGGCAAGAAGGTGGATTTGGTTGAAAAAATATGGAAGGATGTAGAGACTATCGAAAGATCAATCAGAGTTACATGATAGAGGGCAGGCAACAGAACATTTCTCACAAGCACTCACTTATAGGAGAGATGCTGCTGAATTCATTGTGAAAGCTAATGAGAATACTGTAAAACTATAAATGCCCCCTTTTATCTCCTCACTCCAACCTTGGGGAATAACTTAGGCAGTCTCGGGGTTCTTCCAGTAATTTCATGGATTCCACAGTATTGATCTGCTGCTTATTTTCATTTTCCATGTGCACTTAGAAAGGAAAAAATGGATACTACACAAATATTTTCAGATGGCTGCTTTGGTATCGCCTGAGGGCTTGAGATCATTAATTTCTCATTCCTAGTTTCTTGCCAAAGAAGACTACTGGAAATCAAATCACCTCTTCTCTGCTCAAATCACATAAATCTAACAAGCGTCTTTATGGTAAGATCCGAGGAACAGTACTGTTTACTCACTGGAAATACATTTAAAGACAGCAAAAGTCAATGGCGTCACAGAAATACAGCAGAACTGCCATCTGACATGGGTAGGAAAGAAATGATTTCTCACTAGAACAGGAAAAATCAATGGCTCTAAAGTTTTCTGAAAAGGTAAGCTTGACAGTAAGGGCAAACAACTCCCCATAAGTCAGAAAGATCTTTTTTATTTCCTTCCATTGAAATATTGTAAATGTTCCACTAACAACATTGGAGGGATTTTGGTGGAATCCAGAAGTGTTCTGACCCTTCTGTCAATCGGAATTTTATGAATAGAATTACTAACCTGTTTCTAGCAGTTGAACCAAAGATCCCGAGGAGACAAACACAGAAACACTTGACGGTCCCATATATACCAAAATAGGAATTGAAGTCTTTTTGTAGTAGTACCATTATTGATAATACTACTCGCTAACACTTATATATTTCATATCATATGCCAGGCATAAACACTAAGTGCTTTTTACAAATATCATCCTATTTGATTCTCGCAATAGCTCTTGGGAGGTAGGTATTATTATTATGCCCATTTAATAGATGAGGGAAGAAGGCAAACAGGATTAAATGATTTATTCAGGTCACCACTACTAGTAAGGATATGGTCCTGAATTTAAACTCAGACTTTCCTATATTCACTATACCATTTTTCTTCCCTCCTTCCCCCAGAAATAAACAAAATAGATGCCTGTTGATTGGAGAATGGCTGGACAAAACCGTGGTTATGTTTAGTACTGTGGTCAATAGTAGACTAAGGCCAGAGGGGCCCACTGATCTTTGTCAGTCCTTGTTCTTGACCCACCACAGGGTTGGCTTTGGGTTCATTGCTCTGGGATTTCCTGTCTGCTCAACAGGAAAACTAGACATCCTGTGCTCTAATTTCTTCCTCAGCCCAGATTTTTTAGCAATAATTCTATTTTGGGCTCTAGTATAAGGGAGTCTCCCCAGGAAGGAAAAGGGTAGGAAGTTTTTTTAAAGTACTCCCACAGTACAAACAAAAATCAAGAATGAAACCCACTATTTTTTCCCATACAGAGAAGGAAATGTTAAGCTACAAAGAATCACTGAATGAATACAACTGGTTGAGAGGCTACTATTCAGTCTTCATTGACACATTACCAACAGTTTCTCTGTAATGAGATAAGCCTTAACTATTTGACATTTCCCTTGATCAACAGGTAGTTTCTTCCTCTCTGGGTAATCCCTTCCTTCTCAATTAGTCTGTTGTAACTACAATTGGTCCAGTAGCTGATAATCCACTGTTACTGTGCCCTGGAAAAAAAGAGAGATGGGGTAAGAAGCCACATGCTTTTAGAGATTTAACAAAATAAAAAAAAAGATACAAAATGAGTTGGCCCTATCTCTGATAGATGGTTTTCTGAGACCATGAGTTTATAGTTTAAGACCTGGCAAACCCTCCAGGTCCTATCCCCCAAACTGTAGAATTGGGATTCATCCTTTTTGAAGCTAGCTGTGGAGAGGGTATCCCCTCCCCCTCCACTCCCCCCTCCATGCTGTAGAAATTGGAGTCATCTTTTCATGTCTAGTTTAAGCCAACAGAAAAAAAGAGTTGTAAGTGGCAGGGACTGTCTTATTAGTTGATTCATAGAATTCAAGCTTAGCCACCAAAGGGACTTCATGGACATCAGGAAGCAGTCAAAGAATGTAAGAGGGAAGGGGAGGATGCTTCCACTATATATCCCCTATGTATCAAATGCTTAGATGGATGGATCTATGATCTTATTAATTCAGAAGTCCTTCCAGCAAAGTAGATCAAAGCCCTTCCATGCTGGGGGCTCTTGTTGGTGCCCTTTCCCAAGTTTTCCATGGGGTGTCCATTAAAGTTTGGGAAGCTGGCATTCTTCACTTTCCTTAAAAAGTCTATGTCACCAAAATAATTTTTTTAAAAAAGTCTAGGCCTAAATGTTCTGAAACTGAACAATTTTTGGAAATAATTAAGGATTTTAGACATCATCAAAGGAAGATGAAGAACCTGAAGAGCTAAAACATATTTTCTTTTTCCAATGGTTATTATTATGTTGACAGAAAAGGAACCTAAAACAGAAACTGGAACAAAAGAAAGTCCTCCATGAATATCAACAAGGAAAACCCTCTGGTGCATGTTCTAAGGCCATTTACTTAATACTGGGCACACACATCCTAACCAGCACATCTCATTTAATCCTTCCAGGAAAGCAATTCAAAAGCTAGCAGTATATCTTTGGTCTTCCCTAAGACAGGGAGGATGAACTCAAGCCCACAGCTGTTCAATATGCTTGGATATGAGAGAAAGAGAGAAAGAGAGAGAACGAGAGAAAGCACAGGCAGGGAAATAAGATGAGTCTTTGGAGAGTCATTTGTTCCATCCATCCATCCATTCATTCCTTCATGTGCATGCGTGTATTCAAATACTCTGCAGATGCAAGTGCTTTCCATTAGGATACAATTAAATATTTGACAAACAAAAACCATGAAACTTGGTGAGGGGGAAGCTTTGTTTGACTGCATCAACCAGGGAGAATTTCTAGGAGACTTATAAATTAGAGAATCTCAGGAAAATAGGGAGGGAGCTCTTAACCATTGCCATATTTGTCTGGTTTAAAATATATGCCTTCAGGATTCCCAGAGTAAACAAGTCATTTGCTTTAGTTGAACTGATCAATCAATATACTTTTATTAAATGTCTACTGTTTACAAGGTACTATCTTAGGTGCTAGAAATACAAAGGCAAATGATACAAGTCTTTACAGACAAGGAATTTACATTCTGTGTAAATTGAGAACAGCAAGTGAGAACACAGAAGGCACCAGAACATGAGCCCAGCATCCAGCCAATTACTGCCTTTAGGTCTCATGGCTTTCTGCTTGGTGAGAAGTGCTTGCTGGCTGAAGCAGTCACTAAAATGCCCCAGATTCCTCATGGCAGTGACAACCTTTGCATCTAAACACTATTTCCAGGAAGTCTCAGGAAGTACTCACTTTACTCTATTATTTCTGGCCTGTTCCCAATGATCTTACTAAGCTGCCAGAGACTATGACCTTGAAGAACTTTTGTCCTTGAACTGTGCTCTTCTGTTCAGTGAATGATTCTTTGGAAACACCAAATCAGGAAATACCCAGTCATTTGTGACTTTAGAGAAGCCCTTCATAACCTCCTCAACAGCTACCCAACTGCTTCTTCCTCTGCATGTAGCCATTTCTTCTCGTAGAAGATGCTGTGCTCTATGAGCAAAGCAGGATTGGATTAGCTCAGAAGAAATGGGAGATGTGCAAAGTTAGAGAAACTATCCCAAGTATTCAAAGGGATTATGTGTGTCTCATCTGGGGCAGAGCTTTGGGAGCCCGGAATGGTCTGATAAGCCACAGCTGGACACACTGTAACTTGGTTCTAATATAGTGATGCCATTTTGGTCCTATTCAGGAATGAAGGACAGCAATCAAGCAACCTTTCCTTCTAACTCTGGAGCCACAAACCATAATCAAATCGATTCTACCATTGTTCCTGCTTTGCTTATGTCAGTACACTCTTCTCTGGCCCCACCTGCCATTCCTATAAAGTTCTTGGCTTTGGTACTTCTCTCATTAGAATATAAGCTCCAAGAGGGCATGAACTGTTTGCTTGAGAACATGCTTCCTCCCTCCCTCCCTCCCTTCAAAAAAACTCCCTCTTTGTCTTTCTTTCCTTTCTCCTCTCCTTCCTTCCCTCAATCATCATCCTTTGCATTTATTTTTGTACAATATCTAAATGGATGAAAAGCATAAACGTTTTTTTACTAAGTTTTGAAACTCTGCTTATATAATTGCAGAAGAAAATCTGTCCCTGCCTGTAAGAAGTTTACATTCTAAAGGGACGGGATACAGAGCATGATCCACTCCTTCAGTCCTTTCTGGGCCTTTTTCCTAATTCTTCTTACTTCTTTTTCTACCATATCCCAATAGCCTTCTTGGACTGAAAGCTGCCTTTGTCACCATATCCTTCTCACCCTGATGTCCTTACCCCTATAGCCTTCTCACGCTGAAAGATCCCTCAACCCCTGTGACTCCTACCTCTAATTGATCATTTTCTCCTGGGATCTTTTTAAGGAAGAGTACTCTGGCCAGCCATGCTCCCTCCTTCATTCCTCTTCAGGCCTTTTTCTGCATCATGCACATGCTTGGGCACCTCTCACCCACCCCCTTCTGATGTCCCTTTTATGTATTGTCTTTTCTCATTATTAGAATGTAGGCAGAAACCATCTTTCTCTTTGCTTCTATTTGTAACCCCAGCACTTAGCAAAGTACCTAGATGATAATTACTTAATAAAAGTTTGTTGATTTGAAGGCATTTATATGGGAATGGTGGCTAGAAAAGAGAATTATGGTCTGGAAAGTCACAAAAAATGTTGAGTCCATTAACATGCACTTTCCAAAAAGAGTCATCTCTTCAAGCAACAGTCATCTTCCAAGCAATCTACTTGACCACATTCATGATGATAAATACTTCTACAGGAGGTGACTAAGTGCCCCTTAAAATAATGTTTCTTTTAGTCTTTGGAAGAACATCAATTGTCTGATTTATCTCTATGAGAACCTGCGAGGCATTCTTTTATTGAACTGTAACTTCTTTCTGTCTCCTGGTTTTATTTATAATGAGAACATCAATAGCAATGTGCCTTGTTTCTTCTATTACTGAGCAAACTCACAGGTTATTGGACAAATTAATGTTGGTAGAATATCTAAGAACTAGATAATTCTTAGCATATGTTCTCTGTTTGTGTGTGTCTCTCTGTTTTTCTGTATGTCTCTCTCTCTCTAAGTCTCTGTCTCTTTTTCTTTCTTAGCATATGTTCTTTGTGTTTGGGGTTTCTGGGTTTTTTTGTCTTTCTCTCTGTCTCTCTCTCTAAGTCTCTGTCTCTTTTTATTTCTGTCTCTCTTTTCCTTCCTTCCTTCCTTCCTTCCTTCCTTCCTTCCTTCCTTCCTTCCTTCCTTCCTTCCTTCCTTCCTTCCTTCCTTCCTTCCTTCCTTCTTTCTTTCCTGTCTCTATCTGTCTCTGTCTCCCTGTCTGTCTTTCTCTCTGGGCCCATCACTTTCCTTATGACAGTGGAAAGGGCTAAATGGGACTAAGGGCTAATTGGTGCCTGCTACTTGGGGCAAGAAAAAAAATCACCTGTTTTCCATTCTTCTTATGATAACCCTCTACAGATCAACCAAAGTCAGTCTTTGGTACTACCCTTGAGCCTTAGATTCCCTTGAAAGGGAAAGACACCTGTAGTAGTAATTCTTTAATCTTCTAGTGAATCTCATTTTCAATTTAAGAGTTACCTATAGGTATTCAGTTTTATGGTAATAACCAAAGAGTTCAGAATCTCTCCTGTACAGGAAATGAGCATGGGATTGTTCGAGTATTGGCTCTTTCCTCAGATGATTGATGCCTAAATGAATTACACTAATAGCAGGGAACAGAGTCTAGGTCTTTTGCTCCCTTATGCCATAGATTTAATTTCAGTCTTCTTCCAGCTGCCAGAGTTAGAGGCACAGTTTTTCTTTCCCCAAGAGACTGGCCTTCTCTTTCTAGTTCTTCCTTGAGAAAGCTAGGTCTCAGAACTATGTGACTTGGGTTGCTAAAGAAAGCTCTCAGAAGCAAGAGCTGTGCAGGAAGTTCCCCTCTCTCACAGGAAAGCTGGATTCTAGGACTCTCTACTCTTGATTTTGGTTCACAAACTCTCAAACTTAGGACCTGCCAAAGAGATAACCCCCCCCCAAATAATGTAGCTGACATGCATTAGCATTGCTAAATGTTCTCTAATGAATACCCAGGACAGCCACTGTCCCATCCCCTTCAAAAGAATAAAGAATATAGATTGTAATTTATAGAGTTTAAAATCGGGTCTTCTTACTATAGAGGGAAACATTTTTTGGTCACAAAAATCCCTTCTCCTGGGGCTAAATGGTCAAGAGAACATATAAATGACCTATCTCTACTACTGACTGCCTATTGCTGGGTCCAGGAAATGTGCATCCAGAAAGCCTTGCTGCCTTTCTCCTTCCCTAGCTCTTGTATGGCCTTAGGCCAGGAGATAACAGGTGCCTAAGATGAAATGTTCAATCAGTTCTAGGGAAAATGACTCTATGCAGGGGACCAGAGGGTCAAAATCACTTTCAATTTCCTAGTTTTTGACCTTTGTTCAGAAAAGGGGGAAAAAGACAAAACTCTACCTTAACTATAGGTCAATATACTGTTCCTACAATGGTCTGACCTAATTGATTCATTACTAATCCATCCACACTGCATCGTGAATGTATATATTCACAAATGCTATAAGGACACAGTCTTAAAGCCCAAAATAAAGGCTCATTGCCCTGGAAACTCAAGTTGATTATAGAATTAATCTAATCAATTCCTATATGTATGTATGTGTGTATGTAACACACATATCCACACAAATATAGGTTGTACAGTAGGTAGAACACTGGGCCCAAAGTCAGAAAGACTTTTTTCCTGAGTTCAAACCCAGCCCCAAACATTTACTAGCTGTGTGACCCTGGGCAAGTCATTTGACCCTGTCTACCTCAGTTTCTATACTTTGAAATGAGTTGGAGAAGAAAATGGCAAACCATTCCAGTATCTCTGTCAAGAAAATCCTAGATGGGGTCACAAAGAGTCAGACCCCATTAAAATGACTAAACAATACAAATTATATGTGTGTGTTCATGAATGCATATGTACAAATATCCATGTAAATATCCATAAGGAAAGGGAGTGGATAGCAAGATGGCCTCAGAGCTGATAAGACTGGGTGGGGTCAAGTTCTGTGTCCCACATATATTATCTGTGTGACCCAGAGCAAGCCACAACTTTCCATTGCCCAGGCAATTTCCCAGAACTAGAAAACTAAGGTCCATTAGCATTGTTAAGTGTACTCTAAGTGTACCAAGGACAGCTCCTGCCCCATCCCCACCCTTTCAAAAGAGCACAAAAACCCACCCAAAACCCAAAATGTGGAGGAAGGCAAATCTTAGTTTTTTAATTTTAGTTTAATTTTTTTATTTAGTTTTTGAATTTAATTTAATTTAACTTTTAATTTAGTTTGTAAAGTTAATTTAAACATTTCTTTCAACACAATATTCTTGTTCAGACTTTTATTTCCCTAGAACAGGGAAGCCCCAGTGAGGAAATGCCTCCTCCCAATATAGATTTGCACTTAGTTTGCAACTTAGTCTTAAAGAATTATTTGTGGATGTTGAGTGGCTGGCCAGTCCAGCACAGCACAATAGCAGAGTCAGAGCTCAGGACTTCCTGAATATGAGCACAGATTCCTACTCACTGTAATCTGCTAATTCTCTAGCTATAGCCATAGAGACATAAATATATTCATCATGTATAAAGCTCTTAGAGGATATGGATAGGAAGTGTAAAGAGTTCCCAGTGAAGATCTTTCTTGACCAGTACCTAGGTCCCTTCTCAACAACCCAAAGGTAAGTGACCTATGTAGAGTCACAATCCAAGATGTATCAGAGCTAGGTCTTGAATTTAGTTCTTCCTTTTTCTAGGACCAGTTTTTTTGTCTAGCATTCCATGCTGAAGTTTTTAGTCTCTTGTCTCTGCCTTTCCTTTCTTTCCCTTTGTCTTTCTCTGTCTCTCACTTTCTCCCTCTAACACTCCCTTTGTGCATCAATATTTGTGGCTGGCTATATGCTTGTCCATCTGTATCTTTCTTTATCTCTATCCCAATCATTCTCATTATTTCCATCTTTCTCTACCTCTGTCTCTTTCTTTTTCTTTCTGTGTATCTTTGTTTCTCTCTGTGTGTCTGTGTATTCCTGCCTGGCTGTTTGCCTGCCTTCCTGTCTATCTATATAATATATAATGCACATATAATATATGTAATAACATAACATAACAATAATGTAGATATTACACCTAAGTATATTATACATCTTATGCTAAAATCTTGCTTTAATGTCTCATTATGTCAAAGAGATGACCCTGGCCTTCAGTTTTCTCATCTCTGAAGATGAAGCAGGTTGGGCTAGATGACCTTTGACATTACTCCCTAATCTGGATCCATGATTCATTCGAGGGGATGCCAGCAGACTGCAACCACTCGTAGCTAAAAAGATTTTAAATATGGCCTTTGCCACAGACTATCTGTCATTCAAGGACAGCCAAAAATTCAGCTAAGTACAGAGAAGCTAAATCCCAGTGAGTTGGCTGCCAGGACGTGAATTTTTTGCCCTTGTCCACTCAAGACTCATGGAAGGATTGCCATCTGTATCCTTAGAAGGCATACTCACATCAATGAAATCACAGAGTGTGGAATGGATAATATACATACATTTATCCATACATAAATATTTTACTGGATTCAGATAGCTCAGCTTAGCAAATGGCATCACATGTACAGAAGCCTTCTCCCATCCTTACCACCGCTTAGTCACCCATTAGCTATTTTTTTGGCACCAAACAGGCACCTGGCACATGGCTAATTTCCAAGCAGAGACATATACTGGCATTCTAGTATTCTTCCTCAATGGCCATATGCCGCTCTCTCACTGCTTCAATATTCAGTTAAACTCTTGGCTTTTAGACATACTAAACCATTAGTCAATTTCATAACCTTTCATAGAGAACAGAGGGGGAAAGATGGAGAGACACTGGCTAGATTTAGAGGAATTCAAGAGAACTGCCTACAGACATTTTCCTCCTGCAGTATAGTCTAATTTGATAGCATCTTCTTCCTGTCACATAATTCTAATGAGGTACAACCAGTGATCCTCTCTTGGAAGCTGTATCAGAGACTCCCTCACAGGAAGCTTCAGAATCCAGAATGGTGAAGGATTGGTGCATATAATATTTCAACTTATAAGATTTATGCAGGTCTTTGAAACCAGCATGAGAAGAATAGATTGCATCCTTCTTAGAACATGAAAAATTAGTATATCAGCAAAGACAGAAGAGAGATCTGTCAGGATTATGTATTATTATTCCTATGACTTTTATTGGGAAAGCTCCTCAACTCACATGGACTTTAGTCAGCCTAAAGGAAATGAACAAAAATATATTTTAAAAAGTTTCATTGGTATGTTTTTGTTCATTTCTTCACACTTCACACATTTCTTCACTTCACACTAAGTTCCAGCAGATCATCTCACTCATCCATCCACCCAATGAGTCACTGCTTGTAACAAAGAAAAAAATGATTAAAACCCAGAAAAAGAGTTCAAGTATCAAGTGTAAGCATCATTGTACATCTATAGTTCCCCATCTCTATCAAAAAAAGGGAAGATGTATTCTGTCATTTATTTGTTTTTTTCTAGGCCATGATTGGTAATTGCAGTTGCATTTGATTCAGATTTTTTTAATCTATATTATCATATTCATATCACAGAGGAAAATATAGCGGCACAGAGTGGATATGGGTAAACTTCACTCTATAACCAATGGGAAATTCCTTAAAATAAGAGTAAAAAAAGATCATTAGGGAAATGTGTCACAGGAAGAAAAGCAGAATCAAGAGAGTGAAGAACCTCAGTTTTCCTCAGTTATGCATGGGATACCAAAAGGAAGTAAAGAAAGCTTCAAAAGCATTTTTTGGGGTAAATATTATGTTGGCAAGAGTTTTCCAGGATGGGCTACAATCTGCATCACTGGAAAGGATCAATAAGACCACAGTTCCAGTCTGGATATCAGCTAAATGACAGCCTTTGTATTTTGTGAAGTTATATACACTTCATTCTGTATCAGTTCATACAACTCTTCCAGTATTTCTTTGAATCCCTCTTAGTCATTCTTATAATATAATAATGTAGCATGACAGTTCATTCAGCTATTCCTCTCAACGATAGGCTCAACACAGGGGCATGTTGGAGCCAGCTCATACCATTTCAAGAATATTGATAAACTTTTAATGGGAGCATTTACAATCAGAAATCAGCTAATGGTACAAATCAGGAATTTATTGTCTTGTTGATTATCTAGACTTAATAAATTGATTGAAAATGTTAATAAGACGTGTTAAACTCAAAGACATGTCAGGTACAAGTCTTTTTTCAAAGAGCTAGTTCTTAAAACATTTCCTAGCATGTCCTTAACTAGATACCATTTTATATGTTTTTCCTCATATGTTACAGATTAATAATTAATAATAACTCTTTGTGACACTTTTGACCATATTGGCCATGGGTTTTCTTGGCAAAGACACTGGAATGGCTTGCCATTTCCTTCTCTAGTGAAATAAGGTAAATAAAAATTATACAGGATGATACAGCTAATAAGTATCTGAAGCAGGACCTCAGGCCCGGTGCTTTATGTACTGAGTCACTTAGCTACCCCAGAAGATGACCTTACATAAAGCAGCATGATATAATGGAAAGTCAGACAACATATGTTCAAATCCTTGATCTTCCACTGATCAGCTATGGGAATTTGGTCTAACTTTCATGCTTTTTTCCTGTCTATAAAGTGAGGAGGGTGAACTAAATGATCTCTAAGGTCTTTTCAAGCCCTATGATTCTATAAATAAAGGAAAACATTTATTTCTTCCCTGAGGCAATGTATTAGCCAATGTTAATATGAATGCTTTTCAAATGTACCTTTGCTTTCTTTATATGTAAGGGAGAAAAAAGAAAGCTTACATTATAATTCCAATAGACTAAAGAACACTTCTTCCCCACAAAATCTATCTGGCTTTTAATGAAAAAGGTGAGTCAAACACATCTCATGGAGAACAGAATAAACCATGGGACTACCTGATATTGCAGGTAATTCATGGGAGGTTTAGTGGGGAGTTTGCAAATCATAAGGAAGCAAAATCTAGTCTGAAGACAAAACTAATCATTTCAGCTCTTCTTGGGAAAAGGCAGAAAAGAAAACAATTTTTCCAATGACAATGTTCCCCAGAACATGGTAACTACCAGTCCCTCCACTATCAGAAGAAATATCCCCAATTGTTCTAAAATTGGTCATGAGATGAAAATGTTGTCACCCCTTTGCTTAGGTGTTCAGCTCCCATTAAGGCCAAGGTTAAGAGAGCCATCCAACAAGATTAAGGACATAAACCATGGCTAAGGATATGGTCATTACTTTACATGAACCGAACTAGTTATATGGGCATTACACCTATTGACCTTGACTTGATTAGTCCTATCCTCTGAAAATTGACTTAATGGAGGCTGATCTCCTTTAGACAATGATAAAACTCTAAGTGTCAGTCACTGAAGAAGGTCATTTTGGGTCTTCTACATTGGTAGTAAGTAGGGAATATATACTCAACCAGACAGTCATGATATTCCTTCCTGACTCAATCAGGAATAGAGTTCAGATCTTCTGTCACTAGTAAGATGGTTGATTTTGGGAGCTGTCTGCTCTTCAATTTTCTTCCAAGTAAAATGAAGGGATTATATGTAGATAATTCTTCAAATTCTTTTCAGTTTGAAATAATAATTCTTTTAAAATTATTTTTGCTACTCATTGAAAATGATAATCTGGCTAATAGAGAATAAAGTGAATTTAAAGCCTCTGGTATGATGTGACATCTGTTAACTCTGATGACTTCCAATGGGTCTCAACAATTCAGTGTGTGCCATTATGCAAAGACTAGGACTGAAAACATTCAGACTTTTTTTTTTTTTGTCAAAAATATATTTTCTTTTGCCAATACACAGAGAGGCCCTGGAGTTAAGTGTTCAGAACCCAGCCAACATTTTCAACACTTCTCTCTGATTCCATGTTTTTCTATAGGTCAGGAAGTCAATCAAATTCAAGCTGCTGAATAAAACTAATTCCTGTAATATGAGAGAGGTAGGAGGTTTGGGGTGAGGCATTAATATTTCTCAGACCAAGTTCCCTCCCTCAAGTAATATAAATTTATAGGCATCTCCTTCACCAGTGCTATAGTGATGGTTCACAGTGCAAGAAAGTAATTAGGCTTCTCTGAGAGCAAGAATTGTGCTGAGAAATATCATTGAGTAAACATAGAAGAAAGGTATTTTGAGTGGTACTTTAATGATCTCAGAAGAATAAGCAAAACTCTCTCTCTCTCTCTCTCTCTCTCTCTCTCTCTCTCTCTCTCTCTCTCTCTCTCTTTCTCTCTCTGTGTATGAGAGAGAACCACATATACATATATTTTACCCAGATGTCTTCTACCGCAATCAATCCCCTTAGTTATTGTAAAGAGGCACATCAGATTATATGGAAATCAAATGCTCTTTCTATCACAGGTCACACGGCATGTTCCCAGAAATTGAAAGCTTCCAGACAGTCTAATATAACTAAGTTCTGAGTTCCCAAGGAAAACTTATTGAGAAGTTCCCCTGTGTTTAATCAGTGGTATTTCTCAAGGAAAAGTTAATCCAATCCAACAAACATATTAAACAAGTACCTCATATGCAGATAGCTGTACTAAATACAGGATCCATGGAACCTCCCTCTTCAGTATCACGTCTTAATTCCCAGTTTTCTTCCCAGTTTAGCCCAACTGCCATAAACAAGAATATGTTCTTGATCCTTTCCTCATGGGCCTCTCACTGCAGCCTCAACATTTAATTTGTACATCTTTAGACATTCCATTAGAGTGTATGCTTCTCTTGCCTTTTTTTTTTTTTTTTGTATCTTCATTAACTAACATAACATCTGATTTATACAAAGTGCTTAATGTTCACTGATTGATATTCATTTCATTATCTGTATATTTCTCCTCATTAGAATGTCAATTTCTTGAAGGCAGGAATTACAATTTTTTTCTTAGTCTCCCCCTATAAAATTTATGGCACAAAAAAAGAGCTTAAAAAATGCTTGTTGAATGAAGGAACATCTTAACTGCACTAGCAGGCTGGGTTCCTTGCTCCTTAATCAACTTTGGGCTTAAGGTACTCAGTGAGTCCATGCTCATCCCAAAACTATAGCATATAGAGTCCTTCTCTAACCTCTTCTTTCTTCATCCCTCTCTTCCATTTCACCACCAGGTATTTCCATTCTAATGGTAACAGGTTATCATTCACCTTAATCTATAAATCTATTTAAATAAACCAAAAAGAATCCTTCTTTTTAATAGTAGTCATTCATATTTTCCCCTTAGCCTCCCAGTGCTAAAATATTATCAATGAATATACAGTTTATTAATGATAAAATAATAAAAAATAGAGAATTATTTCCAACATTTTAACTATGAGAAAGATCATAGTCAAATTCATCATAACTACGCTTTACTTCTGAGAACATTGTCCCACATTATTTAGTGCATTGAAGATAATAAATACAATTTCTTCCCAAGAATCTCTTTGCTCCTTTTCACAAGATAGGGGCCAAAATTGTTTCAAAAAGAGATTATCTCAATTCTTTTCTCTTTCTCTGTCTCTTCCCCAGTTTGCCTCCAGCCATTAAGAGAAAATTTTGTTAGTTTTTCTCAATTCTTTACTCTTAATAATGTCTCTCTTTATTCATTCTTTTTATAATGCGTCTTCATGAAATGATAGTCAAGACAGTTCTAACAAGAAACAAATTTCTCACTTTATGCCTCTCTGTCTTCTCTATAGTTTATCCCATAGATCAAAGTTAAACTCAAAGACCAACCCTTACTCCATAGGAAGGAAACCTTATGGAATGATAGACCCATAACTCTTTTAGCATCTCATCTTGAATGGCAGCAATATTTATAGCTTCTGGAGAAGAAAGTTTTTAAACAAGTATTACAGAAGATCTGTCTTCAATTCTAAACACCACAGCTTAGGAAAGACATTCATAAACTGAGGAATACCCAAAGGAGGTCAACCAGATCAGTGAAGAGTTTCACATTTATCCCACTTACCATTTGGGTGAATAAACGGAAGATGTTTAGCCTGGAGAACAGACTTAAGAGGGAGTAATAAAACTGTCCTTAAGTATTTGAAAATTCATTGAATGGAAGAGATTTGACATATTCTGTATGGCACCATAACAAGGCAGCAATGAATAGGTAGGCAAAAAGACAATAGAAGACAAGTATTTGGAAAACTCTGCCTTGTGAGAGGTGAGGGAAAGAACAAATCAAAGAATAAAAAAAAGTTCACCATTCACTTTACATATACTATCTCATTTGATCCTCACATCAACTCAGGGGTTATTATTCCCATTTTACAGATAAGCCAATTGTGTCTGAAAGAAGATTTGTGATATAGGAAAACTTTTAATAATTAGATTTAACCAAATGAACAATAGGTTGCTTGAATTAGTATAGATTTACCCTAATGAAGTCTTCAAGCAAAATATCATAGGATCGTAGATTCAAAGTTGGAAGAATTCATCTAGTCCAATCCCCTTCATTAAATAAGGGGGGATGAAATGAAAATAAATGAAAAAAAAATAAAGCAGGGAAAACAGAAGTGCTTTGCCTTAAGTCATACAAGTAGTAAGGTGTTTTGGGGACTTGGCCTCCAGTTTTTTCTGACTCCTAGTCCAAGATTCAAAGTCTTCTTCACGATTTGTTAGGTATATTATCATAGTAATTAGTTTTCCAGTTTGGGTTGAATAAAAGAAACTAAATAATAAAATGAAATTGATAAACAAACAATAACATGTGCTATGCAACTCTTCAAGTGTTAAGACTTTATTTATAAATAGTAATTGTTACTATAAGCTATTAGGAAATGTTTATCTGAGGGCAATGGCAGTAGGGGGAGGGAAGCAATGTAAGGCTTATTATTTCAATAAAAGACAAGTATTTGGAAAACTCTTCCTTGTGAGAGGTGAGGAAAAGAACAAATCAAAGAATGAAAATAGCCCACATCCATTCAGCCATTTAAGGTTCACCAAGCACTTTACATATATCTTCTTATTTGATCCTCACATCAATCCAGGAAATAGATGTTATTATTAACCCCATTTTACAGAAAAGCCAACTGAATCAGAGAGAAGGAAAGTGAATTGGCCATTGTTACTCAGCTAATATGTGCCAAAGTGGGATTTGAACCCAGAGCTTCTGGTTCCAAATTCAGTGCTCTATGAAGCAATGTATATTCTCTTTAATAATATCAGAGTTTCCAAACAAACTGCTTTTAGCATGAACCATATGGATGGTATCTCACCAAAGAGGACAGCTAGATGGCACCATAATGTACACAACCCTGTGGTTCAAATCAGAAATACACATCTTTCTGAGTTCAAATCTGGTCTCCAAACATTTATTAGCTGTATGATCCTAAGCAAGTCACTTAACTCTGCCTCAGTTTCCTCACCTGTAAAATGAGCTGAAGAAAGAAATGTTAAACCATTCTAGTATTTTGGCCAAGAAAACTCCAAATAAGGTCATAAATAGTTGGATATAACTGAATCGATTTACCAACTACCTCATCAAAGCCCATATTTTCTAGAGGGTCTCCTCTATCCATTTTGCCTCAGGATATGAAAACATATTTTGGAGTCTAGTTTCCTCTTTCCACATAACTCCATCATCATCATCACTATCATTATCAGAACCATATTTAATCAAGGATAATAATTATAATATTTTATAATTACAGGATACCATTATATAAATATATTTTAATGTAATCACTATAAATATAATCATAATTACGATAATTTATTATATAGATTTTTGTTGGCCATCTTTAAGAGATTAAAGCATATGAGCCCTTTGATCTCAGAGGTGAGATGAATGAGTCGGGAGATTCATAGAGTGTGAAAAGAGCTCCAGTTTATTATGCCTTACAGCCTTGTTGATATACATTTTTGCAAGTGTGATCAGTAGTAAACAGTAGACAATCTCCAATCACCATTGAGAAAAGCAGCTTGTGGGGTTTGCTGGTATCTACCAATGGGAGGAAAGCCAATCCAGCAATTCAGCAACTTGCTCACAGGCGAGGGGCCCTGTTAAGGCATCCCTGCTCACAGAGCCACTGGCTGAGACCCTCCGGCTCACCTGTTCTCATGATCACAAATCATTGCTCCTTGCTCAACAAGGGCATTTCTGCAATGTGGCAGAAAACTTATTGTGCACCAAAGTTCAAGGTGGCTTTGATACTTCCTCTCAGTAGAGTCCCAAAGCTTAGTAGATTTTTATATTCTTTTTACAAAATTTATGCAATTATATATTTTATAAATTTATTTAGATACAAATTTATAATTTGTATTCATGATCTTTTTAATTATAATACACTTTATTGTTATCATAGATACATTCATATATTGCTTTAATGTTTGCAAAGATCCTTTATATTTATATCCTCACATTTATCCAAGGGAGTGAATGCTATTATCACCCCTTTTTAAAGTTAAGGAAACTGACTCTGACAGAACAAGATAAGGGTCTTTCCCATCTTAAGATTATACAGCTAGGAAAAGGCAGAAGCAGTATTTGAACTCAGGTCTTAATGATAACAAGCAAAACACTGGATCACTCCTGAAGGAGAAATCCATTTTAAGTCAATGGGTAGAAAATGGACTTTCAACTGTTCCTTAAAAAAGGAGATAGCAACAGCTACCAAGTATGGCTATGAAAATTTTGAATGTATTTAGCCCAAAGAATCCTGGAAATCAGAGGACCTGGGTTCAAATCCTAATTTTGCTATCAGTAGCCCTTTGGCCAAGCCCCTTAAACTCTCTTGGCTTTAGTTTCTTCATCTGCAAAGTGGGGGCTAGCACTGGATGAAGTGATTTTTGTAGTCTTCCCCAGTGCAATCCAACTATAGGACTTTGCCCTTTGGAATTAATTTGGAACATAGATTTATCATTAAAAGGGATCACAGAGACCATTTAATCCAAAGACCTCATTTTAAAGATGCAGAAACTGAGGTCCGCACAAATAGTATCAAGGATAGATTTGGGTCTCCAGCATCAGTGCACCTTTCTTCCAATAAAAAAGGAATTAAATATCTACTGTGCACAGGGCAACATGTTGGGTGAAAGAAATAGGGAAAGATGAAGTGAGCCACAGCCTTTGCCCTTCAGAAACTAGTAATCTAACAAGAGTGATAACCTGTACACAGATAACTATCACAAATGTTAGAATGCACTAAATTTAATGGAATGGGTCAAAACAAAGTTCTTTGAAAACTTTGGAGAGGCAGAAGCCAATTCTGAGCAGGGGTATCAGAAAAGACTTCAAGAAATATGGAATATTTGAGTTCAAGACAGAATAATGTTGGTACGTGGAAATAGGAGAATGGCTGTAAATCATAATGGATTGATGGAAGAGATACGAATAAAGACCATAAAGGCAGGTAAGAAATTAGTCACAAATGGACCTTAAATGTTAAACTCAAGAGTTTGTACTTAATTTGGTGGGAATCGCTATAAGTATTAGGATAAGGGAATGGTATGATCAGTACAGATTATGAGAGAGATTAATGAGAAACCTTGACTAAAATGGGAAAAAATAGACGTAAGACAAGTAAGAGATCTGTTTAATGATAAATAGCAGCCGAGGTGCTGACTTCTCAAGTCAGGAGAGCCTGAATAGGGGCATTTTCAAGGAGAACACAAAAGGAGATGTTAATGGGAGATATTAAAGAGTTAGACTCAGTAGACTTTGGCAATTAATTGTATACGGTGGATGGGGATGGGGAATGAGTCATGTGTCTGAGTAGAGAATAAGGAAAGAAGTCAAAGAGGACTGCATCATTGTTTGCCTATATTACTGGGAGGATAGTGTCAATAGACATTTTTCTATAACCTTACTGACCATCTTAATGATCGTACTGTCCTTTGGAGTCATAACCAATTCAAAAAAAGTCCCATTTGAAATAAAGCAGTCTGGATGAATACAGAGAGATTTACATGAACTGATGCTAAATGAAATGAGCAAAACCAGGAGATCATTATTGACTTTAACAACAATACTGTATGAGGATGTATTCTGATGGAAGTGGATTTCTTCGACAAAGAGAAGATCTAACTCAGTTCCAATTGATCAATGATGGACCGAAGCAGCTCCACCCAGAGAAAGAACACTGGGAAATGAATGTAAACTGTTTGCATTTTGGTTTTTCTTCCCAGGTCCTTTTTACCTTCTGAATCCAATTCTTTCTGTGCAACAAGAGAACTGTTCGGTTCTGGAGACATATATTATATCTAGGATATATTATAACACATTTAACATGTATAAGACTGCTTGCCAGCTAGGGGAGGGGGAAGAGGGAAGGAAGGAAAAAGTTGGAACAGAAGTGAGTTCAAGGGATAGTGTTGTAAAAAATTACCCAGGCATATGTTCTGTCAATAAAAAGTTATAATTAAAAAAAGATCCAGAATTCAAAAAAAAAAAAAAAAAAGAAAGCAGCCTGGGTTTTGATTTTTTTTTCTGGAGTGGAATGTAGAAATTTCTTATTTTCTTAGTCAGTAATAAGGAATTTAAAAGAAGTGGACAACTTTGGCATGTTCTTCCAGACTTAAAGAAACTGGTTTTTCTGACACAGAAATATTTCATCTGCTCTAGTATACATGGGTCAACATACTAACAATCCAATGACTTCAAGAGAGAGAGAGAGAAATATGGCACCAAATAAAATCTTAGAACCAAATTTCTCCCCCATCAATAGTACACATAAATTCATCTTATATAAAGTCCCAGATCTAATTTTTTTTTCAGAAGGTAATAAATAATATTGGCCAAAAAATATCTCACCGACCAACCAAACAGAAACCAATTTAGAAGATATTAGCAAATACCCTGAATATGGCAAGACCAGTAAGGCCTTCTTTCCTTGTCAAGATACTCCTCAAAAAATCCACTTATTATTTTCATGAACACAGTCTATCTACTCAAGCTTCATAGAAAAGCCAGTTTCTTTTCTCCTTTACATTTGAAAGCACCCCAGAGATTAATATTCAGAAATAGTTAGATAATTTTTGTAATATTTAAAGAACTGACATGGCACAGATTAATGAAAAGCAATTTGGTAAATATGTACTTTGCATAAATAAACCTGAAATAATTATTGACAATCATTTAAGAAAGTTAAGCATTAACCAAAATGGAAAATATTTTTTAAGTTGTGCGTGTGTGTTTTCTCTGAGAGTTATTAATGTACCAACTATATTTTGGTTAAAATATTCCTTCATAAGGAATATTGATTTTGCTAAAGTGAATGGGTCTATAACGTAAAAAATGGCCCTTTGCTAAGAGAAATTAATTTGGTCAAGGTTTTGAGCATAGATAATTCCAAGGGACAGCCTAGTCGCTTAATCTTCCATCTTGTCACAGGAGAAATAGAAAACATTTTAAATATTTAATTAGGAGTAAAATCAGATTCATGTAATGAGATGCCTTGGTTCAAGCAAGTAATAAAGACAAAAATCCCCGGGCATCATCAGTATCCAGAGAGCTTGTCAATTTTACTTTACTCTCTCTCTTTTTTAAACAAAAGGTACAACCAAAGAAACTCCCAAAGGTCAGTAACCATTTTAAAGAAATTCAAAAAATCAAAATCAAAACTGGTTTCAGTGTTGGGCTAATATGGGGCATTGTGGTTTCCCCAGTGATGTTCCCTGGCATCTATGGGAAGTTTGTGCAGAGCACTTCAATGATTGTGTTTGCCTTTAGCAAACATATTGTTTTCATATTTTAGCAAAAGTGCTGACACTGGCTGATGAACACGTTCCCGCACAGAAATCTCTGACAGATGTGCTGTCTGCCAAGGGATTTTCCCCAGGAATTTTCTAATTTTCTCCTATCTGTTTAGAGAAAGTTCATTTAAAATCTGTTAAAGTATATTAATGTGCAGTGTTGCATCCTGCCTTGCTGTGGGCATGCTGGCAAAAAAAAAAGTTCCTAGGAAATTGAAGTTTAGGTTATAAGTGCCTGCAGGACAGAGCACAAGAACCTCTACTCAAAGAAAAACAATCCCTGACTAATTTACATTTTTCCAGGTCACTGACAATGCCAAGTTTGCCTAACACCTATCATAAGCCAAAAAGCCCTCTTTACCTGTTTGTTTTAAAAGGGGGATATAAAATTCAGTAAAAGTTATCTCTGGTACTGAGATGATTTTTATAAGTTTATATATTACCTATTTACAAATATCTTAGTTAAATATCAAAGATGAGTATTCAACTTGACTAATCACAGATTAAAGGAATTGTTTTTATCCAAGAGTCAAGAGTTATCACTCAGACAAATGTTGAACTCTAATTCTTCAGGTAAAAGGTCAGTAGATAGGTTTTTTTTTAATAGACAAATTAGTATTTCCATACAGAAACTCATGAAGTATTTTCATGATCACATAGACGCAAAGGTTAGAAAGTGGCAAATAATAGTTACTGATGGGAATTCCACAGTTACAATGGGGTGGCCCATTTCATTGTTGGACAGCTCCCAAACTGTTACAAAGCTTTTATTAAATGTACTTTAAATAGACTTCTCTTGGATTAGGATTACAGGTTTACAGCAGGAAGGAATCTAAACACCATTACAATCAGTCCTCTCATATTTCACACAAGGAAACTGAGTTATTAGGGAAATTGCCCAGGTTCACATAGCTAGTAAATGTTTGCAGTGATGACTTCTTGATTTCAAACCCAGTACCCCATTCTGTTGTTTTGAATATGTCTATACCCTCTTCCAATACTCTCTTGCCAAATCTTCAAATACGTGTGGATAGTGATTATATCCATCCTTAGTCCACAGTTCTTTCAGATGTTCTTGCCATGACATAGTTTCCAGACCCTCATAACAGGAGACACTTGCCCATTTCTGCTGTGCAAAAGGGACATTTTCAGAACAACCAGAGACCTTTCCAAGAGGACCTTCTCCTTTGCTGCCATCCTTTATGCAGTTGGAGAGGGAAGAAAGAAAGGTGGTCAAATAAGGGAGGAGGATTTAAAGTTTGTGGCTATTTTTCTGCCAGGGTTTTCTGCTTTCCCCCTCTAGACTCTCCCCAATTAAAAGGATATTATCTTCTCTACTGCAGTTGTGCTAATTGGTAGTTATTACAAGAGCAACTCATTAGGATGATCAAGGTTGAATATTTATCATGGTCATGATAATATTTAAAATTCACTGGGCACCCTAGCAAATTTGTTTCCTTGAAAGTGTTTTTTTCAGCAAACATTCTTCCTAAATGAGGCTGTTTTACCTGAAGCTCATTCGCCTCATCTGTAAAATGCAAGTAATAATACTTGAACTCTCTACCTGAAAGGTAGCTGGTGACACAGTGGATAGAATGCTGGGTCTGGAGTCAGGGAGACCCGAGTTCAAATGTGGCCTCAAATACTAGATGAGTGGTCTTGAACAAGTAACTGAGTTTTTGTCAACTATTGTTTTTGTCATGGTAATTGTTCATACCCGTCCAACTCTTCATGAACCCATTTTGGGGTTTTCTTAGAGAAGATCCTGGAGTGATTTGCCATTTCCTTCTCCAGTCCATTTTACAGATGTAGAATGAGACTGATAATAATACCTATCCTCACAGATTGATTGTAAGGATAAAAAAATATAGTATTTGTAAAAGAGTTCAGCACAGTGTCTAACATATAGTAGTGCTTTATAAATGCTTATTTCCTTTTCTCTACCCTCAAGGGATTACTAAGAGAGAAACACTTTGTAAAACTTCAGGTGTCACAGAAATGGATTACTATTGTCATTAGATCTGGGATATTTGCAGTTCATCAAATTGCCAACCTCCAGACCAATAGGACAGCACCAAAGCAGAGGGGAGGAGAAACCATTTGAGAGAGCCCAAAGTTGTGTCTTAAGGAAACATATTCTCCTAGTCCAGACCAGTCAGCATTTTTATAGAAAACATTTTATTGATAGCTTTTATTTTTTACATCATAATATATATGTATGTATATACATATCTATCTATCTATCTATCTATCTATCTATCTATATATCTATCTATCTATTCTCCCATCTCTTATTTCCTCCTAATCTTTCCTCCCTTACTCAGTCATACAATAAACCTTGCCTTTTAACAAAAAGAAAGAATTGAGCAAAACAAGCTGACACACATAAGATGGTGGGACTAAATTCTTCCTGCTTATTCTACCAACTCTGAACTCTGATTCTTTGATACATCTGTGTGTGTGTGTGTGTGTGTGTGTGTGTGTCTTTGTGTGTGTGTGTATAAAACATTATGCACCCACAGTCCCCACTTCTCCAATGAAGACTGGTGCTACATCTCTCATCTCTTCTTCATAGTCAAGACCAGTCATTGTAACTGTATAATAGTTGATTTCATGTTATTTATCAATAGATCAATAAATGAATATATTTAGCAGATTTTTTAAAAACTACATTTCATCTATGTAAGTCTTCACATGGTTTTTAGAATTCCATCAAGCCATTATTTCTTTCCCTGTTCACAGAGGTTGTTAAATCATACATCTGAAAGCAAGTTTAGAGGCAATCTAATCCAACTGCCTTATGATTTGCCTTTGGCTATGTACTATTCCCACCTCTTCCTACTCCCACTTCAGTGAGTTAAAAGCTCTTTTTGTACACATTTATGTTTCTTTTCCCTGCAAACCTGATTGCCTAGAAAATCAAACAAATTGGTAAGAGAAAGGAGGAGTGGGGTCCAGGGCATATTAGTATATGGAAACATCTTTGCCTAATTCTATCAGAACCCTAATGGAGAAGAAAGAGGCAGATATAACACAGAATAAGGAATAATTCCCAGATCATGAATGGACACTTGGCTTTAGAATGCAATCAGAGTTCTATAATCAGAGATCAGAGGACTGATAATTGGGTGTGATCCAAGTGGCAGATGACAAATGAAGCCCTAGATGAAAGGGGTGAAGGCAAAGCTCTGAAAATCACTGGCTGTAAAATTAATAAGGCTAATTCTTTGACCTGTGGATCAGAATCTGGGCTTCTATAAACCCACCAAGGCAAGCTCTCTGTGACTTTGAATGAAGGATGGAAAAACTTGGTTTCTTTCATTAGAAATAGAATCATCCAATCATGGAACTGGAAAAGGATGCCACTGGATCCATTGTGTACCTGAATAAGAATCCCTTTTATAAACTACTCTACTTCTAATAGATGGGGGAGGGACTTTCCCCCCCCCCCTTAAGTTTCACATTCTGAAGCTGTCTTAGAGAAATGTCTTGTACCATAATGGGATTAAGGGGTGGGATGAACAATCAATCAACCTACAAGCATATTTCAAGGACCTACTAAATGTCAGTCAGTGTACTAGGCAATTGGGGATACAAATACAAAGAATGGCACAATTGCTACTCACAGGAGACTTCCATTCTAATCTCAATCTGTATCTCTTAGATATGGATAATGATAATAAATACTACCAATTCCTGCTTCATTGGTGTCTCATGGTAACAGAATAAGGTAGGTACAGTACTCTCCTATAGGAATTATCATTGCCATTTAGTGGTGGAAACATCAAGATCCTAACAGGGAGATAAGAGGTGGATTGAGTCAAATGAGCCAGTCTGCAACTGCCACCTCAGCCTTTACTCCTTTAGAACTTAAGGAGACAATTCAAGAGCCTTAGGAATACACCATCCATGTCCTTCCCCTCAGCCCTGTTTATAGCTTGACCCCCACAGTCAATACAGAAGAGAGAAATCCTCGTGGAAAAGAGAATCCATTTTTTTGTACAACTTTTGTACAACTCCCAACACCAAGCACTGCCAAATGCCCCAGGAATATACTTGCATGGATGGAGATGGCAAAGAGAAAGAAGACTAGTTCAATAATAGTAACTGCCAGCATTTATGTAGCACTTTAACATTTGCAAAGTACTTTGCAAGTATTATCTCCCTGTCTTCTCATTATTGTGCTGGGAGGCAGGGGTTATTGGTGTTATGCAGCCATTTCAATCATGTAAAACTCTGTGTGATCCCATTTTGGGTTTTCTTGGCAAAGATCCTAGAGTGGTTTGCCATTTCCTTCTCCACCTCATTTAACACATAAGGAAACTGAGTTAGGGTTCAGTGATGTGTCCAGGATCACACAGCTAGCAAGTATCTGAGGCCAGATTTGAACTCAGGAAGATTCTTACTTCAGGCCCAGGATTCTATCCACTGTGCCTTCTATCTGCCAGGAACTATTCGTACTCCATTTTACAGATGAGGAAACTGAGGGAGACTACAGTGAATTGATTTATTCAGAGACACTAAATTAATAAGTGTCTGAGGTTGGATTAGACTATCCATTGTGCCATTTGAAAAGAATTTTCAAATATTTTTCCATTCAGAGTTTTGAGATTTGGAGCTATTAGTATCTTCAAATTAGATCTGGATTTTCTTAGCATAGGGAGTCCTCCTTATGGAAAAATACCTGTTCCTAATGCAGATTGCATCTGCTCTGCAAGTGACAGCCTTGAGGTCTTCCTGGGATGCTGAGAGGAAAGGTGACTTGTCCCATGACACATAGTGTGCATCAGAGGCAGGTCTTGCCAGGATTTCCCAACTCCAAAGCCAACTCACTCTTTCTCTTTTCTTCCTGTATACTTCACTCTCTGTTCTCTCTTCCTCACAATCAAAAGGACCTAGATTCAAGGTTCATCTTGGATATACCCTATCCAAGTAACCCTGAATAGGTCATGCAGCCTCTCAAAGTTTTCAAGAAACTCCCTAAGACTAAAAGTTGCAGAAAAATTGTTGATCTTCATCAGCTGAGACAGTTTCCTAACTAGAAATCCCTTATACCAACTAAATACTAAATCTGGACATAAATAGTTATACATAATATGTCTAGGGACATTTTGGATAGATACCAATCAAATTTAGGCTTGATTTCAGTTTAAAAGAAACAAACAAAGAAAAACAATTCCATATAATTTAAGAGAAGAAGGGCTGCCCCCTCAAACTGCGTTTTCCCCATCTTGGAGGTCTTCAGGCAAAGGCTAGAGAGACTGAATTTTTGAAGAGATAGGCTGGACAACAGGACCACTCAGGTCCCTTCCAACTCTCAAAATCTCTCATCCTGATCCTGGGAAAGAGTTGTGCTTTGTTTTGTTTTGTTTTTTAGATGCAACACCAGGCTGATTGAATGCATTGTTTTACACTGATTTTAATTGTTGTTATAATCTGATCTGTTTGTACCCAGCTAATCTGTATTTAATCGGTATTTTAATTTTATTACAAAACAGCCAGAATGCAGCTGCAGCTAGGCACCACACAAGTAAATAAAATGCATTATTATTTTGATTATGTGTATGCATATGAGCTACATTGTACTTAGGTCCAGACTGTATCTACTTCCCCTCCCCCAGTAATTTGTTCCCATTAGCTCCTACTGATGGGCTCAAATAGGAGGGACATTGGAAATATCTGTTTATTTCAGAGTGTGTTATGCAATAAGATGCTGGATTTATACACCTTAATTTACCAAGTGTTTTGTGACTCATTTAGATATTCATGAAGCATTTCATTGTGCTAAGTGTTTCTATTAACTAATTATATTGGAATTTAATTCTGAGGAAAACAAAAGAAAGAGGGGAAAAAGAGGGTAAAAAAAGGGTATCAAGTAAATTTGTCCATACCAGGAATATATATTTCCCTAAATGGAATTCTTTCCTGGGATTTCCATTGGGATTCTCCCCAAGAATCTGGAATGATGGCATTAATAAAACTCTAGGTGTCTTAGAAGACTTTGCACAAGCATACAATATGTTCTAAACTCCTGTGTAACTATTTGAACAACTTGACCTTCTTTCAATTCCTTGAAAGAACTGTTAGGGATGAGCACAAGAATCAACATGAGAAATTATGAAAGCTTAAATGTGGTTGGGGTAGGGGAGAACCCATATAACTATAGAGAAGACTTGACAGAAAGAACATAAATGGAAGGAGTTGGAGGATTCTGGCTTCAGTCCTTACACGGCTTTAAGACAGACAATTTGTCTGTAACCTTTCTTTTTTCCCCACCAAGCAATCTCGCTAACTGTGAATATAACACAGGCTCTCAGGAGCCGGGCTGGAGGGCTTTTATGCTCTCTTCTCAAAGAACTCAGCCTCAGGTATTCAGCACATGTTCTGAAGCTCACTTAAGCCTCTTCTCATTCCTTCAAACAGGGATTACAAGCTGCTTCCAGAAGTTTATCAAAGTTGACAAGAACAGGGGGTGAAAGGGAGGTTCAACTTGCTTACCACAAGAGTTTATTTATTTTCCACTTCATTTTTGGCTAACAGGATAGGGCACTGGCTCTGGAGGTCAAGGAACTGGGTTCAAAGCCCCTCTGTGTTGTTTCCTGTCAATCTGGCTCTGGTCAAGGTACTTACACTACTTAGGGCTCTGTTTTCTCATCTGTACAATGAAGAGACAGGAGGATTTGGCCTTTGAGGCCTTTCCTTCAGGGTACCATGGGAAAAAACAACACTGGTTTTAGAAGAAGAGTACCTGAGTTCAAATCCTGTCTCTAACATTTAACTCTGTCATGTCTTTGAGCAAGAAGTAAGGGCTTCTTTCCCTCAACTATAACATGAGTTTAATAGATGAAATGATTTTTTAAAAAGATTTCTTTTATCTATGGATCTAAAAGCTTACAAATCTCTGTTCTGTGATTTCACCCTCCTGATATAGAAACTTCTGCTCCTAATACAGAAGTTATAGTTTGAGTGGGTTTATATTCTGATTTATAATCTGAGAGAGTTGTCTGGGGACTCTGACAGGGAATGACTTGCTTGGAGTTACTCAGCTAATAAGTCTTTGTGAATATACATGAACCCTGATTTTCTACCTCTTCCTCCTCCTCCTCCTCCTCCTCCTCATCATCATCATCACTGTTGTTATCACCATCATCATCACAGTCACTATTGTCATAATTATTGTCATCATCATTATTGCTGTTACCATCAACACCATCATCAATAGTCATTATCATCATTGTAATTGTCATCATCATTGCCATCATTTTCCTCATCATCTTTATCATCATCATCATCATTATGGTCATAGTCACCATTGTCATAATTATTGTCATCATCATTATTGCCATTACCATCAACACCATCAATAGTCATTATCTTAATTGTAATTGTCATCATCATTGCCATCATTTTCATCATCATCTTCATCACCATTTTTATTAGTGTTGTAATCATCATCATTGTCACTGTCACCACCATCACCATCATCATTACCATAATCTACATTATTGTTATTACTGTCATTGCCATTATCATTATGATGGTCATACATTGTCACTGTAATCACTGCTGTTATCATCAATGTCATTATCATCATCAAGATTTAGATAGTGCTTTATAGTTTACAAAGCACTGATACACATTGACATCCCTAAAAAGTACATTGAATAGGTATGATTATTCTCTCTGTCCACTATCCATATTGATCATAACTATAATAACAATAATAATAACAGATTGATAAACACTTTTAAGGTTTACAAAGTATCATATATATTATATCTCCTTTGAGTTAAATAACCAATCCTTTGGGTAGGAATTCCTGCAATATCTCAAACTCTCTATGACCCAATGATCCAAGACTATTGCTAGTTAGTGAAAGGAGCACTGCATTTCCATTAGGTTATAAGTCCCTTGAGGGCAAAGACTATCTTTTGCCTCTTTTTGTATCTCTAGCATCTGACACATTGCCTAGCTTACAGGAGCTTAATAAATGCTTATTGATTGATTTTGAAGCTAAGGGACTTGAATTTGAATCCTAGCTCTGATACTCATAATCTGACAAATTGGGCATCATTTCCCTGTCTCTAAGATGAAGGTTTTGGACTGGATTATACTGAAGGTCTCATGCTTCTCATTTATAAACGTAGAAAATGAATGAATGAATTAATGAAAAAAAGAATAAACTATGATGAAAAATACTATTTTTCTTTATAAAATTAAAAATACAAGATGTCTCCTGGTATATACTTCAAGGTGCTCTTTTATATGACTTACACAGTCCATGGAGTATGTGGAGTCCCTGCCTCTTTTCAAGATTTAACTTAAGCATCACCTTTTTTGGAGAAGGCTTTTATCAAGTGCCCGCATTTGTTAGTGCCTTCCTGGCCAAGGTTACCTTGAGTCTGCTTTGTCTATGACTATATCATATGTTCCTGGGGTTTCCTGGTTAGAAAGTATGATCCTGAAGGACAGATGTGGCTTCCTTTTTTATCCCAAATGCCTAACCTAGAAGCCCAGCACACAGGACATGCCTCATAAATGTTCACTGATGGATTAACTGGCCGATCACCAAGGTTGATTTTATTGTTAGTCACTCCTCCTTTGAGCATATGCTATCCAAAGATACTTAAGGCATCAAATGATTCCTCCAAATCATGTGATTCAGAAAATTAGTGCAATTTAGAAAAATTAAATTGAGCTGTAATCCTTTTAAAAATAATACTTTTGTTTTTGCCTTTTCTGTCTCGGAGAAACACATGCCAGTTTGCTTAGTTAAGAGTTATTCTTAAAAAGCAAGAAACAAGAATATCACCAGAGAGACAGCATCTACTCAGCTCTGCACAGATCTCTATAATTTAGAGCTGTTGGCCTCTTGAGGCCTCAGCCCCATCATCTGTGTCAGTCTGTACCTCTCACCAAATCCTCCTCCAACTTTCCTCTTTCATTTTTTCCAGTTCTGAATTGCTGTACTTACCACTAGTTACAGAACATATCTCATGGGAGGGGGTGGAATAACAAACCTAAAGTGGTCTCTCAGGGAGTTGTTCCCAGTAACTCTGGGAGACGCAACAGATTTGAGTGAGGGCCCATGGGATATGTGATAAGGATATGAAGAGAAGGACATCCAGGGTGATATAAACCACTCAAGAACCTCAGCGCCAAAAGGAAAAAATTCAGAAAGCAGCAAGACTCCAGAGCACTAAGACTGAGGGAGTATTGGGCTAGGAAGACCCTGTTATCATCTGAGACCCTGGAAAAGGAGTATAGACAAAGTTCTAAGGAATAGCAGTATTGACTTGGTTAATATTCCAAGATATAGATGGGAAAAGGGTAGGGGGAATGGTTACTCCATGAGTTATGGTAGGGGATGAGGGGCCACATTGGGCAGGTGACCCAAGTTTTCTCCCATGTTTATTGGTAAAGAAGTCAAACCAAGAGAGGGCAGCTCTACTGAAGTGGCTTTTGAAGGCATTCCCCAACTCCTTTCTAGTTCCACAATCACCACCAATCCAAAAAGATTCTCTTAACCTTGTAGTAAACTGACTAGAACCAATTACCAAATATCTACACAGGCTTCTGAGTACAAATTACTTCTTTTCACATCATCAAGCCTCTTCCATAAATAGGTTTCCTGGTCTCATCCACCTGGAGAGGAGCACCTGATGCTCTGTTGATAGTTCCCTGTTACATGAAGATGAAGAAACTGAACCCCAGACAGAGCTTGAATTTAAACTAGGTCCAAATCTATTTAACTATAATCCATCAAATTCATATTTTTATTCTTCCTGTGTCCTTTTATCTTTTCTGTTTCTTTTCTTTGAGATCTTCTTTTCTCCATCTAATTTTTTCTTCATCTCATACTCTAAGCTGTGTCAGGATACCCAAGCCCAGCCTTTGTTATTACCTAGATGCCATGATGGCGACCAGAGGCTAGAGGCCATAGTCCCCAAGGGAAAATTGAGAGACAGCCAGCCAGGGGGAAGCCTTGGAGGCCTCTGGATCCAGTGGAGCGAGGACCAAGTTGCCGGGAGGGGAGGAAGAAATGAAGTGGAAAGCTGAGATGTACCTGAGAATAGTATGTGTGGAGCTCCACAAATAGAAATGGTGGAGTCCAAGAACAGTGTCACGGAGAAGCTGGCAGACACCCAGCCGAGCAGAAAACAGCAGAAGGCAGAAGGTAACATGAGTGTGGAGTGAGCTGTGAGAGTGGCGAGCTCTCGGCAACACTAATGAGGGAGCCCGGGCTGTCGGCGGTGGCAGGTGGAGACAGATCCAGAGGCTTTGCACAGCCACTGAGGGCTGGGAGCCAAAGCACAAGTGACAAGCAGCCACCTCAAGAAAGGCAAGGTGAAGAAATGCATCAAGAGACGTGTCAACTCCCAGGCCCATGGCCATGAACAAACAACAAACAGAATATTATATATATATATATTTTTATATATTTATATATATAAATATAAATATATATATATATATATACACACACACACACATACATACATACACACACATGAATACAAGATACACATGTATGTAAGTTATATCTGAATATATCTGTATGTGTACAATGTGTGCATGAATATGTATACATAAATACATATGTGTACTATATAAATATATGTATGTATTTATATAATCAAAAAAGATAATATTTACAAAACCCTTAACAAAGTATCTGGCATAGAGTAGGTGATTAATAAATGCTTGTTCCTTTCCCCCATAAGTGTATATGTTCTTATAAACATATAAGCTTGATTCTCTATATATCTACACATGTATGTCTATTTAGGTATCTTTAATATATGATTATTTGATTTATTTGCCAAAATATCAACCATCATATATATATGTGTGTGTGTGTGTGTTACATACATATGTGCTTACATAGACATGCATATAAGTATATAAATATTATATTGTATATATGTATATCCATGCAGAGACACACATGCATACACACACACATAAGTTTGAATCTCTATGTATCTACACATGTATTTCTATTCGGGTATCTTTAATATATAGTTATTTGACTTGTTTGCCCAAATATCAACCAACATCATATATATATGTGCATATGGGTGTATTACATACATATATATTTACATATACGTGCATATATCTATATAAAGTATTATATATGTATATCCATGTAGAGACACACATACATATATACATATATATATATATATATATATGTATATATATATATATATATGTATATTTGATTGTGTGTGGATCAGATTAGATTTGTTTACCCAGATATTTCTTCAGAGCTCCAGGGCTATGGCCCTTAAAGTTAAGAATAGCATCCATCAATACTTGAGCCAAACTAATACCAGGTGCTTATGCTATCAGGCAATAATGTTGGCTAACGATATAGAAAGTCCTTGTTAAAGCCAACCAATTGAGCTTGAAGGTCAATCCTATCATAATGGGGGACCTCAGAGAATTATTCTTCCTAACTAGTTATTGATCGGGAGGAATCATGAGCGTCTTACATCCAATCATCATCCCCAGCTTGTTACCTCAGATCAACAGACAGTAAATATGGTGGATGTTCATCTTGCAATCTGCTATCTGGGGATAATATAGCCTTCACGATGTGATGTAAAGAATGAATGCGACTGGCATTTAACAATCCTATAATAGGAAACATTAGGAATTTGTCATTCACAGCAATGTTATGGAATCATTAGAATGACTACTGGGTTGCTGTCAAACAAGGTGGGAATTGGTTATGGAATGTGTGGAGGCTTTGCCTGTTGAGTGGATCAAGGATACACAAATGTTTCTGCTTTTTGCAGTAAGAATTATGATTATAGGGTCGTAACTCTGAAGCCAAAATGAACTTCTGAAAACATCTTTTCTACCTTGTAATTTTTACAGATGAGGAAACTGAGGTCCAGCTAGATTAAGAGCCCCAAATCATAAGAGTATCAGAGATAGGAATGGAACCCAAGTCTATCATAGCTTTTTCAGTGTTCCTTACTGTCTGTCTCCTAATTATTGTCTGGTACCCAAAACAAGGGTAGCACAATGGATAGAATACTGAGCTTGAAGACAGGGAGATTTCTCTTCCTGAGATCAAATCTGGCTCCAGGCACTTGCACTATAGAGGAAAACCAATTACACTGAACAACAGTTTTCAGATTATTAAAAGAACCAATTCATGGATCCCAAATTAAGAGCCCTGGTCTTGGAATATTGGAACAAGGTTCAATTAAAGGAAATGACTATATCAAAATAGGAAAAGATGGAGCTAGAAGCTTCGTTATATATTAAGCCGTGTGTTTGGCCCGATCCCTTTATCCTATGAAATACACAAAATCATGACTGCTCTTAAGAAGTCCAAAGCATCCCACTTCTGATGCACTTCAGCTGAGTTGTTTTCAGCATTCACTTATCCTTGTGCTGAAATGAAGGTACCCCTAGCTAGAAGTTGCTTAACTCAAGTAGCCTCCAATGGAAGTGATGCATCTTGGACTCATCACTGCATCTCTCTGTATGACTTTGTTTTCTTCTTTACCTTTTATTTTGCTTTGGAATTGCAAGACAGGGCCTTTTTCACACCCTTCCTTACCCTCCATCTCATTGACCAAAGCAAAGGAAATGGTTTTTCTCCTGCAAATCCAGTCACTTATATAATTAGAGAGGCATGTATAATACATAAATGCAGACATTTGCACATTACACACACACACACACACACACACACACACACGAACATTTATGTGTATCTATAATATGTAGATTGATGTTGTTACATGATTTTATTGTTACAAGAGACTTCCAGGGAGGAACTCCTTTTACAGATGCATGCTAGCAATTGTGAAATTAAATTATATGTAATTTATGATATGTAATATGTAAATTAACATTATAGGTATTGATGTTAATATCAATTAATATTAAGGATCTACTTGTGACAAAGACTATGCTGTGTGAGGAATATAAATATAACATCTGAAAAATTTCTGCTCATATTTAACTGGAGAAATATAGTATGTGTTGATAAATAAGTGTATGTAAAGTCAACAAAAAATGATTGGAGGAGGGAGAAAGGAAAAACATCACAAAGGAAGTAACGCTTGTGAGGCAGCAGGAATTTTTAAGAGATGGCAGAAAAAAAGGAAATTAGAATTAACTGTGCAAAAGGTCAGGGACAGAAGACAGACTGTCCTATATAGGAATCAACAGCAAGAAAATAGGATAGCATGAATGAGAAGTAACATGATAAGCTTTAAAAGACAGGCTGGGGACTGATGGTGAAGAGTGCTAAATATCAACCAGAAGGAGTTTATGTTTAGGACTTTAATCCAGGTCTTTGTATCCCCAAGTACCTAGCACAGTGCCTGGTACATAGTAGGTGCTTAATTAATGCTCACTGAATTCAACTATTGGTAGTATGTCTACTCAAGTTAAGAAATACCTATCTGGTTCCTGCCATACAATCTGAACACAGCCAAAGAAATCCCTTGTATCCACTGGAAGGAGAAAGATCTAAGATTCTTAAGACCACAAGATTTCCTTCCCTCTTCTTTAAGGGGGTTCCTATTTCATAACATACATTTTTATGAAATCCAAAATAAAGGCAAAGTGGTTACAGAACCCGGTCTTCAGATGCTTAGGAAGCTATTTTTGTCATTGGTCACAAGGGACCAACGTCCCATTTCAGGGATAGAAAAGCAGAGGGAGAATATATAATAAACTTTTGTGTTGATATGACTTTTATTCACAGAACAGAGAAAAATAATCACTATTCAAAGGCAGAGGGAAAAGGGAGCTCTTGAGTGGGTTGGGAAATATGCTATTAAGTCATGCAAATAAATCCAGTGTCAACACCACAGCCTGAGCTTATTTTATTCATGCGTTAGAGCCTTTCTTTAATGAGAATCCAAAGGCAATAAAGTTGGGAGTTGCCTGGGTTTTGTCCCGAATAAAAGTTGGGTAAAGCTTTGAGGATGGTTTCAGGTAGGTCCTTGTTTTTGCACATGACAGAAAAAAAGAATGTGATTTCTCTACCTTGAAGCCTTTTTCCAGTTATTGTTCTGCCTGCTAACAGGCTTGTAATGGGGCCATTTCTCTAGCTCTTCACAAGAGGAGGCAGGGATCCTGCATATTGCTTTCCCTGTGGAGGTCACTGTTAAACAGAGCTAGAAGGGACCTCGAAGAACATCCAAGAGAGGCAGGGAAAAAGAAGACTGGATGGGAAGTCAGAGGACCGGAGTCGGGATTCTCCCTCTGTTATTTCCTTCTGGAGGGACCTCAGGAATATAACTTAACTTCTAATTCAAAAAGCATTCATTAATTGCTTGCTATGTATTAGATCCAGGACTAGGCCTTGGGGGATTCCAGAGACAGAACCAAATAGTTCCGTGTTCTACAAATGAGAAATGATCTGTATACAGAGATGCACATGAAAAAGGAATATGAAGTTTTTTGGTGGTAGGGAATTTTTTTTGAGGAGGGATCAAGGAGGACATTAAGGGAAGGAGAGATTAGGAAAGGTTTCTTCCAAAAGGTGTCATTGGATCTGAGCTCTGATGTGAGCCAGGGGTTCTAAGAGCATTGGGGAAGGAAGGACCAAGGCAAGGGGGTAAGGAGAAGGGGAAGCCTTAGGGGTTACCTAGTATGGAGAAGGAACATTAAATAGGTAAACTTGTGTGGAATCTAGACAATATAGAGTTCTACAACTACCTTAAGTAAAAAAGGACAGAGTAAAGGATGCTATAAATGCAACCTCTAATTTTGGTATCTGAGGTGATTCAGTGAAGGAGGGGGACAGAAGGACCCCAGAATACCACGAGATAGTTGCAAGTTTATGCACTACTCTCACTTTTATTGTCCAACACCATTGGACCTGGTCACCCCATTCTAGTTGTGGCTCTAAACCATGCAATAACCTTTTAAGGAACTTTAAGTTCCGGGATTCTATGACTCTGGGATCTTCCTTCTTCTGGGGATTAGGTTTTTGTTAAATGTTACCTGGATCACAGTAAAAAAACAGAATTGGATAAAGAGGCTGGATGGGACAGTGGCAGAGGTGGGAAGGTACAAGACAAAAACCACTGAGTTTGGAGTCAGAACTCATTAATTCAAATCTTGCCTCTGGTACCTACTGCTTATGGGAACAGGAGCAAGGTAGGACCTTACTCCTCAGGGAAAAGATGGACAGAGAGTGGTGAGGATAGGGAGAAATCCATAACTTCTGAGGTGCCAGTCTTGCTGGCTATGTTACAGCTCTTATGCTTCTTGGCACAGTGTGGACCACTTGATCCTGAGATAACTTTCAAGGAATAAGTCTTTAACTTTAAAAACATATTTTATTTCACAGAGGACAACAGATAAAATCCTGTCAAGCTGTTATTAGAAGTTTAATGATACTCTGGTAGGAAGCCGAAGTCTCTCCTTCTCCTATGTAGACATACATCGGGTCAGATTTCAGAGCCTTAATTTGAAGAAGGATTTATAGCAATGAAAAGGTATAATATAATTTTGATTTGGGTTGCACTTGGCTGAGGGAACTAGATTACATTTATATGAAACTGTATTAGCAGCTAGGACTGTAGTCATCGAAGCCAAATAAAGGGAGAAATTGCTAGAAAACTAGGAAAGTTTTGCAAAACCCACTGCTTTGTTCTGCAAAGTACAATTCTGAATTACAGGAGGCAATCCCCACAGAAATAGGAAAGGCAGATGGTAAAAATGCCGGTGTTTGCTAGACCTCTACATTCATCAGTTTGTCATCAGCCTAATCTAGTGGTCCATTCACAGTACCAAAGACAAAATTAATTAACCCTTAGAGACATGGTAAAGTTAGGCAAGGAAAAAAAAAACATAACCCATCCATCTCTCACCTCTGGGGGCCTTGATCTAATCCAGAGGCTCAGAGAAATCCATCAAAACGTCTTAGAAATCTTCAAGAAACCTCAGTCCATCCCGTGCCACCATATGCCATGGTGTATACATATTGCCCAGCAGTCCTATGCTATTGGCTTTCTGAGATTCCCTACCTTCTCCCCATAAGCTATTTTAAAATTTACTCTTTATATTTGTACAGAGCACAATAAATCATTTTTGGATACATCATGTAAATATTACTTCCTCTGGGCTCATAGGGCCATGGTGATAATTCCATTGCTATTGTATGTTCCTAAGTCCCTTCCAGCTCTAACTATGTAACCCTATAATTTTTTATATAACTAGATCAGATTAGACAGATTATCACCTTTGGGTGGGGTTTGGAGATGGATTGGAAGAGACATCTAAGGATACAAATTCATTTATGACAAATTATCTTGCTTTGACCTGAATGGTCTGAGCCCATCACTGGGACAATTGATTCTTGTGTGTGTGTGTGTGTGTGTGTGTATGTGTGTGTGTGTGTGTGTAAAAAACTCAGGGTGATAGTATAGGAACAAATCACTACTGTTTCTCCTTAGTTTGATGGGCTTTCTAATTCACCATTCAATTAAGGATTTTATCAGTTTGAGAAATTGCCCCCCACAGCACAGATCTACCAGTTTGTGGATTGATGGACAAGTCCTAAGCCTTTACTGAGATATCCAGAGGTTAGTCTTATCCAAGACTAAGAAGTGGGCAAAGGACAAAAGCAGATATGAACTCAGATTTTCTCACTATAACTCAAAACTCTGCCCACTGAACCACAGTGCTCTTACTAGCTGAGACATCATACTGTATTGGGAAGGGTAACAGATTTGGAGACAGACGACCTGGATCCTAATGTCCATTTTTCCATTTACTACCTCAGCCTCTAGGAAATCCACTTCCCTTTTAAGGTACTTCTGTCTGGTCTCATCCGTAAAAGAAAGGACTTTTGGACTAGATGACCTTTGTGGTCTCTTGTAAGTCAAAATACATGATTTAGTGCCCAATCTGGCCTTCAGTTTCCTCTTCTGTAAAAGGAGGAACTAGCCAGTGAGCTTGCCTTTGATTCCTGGGTACAGTCAAGAAGAAGTCATTAAAAAGACAGTTGCTGATGTCCCTAATAGGAAGCAGTGATTACAACCAAGAACAGGTTATGTCAGCCACACAAGTGCCTTTAAATTGGTTGTGGCAACCAAAGAGATGGAGCTGCCAGGACTAGGGAAGTCTGCTTGCCAGTGGCTCCTGATCTCATTAGGCCTCATCTGACATTTTGGGGTCACAATTTAGGAAGGGCATTGAGAAGTTGGAGAATGTTCCCAGGATGGTCACCAAGGTGGCGACAGGTCTGGAGTTCATGACATTGAAGGGGAAGAGAAAATTAAGAGGAGAGATAATAGTCATCTTTAAGTATTGGAAGGGCTGTTAAGTGCAAGAGGGCTTTGATTCCTTTAGTAGAACAGGGAATGGAACCCAGAGAGGAACCAGGATTAAAAATTTCACAGTGGCCAATTTTGACTTGATGTCTGGGGAAAAAAATGCTGATGATGAGAGCCGTCTAAATGAAAAATGAATTTGCCTTGGGAGGTGATGGGCTCCTTCTTCCTGGAGGTCTTTTCATGACCACTTATTGAATATATTGACCTGAGAAATTCTTTTTATATGACTCAAACTGTATCCCAGCTGAGATTCCTTCTGATTTTCAAATTCTAGAATCCTTTTCCCTACAGTCCTTGCTAGTCCTAGAGTTACGATCGTACAATGTGGTTGCCTCAGACTGCCTTTCTAACATGAAAATTCCTGTCCCTTGTCATTCAAAGACAGAGGCAAAATAGAGTAGCTTGACCATTGGGAAAAATAAAGTTCTTGGCAAGAAACAACACAAAGCCACCTTCTTATCCATTAAAAAAAAAAACAGTGGAGAAATGAGAATGGTGAACCATGTTCTTAAGTCTACTTCATCATATATAACGGCTATTTATACCCCCTCCTCATCTCATCTGATATTCTGAAAACATAATGGGTGAAAACTGAGATCTGGAATGGTATCTTCCGAAAAATTCTAATTTTTAAAGCATTGATTTGAATTTATTCACTATAATTCAAATTATTTGGGGGAAAAATCATCTTGCTATTTCCTGATGATTGTGTCTGGACTCATCCAAGAAAGAGACTTCAAGGAAATTGATGGGAAATTAATGCCCTTGGCTTTCTTCTGTGTGGGAAGGTAACACTGATTGACCCCTACCTTACAGATCTTCCATCTAGTTTCTCAGCTTAATTTGGACAGGCAGGGAAGAAGCATGAATCAGTCCCCAAGAACTGCCTGGCTTTCTTCCTTACAGTTTAACCACAAGTCACGGTTTCTCTCTACGGAGCCCAGGAGCAGCTGCTAGCCAAAACTACAGAGCCACTGTGGTGTATATATATAAGATTTCCATTTCAGTAGAAAGCTGAGAAATGCACAGTCTTACGACCTAGGATTTCTTTATATTCCAAAGGCCTTCAGATTTTAAACACGTCTAACCCAGGCTCCATGGACGTGGACTTCTTAAGACTGGCTTCATTAGCCACCCTAGAAAGTAAATTGTCAAGTGAGAGAGTAGCCATCTTTTCCATCCCTTTCCAATTCTTCCTAGTTATTATCCACCTTCTCTCCCTGCTTAGAAATCTTTTCCAAACAAATTACAGGAGTCTAACAAGGAGAGGGAAAGGGGAAAATCGCTGCTATAAAAATTGTTGAGGAAAAAAAAAGTCTTCTGGTGGGGTAATCTGGTTCCCACAATTTATTCTTTAATAACTTCTACTGTAATATTTCTGGGGCACATCAAAGGACAAGAACAGCCTGATGTTGGTAATCCCTCTCACATATAAAAACTTTCATTACTGGGTGTTAAAGGCATCATTCTATCTGAGAAATGGGAATCGATAGGGGTTGGCTTCTCCCCCCACCCACCTCCCAATCCTGGGGAAACATCTAAGACTTTTTCTCGTGGTGGCACAAAACTGAGCTTCCAGAATCTGTTCTCAAGGATGCTGATGGGTGAGAAGATGAAAAACTCCTTTGATAAATGGAATGGGAGGGGGTGAAGTTCAAATAGAACATTTTCTGTATCAGACCCAAGAATGGCTTTCTGTTCTAATTAGCTTCAAAGCGGGGCTTATAAATATTAGTTTCCATCATGTGTTTAAAAAGTACTGGGATTTATTTTGACATAATCATCTCAATCTGTTCTTCTGCCCTATATGAAGGATGAAAAATTTGAAATTTTTTTTCATAGTCCTTAATTAGCACTTCCCGGGGAAGGCAGCAGGAAGTAATAGGAACAACAGTTAGGAGCTGAACAATGAATGACTAATCCTGGTCTCAGAGAAAAGATTAGGAAGTGCCTTCCTCTTTCACTGGGAAAGTGTGAGACTAAGGGTAGGGGATGTCACATACTCTCTCTGATGAGGTCACCAAATGATAGGCTCATAGATCTATAGCTTTAAGGGACATCAGAGATAATTTCATCCAAAATTCACATTTTACAGAAAAGGAAATTAAGGCCCAGTAAGATGAACCAAGATGCCTAAAATGAACACTCAGGCATTGGATGGCAGAAGCCAGATATAGGTGAAACCAGATCTTCTGACTTCAAAGCCAGGGCTCTTTCTACTGTACCATATTGATCTATCAGTTTTGTTCAACTGTTTTGCTTTGTTACAAGGGATAATTGTTAATGATTATGCTATACAAACAAAAAGCCATCATATGAAACTTGGTTTGCAATAATTAATAAATCTCTGTGTGCCTTATAGCACCTTTTAGGATGCCATTAGAATGAAATTCTGTACATTTTGCTAATGGTTTCTAAGATGCCATAAAACACAGAAAAATCAAAATAAGAGAAAATATAATTTTTGTATAAACCCCGGATTGATGTTTTTTATGAGTGTCTCAGCAGTGGTTACTAAGGAAGCATCTTTAAGGCAAAGGTAAGTAAAGCATGGGAGTACTGTCAGGATAATTCAGGACCATAAAATAGTGCCACAATTCACTAAAGAAATTCCCCAACTAGATCCCTGAAGGCTGCCTCACACACAGTGAGTATAAACTTGTTCCTCTCCATAAGCCAGCAAGGCTCTAGGCAGAGAGGAGTCTTAGGAGTGGATTTTGGGGTTCCCTTCTCTTCAATTCACATAAAGAATCTTAGATTCTAGTGAGATTTCCCTTTCTGGGATTTTTGAGGAGAATTTCACATCAAATATTTAATAAAATATCCTATTTAGGGATAAGACCAACTTTTCCAATAATTAGGGCAACCATAAAGGATAGGAAACAGTGGAATGGGAAAAATCCTTTCTGAGGAAATAATGAAGAAGAACAGGGTTTATATTGGAATCTGAACATAGGTAACTAAAAAAGACCAATCCAAGTGAATATTAAGGTTTCTTTGGATCAACACAATTCAAGAAGTAAGAATGGGAAACATTGTGGGAAAAGACTCACTTACTCATACCAGCATTTAAATAATTTTTTAAGATTTACATTATGTCCTCATAGAAGTCCTTGTTATATCCCCATTTTATAGATGAAAAAACAGAGATAAAAGTTTAGGGAGTTAACTAGAATTTGAAGCAGCTCTTCCTGACTCCAGGGCGACTTGTCCAGCTACCTGCCTCAGAATGTCTTTGGTTCCACATATTGGGATTAAATAAGGAAACAAGATATGAGGAGTGCTGGGATGACTATTTGACTCAGTCATTCTCTGAAAAGCTCTAGCTTTTGGACAGTTGTTTCCATTTTTTTATTGAGACCCTGCTCTGGTCCTCTCCTCACTCAACCATGCTGACTCACGTCCTTTCTCTCTGATCCATAAATCAGAATAGTGTTCTACTGCTAAGCTCATTAAACAAGCCTTCCCAGCCTAACCTTTATGGCCTTCCATACTTGTGTCTAGATGACAGAAGGGAGGCCATGGGAACTAAAATGTCTTCTGAGGTCAGAGAACTATCAAATCAGAGATCTAGAGATAGAAGAGATCCTGGAAACCATTTAGCCCAAACTTCTCATTTCACAACTAAAAAAAATGTCATAGATCTCGACCAAAATCATACAGGTTAACTGAAAACAGAATTCAAACCCTTGGCTGAGTCAGTACCCTCCCCTTCTTCGCTCATACCACACTGCTGCTTTGGGATTTCATCACAAAAAAATTATACTGTATAGAAAGCACTTTGCAAAGTTAAAACACTTCCAAGATGTCAGATGTCTGATGGGATTATTGCTGGAGGAGTCTGAAGAGCTGGTCCAGTTCTAAATGCTATGAGTCCCTTCCAACCCAGGTCATCCCTCCCCACTATTGAGCATGGAGTTTTGAGAAGCCTAAGTAATTAATTTGCATCTCACTTCCCCAAATAGATTATAAACTACCTGAGGGCAGGTGCTGAGTTTCCTTTGCATGCTCACACCCCACACTACTTCCACCTGTCTCTGTTTCTGGCACACTGGAAGAGCTTAATAAATGTCTCTTGAATAGAAGAATCAAAACTTTCTATGTCCACTTAGTTGGAAATAAATTCTTGCCCATAAGGCATTTTAAAGGGTTGGACTTTCAGTTTTACAGCCTCATTTATATAAAGGGATTTCTAATCATTTCCCACCAGTCCTGAGAGGAATGGGTGACCACTGAATGTTAATCACTTCGTAAATAGAGAGAGCTGTATAAATGTTAAGTGACTGGACCTGCTTAGAGTCAGATTTATTTAAATAAAGGATGGAAAAGGAAAGAGCTCAAATATTAAAAATTTCTGATGTCAATCCACCAAGGAGCAATGGAAGCAGATTTCATTTTCATAAGGGAATTAAACAATAACCTATTAGAGGATGTGGGGAAATAGAAGGAAAGCCGCTACAGCTTGGGAAGTAATTTGAAGTTTATTCAGTGTTCACTTAGAAGAAAGGACAGTTTTTGTCCTTTTCTTTTGGAGAAACAAGAAGGTAGATGAAGTTAGAGATGGACTTGGATGCCAAAACACTTAGTAGCCAAAGGCAAGTGCTTTAACCTTTCTCATGCTTGATTTTCTCATCTGTATCATGAAAAGCATAACTATTATCTCATAGGGTCCCTCTAAGGATCACATGAAATAGAGAATTCAGCTTCTTGAATCTGGGGCCAGTTTCATTTTTATCTTTGACTTCTCAGTATCTGGTTGAGTGTCTGGAACTGACAGGACTACATGCTGGAAAGCACCGTAGATGGATTTGTCTGTCACAATAAGATCAATTACTGAAAGCAATGACTCTGGACATTGATAGAGCCTTAGTACTGAAGAGAAATCCAGTGATATTTGGAGGTGGGCTTGAAAATACATTAATATGACTTAGAAAGGCTTAGGACAGGGACCCAAATCATGGATTTCTGCTTGGAAATCTCTAGTGACCTTCAGGTGGCCCTAATAGAAAAAAAGAGGGATGGAGAAGACCTGGGTTTGATCCAGTCTCCAGACATTGTGGGCTCTGTAATCTGGGTCAGTCACCATTTCTTGGTGACCCAAACAGCTCTCTAACACCGTTAAGGATAAAGAAGTTGCTAGTCTACAATGAAGAAAGAAATCCCTTATACTGATGAACTCATAACTCTCGATTTATGTGCATACACATGTACACATATACTAATATAAGAATTTTTCCATCCCAGATTCTTTTATTGAAGGGAAAAAAAAATCGAGGACTTCCTTGATCCATGTATCCTACCCAGTCCTCTTCTAGCAGAATTTAGGAGAATTGAAGGAATATTGCATTTCTAGGATTTCTAGACAATTAAAATGAATTTGAGGAGTCTTTCATTTCCTTGTTTTCCCAATGGATTCTCTTTCCTGGCTGCTCCTCATCAGCATTGCTGGAGTCAGGGCCATGAATTCCAGAGCAAGTCCAAGCAAACATTACATGAATCCCGGTTCTTTGAATTAGTAGGATTCCCTCCCCTAGAGGCAGGTGCACATTCTGTAGCTCCTACAGAAGGACCAATGCTGCCAGCCTTTGTTAGAGGCTAAAGGGCAACTCTGCATCCTTGCAGAAGAGTCACAGAATATAATAAATATAATATTATATAATATAACATAATATAATATATAACTTAATATAATATGATATAATGTAATATTATATTACATTAATATATGATATAATTAATATAATTATATATAATATATGACATGAGGTAATATAATGTAATATGATAAAATATGATAAGATACAATGATATGATATGATATGACATATAATTTAATATACCTTTATAGACCATATCTTCTGGTATCAGAATCTCACAGGTGGAAGGGACTACAGTGACTATCTAGTCAAGAGACATTTAACACACAGCTTGTGTCACTCTTGAGCCAACCAGAATAAAACTGGGAAATTTTTTCACTTAATAGTATTTTTTTCCCCATTACACATAAAGAGAGTTTTCAACATTCACTTTTGTAAGATTTTGAATTCCATTTTTTTCTCCTTCCTTCCATAATTTCCCTTTCATCAAGGTAGAAAACAATCTGATCTCGTTTATTTGTACAATCACTGTAAACATATTTCCATATGGGTTAAGTTGTGAAAGAAAAATCTAAACAAAAGGGAAAAACAAACAAACAAAGGTGAAAATAGAATGTTTTTGTTTGATCTTCATTCAGTCTCCATAGTTCCTTCTCTGCATGGAGATGGTGTTTTCCATCAACTGGGAAATATTTAACAAATTAAATGAAAATGCCATAAAACATAGATGACACAGCATTGTTAACTAACTCAATGCCAGCCTACAAGGAACCTTATGGAGGGATCAGTAGCTCCCACTTCTATATGAGTTAGGCACCATGGCTACAAGTCAAACGCTTACTTGACAGAGTTTTCTTGATGTGCAGACAAGTGATTGTCCCTACTTGCTTGAAGAACCCTCACCAAGGGAAATCTGCTACCTCCAGTGGCAGCCTATTTTATCTTACTTTTCAAGAAATTTTCTCAACAGTATTACATATTTTTGGAGTTTCCCTAAAGAGTGAGTATGATATAATTTCATTTGTTTATAGTGACTTTGAGTTAATAAAATGAACCCTCATTCTCATATTGGGCTGCAGCCGTTCTCTAGGTAAAATTGAAAATGCAGATATTTGCTTGTATAACAAATGGCTCAGGTGGTTATGTTTGCCTGTTTTTTAAGCATTCTGGGTCTTGGTCATCAATGTTCTTGACTATTAGCATATCTGCTTATGTATCTGCCTCTCTTCCTAATTCTAATGTGTTATTTCTGGACTGCTTTGGGGTTAGAAATCAGCTCATCAAACTTGTTAAAATTGTGTGTAAAGTAAGTGTGAATCCTCTTAGAATGATAGCCCAGAGGCTCTCCTATCTGATGAATAAAGAATATGGAATGTGGCAGGTAACTGGGTAGTCCATTTCCCACCCCCACTTCCCTTATTTTCCAATTCTCAGCTATATCACAGAAAGGTGAGGAATAAAGATAGATTAAAGAAAATATATTTCAAATAGATTCAAGAAAATATCTATCTTGAGAAAAATAAGTAGGAAGGCAGAAAGGAAGCAAGGAAGGAAAGAAGGAAGGAAGGGAGAGAGGAAAGAAGGAAGGAAGAAAAGGAAGGAGGGAGAAAATATAGAAGGGAGGAAAGAAGGAAAAGGGGGAGGGAGGGAAGAAGAAAGGGAGGGAGAGAAGGAAGGAAGGAAGGAAGGAAAAAAGAAAGGAAGGAAGGAAAGAAGGGAGAGAGTAGTTTGAGATATATAGACCCCGTTCTCAGAAGAATTGTTTCATATGTATTAATAAAATTCCTAGGAAAGAAATAAAAGAAGGAAGGGAAAAAGGGAGAGAGTAGTTTGATGAGATATATAGACCCCATTCTCAGAAGAATTGTTTCTTATATATGAATAAAATTCCTAGGAAAAAAACTATAGAAAAATAGTTATCTCTCTCTCTCTCTCTCTCTCTCTTTCTCTCTCTCTCTCTCTCTCTCTCTCTCTCTAGTCATCTATTATCTATTTTGTGTCTTGTCATCTATTTATCTTTCTGTCTATTTATAGTCATCTATTATCCCTTTGTCTAATCATTTATCTATTTATGATCTATCTTTACAAACTTCAAAACACACCATGAGTGCAGGGTATCAACATCATTATTATATGTTTATATATAAACATGTATTGTACATTATCCACACATATAACTTTACAAATTTCAAAGCACTATGTAAATGCTAATGGGGCTCTAATATTATCCTTATTTTATGGTTTCAGATGATGAGATCATGGGAATCTGAAATTTAAAATTTATCCTTTGTTCAACTACTTTCTACCGTATTAAAACTTCTCCAAAATTAGGCTAGAGATGGCACTTCTGAAAGTGCCCCAGATTTTATAACTTTTTTTCTCCCAGGGGACAGATGGCCATAAGAAAGAATTACTATATTTAGATCATTGGTTTTTTGGGGGGGAAAGATTTGAAACTTTTGGAACCTGTGGAAGTCTTTAATTTTCCAAGAACTGCTATTCATCAATATTTGTAACTCAAAGTTTATCTGCTATCAAGAAGAAGCTAGCTCATCAGAAAACTCTTTTTCAATGGATTGAAAAGAAAGAAAAAAAAAACCAACCTACAACAGACCAAATTAAACATATTTAAAATGATAATTAAAATAAAAGAAGAAAAGTAAGGTTAAGCTCGGTTAACCCCAACCATCTCCATCTTGGAAGGGATTTGAATAGAATACAATTTTGCAATTATTTTACTTGCCTATGAGTTGTTTTTTTTAATATGTGTCCTAATAGTTAAGGCAGATGGCTAATCACTATCCTTTTTTTCTGGGCTGTCAAAAAAATAATAAAACATTCTGGCCATATTCACAAGAAAATACAAAACCTATTTCAGCTTCAATTCAAAACCAACTTTTTAAAAAATTATTTTTTATTATGCTCAAAGTTCCACAATGACTGATTAATCAGTCTAGTAGAACATTTAAAAATCCTCTAATTAGGGGAAAAAGAGAAACACCCTGATTTTCTTTAAAAAAGAAACTTTGAGTTTAAGATGTTGAGCAAAACAAAATGATGACAGGAAATGTAGGAAACAGAGTTTATCATTTCAAAGTGAAGAAAACTCTCAAATGATTTTAGAAGGCTGAACTGAAATCTAATTACAGAGGCTAGCTGCTGTCCTATGGGGAAATGGAAAAACAAAGTAACCATCATCCTTTGGGGCTCATCACCGGACCTTACATCCTCTTTGTGCCCTGCTACCCATTTCCTTCGGCATTAACACCTGACACATGCTTTGAGTGGGAAAGGAAAGAACAAAACAGAAAACATGCCTCCTTTGTAGAGCTGGAAGCATATCACAGCACCAGTAAATGAGCAATTAGGAGGCTGGACCTCATTCTTAAAACGCAGGGGCGGCTGCAGTTCTGGATGCTCGGTCAGCAGCTGGAAAATGTCTTTGATTTGATACAATCCAATTTTCTTCTGGCCCCTGCTGCCTGGCCCCTACTTGTCTTGCAGCACAGCCCTGCACAGAGACAGGGGCAGGGGGAGCTAGTGGAGAGAGCACTTAGAGCCAGGAAGCCTGGCCATGAGACAATGACTTTCATGGGCCTCAGTTTTCTCATCTGTAAAATGGGAGAATTGGACCAGTTGACTCTGAGGTCCTTTACAGATCTAGTGTTAAGAGCTTATTTTAAGAGGCAAAGTTTGGATTGCTGGCCTTGGTGGGAGCTGAGTTAGTTATAAGCCTTAGGGGCTTTTCTAGCTTGGGAAGACAAGTAGGTATTATGGCAGCTTAACTAGAGGATGGAGTTTAAAATCTCCCTGGAGAGAGATGGGAAAGGTGAAGAGAGAGAGGAGGAAAAGGGGGGGGGGAAGAGACAGAGACAGAGGGAATAGAGAGGGGACGAAAAGGGACAAGAAGGGGAAGGAAAGGAGAAGGAGGAGGAGGGGAGAGAGAGAGAGAGAGAGAGAGAGAGAGAGAGAGAGAGAGAGAGAGATAAAGACAGAGACAGAGACACAGAGAGAGACACAGAGAGAGACACAAAAGACAGATGGAGACAGAGACAGAGAGACAGAAACAGAGGGACCAGAGAGGGGAAGAAAGGAAGAGAAGAGGAAGGAGAGGAGAAGGAGGAGGGATAAGAGAGGGGAGAAATAGAGAGAAAGACAGACAGACACACACACACACACACACACACACACACACAGAAAGAGAGAGGCAGAGACAGAGAGACAGAGAGACAGACCAAGACAGACACACAGAGAGAGACAGAGACAGAGGAAACACAGAAGGAAAGAGAAGGGAAGAGAAGGGGAAGGAGAGGAGAAGGAGGAGGAGAAAGGAGGGGAGTGATAAAGAGAGAGACAGAGACAAAGACAGAGACAGAGACACAGAGAGACAGAAAGACAGATAGAGATAGAGACAGAGAGACAGAAACAGAGGAAACAGAGAGGGGAAGAAAGGGGAAGAGAAGGGGAAGGAGAGGAGAAGGAGGAGGGAAGAGAGAGGGAGGGAGATAAAGAAAGAGACAGAGACAGAGACAGACAGAGACACACACACACACACAGAGAGACAGAGAGAGAGGTGTTGAGGACTTCACAGGGCTAATCAAACAGCAGCACTGGAGTCCATTTCATCAAGTTGTCTGATGCAACCTCCTCATTTAAAAAATGAAGAAACTGAGTCTTAAAGGAGAGGACATAATGCTATGGAACAGTTCACTCAATTTGTCAGAGGAGGAAGAGCTGAAAAGCCTGTAGTTCTGGCTGGATTCTATGCTGAGGCCCAAAGACCTTCCCAGCTTTCCCCTAAATGCTCTCCCCAGCTGCTGTGAGTCCTCTGGGTCTCCAGAGGCAGAAAGCGCAAGGACCCCTTCATGTAAGGGGGAGAGATCAAGCTCAAAGGCAGGACTGCAGGAGATGAGCCACACGCTGAGGAAGCAATTGACCTTGACATCTTAACAGAAACCATCCTAAGGACTGCAGGAACATTAATCTGCTGAGTGCAGGCCATTGGTGGAGATAAAATGGAAATTTTAGTGGGAAGCAGGAAGGAGGAGAGTGGGTAGGATATACCTATTTTATGGGGCTTTGGCAGGTAATGTTCAGTATTCTCTCAAGCAAAATATTTTCTAGTAAGGATGGATGGGTTTTTTTTTTTTTTAATAAAGAAAGGGGACAAAGGAAGAAAGAGGAAGCAGAATAGGGACATGGAGAGAGAGATGGGCAGAGATAGAAGGGGGGAGGGAGGAAGAAAGAAAGGGAGGAAGGGAGGGGGAAAGGGAGGAAGAAAGAAAGGGAGGAAGGGAGGGGGAAAGGAAGGAAGGAAAAAAGGAAGGAAGGAAGGAAAAAAGGAAGGAAGGAAGGAAGGAAGGAAGGAAAAAAGGAAGGAAGGAAGGAAAGAAGGGAGGGAGGGAGGGAAGGAGGGAAAAAGGGAGGGAAGGAGATTGTGAAGAAGGGAGGGAGGAAAGAAGGAAGTAGAAAGAAAGAGAGGGAGGGAAGGAAAGGAGGGAAGGATAAAGGAAGAGAGGGAAACAGGGGAGATAGAGTCAACTATGGTTGGACCAAACTGTCCTTCTTATTACTACTCATTGTGTAAAGGATACTCCTCTCAGCTCCTTGTCTTGGTACTGACTGTCTCCCATGCTTGCAACATATGCCCTCTTCATGTCCAATCTTTAGAAGCCTCATTTCCTCCAAGGTTCAGCTCATAGCCCACTTTCTACATGAAGATCAACCATTGCCCAGCCTCAGTTGCTCAAATGACTGAATTTTCCTTTTTTTTTCTTTTTTGAATTTTCTATTCAATCAAGCCTGTGACTCATTCTGTCTTTGTTCCCCATTCCATCCCCATAAACTTGTACCTATTTTCTATTTATTCAATATAAATCTACTATGTAAATGTTGTTTCTTCCCTTAAGACTATAAGCTTCTCAGGCAGGGATTGGCTGAAAAAAATATATTCTCAGTACTCAGCACAGGACCTGGAATATAGTAAGTGTTTAATAAATGCTTATTAATTAAATGACTTCAACCTGTCAATTTTTAAAGAATTCAAAGCAACCCATTGCCTAATTTGAAGTTTATATTCATACTTTACCATGATTCAATTTCATATATTTTGTGATTATCCAATCCAGTAAATGGAACCAGGATTTGTTAAGCACTAACTAATGAAAAGAACTGTGCTAGATGCTGGGTAAATAAAAACTAATATGATAGTCCCTGGCTTCCAACAGGCTTGCATTCAACTTAAACGATATAAGATAGAAGGTAGCAAGTCTCTGAATTGAAGCTCTGTGTGGGTTTAACTGCATAGGAGATTCTGCAGTCCAGTCCATTTCTCTCACAGGGCTAATCAGTGCAGTCTCAGCCTCCATAGAATCAGATCTCTGAGCTTCAGCGGAATTGTGCCCGCCATATTGATTTAGTTATGTCCATTGGGTTTGGTGGATTTGGTGAAGAGATCATAGGGTTTGGGGTCAGAAATATGGTAATGTGGGAAAAAATATGCTGCCTTATGCAAATCAATCACTCCACATTTATTAAATGCCTATAGTGTTCTAGATATTATATGGAACATTGTACTCCAGTACTGCACACAAATATGGAAAACAAAAAAGTCTCAAGTTGCTAATTGGGGAAGACAATACATTCAGAGAAGCCGAAAAGTAAAGGGGAGGGGAGAAGACAGAGAGCTCCTAAAGTGGTACATTCAGGTGAGAAATGAGGTTTAGAGCTCATAATCTCACTCTCCAGTCAGAGAGACAGAGGGTAATGAGAAATAGTGTCTGAAGACTGGTGAAGTCATCCCTATAAAGAACTTCCCTGGGATGTGGTGGAGAGAAATAAGTCTGAGAAATCCCAAAGAACTGTAGACAGGTGGGAGATGAGGAGGGGAGTGGGGAATGACCCCTGACTAGGACTGTTTACTACCTGGGGGAGTTTAGGCAGATCAAATCACCAATGTGCACCTGGATTTGCTCAGGTGAAAATGAGAAATGTAGACTCCATGACCTTTTAGCTGTGGATCTCTGAAATCTTCAGCCTCTAAGACAGTGCCTTTTGCATTGTTTGTGTTTAAGAAATGTTTGACTCATGTTCATACAACAACAAAGGCTTTGCTTTAAGGCTTAAATTGTGATACAATATATTTTAAAGTAGAACCTGCAGCCTTGAAGAGACAAAACCTGAGAGCTTCGGGGAGGTAGTGAGCTTAATAAGGGCAGTCAGAACTGGGTCATCCTTTACCTGGTAAGGTCCTGTGGGTGGGAAGGGATGGTAGCTTGCTGTTTTCTTTAGACAATACAAATCCTCCCCAGTGGAAATGATAGTTTCTCTGGAGAGGTTAGGGCTTTAACTCCCACTAAGGGCACAGAAAAACAAAATACTTCTGCATTTGAGACTGCAAATAAACTGATTCTCTCTCAGCTGTCTGCTGACCTTCTCATCAACTAGAAATGGAAAGAAAAAATAAAGAAACCAAGTGTGGAAATGCTGTGCACATTTCTGGATGTCATGGAGTCAGGCTAGGGCCCCAACCTAGTTATCACCAACAGCCAGAGCCTGGGGGACTTCACCCTGAACATTTCAAAACAGGAAAAGGCGAGGGAGGATGGACATGTGTATGTAAAGAAAGACAAAAGCAGGGTCCCTGAGCTCACATGAGTTTCTGGAGGGGAAGGACTGAGTTTTTGCTGCTCTTTGTCAGCACCTAGGACAGTGCTTGTCACACAGCAAATACTTAATAAATACATATGATGGACTCACTAGACATAGATAGGGCTCATAGTTTAGTTAATTAATCAAAAATCATTTATCAACCACCTGGAATCGCTTGGTACTTACCAATGTGCTCAGAGATGAAGATAAAAAGAAAACCAGAAACAAACATTCCTAGCACTCAAAATGCTTAGATTTTAATAGGAGAGACTATGTACGTATGTGTGTATGAGTAAGTATATATATGTATATACATATATACATATATATAAAAATACATATATAGACACATATACATACTTATATTTTAAATTTTATTTTATTTTGAATTTATGCAATAAAATAAGCATTCCTGTAACAGCATAATAAAAAATGATTGCACATGAAACTACAGATCTATTATGTATACTTTGCTTTTCTTTTTAAATTATATAATCAAATTGTCATGTAAATTTTTCCCTTTTTTCTTCCCCCCCCACCAGAGACAGCCACCATTAGGTAAAATTATTCTATACATACTTCTATTTAGATAAAATTATTCTATACATCTATTTATCACTTCTTTTTGTAGATCTAGATAGCCTCTTTCTTCATATGTCCTTTATTGTTAATTTGGCTATTTATTACTTATATATGTATATATACATATGTACATCTGATTTATATTTAAATATAAAATATATTAAAGTATGGATATATGCAGATATACGTGTGTGTGTATAACCAGAAAGTTAATACAAAGTGAATGGAAGGCAATCCTAGAGGGGATAGCACCAGAAGCCAAGTATCCACTCCAGAAAGGACCCTTGAAGGAGGCAGAGATTTAACTGTGTCCTGAAAGAATCCAGAGATGCTAAAAAAGAGAGAGAACATTCCAGGAATGAAGAATGGCCACTGTAAAGATTCAGAGGTGGATGATTGAGTCTCATGGTTGAGGAACAGCAGCAAATAGGACAAGGAGCCTGGCTTGTAGAAAGCTTAGAAGGGAAGCAGAGTAGAGAAGGGATAAAAGATGGGAAGGGGACGGGTGTGAATAGCTTTAAATGACAAGTAGAAGAGGAAATAGGAAGAAATTGCCATTTATTGATTAGGGAATGAATCAATCAAACTTGTGTTCCTGGAAAATCACTTTGGCAGTTGTGTGAAGGTTGGATGGGAGTGGGGAGACACTTGAGGGATGGACCAACCAGCAGGCTGCTACAATAGACTAGGGAAGAAATGTCCCCAGACGGATAGAAATGTAATAGTGGAAAGAAGAGGGATGATCTAGGAGATGTTTTAGAAATAAAAATGGCAAATTTGGGCAACTTCTTGGATATGTGAGGGTGAAAATGAGATTGTAATAGTGGAAGAAGGAGCATGATATAAGAGGTGTTTTAGAAGTAAAAATAGCAAATTTGGGCAACTTCTTGGATGTGTGGGGATAAAAATGAGGTTGTAATAATGGAAAGAAGAGGGATGATATAAGAGATATTTTAGAAATAAAAATGGAAAATTTGGGCAATTTCTTGACTGTGGGGGTGTGAAAATGAGGTTGTAAGACTGAGTGTTTTGTAGAACAGTGGGTGTCCTTGAAAATAACAGGGAAATTCAGAAGAGAGGAAAGTTAGGGAGAAAATAATCATTAAATCTGGCAGTTACTATATTAGAGAAAGCAGTTTCAATTGAATAATGAGATCAGGAGCCAGATTTTAGAGTTTGGAAAAGAGGGAGAAGAGAAAAAGTGGAGGTACCAACTGGAGATTATTTTTCAAGGAGTCTGGGAGAAAAGGAGAGGTACAGGATGATAGCTGTGCGTAGTAGAATTAAGGAAGGGTCTTTTTAAGGATGAGTGTGACGGATATGTTTTTAGACATCAGGGAAAGAGCTAATATAAAAGGAGAGATCAAAGATTAGTGTGTGTGGGAGGAAGTGGGGATGATAATGGGAGCCATCTGCTGGACAGACAGGTAGAAGACTTTTGTAGATGAAGACATTTTAATTGCAGCAGAAAATAGCAAACAAAAACAAATTTATAGCAAATGCATATATGATTTATTGAGAAGGGGATAAAAAGAGGCTCAAAGTATGGGAGCTAATGTGATATGGGGAAAAGAGCACTGGCTCTTGACACAGAGCCGGGTTCAAACCCCACCCTTCATGATTCTTATTCATGTGACCTTGAATAAGTCTCAATTCCTTTCTAAACCTCAACAATCCTCATTTACAAAATTGGAAGGTGGACTTGATGACCTTTGTGACACTCTGATGCTTTAAACCAATTACTCCATGATCTTAGGATATGATCACCTTATATTCCTGTTCCCATGGACAGGTCCCCATTTTCCTTCAATACATGGATGGATCCATGATCTTGCTGATTGGATATTCCTTCCAATAATATGGATCCCAACCCATTCATGCCTGCCCATCCTACACAACCCAACAGGTCATGAGATCCTTCTCACAAACTCCTTGAAGGCAGGGGCTATCTCTTATCTCCTATCTCCAGGGCTAGGACAGTGCCTGGTATATAATAGGTGCTTAATAATTGCTTAATGAATGATCCAGACAAATCTGCAGTGGGAGTACATCCTCTAGTTCTCCTGATACTACATGAGTACTAATGGATCACTTACACTTTATTGGTTATGCCTAATATTCACTATCTGAATAGTGTATCTTCCTCACCCCCCAGTCAAACATCGTTTTAATAGATACCAAAGTAAATGATTCATGTAACTTGCAGGAATGTCTACCTATGGGAGGATGGGGCTGTCAGCATCCTTTAAATCTTCTCACCCTAGGTCAAAGCCCCATTCCTTTTGCCTGAGTTATTCCTCCATCTCCGATGATGACATATCACCAGCTTCATTAACCAAAGCTATTCCAACTTCGGGGCATTTTTTTCTACTTTAATTTGGACATATTCCTTTTTTATGAGACAGAAAGAAGATGACAGCTGAAAATAAAGTTTTCAACTGCTAATTGTATTTATCTCATTTCCTCCTAATTGCTGCCTCCTAGCTAATTTTTTTTAAATATAAACCCCCTCCCCAAAGCCTACCCTGAATGTTTCCCCCTTTCTTTGTATGGGTTAGTATTTAGAGGGGTTTCCAAGAGAGGACCACTCAGTGTTTCAGGGCCTTCTCTCACGCTTGGCTCTTTGAGGTTTGGCAGGGACATTATTTAGAACTAGCTTGAGTAAACTGATTATTGTGCCCAGTGTTCACAGAGAAGTTGGTTCTGAGTTCAATTACAATCCCAAGCTGTTTAAATGATGGCTGCTGCACCATAATCTAAAATAAATTGCTTTTCACAAGAAGCCCTGTAAGCTTTTGCACTGCAACACCGAGAAAGCTGCTGTTTTCATCTCATCTGAAATTCAAACAGGGTACAAAAGCTGGGCCTTTGAACCCTGTGCTTTCACCTCAAATGACATTCGTCTCCACTCTGGGTTTTATGTTTTCCTGTGGCCCAACATTTATATCTCAAGATGGGATTTATGAGAAGGCAACATGGGGGTTCAGGTTTTCTATGTTGGTTTTTTTAATACTGGTTTTCAATATGGCCCTTTCTCCTTTGGGTTTTTTGGAAATAACAGAATTTCTGGGAGCAGTGTGGCTCTCTCTTACCCCACAGTTGCTTATCTGCAATGGGCAGGTCCAAATTGTCAACCTAGGAAAATCATCTCTAAATGAATCTCAGCCCCCTTTAGCCACTTTGCTCAGATGCCCCACCCCTTCCCTATTTACAAAGAAAAGATATGGTACCCTCTCCAAAACTGAATGGGGAGTTCATTTTTCACCCAAAAGCAGTGCCAGGAAGCCCAGCATCCCAGAGCTTCCTAATGAATTTTCTCAGAGTACATCAAAACGCCTCCATTACACATGATGGGGATAGAGAGCAGAGAGCTTACCTGCCTCACTTCTCCAACCAACTAACAGAAGGAATTGTATTCTGATCTCCCCTCAGGCTTTTCCCAAAAGCAATTAGAAAGGCCCCCACTGGGTTTTATTCTTTCCTTTGAAACAAGGGAATGCAATTAAAGTTGTTGCTTTTCTGCCAGGTAACTGAAGGAAAATTTCCACTCTAAGAATTTTTTCCCTCCTTAACAAAATAATCCATTAATTCTTTCCCCCTGCAATTTTAAGCATTGTTTATTGAAATTCTTGGGTGATGCTTTTTTTTTTTATTGTGCTGTTAGATAGGCTGTGTGCATAACTACAATTTTCTGAAAGGAGAAAGCCCTGAGCAAAGGGAAAAGAGTGTCAGATTTGGGGTCATAGAACCTGAGTTCAAATGTTAACTCTGTTCCTTATCTGGGTAACTTTGGGCAAAGCATTTGCTCTCTTGAATTGAGATTGGAGTTTCTCATTTGATTGGACTGAGTGAGCCTCCAAGATATTCTTTACCACTTTCCATCCATGGCATTGTATCCATCACAGAATAAATGCTTTTCAGAGAGTTAAAATGTGTAGAACTAACTCAGAGCAACTTTTGGAGCAGGGGAGGAAGCAATAAAACCATTTCTATTCCAGATTCCCTTTGGAGTACCAGAAAGCAATCTAGACCTGAGAGAAAACACTTGTATTCTAGTCCTAGTTCTCCCACAAATGCCTTTGATCCAGATAGTTTCACCTCCCCAGACTCAGTATCCCCATCTGAAAAGTGAGAAAGAAGATGAATGAGAAAACAGATTCTTTCCAGTTCTATGAATATCTTCACAATTTGACTCCAGCTCACCTTTCCAGGTTTACTGCACATTACTGCACAAGAACTCTACTTGCTAGCCAAACTGGAATGCTAATTACATACAGCATCTCCCATTTCCCATCTTCCTTGTCTTTGTACTGCATGCCATACATTTCCTTCTCATTTTTAATTCCTTGAATCTCTCCTGAGTACCAACTGCCTCTTGATCTCCCTATTCCCACCCAAACTTCTACTTTTCCTTCAAAAAACAACTGTCTATATTTTAATTCAATTTTATACATATTGTGTATATCCAATGGAATATAAATTCCTTGAAGCCAGGGACTGCTTCATTTGGGATTTTGTCCCTGTTACTGGCATGGACTATTTGCTCAATGATTGCTTACTGAACTGAAGAGAATTGGACTAATCTTAGTGAATTTAGAACAATGGTTTAAATAGTATAGATGGCTTGGACACTTGGTTGGATATTGAATCACCCAATGATGACCCAATTCTAAGGTTCATCCTTCTTTAAAGAGAATCGCATACTTTCTCCATAAGAATAGAAGTACCTTGGGAGAAGGGACTGATGTACTTTTGTCCTAGTATCTCCAGTGTCTGATATGGGCTATGTGCTTTATTCATGCTTGCTAAATGAATCAATGAATCCAAACATTTGTTTAGGTTGCTATCCACAAAAAATTCTTTCCATTGAGCTCCAAGAGGGACGGCAGCAATCAGAGATATTTATGATTATATATTCCCCTGGTTGAGCTTAGAGATTAGAGCATGGCTACCATTATTTCATAAGATTATAGACCCAGAGATGGAAGAGATTTCAAAGACTACTTAGTCCCAACTTCATCTCATTAGAGCTAAGAGAACTGAGGCTCAGGGAAGTCATGGACTTCCTCGTATTTCCTTATTCATTTAGTCACAGAATTGGAATATTGGAGTTGATTTAAAGGTTAACATGGTTGGTTAGCACCAGAGTAAATAGATTGGTCATCTTTAGAACAAGGTGAATTGGATGTCTTTGATTTCAGATTTTTATAGCCCATGGACAATGAGGCAGTTACTAGGTAATATAAATGTTTATTTCCTTCCTTCTTAGGAGAAAGGATGTACCTACTATGTACCAGGCATTGTGAAATATTTTACACGTTATCTCATTTGAATCTCACAACAGTCCTGTAAAGTAGCAGCTATTATCCCCATTTTATAGTTGATGGAAACTAGATAGCTCTTCCTTAGTTGGAGAAAAGTTTTTGAAATCTGGTCTTTCTGACTCTAGAATCAGTGATTTGGCCACTGTATCACCTTGCTGCCTAGGAATAGAAGTAACTGGCAGGGAAGAAATAGGTGTTCTTTCTAAAAGTATTTTTTAAAAGCCTGAGTCCCTTATAGATCTAAGTCAAACAGCTTTAGTGGATGATAAAATATTTAAGGGAAGAGACTTTTACTTCATTTTTACCTTTATATTCTGAGTATACCATCTTGCACACACTAGGCACTTAATAAATGTTTATTAAATTGAGTCTCCCCTGCCCTTTCTATGGGAGGTAATAGGGCTTCAATTCTAATTCCTTGTATTACCTTCGGTGACTTCCTTCAGTCTCCATCAAGGCTACTGCTTTTCAGATTCATTTTCATGGGATTTCATGTGATTAAAACAAGTACTACTGTACACAAAACAAAATTGACTTGGAGTGAGGGGATGAGAATTGATCAGTGATCTATTTTTGAATACTCCAAGGGCAGTCTTGGGTAGGGCATGTATAAAAAGGAAAGAAAGGAACAGAGATGAAATCATTTCCTGCAAATAGTCAGAGATGGGGCCATCTTGGGGCACAGCATGAAAGATCTAAGATGGAATGAAGCTCAGGGTCCTTTCACAGGCATTGAGGTTCAGAGAGTGAGTCACTGATCTTATACCTTATCTTATACCATCTCATCTTACCCAGAGTCTAGGTACTGATGTGGAGCAGGGAGAGGCAATTTAACTGCTTCCAGATGGATTCAGATTTGGCTTTTTTGGGCAAGAACTATAGAAAGATAGTTCTAAGAGAATGTGAGGGAACTCCTGAGAGCCCACAGAGCTTCCTTGAAAATTGCCCTTGTGAATGGCTTTTACCTGGGTATTACTGAACATATTTTTATTGAAGAAATTACATATCTTATGGAACCATGATAGGAACTATAGCCTGCTTACACTCACTGCATGTTGACCTTTGGGAAATGCTTGGTTTTGAATTTTTAGGGATTTAGACTTTTCTAGAATTTACAACCACTTTTCTAGGGAAGGTGAGATGGTGAGAAAAAAGCCCATTTTGCTGTTTGGAAAATGGCCATGCCTTTTTCCAATAGCAGAGAATATCATTCAAAAAACAAGTCTTAGGTTATAACATAGAGCAAAATTCTTTTGAAAAACTCAAAGATTCAGAGTCTATTTAGAAGTGCCTTCAAGCAGAACATACAGAAACATTTAAAATCAGAAATCCGTCAGGAGATGTTTCAGAGTGCTGTGCAAGAAAGCTAAGATGATGCATAAAAGAAAGACTGATCCATGATCTAGGGCTGGAATCAGGGCAGAAAGGACCAAGCAAGAAGAAAAGGAGGCAGCAGTGTCCCAGTTGAGATTCATAGGACAGGAAGCCCAAGAGTTGTGAGAATGGAGGCTCTCTTTAGCCTTCAACAGCCAGAAATATGCTCAAGAGTCAGGATATTTCTTTTTATTCATGGCAGTCATTTTTCATTTGGGGGATTCATGGTTCTGTTCAATCCTATGTTTTTGATAAATGAAAAAATCAGAGATTTCCTAGAAACACAATGGTTATGGGCACAGGTAGTCTTTTTTTTTTCTTTTCTTTTTCTGAGGTTAGAAGAGAATATGGGAACTTTCCTCATATTTAATTCAGAGTTTTGAATCATGCATATGTGTGTGTGTGTGTGTGTGTGTGTGTGTGTGTTCAATGTGGTGAAATCTATTCTCAAGACACTGTTTTTAAATGAATAAAATAAAATACAGAGTATTACAAAAGAAACAAATTATATGTAACTAGAATTATCAAAATATTATAAAAGAAAAACAGATCATAGTACCCTTGGACCTGGACAAATCCCTGATCCATTCTGATTAGGGAACTCTGGTTTAGTTAATTTCTTAATTTCACTATTCATGTTTCATTTTCTTTAAAATGGAATGTTCAATGGCTATCCATTTGCTTTAAAGTGGGAATGTTCAATGGCTACTCATCCTTTAAAAAAATAAATTTCCATGGGGTATCTTTTGTTTGTTCATTTCCAAAAATAACCCACCCTTCTATATTATCCATCAAGAGACTCATCATGACAGATTTTTAAAAGAGAAAATAAAGCTCACTTCAACAAAAATCACCAACACATCCAAGAATCTGACAGTATCTTATGCTGTGTTCTACATACATAGTCCGCCATCTCTGCAAAAAAAGGGAAGGAAGGACATTTTTGCATCTCTTCCTCAAGGTTAAGTTTGGTCATTATAATTACACTTGGCTCAGTTTAGAAAACTCATGTTTTTAAAAACCTCCTACCCACATACCGTATGGAATTTTTCCCATTACTAGATCCGTTGCATAGATGTCTCCAGTATCACCAGGGGAAATTTCAAGAAGTTTGGAAAGCATAAATAGCTAGAAAAGGTTGTTTTAGATAGAAGGATGGACAAGGATGAAATGTCCATCTTGGTATTTAGAGAACATGGGCCTTTGGCCAGTTGAATTTGCTCTTCACTCTACTACACTGCAAACCTGATTCTCATCTTCCTCCTTTCCTGTCAAAAGATCCTTATCTGTCTAGTTTTATATAACAAACACTAATGTGATGTTAGTCACATTCAATACATATATGATTAAAAAAAACTAAAGCAGAGAATCCCAAAACCTTAGAATGGGAAGGGATCTTTGTGGCCAACTTGTCTAATGCATAGACCTGACCAGGAGTTCCCCTCTACAGCATGGGTTGTAGTACATTACCTCCAAAGTCTTTTCTAGTCCTGGAAACATATGAAACTTGCTAATTCCCTACAACAGGAAGACATTTCTACTACAAAGATTTTCTGTATAAAAAGGAGGTATTTGTGCTGTTTGCCTAATAACAAAGCTTTTAGGAAACTGCAAAGTTTTAGAAGTCAGGCTGCCCTCCTGAGTAACCCCTTTGTCACTTCTTCTACCCTGATATTGGCCAGTGCAGACCAGAGTGGGTGGTCCTGTTTTTCCTAAAGGTTGTATATGTCTTGGGCTCAACTTCCCTAGGTGCAAATCACTAACAAGGAGATGATATTTGAAAGCTGCTATTATAAACCTTCTGAATGTTCTCATCAGGCTAAAAAAATTCCTTCCACCAATCATAATTGACATGAACTCAAGGTCCTTCATCATTCTTTCTTTTCTTCTTTTCTGTTTTTTTTTTCTGAATTTCTTTTGGCATTCATGCCTAGTACAAGTGTTGTTAGGTCAAAGAATATGCATGAATTTGCAGCCCTTTGGGCACAGATCATATCTTTTGATCATTTGTCAATTGGGAAATTGCTCTTATTTTTTTTTTTTTATAAATTTGACTCAATTTCCAATATGTTTGAGCAATGAGACCTTATCAGAAAAACTTGCTTTAAAATTTTTTTGGGTACAATTACTATTGCCATTTGTATTTCTTCCTATTTATTCTCTCTCTCCTTTCACCTTGTCCCTCCTCAAAACTGTTTTGCTTCTGACCACTCCCTCTCCCAATATGCTCTCTCTTTTATCACCCTCCCTCATTCCAATATCCCATTCCCCTTCTATTTTCTTGGAGGTAAGGTAGATTCCTATATTCCTATTTGTTATTTCCTATTGGAGTCAATTCTTCTTCTCCACTGTTAAAGCTTTTTCTTGCCTTTTTTATGGTATATAATTTATGCCATTCCACTTCTCCCTTTCTCTTTCTCCCAGTATTCTCTTATCCCTTTCTAATCCCTTAATTTCTCTATTATCCCTTAATTTCATCATTAAAAAGATATTATCCCTTCATATTCATAATATTGGGAATGTTCCAATGTGTTAAAAGTATCATCCTCTCATGTAGGAACGTAAACAGATAAACCTTTTTTATGCTATCACTTTCATGATTACCTCCGTAAGCTTCTCCAGAGCCCTGCATTTGAAAATCAAATTTTCCATTCAGTTCTGGTCTTTTCATCATAAATGCTTGAAAATCATGTTTCATTGAATGACCACCTTTTCCTCTGAAGGATTATATTCAGTTTTGCTGGGTAAGTGGTTCTTGATTGCAATCCTAGCTCTATTGCTCTCTGGAATATTATACTCCAAACCCTCCAGTCCTTTAATGTAGAAGTTATTAAATCTTGTGTTATCTTGACTGTGGCTCCACTATATTTGAATTGTTTTTTTGTTTTTTTCCCCCTGTATGCTTGTAATATTTTCTCCTTGACTTGGGAGTTCTGGAATTTGGTTATAATATTCCTGGGAGTTTTCATTTTGGGAACTCTTTCAAAAGGTGATAGATAGATTCTTTCAATTTCTATTTTACCTTCTGGTTCTAGAATATCAGGACAATTTTCCTTGATAATTTCTTGAAAGATAATGTTCAGGCTCTTTTTTTGATCATGACTTTCAGGTAGAACAATTATTTTAAAATGATCTCCCCTGGATCTATTTTCCAGGTCAGTTGTTTTACCAATGAGATATTTCACTTTTTTTCCTATTTTTTTGTCTTGCTTTATTGTATCTTGATTTCTCATGAAGTTATTAGCTTCCATTTCCTTAATTCTATTTTTTAATTATTTTCCCAATCAGTCAATTTTGCTTTTTTAAGGCATTCTTCTCCTCATTAGCTTTTTGTATTTCCTTTTACACCTCTTTCAATTCTTTCCCTAATTTTTCCATTTTTCTCTCTTACTTGATTTTTCAAAGTCCCTTTTGAGTTTTTCTATGGCCTGAGCCCAGTTCTTATTTTTCTTAGAAGTTTTGGATGTAGGAACTTTGACTTTGTTATAATCTTCTGAGTGTGTGTTTTGATCCTCCTTGTCACCATGATTTCTGTTGTTTGCTCATTTCCCTAACATATTACTCTGCTTTTAATTCCTTATTAAAGTAAAGCACTGTTTCCTAAATGGAGTGTGCACTGTCCCAAAGCTTCAGGATTTTTCTGCAGCTGGTTTCAGGAATCCTTCTAGGAATCTGACCACAAGTATTCTTTTCTTCCCTGGAATTGTTAGGTATGTCTCTGCCCCACTGTACCTGTAAGATCTAGTATGCTGGCTGGGACTGGGGCTCTGCTGGTCGGGTCTGTGTGGGACAATACACCAGACTCCTACCCTGTTGCCACAGACCCGCTCCACTGACTTTCTGAGTGCTCCCTGGAATCCCTGGGCTGAGAGGTCCAGCACTGCTGCTTATTCAGAGGTTCTGCCTCATTGATGCTGGGGTTCATGTGGGAGCTGGGGCTGGGGCTGCCTTGGTGAGTCCTGCCCAGGACTACAAACTGAACTCCCACCCTGATGTCATAGATCTTTTATATTGACTTTCTAAGTTGCCTTTGGCTGAAAAATGTTCTATTTCATCTTTTAAAGTGTTCTGATACTCTCAAATTTGTTTAAAGTCATTATTTAAAGGAATTTGGAGAAGTTTGGAGGAGAAGTTGGGCAAGTTCCTGTCTTTACTCTGCCTCTTCCCTTCATCATTCTTAAAGGGAAGGAGAGAGAACAAAAGTTAGATTCAATTGATTCCTTTGCCTACTTGTCAATAGCCCCAATTCTTTATCTAGAGAAGAATGTTACAATGATGTTAGGAGAGTATTATTTACCAGCTTCTAATGGTTTTATTCCCCTGAATAGGAATAATTAAGAAGTGGTTGTCCTTTCCACCTAAGTCATTGCTTGCATTTGTTTACAAAAGACTACATAGTGATTTCCACATTGCCCAGAATAATCAGAGTTCAATTACAGTAATCACAGCAGTTCCCCAAGGCTTCAGGATGGGCATACTATTTCTTGCCATTGCTTCTACATTCCTGGATAAAAGCAAAAAAGCCCAGTCAATTGAACTTTACTGAAAGAAGATGCAGATAAGTCAAGAATAAGCCATTTTGTAGGTTTCTGGGGAATCTGAAAAGATCAGTTTATTTCTTTTGCAAATTTCTATTTATTGATTTTTATGTTAAAGGCAAAGTACAATAGCTGGCTAGCAGCACTGAATATGGATCAACCATGTAAAGAGGCTGTAGCCCTTCAAAGTACATAATAAAGAGAGCTCTCTACATATTAAACACAACTGAAAAGCTATGGACAATGGGTAGAAGTGGGTAGTTTTGCTTCTGGACAAAGCCCTCCTAACATTATTTGGTTCCATGACAAGCTTATTAAAAGTAACAGGGAAAGGAGTTAGTTCCACAGTTGAGTTGTGAGTTTGCACCTAAGTCCATTGGCCAAACAACTCTGGATGTTATCATAGTTTTTTTAAAATGTATCAATGATGTGATTGAGAAACAAGAGGTAGCTTAGTAAGAGTGGGAAGCACAATGGCTTTGGAGTTGGAGGACTTGAATTCAAATCTTGCCTGTGTGAACTGGGGCAAAAGCCACTTAATTTCTTCAATTCCTAGACCTCTTATCTATTAAATTAGGAAAGTGAGCCAGCTTCAAATCTATGATCCTTTGACTAATATTTGCGATAGTGATTCTTAATCTTATTTTTTGTTTGTATCCTTGAGCTCTTTAGCAATCTGGTGAAAATAAAGGAAGAATACTTAGGTACATAAAATAAAATATGCAGAGTTACAAAGAAAACCTATTGTATTGGTACAATGATTAAGATATTAAAATAACATGATCATGGACCAAAGATTAAGAATTCCTGTTCCAGGGCATCTCTCTTGGGTTGTCAGAATGTTTATAAATGGCTTATGTTCCCAGTTGTCAAAATCTACTTTCCCCTTTCATTTCATTCTCAACTCTAGAAATCCAGCTACCAACAGAAAAGAAAACAAGTATCATACTTATAGGCTAAGAGGAAGAATATGATGGGTAGATCACCAATCTTTGAGTCAGGAAAATCTAGATGCAAATCTTGCCTTAATACATATGAACTTTGGTAGCTTGGACATGAAATTTAACCTCTTAATGACCCAGGCAACTTCTAAGTGATGAATCAGTTGATGCACCAAGGAAAAGAGTTTGATTTTTAAAAATTAAAGCTTTTTATTTTCAAAACATATGCAAGGATAATTTTTCAAATTTGACCCTTGCAAAACTTTATGTTCCAAATTTTCTCTTCTTGCTCCCAATCCCCTCCCCAGATGGCAAGTAATCCAATATATGTCAAACATGTTAAAATATATGTTAAATCCAATATATGTATACATATTTATACAATAATCTTGCTACTCAAGAAAAATAAGCTCAAAAAGAAAAAAAACAATGAAAAAGAAAACAAAATGCAAGCAAACAACAACAGAAAGAGTGAAAATACTATGTTGTAGTCCACATTCCATTCCCATAGTCCTCTCTCTGGATGTAGATGACTCTCTTCATCACAAGATCATTGGAACTGGCCCGAATCATTTCATTGGTGAAAAGAGCCACGCCCATCAAAACTGATCTTTGTGTAATCTTGTCATTGCCTTGTACAAGGATCTCTTGATTCAGCTCATTTCACTCAGCATCAGTTTCTGTAAGTCTCTCCAGGCCTCTTTAAAATCATCCTGCTGATCGTTTCTTATAGAACAATAATATTCCATAGTATTCATATGTCATAACTTATTCAGCCATTCTCCAATTGATAGGCATCCAGAAAGGAGTTTCCTTAAATATGTAATTGTTGTTATTAATAATATAATATATATTAATAAAATCAACTATTATATTATATTATATTAATTTACTATTAATAATAACAATAAAAATAATGGCTAATGTATAGCAAAGTTGAGCCTTTTCAAATGATATGTTGAATTCTGTTTTCATTTAGGGTGTGTGTGTATGTGTGTATCCTTTGGGGATATCCTGACAACTCAAACTCATAGATTACAGGTTTAATGCCAAGAGAGTAACTTTTTCTTTGTTAAAGGCACTCTTGAGTCTGTACACCTATAGTTCATGAATTCTAACTATTCATAGAACTCTATATTCATAACAGTTAACCAGTAGACGTAGCTCTAAGCAAAGGCATTTACTAGGTTGGCAGATGTAAGAACAGTATATGTAAAACATTTCCCCCATAAACATATGGCACATTTTCCTCAGAATCACTGAGAAGTGAAGTCATCTACAAAAAATATATCAGTAGTGAGAACCCAAGGAGAACACTGTTCCAGAACTGCAGAGCCCCTGTATCCTTTCTCTTCTTGTAGGGTTCTCCTCCTTGGGCATAGCATCTGTGCTGTCAGGTCTCCTAAGTATTTCTCCTAGACCTAAGTCTACCCATAGCTTGAATCCCAGTTGGCAGTTCAATCCATAGTTGATTTTCTTCTATGCTGCTAGAAGTCCCACTCCAGAGACTTATTCCTCTATCATTCTATGGCAGAAGCCCAAGGAGAAGGAAAATAAGGAAGGACTCTCATGAGCTCAGGTTCCTTATCCTCAGCTGGTTTTCTTCTTCATTGTCAGGGTCCATGCTTTATGGAAATCTCCTATCTCTACTGTCTGCATCATTGTCAAGTTGGCTTTTGAAAGGTGACAAGAGGCATAATCAATCTTAGCCCAGCCAGTGGCAAATTGCCCTCAATTTCTATCAAGGAAAACATTTATTTCATGGAGGTAACACAGAGAAAACCTTTCTTTGTCCTTCATTTAACAAATCAATACCTTGTTGTCTCTCTTACCTTTCCCCTTTCTGTGATTATGTTAACTGGGCTGAGAAGGAGTTAAGTAACTCATGTGAGAAGTCCTGATCAATTCTGTCTGATACACATTCACCTGTCTATACAGGCCTCAGTAGCAAAGAATGAACGCAAATAGAAGTATGAATATTCCTTTTTTTTTTTTTTGAGGCTCAACAAATATCTGATTGGTCCACTAAAATGTCCAAAGAAAAATAACAATCACTTTAATTCTCGGTGACATTAATTGTCACTTTTAAGTATCAATGAATCACCAAGGATAACAAGTCACAGTTTGAAAAATGGAAGCCTGTACATACATTGATTATTTAATGGATCTGTAATCTCATCAATATAGTGTACCTCTCAATGGTACCAAGTGCTAGTCATCTATACCTTTTCATACTGGGCAATTCCTGTTAATACCATCATGCAAGTTCTTTCTAGTGGTGGCCCTCCCAATGAGCTGAGGACCTTACTCTAATAAGTTACCCATGAGGGATTTCTCACTCAGGATAAATGACGAGCTCATCTTATTTTCTAACCATATTTTCTCTAATGATAGCCTTTCCAGCTAAGGTGTATGCAGATCCAATGAGAACAGATTGATAAAATTTTCAGTGTGAAAACTTATACCTGCAAAATTGGTAAATGATTTAAATTAGGGCTTGATTTATTATTTGGTTGATAGTCTTGACTTAAGAAAGTGATGAAGAAAATATTTTTAATGCAGATTAAACTTAAAGAAGTGTGTCTAATGTCTTCTTTTCCTTTTTCCTAGAGAGCCAGTTATTAAACATTTATCAGCACACCCCTATTTACACCATTTCTTTTGCATAATTCTTGGTTGGTAATTTGTTGTAACATCATATAATCTCTCCATGGCCTCTTGGTGATCTAATTTAATTTTAATTCTTTAGAATAATTATTTAATTCTTCAGAAGTCATGGCATTTCATGACTCAGAGGTATATCGTATCACTAGTTTAAAAGAAAAATAGCAATACTTATCATAAAAATATAGACCTTTGTTTCATTCAAATCACTGTGGTTTTGACCCATATGCCTAATTGGGTCTATGACCTGAGAAGAGATGCCCTAACATTTAATACTGAGGATATTCTAATACACATGATTCATTTTGAGTAATTAGTTCAGTCAAGATAAGGTCTCTCACTTTCCAAATCTTGTTATGATTTTTTTTTTCTTGCTTGAGAAAAGCATCATAGTTTTATACTATTCTAAACCTGGAAGAGATTTTAAGAAGTTACTTCAATACATTTCTTCCTCTAAGACCACTTGAAACCATCCCTGAGAGAAAAGAAAACTATCTTTTGAATATTCTCTTGTCTTTTGAAAAATGATGCTTGGAAAAATAGATGCTTGGAGATAACAAAACGGACCTGATGCCCAAGAACTAATTTATTAGACATTTTGATAACTATTCCATAATAATTCATTTTTTGCAGAACTGTATATTTTCTTTTTTTTTGCATTTTCAAATACTTCTGAGAAGGGGTCCTTAGATTTCACTGGGCTGCCTAAGGAGTTCAAGATGCACACACAAGTTAAGAACTCCCAGTGTGCATGACAATTCCTCACATTTCCCTCCACAGAAACTATTTGAAAAGTAATTTTCATTTCATGGCTTCAGATTTGTGAAGATTCCATTACTTTTGAAATACAGCTGTCATTCAGCAACTCCACATTATCACAGAAGCTAATCTATTAGGCAAACAAGCAAGAGAGATGATAAAAACATACGCTGCAGAATCACAAGGCATAATAGAAAATGTATCACTACCATCAATTAGCAAGCATCTGTCCCACCACTTGATCAGTGCAACCAACAGATTTTCCTATAAACACTTCTCTAGATGCCATCAAAATATAAAAGTTCAACAAATCTGTAGCCCCCTCTTCCGACCTCATCTGCTTTGAGAAACAGGACCTTCTACATCCGAAGACAAGATGAAGAAGGCAAAATACTTGACTGATACAGGGAGAGTTCTTTCTTCAAGACATACCTCAATGCTTCCAGTTTTAAACCTCCCCAGGTTTAAAGGACATTCCAGATCAGCCCTCTTCCTCCCCAAGAATTCCCCAGCTGTCTGCAATTAATCCTGACAAACCTTCCTTTTCAGAACATCTTACCTTTTTTTTTTGGGGGGGGGAGAGTTATCTTGTTCCCTTAACTCTCACCTTATCCCTTTTTATAGTAGTGAAAAGGTAGATTTCATCTTTTCTTTCCTACAGTATTAATCCAACCTTCCAATCACACACAGACTTATTTGTCTTTATAACAAAGATCATATATATATATATATATATATATATATATATATATATATATATATATATATATATATATAATATAATCTAAAACTCCACTGAGCTATATGGGATTACCCATACCGTTTTATTTTTTAGCATAAGCAAGTGAAAAGATGTCTTTTTCCATTTTCAAAAACCAACCTGAAATCCTCATTAAGAGCTACACATTTTAGGATGCAGCTAAGAGACTCTGGATGGACAGTCCAGGATCCAAAAAAAGTCTTTGTGAGTGAGCCCCTTACCCACTCCATGGGGGCATCATGTCCCCATTTTGTTAGTACAATTTGCTTTTTTTATTTTAGGATTACTGATTGTGAGTTCAAACTTCAAAAACATATCTCACCCTTGTGCCCAAAATGGTTGCTCTATGTATGTATTACATCAAGAAAGTGGGTTTTAAAGAAAGTTGGCAACCTAATTTAGAACAGAGCAATTTCTTGTAACTTATCCAGCATCATGCAGCTAGAAAGTATCTAGATCAGAGATTCTGGACTCCAACTCTAGTCTTCTGGCCACTATATCGTGATCCCTTTTAAATATTATTTATTTAGATTGATTTTTCTTACGAATTTGATTTGTTATTATTAAAGCCTTCATTTTACAGAGCACAGCAAAGGGGCTGATTAACTATGATCACAGAGGCAGTAAGAGACCAAGCCAGAATTTTAACATAGATGTTCTGACTTGATTCACTTCAATTTCATAAAACACTGTCTTGCTCCTACTGTAGTTCAGATGCTATGCTTTAAAAAAGACAAAAATAAAACAGTTTTTGCCCTCAAAGATCATGTGTTCTATTCTAAATCTAAGGTTCTTTCTCCCAAAAGCAGAGGTAGCAAACTCATGACTGATTATTCCATTGCACTCTCAAATGGGTGGGAACCAGATAAAGATATAATTGAGAAATAGTTAAAATCAGTAAAAAGAAATGCAACAAAATTTATATCACATCACATTTTAAAAACTAAGTCAATATATAGCTTACTTAGAGATTGGTAGACTCATTTTTATTTGAGTTTGATCCTTCAGTTCTACAGCACTCAACAGAGAAAAAAGCAATGATTCTTGTAGTCACCCCCTTGCCCTGAATCAGAATTCAGAGGTGAGGCTATTAACTTTTCATTCTCATATTACCCATCCATGTGAGCCAGATAGAGAGAGATCTTTAGGCATTAACAATGGACACACTGCCTGAGAGCAATTGGAACTGCAGAAAGGTTATAAAGACAATCTTTGCTCCAATTTTGCCTCAGGCTAGCCCTTGTTTAGGTAAAGTTGACTTGGTAAGTCTACAGCAAAAACCAAGTACTTTCTGGGCCACTTTATCTGATTCACCATCTATTCAAAGCATTTCCTTACTCTCCTTGCAATTGATAGCCATCAGGGTTACATTAAGGAAAAAGAAAATACTTATTATCCAAACATTTACAATGATAAAATTGTATTTAATAAACAGAGTTTCTTTATAGCACCCCTCCAAAAATAAATAGCCAACTTTCTACCAAATGTTTAAAATTGGATCATTCTCATAGCTATTTTTTAAAAAAAAATACTGAAATCCACCTTAAAAATACAATATGGTACCCTTATAGCATGGGTAAGGGATTCTCAAACACCAAGGTTTATGCCTCTAATCACTAACTAGAAAATATCCTTCAGATCTACCCTTCCTCTAGATCTTCTTGCTTCAAAGAGCCATTTTTTACTCATCCCCTAGATTCAATTAGTTGCCAAATTCTTTACTTCTGCAATATATTTTGCACTCCTTTCCTTCTCCCTATTCATAAAGACACCCTCTTTCTGGTTCAGAACTTTACTATCTCTTGCCTAGATTATTATAATAATCTCCTAATTGTTTTCTCTGATTCTAATCTCTCCCTTCTTTAATCCATCTTCTCTATAACTTCCAAAATATCTTACTGATACACAGAACTGACCATGTCACCTTGCTTAATATGCTTCTGGGGTTTTCTATTTCCCCAAAAATATAATACCAGTGTTTTAGCTTGGCATTTAAAATCTTTACCTATCTGGCTATAGTGTACCTATCAATTATTTTATTATTTATTTGTTAAAATTATTTATTGTTATTATTTTATATTTTTAATAGTATTGTCATTTCCCAATGACCTCACTATGATAAAATTCTCCTAACGTAACAAATGCAATCAGGAACACAAATAAGCATGTTGGCCATATTTGAAAATGTCTTCCATATCCTTCACCAAGGATCCATCACGTTTCAACATAGGTTTTCTGATCATAATCCACTATAATATTGAAAAGTGTTTTAAAGTCTTTTGAATTAATTTTCCTTTACATATCTTAGATCATTTCCTATTTTTCCTGGTTCTGTTTATTTAATTCCATATCAGTTCATACAAATATTCATATTTTTCCAAATTCTTTATATCTGTCATTTATCATGACATAATAATATTCCCCTCCATTCATATACAATGATTTGTTTACTCATTCCCCAATCATTAGACATTCATTTTCCTTATGGTTCTTTGCTACTAGAAATATTTCATTTATAGATAGATAGATATGGACATAAATGTATATATTTATATGTAAGTGTATATATAAATATATAAATACATATAAAAATCTATATACACACACACACACATATATGAAATATGTCCTCTGTCTTTAACTTTCTTGAAATATAACTACATAAAATGGTTTCTCCAAGTCCATGTCATGAAAGTATAGTTTAATTACTTTTAAAGTTTAATAATTTCAAGTTATTTTCAAGAACAATTGAGCCAATTTACAACTCCATTAACAGGGTATTGGGGTATCTGCCTTTCTGCAGACCCTTCATTAATTACCACCTTCATTTTTGTCATTTGGGAATTTGCTGGGGATGAGAGTAAAAATCAGATTTTTAAAAGTTCATGTTATAATTTCCCAGTCTCCTTTTCCATCAATCAATTAGTACTTATTAAACCCCTTCATTGTACTCAGTACTGTTTCGAATTTGGTTACATGTGCTTTTATAGGTATTTACAAAAGTATATACAAAGTTATTGAGGGAGGAGAAGAGAAAGGGCCCCCTCAACTTGAATATCAGTCTCAAAAAGTTATCTTTGTGTTCCTCTGAAACTTGCTTCTTAAAACATCTTAGACAGTGTACATTCAACAGCACAGAGAAGCTCATGGGTAAGTGGAAAATTAAATCAAACAAAGAGAGAAATAGTGTGACTTCAAAAAAGGTGGAAGGAGCTGGGGAGGGAAGCAGAGGGTCCAGTGGATCATCACACCATGCTCAGAGAGACATTTTTTAAATGTCACCCAATAATTTATGATAGAAAGGAGAACGCTCCTTTAGTCATTCTGAGCATTGTTATCAACATGAATAATAAATCAAAAAGCTCTTTATCCATTTATTGCTGAGCCCTCTGACCTCAGCCAGGGCGCAGATGTGATTTACTCCATCGATACCAAAGTGAAAAGGGGACCGAAAGAAAATATCACTGAATCAGGCCAAATGTGGGGAAAATCAATCAAGACAGAACAAACAAAGATTTGTACAGAAGAGAGTAAAGATGACATAGAATGCAACCCTCTCTGATAATATTAATACCATTCAACTAATTAAAGAAATTATGTTGAAATCCTTAGATTCCCATCTCCTCATTGAGAAGGGAATACACAACACACACACACACACACACACACACACACACACTTCATAGCTTACAAGAAGAATTTCTTAAACTGATATATAGATATATTCAGCAATAACAATGCTGAAAAAGCATTTTCTTTCTCAGTTTTCAAAAGACTATGAAACTAACACAAAAATGCTCCTTAAATAAGTAAATAAAACTCATAGTGTTTTCGGTTTGCAAAGTACTCTCCAAACGTCAATGTTATTATTATAACAACAATTCACAAATGTGTTAATAATAGTACACATTTATATCCTTAGGGATCAAGATGACAAAGGTTCAAATTCTACCTCAGACACTTATTTACTAGCTTTGTAACCTGAGAAAAGTCACATAAACTCTCTGAATGCAGCTTATTCCATGAAATGGGGATGAGACCATATGACTTAGTGGATACAGAAGTAATCTAGGTGTCAGGAAGACCCAGATTCAATTTTTATCTCTGATGCTTTATATTGTGCTTGTGTTTATCATTTAACTCTTAGGCAATTCATAAAGAATACTAGTTAAATAATATTCTCCTATCTGTATTCGAAGAGTTCCTAACAACACCAACAAAATTATAAATCATGACCTCCTGGCATCCCATGATACTTATTTATATAATATATATAATAATAGTGCTTATTTACATAATATGTAATTTATGTTTTATATATTTTAATTATAAAAAGATGCAATATAAATATTATATAAATATAATAGTCCCCAATTGTTTAAAGAAAAAATCAACATTAAAGTTAACATGCTTCCAAAAGCATGAGATAAATATGTACACATGGATTATCTAAAAATATAGATCGAAATTGGGGGCACATAGCTAGATATTTCAACCCTCTCCAGGGGAGACTAGTTTCTTGAAAGGAATAGGAGAAAGATTATGGCTAGGAATTTGCTCTTTCTCTCACTTCTCTCTGAGAACCATATTTTTTCCAGGTTTGTATCAAACTGTGCCCTTAAATACTGGGGTTGTGAATCTGGGTCAGAAAGAAAGTAACCTCACTGGTCATTCTTTTGGGGCAGTATAGCCCTTAACTTACACTTACCAGCTTAGCTCCTTGGCACCAAAATTTGGATATAGAAAAAAAAATCTACCTTATCATACAGAGTGAATAGTAAGTAAACCCATGTATCCAAGTAAATAACAGAAAATAGAGAAAATGTAGATTAAATATATATATTAAAAATATAGACATGAGCTCATCAAAGGGAGGAAGATGGGATCTTAATTGAAAGCAAGAGAAAAGGTCCAATCTCATCTAATGAGATCTTTGGGGGAGTGTGTGTGAAGAAGGCAGAAAACAGGGAAATTTTAAAGAGCCTGATCCCCCTACATTTCTGCCTTCTTTCCTGAAGTATCTGATTCCACATGTGCCTATCAAGAAACTCTCACAGCAACTCATTAAATCTCTTATGTATATACAAAATACCATACTCAAATCTCTTACCACTAATCCAGAGTCACATCTTCAGCATACATTCACATGCAGAATGCTTGTTGGGAAATTTGGTCACATTTGGAAAGTGTCGACAATCTTATAATGTTATAAAATACGAGTTAGCATTATGCAGTATTCAATACAGTGCCTCACATATAGGAGACAATGAATAAACCATTATTGGACTATATAGAGTGTTTTAAGTTTTGTAAAATTCTTTTAATATTTTATTCCATTGGCATCTTGAAACAGCTTTATGGTATATTTGGTATTATAGGTATTTAATTCCATTTTACAGATGAGAAAATTGGGACTGGGAGAGGAATAAGTTACTTATCAATGGTCACACAACTAATAAGCCATACAGGTGGGATTCAAATCCACTTTTATCCTGAAGGCAAGGCCAATCCCCTTTCCCTTATACCATGCTGTTTTTCTAAATATATGTTTTCTTGAAGAGATCTATCCTTTAATCTCAATCAGGAACATTTTGGGATTCTATCGACATGATAAAACTAAGGTCTTTGGTGATAACTTGGCATCATTTTTGTGACCAGGGCAGGCTCAATAAACACAGGCTGACCATGTGGGTGAAAAGTATAATTAGATTAAATCAAGACAAAGAAACTGACCTTTATAAATATAACTATAATCTATGGAAAGCTTCAAACTAAGAACAGATTTGCAAAATTGTAATTTGCTTTTGTTTAAAAAAAAAGAGAGAAGTTTTATTTTTTCATTGTGTTCACTTGTTTTTGCAGGAAAAGAAAAGACACTTGAATAGGTAAAACCATTACTGTACTAGACTGCACTCAAACGGGCAGAATTCTACATCTGTCAAACAAAGAGGGCCATTTGGAGAGAGAATTATGGATCAATGCTTTTAAAAAAATATCTTGAATTGCCTGCAGAAATGGCAAGGAGAATTCAATTAAATTATTTGTAAAAGCAGGATTTGATTCCCCCCTTCCATCTGCTACTTGAAATGGGATGACCTTTCTAATAATGCTCCCAATTCTCAATGCAAACTCTAAATAAAGAAGTGGAGTAGATTCCTCTGCCCGCTCCCCTCCCAGAGGTTCAGGACCAGAGAGCGCATTTGTGCTGACATTCTACACTGCTCAAAAGCGTTCAGATTTCACTTCTGAAATAGAAAGGAGCCATTTCAAGGAATATCAATCAAATGACAGTCTCAATGCCTTCAATCATGACATTTGCCTTCCCTCAAGAAAATGCAGCGCTTAGGAAATGAACATATAAAAACCGACTATGAGAAGTCAACTCCTCTCTGGAGAAAATGGTGCCCTGTGCAGTAAGGGCAAGATCATTTGTTAGCAAGATACTTCTTCTGGAGTATTGTGGGGGCAATGAAAAAATTAATATCACATGAATGAATGTATAGTTCTTATGAATGACAGATCTGTAGTAACATGGCCCCTCTCAATTGTAATAATAGATGATATTGATTGTGACTGTGCCATAAAGTATCTAGGATAATTCACAAATCATAACTTTTTGGGGCTGCCTGTCAGAGGCAAAATGACTGTATAGATATAGATATGTACATTTAAAAAGGATGTCCCTATATGCTCATGAGAATAAGAATAGATTAATAGAAGATAAATATTAAAATGTTATATGTTATATAATGTGAGCTAGCATTATTCAGCATATAACATACTGCCTAATTTAATACATAATAAATCATCATTCACCTGAATAGAGTATTTTAAATTTTTCAGAATCCCTTTTCTATATTATTTTACTGGCACCTTGAAACAACCCTTTGTGATAATTAGTTCTAGAAGTATGTTAACTTTTGGTTTATGGATGAGGAGATTGGAACTTGGAGAAGAATAAGTGACTTGCTGATGATCATACAATTAGTAAGTGCTACAGATAGGATTTGAACCCAATTCTTTCCTGCCTCCAAGGCCAGTTCTCTTTCCCCTATAAGTCTGTCTTTTAATAAATATAATTATTTAATATATATTATTATTTTATATATAATATAAAACAAATAAATTACTATAATATATTTAATATAATAATTGTTTTAATATAATTTATGTGACAATAATTTAATATAATGATCAATAATTATAATAACATATACATACATATATATACACATATTAACCCAAGGGAAGTTGTGAGTATTTTATTTTATTGGTTCCAGAATCATATACATTATTTCTTTATACAAGCCAGAGATAATTGCCATTCAGATACGGCAAAAAAGGATGAAAACTGCCTTGAGTATGAAAATATGGAAATCCAGGAAAAAAAGTGGTGACTATTAGCTTAGTCCCAAAAGATTGGGACTATGAGGATGTTTGAGTCGATGGAACTGAAGGGCTGGTATATAGAAGAAGGATTACTTTTGTTCTGTTTGGTTCCCTATGGCAGGATAAATTTAAAAAGAACCAACATACTTAGGCTTGATGTCAAGGAAAATTTCTCGACAATATGAATGAGGCCACTTACCTCCATTGATTTGGTATGTAATTGGTTCTACCCCCATTGGAGGTCTTCAGTCAGAAAATGGATGACCATGCACTTATCGGAGGAGATTCCTCTACAGGGATGCATTGGATCTAGAAGCCCCTTATAGCTGGATCCTTCTCTAAAAGCCTCTATAATAAGGCTTATAAAATAATGAACATAGACAATATCATTTAAGCCTTATAAATAATCTGATATTTTATAGAAGAAACTGGGACTGAGGGAGATTAAGAAATTTCTCGGGATCATCTCGATGGTAAGAGTCAGATGCAGAATTAAAGATTAAGATCTAGGTCTTTCTAACTTCAACTCCATGACTTTATATACTTTATTATGGTGCCCTTTGATCACACCTGTAATCGGTTTGATTTTCAGGTAAAAAGATTTGACTTCTATGAATCAGTTTATGTGAAAGGTTAAGCGAAACGATAAAAGCAGCTACCTGACTTTTATGTATAAGAAAATTGTTGGCTATCAGTTATAAAAACAAGATAACTTCATTATGACATTTTCAAAAAAAAAAAAAAAAAAAGAGGGCTGGATTATCTTGTCTCACACACCTGTCCCTTTGTATTATCCCAGCTCCTCCTATGAACAATTTTCTCCTGAATCCTTCCCAACTTTGTCTTTCCATGCGTTCATTCTGAGCAGATGGAGAAAATTAAAGTAACATATTTCCTCTAAAATCATCACTGTTGTATCAGCACTTTTATTCTAAACTGTATTGTAAAGAGGTATTGTTATGTGCACCAGGCATTTGCTTAAGGCAGAAGAAGCCATAAGAGAAAGTTTGAACAATTAAATCTTCTAAAACAAGCTTTTTGGTACCCAGGAGTTAATCCATTGGTTTGGAGAAAGTTTCTGTAAAGGTCTGGAGAATCTCACAAATTGTTGCTGTTTTGTGTAGGGGACTTTAAATATCAACATTTTCAGCAGTAGTCAAAAGGGCATTTCCATCCAGATGTGTACTAGGGTATAGATCTGTCCCATGCTAATCCCTACAGGAGAACACTCCAAAATCCCACCATCTTTAAAGTACTTCATGAGAATGGTATTATCCAAATACATTGCCCAACATTTGGCATCTGAAAGGAAAGTAGATTAGCACTGAGAAGACAGAGAAATTCAAGGGGAATTGAAAAGCTCCCCAAATCACCCTTGCCCCTCCAAAAAAGCCTCCAGACTGATGTGGTCTAAGCTTTTACTAAGACAACCCTAGTGGCAATAATTAGAGAAGTGGTTATCCCCCCAGTATGCTGCCCTAGTCATAATACAGTTGGATACTGCATTTAGTAACAATACAATTATGATAATTAATTCACCTTAAGCCTAGGTTCACTATAATAACACCTATGGTCCACATAGTTTTCTTTTCTGTAATTTTAGGGAATATATTTTAAACAAAAAGCTTACCAGAGAAGCCAAATAGACATGCACCCCCCATGCAGGAAGTCCATGTACAATACAAATGGAAGAAGGATCTGTTATAAATAAAAAAAAAAAAGTCCTTTGGGTGTTCTTTCATGGTGTTTGTACTAAGCTCTGGAAATGTAAAGAGTCTCCTACAGGAGATCAAAATAACTCCAAATAGTCTAATTCCACAGAGAATGAGAGGAACACAGGCTTAGAAAAACTGGAAGAGAAATTAGACTTTGTTGAGTCCAATATCAGTATTTGACAGTTGAATAAACTAAGGCACAGAGAGGTTATATCACTTGGATAACAGGATTAGTAAGTGTTTGAGATATGGTAAGTGTTCCTGACTCCAAAATCAATGGAAAACATAAGTAGATGAAGAATGGCTATTGTTTAGATTATGACAGTATAAACTGAATTAGGAATTAAACAGGAAGAAGAAAGCAACTTGGATTGCCTTTAGGAGACTGTAGTACAAGCTTTCACCTAAAATGTAGGGCCAGCATTTTAACACTGATAATATTATAGTTAATTATATATTGCTGAGAATCATGGAATATCATAGTTTCCGAGCATTCAAAATTTTGAGCCACCCAAAAAGAAATGAAGAGCTATATGATGAATGCAAAATGTTGTGTATGTGATAAAACATAAGTTAAAAAATATTGTAAAAGACTTCAGCAGACATTTATGACCATAAAAGGAGATGGGTCAACTGGGGATAAAGAACTGAGAGAAATGATTATAAATAGCCAATTTTAAGGAAGATTCAAGCTTTTTTTCCTCCTCTGTTTCTTTGTTCAAAGCCTAGCATTTATATGATATTACTGACTTTTGCCAAAAATTTACCCCACTTAGACCATCTTATCAAAAATTAATTTCTGTTTATTGTATTCCACTTAAGTAAGTTTGGGTAGAAGTAACTCTGTTTTTCAGATTGCCCAAACCTGAAGATGGTCTGAATGTAGAGATAGTCTTTGTCCAAGAATGACATGATGTCATTCTCTCAGCCCTTCATTGAAGTGAGCCCTCTTCTCATTTTAATATTAATTCTCTCATTTATTAGTAACCAATCAGAGATGATTGTTATTCTCAGGAATACCCACTCTTCCAAGGATATATATATATATATATATATGTATATATAGATGAGATTTTCTGCATTCTAGAGTACTACTGACTTCTTTTATTAATAAAATACTGGCATTATTATTAATAAGTGGTTAATTACCCAGAAACTATGTCTCTTTAACTTTTTAAATGACACAGAACCAGGGATAAGGAATGGTCAGCCTATATACTCTGTATACTGTACTAATATTCATGTAAAGTCGAGAGACCTAGAGAATGGGGATACAAAAGTGTTTAAGAAATCCCTACATTGATGAGGACCCAGATGGACTCATTGAAGAAATATTAATAAATTATTAAGTTTCCAGATGAGAGCGAATAAGAAGGGAAAAGGTGTCAGGATCATTTTAGTTGGGAAGCAGATGGAAAAATGTAGACTGAAGTCTACAGGAAAGGAAACTTGAAATGGGTCAGGGAACTTGATACCTAGTCTTTAAGTATCCAAACTTCTGCCATGGGAAAGAAGAAATTATTTGTTCTGTATAGCCACAAAGGACAGAGCTAAGAGCAATGGGTCTAAGTTAGAGATGGGTAAGTTTATTTTTGCTTTAAGGAAAACCTTCCAAATAATCTGATCTACCTAAATTTGGAATTGGCCACCATAAAGTTCCTTCAATTAGAGGGTTTCCTGAAGACCAAATGGCTACTTATCAAAGACTTAAAGACCCCTTGTTAAGTACAGTCTAGTGAGAATTCTGAACAGGTATGAGTTGACTATTTAGACTTCAGGATCCCTTCCTACTCTGAGATTCTCATTCTCAAGGCAAATGACAAGGACTATATTTTCAGAGTTCAAAGATCCAATGATCTATGCATATTTAATAAGTGTGCATATTTAATAATTGCATAATAACTATGCAATTCATAAGTATTTTCAGAATCAGACTTGCATCTATCACAATATTGTCTGGAATACTAATAAGGAAAGTGATCCTGCACTCATACATAGAAAACAATTAGAACAATTATATACATTAAGAAACATGGTCCAGTGGAATTACCATCGGGTTTAGACTCAAAAGAAAAGGCTTCCAATCCCAGTTTTTGGACTTTGGAGTTAAAAGTTCACTTGTATGACCATGACTAAGTTACTTTATGCCCCTAGGACTCATTTTCTTCCTTTGTAAAATTAGATCATTGGAATAGACAGCCATTTCTTCTACCTTAAAATTTGTGATTCCAGGACAATCTCTAATAATGTAGCAAATTATGGTGTTCACATAATCAATGTTATCGAATTTCAGAGAAAAGAGACTGATAGCAGAAATGTCACTTAAGACTAATAAAATAAAGATGAGCTAGTCCCAAGAAGATATAGAGAAGGACCACAAAGAAAAATAAATGACTAAGAGAGATAGGAATCAGGGTCCAGAGCCTACTTTTATGTTTGACTTTTTTTCTTTTATAAAGCAATTTTGTTAAATTAGAGTTGGAAATTCAGTGTCGGTCTCTGAGGGCCATTTGGCTATGGTGGTTTCATGCTATTAGTAGAACCTTTTGAGAGAAATCATGTTTCAAAATTCACAGTTGCTTGTAAATATGCCCATGCTTTTGAAGAACATAATCCTGTGGACATAAGTGGTGCCTATAACAGAATCATAAAGATTTATTTTGATGCTGCTGAAGAGACCTGCAAGCTATTAAAATAGCCAGAACATTCTGAGGGTTCTCTTAATGAACTATCCATGACTTATCCC